>NC_053122.1:1536508-2136508 GCF_010015445.1 Perca fluviatilis | reverse complement strand
ATATATTTCTGATCTTCTTACACCCTTGGCATACACTAGATCTTTAAGATCTTCTGATCAGGCTCTTTTATCGATCCCTCGCTCCCGTCTTAAATCTAAGGGAGATAGAGCCTTTGCTGTTGCCGCCCCACGCCTATGGAACAAATTGCCCCTCGACATCCGTCTTGCACCTGCAATTTCAATTTTTAAATCTAAATTGAAAACATATCTGTATTCCCTGGCATTTTAAATTGTTTTCTGATGTTGTCTTTTGTCTTGTTGGCTGTTTTACTGTTTATTTGTTTTTGCTTTTACCCTGTTCAGCACTTTGGATAGCTCCGCTATGTTTAAATGTGCTATATAAATAAAATGTACTTACTTACTTACTTACTATATCTTTTGCATTTCTAATCCAAACAACGTCAAACTTGGCACTGCACTTACTCGTGCCGATCGCAAGACACCTGTCAAGTTTGAAATCCATCTGACTAACGGTTCAAGAGATATGTGCTTAACACCTGGACAGACAGACAGACAAACAGACGTTCCTGAAATTATAGATAGATAGATAGATAGATAGATGTAACTTTTTTTGCACTTTTCAGAATGTTTCTTAGTTATGAAGTGACAGTTTAGTATCTTTTGGTCTTCTGCAGCCATAAGAGATACAATTAAAATATGGTGGAGTTATTGGGGAAGCTCATGGTGTCTTATACAGTTGGTTTGTCATTGATGTGGATTTGCTGCTCATGTGAGTCCTCCCACAGTGTTACATTAGCAGCTGTAACCACAGGGACACTGATAAAACTGGAATAATCAGAATCCATCTGATATGAAGCTGTGGTTTGAATACCACTTCCCTCCTCTTTGAAGAGTAGTCAGATATCTGTGTTCAGGTTTTTGTACAGCCTCTTCTACACTTTGTATCACTGTGTTTCTAGAGCACAGTAGTAGAGACCTGTGTCTGTCAGGGTTAGGGTCTTTATGGTCAGGTGAGTTGTTTTCATTGTTGTGTTGGATTCATATCGATTATTTGGGATATATTCACTTGAGTACTGTCTTGCTCCTTTCCAGAGTATAAACTGAGGTGCCTGAAGGTCTGAATCATGTCTGTACCAGTAAAGTGCAGGCGTGTTATACGTTGTTTCATAGTCACATGTGAGTGTAACAGATTCTCCTTCTCTTTTACTGACTTCATCTCCAACAGGAGAGATTTTGTCTCCAGCTATTATTCCTGAAAAAAGTAGAGAAAATTAAGCTATTATACTAACACTGTTCATGAGAGGAGAAGACAGTGGAAAATATCAACTGTACATTGTTACTCTGGACAGAAACAGTTCAACTGTTCAGAGATTTCAGCTCTGAACTGCATTTTATATAAATCTTTAGAAAATAATAAAACTATGATGCTCTTTGTATCTTACCAAAGAAAAGAGCTGCAAGAATAATCCACAGCCAATGTTCCATCTTTACAACAAGGTTTAAATCAACAGGAGAAACTAGCTGATGTTCAATATTCAGTCTGAGAATTGTTCTCTTCACAGCAGCACTTATTATTGACTGAAAGGTTGAACACAATGCAGAAGTAGTGCACCGCCTACTTGATAATGTCGCCCTCTAGTGGAGGTACAAGGTTCAGTACAACAGTGTAGAAAAAAGTCTTCCAGCAGCTTGTCAGTGTGTCAGCTTGTGTTTTTGTACAGAGACTGTGGGTTTCCTGTCACTGTGGGCCTCACAGAACAGTAGTACAGAGCGGAGTCTCTCACTGCAGCAGAGGAGATCTGAAGATCCACACTACGCTTTTCTTCAGACAGTTTAGTAGAGAACCTTGTGTCCAATGTCAGAGATTCTGCTTGTTTTGTAAAGTTCATCCCTGAGATGAATATGATGAACTCTGGTGGTTTTCCTGAATATTGTCGATACCAGAAGAAATAATCATTGTTATCAGCTTGTTTGGAGTATCTGTAGGACAGAGTGACAGAGCTGTCTTCTAAACTGTTCTTTTCTTTCTCAGCTGGAGTGAGTTCTTCACAGCTGACACCTAAAGGAAGAGAAAACTTTGTTATTTCATGTTGTAAAAGACATAATGAATGATTCACATTCAGATGTTATTAGGATTAAACTTCTGCATGAACTTGTTCATGCTGCATAGTCTAACATACCTGTGAGGATGGAAAGAAACAGAAGAGAAATCACACAATGCTGCATTGACAGCATGTTGAATAAAGGTAATGTTGATGGTTTGTGTATTGAACTCTGTTGAATATAGAAGTTCCTCTCTCTTCTATACTTCAGTAACAGCTCAGCTCCTCCCTGAGTCTCTCCGTCTCCTCGTAGATCTGTATTTTCACTTTTCTCAGTTACACTACTAAGGTAAAGTGATTCTAGACTATATCTTACTGAAGTTTAACAGTGTGTGACTCCCTCTGGTGGTTGTTGTGGAGTATTGTGTTGTCTTTGCTCCAAAGGTTTTTGTACAGAGTTTTGGTGTTTCCTGTCACTGTGGGCTGCAGAGCACAGTAGTACACAGCAGAGTCAGACAGCTGAAGCTTCTGGATCTTCAGTGGAAAGGACTTATCCTTTATTGTAGCATCAACTCTCTCTTGCACTTTAGAATTTTCAGTTGTAACAGAGAAACGTTGCAGCAGCATCTTTGGGTAATCATTTCCTTCTTGTTTGTACCAGTACATAGTGGGAGTTCGGTCAGTCTCAAATGTACAGTCAATAGAAACTGTCACTCCTTCAGTAGCAATGACATCTCCTGTTGGCTGGGTCACTCTGTCTTCTCCTTTACACTCTATGGAAGAAGAGAACATGCAGAGGAATAGATGAATCAATGAAGATGATTGATTAAAGGAGAACAATCAGTATTTTAAATAGTTACCTAGCCAGAGAGTCAGAATCAGGATGTTAGTCAGCCAGTGTTTCATGTCTGCAGTGAGAGGGGAGGAGAGAGAGGAAGAGCATTGATACTCTGATGGATCTGGGCTGTGACATCATTGGTCCTTCCTCTTTATCATCTGTTGAGGACAGCGGTGGGACCAAGTCACTGTTTTGCAAGTCACAACTAAGTTTCAGGTCTTTGCACTGAAGTCAAGACAAGGATGTGACGAGTGAAGTCCTAAGTCCAGGTCCATTTCCTTAACTTTTTGTTTTGAGTCCTAAACAAGTAATAAAGCAATCTTCACCAAATGTAGACAATAGAGTTATAATAAATTAAATTTACCCAAATCATGAATGCCTGTTTAAACATGTATTAATTTTTTATACCATGTTTTTATCAAGGGCTACTGAACTTATTAACTCTGACTTTGCACTCTCGTACTTTCATAATGTTTTATGTCTAAATTGTTTGTACCTGCTGCTCCTGTGCACTCTGCTGTGTTTGAGGAATTTAAGCCAGTTTCTCTGACTGTGCTTACTGAGGTAGTGCAACACATGAAACCTACCTACTGTCCCTTAGACATGGTTCCCACCAGGATGGTAAAGGAGGTTTTTAATAGCACCACTGGGTCGAGTCTACTTACTTTTTTAAATTCTTGTCTTAATTTAGGTTCTGTCCCAGCTGCCTTTAAACATGCTGTGGTCAGGCCCCTACTTAAGAAGCCTCATCTTGATCCCACAGTGT
Organism: Perca fluviatilis; assembly: GCF_010015445.1. NCBI lineage: Eukaryota > Metazoa > Chordata > Actinopteri > Perciformes > Percidae > Perca > Perca fluviatilis. Next base: position 2,132,901 of record NC_053122.1, on the reverse strand, counting down.
TGTCCAATTTTAGACCAGTCTCTTATCTGCCTTTTCTTTCAAAGGTTTTGGAAAAAGTTGTTTTCATACAGTTATAAGCCTTTTTACAACAGAACTCTGTGTTTGAAAAGTTTTAATCTGATTTCAGTTCACTTCACAGCACTGAATCTGCACTGTTCAGAATACACAATGATATTGTCTTTTGATACAGTGGACCATGCAGTCCTCCTCTCTCGCCTTGATCAAGGCTCGGCACTTAAATGGTTTAGCTCCTATATGGTAAATAGGAGCTTCTCTGTCATGATTGGTGACCTCTCCTCGTCAGCAGCTCCTCTCTCTTCTGCTGTACCTAGGGGTTCAATACTTGGCCCCATCCTGTTTTCCTTATATATGTTGCCTTTAGGGGCTATTATATATATTATAGGCAAGCACAACCTGTCATTTCATTGTAATGCAGATGATTTGCAAATGTATTTACCTTGTGGCTTTCAAAAAACTTACTTAATTTGAATGAAGATAAAACTGAGTGTATTATTTTCACTACGTCATGCATGCCAAACAGTCCAGCTTTGTGTTTGGGAGCTCTGGCTTCATACACTAAGCCAGCTGTCAAACATGTGGGGTGCTTTTTCCAGCTTCGTCTAAGCCCTTCCTTAATTAACAGGCATGATCTAGAAAATGCTCTTATTAGTTCAAGGTTGGATTACTGTAATGCTCTTCATGTTGGTCTGAATCAAACCTCCATCTCATGAATTCAACTTGTGCAAAATGCTGCTGCTCGCTTTTTGACAAATACATCTAGATGTGCACACATCACTCCCATTCTCTACACCCTACATTGGCTCCCTGTGCATTTTAGAAAAGATTAAAATATTTAGTTTGTTTTCAATTCCTTAAGTGGCCTGGCCCCAGAGTATTTGTCCAAGACTTTGACCCTGCGTGGGCACAACCGGTCATTGCGGTCTTCAAATCAACTGGTTTTAGAAGACTCAAGGTCAAGGTATAAACGGTGGGGTGATCTGACCCGAGACTCTGGATTCCATCTTTTTCATGAAGTTGTAAGCACAAATGAAATACTGCATATATTCAGTGAATTATGTACTCAGTGTCCACTTGATGGCACTGTTGTTCAATAACAGGAAGAGCTGAAGTGTGTATATGTTCAGCGAGGAGCTGTCAGGTTTTTGTACAGAGACTGTGGATTTGCTGTCACTGTGGGCCTCACAGCACAGTAGTACAGAGCAGAGTCTGTCCCTGCAGCAGAGGAGATCTGAAGAATAATTTTGGTTTTATCCTCACTCACTGAAACAGACAGTCCAGACTTTGTTAGATTTTGCGTTCCCAAGTGAATAATGAGGAACTCTGGTGGTTTTTCTGGATGTTGTCGATACCAGAAGAATCGATCACCACCAGCTGCTTGTTTGGAGTATCTGTAGGACAGAGTAACAGAGCTGCCTTCTAAACTGTTCTCTTCTTTCTCAGCCGGAGTGAGTTCTTCACAGCTGACACCTAAAGGAAGAGATAACTATGTTATACCATTTTCTAAAACTCATTTATTCAACACATTCAGTAAAAAGTGCAGTGAACCTTTTGCAGAATCTAACATACCTGTGAGGACGGAAAGGAACAGCAGAGAAAACACACAATACTGCAGTGACAGCATGTTGAATGAAGGTAATTTTGATGGTTTGTGTATTGATTTATGTTGACTATAGAAGTTCCTCTCTCTTCTATAGTTCAGTAACAGCTCAGCTCCTCCCTGAGTCTCTCTGTCTCCTCGTAGCTCTGTATTTTCACTCCTATGTTACACTACACGTTGAAGTTTAACAGTGTGTGACTCCCTCTGGTGGATGTTGTGGAGTATTGTGTTGTCTTTGCTCCAAAGGTTTTTGTACAGAGTTTTGGTGTTTCCTGTCACTGTGGGCCTCACAGCACAGTAGTACACAGCATAGTCAGACACCTTAGCTGAGGGGATGATCATTTTCATTTGTTTGTCCTCCACTTCAATCTTCAGTCCAGGGAATAGACTTGTCAATATTCCTCCTTTTCCTAAATGAGAGATGAGGAACTCTGGTGGTTTTCCTGGATATTGTCGATACCAGAAGAAATAATCAGTATCAGTTGCTTGTTTAGAGTATCTGTAGGACAGAATAACAGAGCTGCCTTCTAAACTGTTCTTCTCTGTCTCGATTGGAGCGAGTTCTTCACAGCTGACACCTAAAGGAAGAGATAATTTCTCATAGCATTTTACAAATCTCATTGATTCAACAGATTAAGTAAATATTGAAATTAAAGTTTTCCTCAATGCAGAATCTAACAAACCTGTTAGAATAATGAGAAACATCAGATAAAACACAAAATGCTGCAGTGACCGCATGTTGAATAAAGGTAATGTTGATGGTTTGTGTATTGATCTCTGTTGAATATAGAAGTTCCTCTCTCTTCTATAGTTGAGTAAGGGCTCAGCTCCTCCCTGAGTCTCTCTGTAAAATGATTCTAGACTACATCATGAAAAACATTCAAGTTTATCAGTGTATGACTCCCTCTATTGGATGTTGTGGAGTATTGTGTTGTCTTTGCTCCAAAGGTTTTTGTACAGAGTTTTGGTGTTTCCTGTCACTGTGGGCCTCAGAGCACAGTATTACACAGCAGAGACAGACAGCTGAAGCTTCTGGATCTTCAGAGGAACTGATGTCTTGTTGATTGTAGCATCAAATCGGTCTTTATGGAACTCTGGAGCATTATCTTCTGTTCCAAAGGTGTCACGTCGCAAAATAAACATTGGGAAGTCATTGTCTTCTTGTTTGTACCAGAACAAATATGCATTTGAGTTAACACTGATTTCGAATGTACAGCCAAGAGTAACTGTCTCTCCTTCAGTAGCAATGACATCTCCTGTTGGCTGGGTCACACTGTCTTCTCCTTTACACTCTGGGGAAGAAGAGAACATGCAGATGAAGAGATTAATCAATAAATATGATTGATTGATTAAAGGAGAACAATCAGTATTTTAAATAGTTACCTAGCCGGAGAGTCAGAATCAGGATGTTAGTCAGCCAGTGTTTCATGTCTGCAGTGAGAGGGCAGGAGAGAGAGGAAGAGCATTGATACCCTGATGGATCTGGGCCTTCACATCATTGGTCCTTCCACTTTATCATCTTTTGAGGAACTCTCAACAATTTGATTGTCTTTGGATTTGATTTTTGATTTGATTTATTTAATTGTATCAAGAATGGCTTACACATGAAAAAAAAGACATCAAATACAATCGAGGATAAAAACACATTGAAGTCCAGGACTTATTTCCATTGTGTCATGAACAGTGTGACTTCCTCTGGCTGACGTAGTGGAGTGTTTTGTTGTCTTTGCTCCAAAATTTTTTGTATATGTTTAGTGTTTCCTTAGTCTGGCTATAAGCAGACCAAGCTCAATAATTTAAGATTGAGCATTAGTCTGGGGAGTCTGCATGGTATTTTCTACTGCACAAGAGACGTGATCAAAGGGCATAGTTCAAATGACTCAGTATGCAATTGGACAGTCCTTCAACCAATCAGACCAACGATCCGGGTGATGTAGCAGCGACTGCGGCATCAACGGGTTGCTGCACTTCGGTGGCCGCCATGTTGAATGTAAACAAAAAGCTGCTTGGTCGCTTCTCTATCGTCATCATGTTAAACCCACCAATAGCGCGCCAGGTGGATGAGCCAGTTTGTGATTGCTCCCCGCAGATTCGTAACGGAAGCAGGATAGAAAAATGTATGTAATTTCCAACCTGAGCTGCAGGGTGAAATCAAATCACCGGCAGATTGGGTTTACCCAGTCTAGTGTTTCCTGTCACTCTGGGCTGCAGAGCACAGTAGTACACAGCAGACTGTCACTTCAGTAGAAAGGATATGCAGATCAGTTTTGTATCAGTGATCAGGAGAAGGAAATGAGGAGCTGATCCAGGATCCTGTCGATACCACACAAGATTATCAGCTTTAAGTGAATAGGTACAGGACAGAGTAACACTAGGGCCCTCTGATGAAAACACTTCAGCACTGCTGGCAGTAATATAACGACTCTCAGGTGCTTTTGACTGATTTGCCAGGGTGTGGCCTCCCCACCTGTAGCCAACACCAATCTCCTCCTTGTATTTAATATTGGCATTTGCGTGAAGTGGCAGCTTCATCGGACAAAGACTCGGAGGACAAAGACAAAGGAGTCTACGCAGGAGTCTTCGTGGGAGGCTAAGTGGGAAGTTAAGTGGGCTTGATATCTCATATCTCACTTACACTGCTCGGTGTCTTTATCCGGAAATGTGCTGCTTCTCCATTCCTGTCCGTGTTTCCTCTCGGAGATGCTACAAACCACGCATTAGCTCGCAACCCCAACTCTCTTACCTATCCCACCCGTTCCATACACACTCTACACCTTGTTGCAGGTGGCCTGTGGAACTGCCAGTCTGCCACTCGCAAGACTGAGTTCATCTCTGGCTTTGCCAGCCTGAAATCCCTTGACTTCCTTGCTCTCACTAAGACCTGGATTCCCCCAAAAAAAAAAAAACTCCTTTTTTTTTTTTTTTTTTTTTTTTTTTTACCTTCACACACCTAGACCCACTGGGAGAGGCGGGGGGACAGGCCTACTCATTAACCCCAAGTGGAGATTTTCTCTCTACCCACTGCCACAGTTTACTCCACTCTCTTTTGAACTTTATGCTGTCACCATAACGCATCCGGTACAACTAGTCATCATTGTTATCTACCGCCCACCAGGTCCTCTGGGGGAGTTTCTGGAGGAGCTGGATGTCCTTCTTTCAAACATCCCTGAAACTGGTCCTCCGATGGTACTTCTGGGCGACTTCAACATCCAGACAGAGAAGTCAGTTGCCTTTCTTCACCTTCTTTCTTCTTTTGCCCTCTCACTCTCTCCTTCACCACCCACTCACAAAGCTGGAAACCACCTAGATCTCATATTCACCAAAAACTGCTCTACATCAAACCTCACTGTTACTCCACTCCATACCTCAGACCATTTCTTCATCTCTTACTCTCTCCCACTCTCCCGAGCTCACAACCATATCTCTTAGAGACACTGTACCTGTCCGCCCTAATATTCGTTCACGCTCTCCTTCTTCTCCGGCGGCATGTACTTTATCAACCCTCCCTCCATCTGACTCTTTCTTACTCATGCCTCCCATCGCTGCCACTGACACTCTCTACTCTATCCTCCTCTCTCGACTCTCTCTGCCCTCTTACTTCACGACAGGCTCGCAAGTCCTCCCCAGCGCCGTGGTTATCTGACTCAGTACGTGCTTAAAGATCAACTATATGGGCAGCGTTAAGGAAATGGCAGAAATCTAAACACCCAGATGATCTGCTTACCTGTCAGTCTCTTCTTTCCTCCTTTGCTGCCTCTATTTCTGCAGCAAAAAGCTCTTTTTATCAAACCAAAATTGAATCATTTTTCTCAAACCCCCAAAAACGTTTTTCCATCTTCTCTAACCTGCTAGATTACCCCAGTCCACCTCCTCCCTCCTACCAACCCACTTTGTCAACTATTTTGTAAAAAAGATAGATGACATACACTCTTCATTCTCCACCACACCTTCTGAAATCACCTTACCATCCATCACATCCAGTACTCTTTCCTATTTCACCCCTCTATCTCCAAATCAAATTCTTACTTTGATTACCTCCGCCCACCCCACCACCTGCCCCCTTCTCACCTTCTCCAGTCCATTGCTCTTGACCTCCTTCCTTTCCTCACCCATCTCATTAACATCTCCTTGTCAACTGGCTGTTTCCCCGACACTCTCAAAGAGGCAAGAGTGAACCCACTACTCAAAAAAACAACAATCATAATCAACTCTCTACCTATCTCCACTAGAACAACCTTCTTGATCCCCACCAGTCTGGCTTCAAGGCTGGTCACTCAACAGAAACTGTCACTGAGCAGCATCACATTGCTAGAACAACCTCTCTCTCTTCCATCATCATCTTTCTGGACCTTTCTGCTGCCTTTGACACAATGAACCACCAGATCCTCATTTTGACACTCGAGAATCTGGGTGTCTCAGGCTCTGTGCTCTCATTGCTCACATCTTACCTGGCAGACCGAACCTACCAGGTAACTTGGAGAGGATCTAGCTCAGATCCTTGCCCACTCAAAACTGGGGTTCCTCAGGGATCAGTCCTGGGTCCCCTCCTCTTTTCTCTGTACACCAACTCTCTCGGGTCTGTCATTCAGTCACATGGCTTTTCTTATCACAGCTAAGCAGATGACACCCAACTAATTCTCTCCTTTCCTGAGTCTGAAACTCAAGTAGCAGCACGTATCTCGGCCTGTCTGACTGACATCTCTTCTTGGATGTCCGCACACCATCTGAAACTCAGCCTTGACAAGACTGAGCTCCTTTTCCTTCCAGGGAAAGGCTCTCCTACCCAGGACCTGACTATAACATTTGACAACTCTGTGGTAGTCCCCACCCAGACTGCTAAAAAGCTGGGTGTGACACTTGATGACCGACTCTCCTTCACTGCTAACATTGCTGCAACCACCCAATCGTGTAGATACATGCTGCATAACATCAGAAGGATACGTCCCCTTCTAACGCAGAAGGCAGCTCAGGTTCTGGTTCTGTCTCTAGTCATCTCACGTCTAGACTACTGCAACTCCCTCCTGATTGGGCTGCCTGCATGCTTCCTCCTGATTGACCGGCCTGCATGTGCCATCTGACCCCTGCAGCTCATTCAGAACGCAGCAGCTCGACTTGTCTTCAACCTCCCCAAGTTCTCTCACACTACACCGCTCCTCCGCTCTCTTCACTGGTTACCAATTGCTGCCCGCATCCGCTTCAAGACACTAGTACTTACATACAGGGCCATGAACGGATCAGCCCCAGCTTACATCCACGACATGGTCAAACCCTATACCGCAACCCGCTCACTTCACTCTGCATCAGCCAAACGGCTTGCTGCCCCCTCACAGCGAGGGAGAACTAATCACTCAACGAAATCCTGACTGTTCACTGTCCTGGCTCCCAAATGGTGGAACGAGCTCCCCATCGACATCAGGATGGCCGAAAGCCTACATATCTTCCGCCGAAGGCTAAAAACACATCTCTTCCGACTACACCTCGGATAAAAAAATAAATAAAATCCTGCTCATTGTGGGCTGCAGAGAACAGTAGTACACAGCAGAGTCAGACAGCTGAAGCTTCTGGATCTTCAGAGGAACTGATTTTAACCTGGAATTCAGTGTAGATGAAAATCTCTCCCTGAATTCCTCTGGTGTGTTCCTTTCATCCCCTTGAACACGGCTCAGAATGAATTTGGGTCTGTTGTTTACATCCTGTTTGTACCAGAAGAGATAATAATTAGTTGCACTGCTGTTATATAGACAGCCAAGTGTTACTGTCTCTCCTTCAGTAGCAGTCACATCTCCTTCTGGTTGCAGCACGTTGTCTTTTTGTGCTCTGCATTCTGTAAAACAGCAACAAACAGAATCAGTGTGCTGTTAAAGAATCATATCAATGTTGGATTGATATCAAAGAAACAGAGTTGTGTTCATACCAAGGCTCATAGCAGCCAGCAACACTGAGATGAACAGAGGCTTCATATCTGCAGTGTGGAGTAACTCTGAGCTACAGCAAGTATAAAGAAGGCTGTGATCTCTCTGTTTAGTCTTCATCAACACTAAGTTGGTGGATTAGAAGGAAGAACCTGATCACAGTGACAGGGCTCATCCAGTGCTGGGTTATTCCCCCTACTGACAAACTTTACACCTAACACATTTTGAGCCTCTGTCGTTTCCTAGTGTAACATGTCTTATATGATGTGATCTTTGTCGTTTTTCAGCTGACATGGTTCCTGTTTTACAGCTGCTGCAGATTCACTTTCTTCTCTAACGATAAAAGGTGGTAATTGTAGTGAACATGTACATGCCTTTTAGTATTTATTTCTAGAAAGTTTGAAAGTAAACTGAGACTTAATATTTCAGCATGTTAAGTTTTATGAATTTTTCAGAATGTTTCTTGAATGTAAAATGATAGTTTAGTATATTTCAGTAATCTGCAGCCGTTTAAGGTCAAATTTAAAGATGGTGGAGTTGTTGGGGAAGCTTCTGTTTTCGTTGAATATGAACTACCAATGATTTAAGAGTTGTATCAGTTAATGTATCATTGTCTATTTGGGATGCAGATCAACATGTAAGTCAGTGTCCATTTATTTGTTTTCATGGTGTCTTGTGTTTGAACCATCATACAGTCGGTTTGTCATTGATGTGGATTTGCTGCTCATCTGAATCCTCCCACACTGTTACATTAGCAGCTGTAACCACAGGGACTCTGATAAAACTGGAATAATCAGAATCCATCTGATAAGAAGCTGTGGTTTGAATACCACTTCCCTCCTCTTTGAAGAGTAGTCAGATATCTGTGTTCAGGTTTTTGTACAGCCTCTTCTAGACTTTGTATCACTGTGTTTCTAGAGCACAGTAGTAGAGACCTGTGTCTGCCAGGGTTAGTCTCTTTATGGTCAATTCAGTTGAGATTTCTGATGTTTTGGATTCATATCCCTTATCTGGGATGTATTCAGTTTCGTCCTCTCTTGCTCCTTTCCATAGTATAAACTGAGGTGCCTGAAGGTCAGAATGATGCCTGTACCAGTGGAGTTCAATATATTCTTCATTAGTCTCATATTCACATTTGAGTGTAACAGATTCTCCTTCTCTTTTACTGACTTCATTTCCTACAGGAGAGATTTTGTCTCCAGCTATTAGTCCTGAAAAAAGTAGAGAAAATTACTAACATTGAGGCATGAGGCTGAGAGGAAAAGACAGAGGAAACTTTCAATTGTACATTGTTACTCGGGACAGAAACAGTTCAACTGTTCAGAGATTTCTGCTCTGAATTGCGGTTTATCTAAATCTTTAGAAAATATTAAAACCATATTCTTCTCTGTATCTTACCAAAGAAAAGAGCAGCAAGAATAATCCACAGCCAATGTTCCATCTCTACAAAGAGGTTTAAATCAACAGGAGAAACTAGCTGATGTTCAACATTCAGTCTGAGAATTGTTCTCTTCACAGCAGCACTTATTATTGACTGAATGGTTGAACACAGTGTAGAAGTAGTGCACCGCCTACTTGATAATGTTGCCCTCTAGTGGAGGTACAAAGTTCAGTACAGCAGTGTAGAAAAAAGTCTTCAGAGGCCCGTTCCAGAAAGCAGGTTTAGTGAAAACTCTGAGTTTGTTAACCCTGAGATGAGGGTTTTCCGTTCCAGAAAGAGAGGTAACTTAACCTCAGAGTCAGTTACTATGGTAACTGAGCCTGTGAACCTAACCTGGTCTGGAGCAGGTTTTCTTCAAGAAACCTCAAGTTTCTCTCAGTCTCCTCCCGCTGAGAGGGAGGTGACTGAGAGAAACGGGGAAGAAAAAACTCGAGTTTCTCTCATTCTCCTCCCTCTCAGAGGAAACTCATTTCCTCATTCATTCAGTCTGTATTAGGCACATTTTAATGCAGTTTGTTATCTGCATGAATAAAAAAACTCATTGGTTTATGTTAGGCAGACTATAAAATGTTTTTTTTCTTAAACATGTCATGTCTTTTTGTCGACAATCCTATTGATGAAAAAGCTGTATTAATTCAGAGAGTTTACGTCGGGAGATGATATGGAGTCCCGACTAGATGTTTTTTCATTTCCACATAACCGATTTGTGGTATTTTTTATCACAGTCTATTAGATATGTAGATACCTTATCCTTCCACTAGTTCAACATCGTGGACAGCCTTTAACATCCCAGCAGATTCTTTGTGTCACATTAGGCCTACGTTTTTTTGCAAACGGCGGTTTTCTTTATAACAGCAGCGGATCATACTGTAATAGTAAAGCTACTGTATGTAGAGCCGTCAGAAAAGTGTGATCGCTCTGAAACGTTTTTTAAACATGTTATGTTCCCTGGACACAAACCAGTGAGAGCCATTAAAAAGAAATAAATGATTATACATTATAGTTCTGTTAATGATCATGTTGCTGCAGCCTCAGAATGGGAATAGTAGGCTATAGTTTACTTTTTCGCCCATAGGATTGCACCTGAATACAATTATAGGTGTAGCCTACAATTCCAGTTTTCACCAGTAGCCTAATATTATAAGTTAACTGTGATTAAATATGAAATTAATACACTGTTAATGAGTACGCATTGACTCCAGCAGCAATTTTCTCCCACACCAATTCTCTCTCTTTTGCAGCAGCAGCCACTGTCTTGCTTTTTTAACGAAATGCATGTTCAAACTCGCAGTTTGTGCTCATGAGTATTTCCGCCGACCCGTTTGTTTGTGGTTGTTACCATGGTGAATCGTAGAATCATGGCTCCATTCATGCTGCCTTATGTGCACGCGCGTAACCCTGAGTGAACCTACACCGAGTTGATTGAACCAACTCAAATCAGCTGTTCTGGAACCGAAAACTCTGAGTTTCCCATCTCAGGGTAAATCAACTCAGAGTTCAGGGTTAGACTCAGAGTTTGTTAAACCTTCTTCCTGGAACGGGCCCCCGTTCAGTTCAGTTCAATTTATTTATATATCACGTTTAAAAACAACCTTAGTTGACCAAAGTGCTTAACAAGATCAAAAAGCAACGAGATAATAAACAAAGCACAATGTACAATACAAAATAACTCACAGTAGAAAAAGAATAAAGTCAATAAGGTCAAGATATCAAAGCTCAACTTGAATTGAAAGCCAATGAATAATAGTGGGTCTTAAAGTGTAAAGTGCAGGTTAACCACCATAGCCAATTAATATGTAAATAAAGTGCTCAATATGTATACTTTTAAACATTTCTGTCTTAAAATGCGTTAAAATAACATTTATTGGGGGATGACGTCATAAGAGGGAGTAGCCACCCATAGCGGGTAAATAGACGGTCCAACAACGGGACAATTTCATCCATTTTCGCCATCTTATTCATCACTAAATTCACTTCTGACAAAGTTTTAGGCGAGAAATTAACTGTTTAGATTTTGAATATAGGCAGTCTTGCAAAAATTGTTGCTAAATTGACAATTTGCTTCAGTTTTCGGAGTTGAGAAGCTCCATATAGTAACGCGACAACCAGCAGTAAAATCAGCCCACTTCGTAGCCACAAACCTCAAAAAGGCACCAATCAGCCTTTTGTCCTGGTGGACCCTCTGCCCTGTTTCTGATGTACTCGTACATCCCGCACAAACACAATAGTTTACCATTTTAGCTAGCTAGCTAGGTCTCCAATACAACTGCTAGCCTACTAGCCGTTAGACTCTTGGAGTCCCTCTTATGACGTCACACCCCGCCTAGTGGAAGGGAGGGGGAGTGCTTAAAACCACTGTAAAAAGTACTAACTTTTCATATTAAATTCAGCATTTTGTTATAAAAAGCCATACAAAACAATGGTGGGTGGCTCTAATCTTTATGTTTAATAAGCACAATGCTTAACTTCATGAAACATTCAACGTGCAATTTACACTTTAAGCATGGACTTGAACGTTTCAATGGTCTGAGGTGTTCTTACATGAATAGGTAAACTATTCCAGAGGTTGGGAGCAGCCACTGCAAAGGCTCTGTCACCTTTGGTTTTTAACCTTGACCTGGGCACATCGAGGACCATCTGATTGGACGACCTCAGTGCTTTGACAGGTGTGTGGACATGTAAGAGCTCCGATAAGTAAGAAGGCGACAACCCATTTAAGATCTTAAAAACAATTAATACAATTTTAAATTAAATCCTGAAACAAACAGGAAGCCAGTGGAGCGTGGCCAAAACCGGTGTAATGTGGTTGCGCTTTTTAGTCCCGGTTAAAAGTCGAGCTGCTGCGTTCTGGACTAACTGTAAGCGACAAAGGGATGACTGATCCAATCCAACATACAGATGTCAGGTTTACATGGACTTTTCTATTGGTTTTCATGGACTTTCCGTTTGTTGTTTCCCATTCACATTCCCCAGCACTCACTCCCCTCATCCGCTCACAATCTCCTCAGTACTGATTGCACACACCTGCACTTCATCACACCACATCATCAGATTCACACCTGCATCTCATCAGTGTCCACCTACTTAAGCAGCACAGACACACTCACTCTTGGTCGAGTCTTATATACATTGCTCACGGCACTCTGACTTGCTCTCCTATGTCTAGTTTAGTCCCGGTTCTTACTTACCTGTCGTTTGGCTTCCTGTGGTCTGTTGCTGCTCTGGAAGCATTACCTCATCTCCTGCCGGTATCCAGCCTGTTCTCTCTACTCTCTGTTGAATCATTGTCAATAAAGCTCACTGCACTACTCCAGTTTGGCTCCTGCTCCGTCCGTGCATGACAACAGTGATTTACAGTAGTCTAAGCAGGACGTAATAAATGCATGTATGACTCTTTCAAAGTCTTTGCGTAGCAGGTAAGGCTTAACCTTAGCCAAGAGTCTCAGCTGGAAGAAGCTAGTTTTAACAGAACTAATCTGTTTGTCACATTTAAAAGCACTGTCAAAAATCACTCCCAGATCCCACTGGTAAAAGGACGAATTTGGGAGCCTAAAGTACCAAGAGCAACTACACAGACACTAAAATGTTCAGCGCGACCAAACACAGCAATTTCGGTCTTATTATCATTAAGACAGAGAAAATTCGGATCCAACCATATTTTGAGATCACTCAAGCAGTTTAACAACGGCTGGATAGTGTCCTTCTCATTGTTTCTTACAGGCAAATATATTTGTACATCATCTGCAAAAAAATGGAAAGAAATTTTATGTTTTTTTTAAAATGGACCCTAAGGGCAGCATGTACAGAGAAAATAGCATGGGTCCCAAAATGGAACCTTGGGGGACCCCACAAGAAAGAGGGGCAGCAGATGAGGAGCAATTACCAAGGTGGATGGCAAAACTCCTATCTGTCAAATAAGATTCAAACCATTTTAAAGCTATGCCCATAATGCCAACACGTTGTTTGAGTCGGGATAAAAGGATAGAGTGGTTGACAGTGTCAAAGGCAGCAGTCAAATCTAAGAGCACTAAAATAGCGGAGTTTCCTGAGTCAACCGCTAAGAAAAGGTCATTGTAGACTCTTAGGAGGGCGGTTTCAGTACTGTGGCGGGGCTTAAAACCAGACTGGAACTTTTCATGAATACTAAAATCATCTAAAAGTAGTAAGTAAAATAATCTTCAAGCAGCTTGTCAGTGTGTCAGCTTGTGTTTTTGTACAGAGACTTTGGGTTTGCTGTCACTGTGGGCCTCACAGCACAGTAGTACAGAGCAGAGTCTGTCAGTGCAGCAGAGGAGATCTGAAGATCCATTTTGGTGTAATCCTCACTTACGGAAACAGACAGTCCAGAGTTTGTATTTTGCATTATTTTTCCTGATCCCAAGTGAAAGATGATGAACTCTGGTGGTTTTCCTGGATATTGTCGATACCAATAAAACTCATCACTACCACTCACTTGTTTGGAGTATCTGTAGGACAGAGTAACAGAGCTGCCTTCTAAACTGTTGTCTTCTTTCTCTACTGGAGTTAGTTCTTCACAGCTGACACCTAAAGGAAGAGATCACTCTGTTGTTTCATGTGGTAAAGACTTAAAGAATTATTCACATTCAGATGTTATTAGGATTCAATTTTTTCATGCTGTATAATCTAACCTGTTAGAATGAAGAGAAACAGCAGAGAAAACACAATGCTGCAGTGACAGCATGTTGAATAAAGCCAAAGAATATGGCTATTTCTGGGCAGGCCCGGGCTGCATGGACACCAACTAGATTTAACGTGTGAGATGCACATGGTGAGTATTTGGCCAACGGATTTTTATTCAATATGCGACCTTGCAATCAACTATATCTATCCCATGTTCACCTAGTGATTGTTCCACCATTGTGGTGATTTCCTCTCCTGTCTTTTTTGAAAAGTCCTTAAATTCAAGGAAACGTTCGTTTATTTCCCATCCACCCACAGGGGAAGTTTGACTGACATACCTCAGCAACAGTACATTTTGCTCCAAGTTTGACACATCAGGGGTTGCATCACACATTATGGAATAGAATGTTGTTTCTTACTTTACCCTCAAAATAGTGTTTAGGACACGCTGAGCACAAAGTTCAATACATTTGTTTTGGCTGTCAGGTGAAAGGTAATGAACTTGGAGTCTCTTTCCTTGTTGCTGGTGCTCTCTAAAAGGCGCGGCCGCGGCCGACGTGTAAGGTGAGCGTATTGTGTCACTCCGGTGTTCCCGTGTTACAAACGCTAGTTTGCTGCTCCGGCAAAAACTTACTGAACTCTGCTTCACTGTTTAAATTAGCAGCTATTTGCCTGGATTGCATTTGAATTACAATTGTTTTACTCAAGCACTTATACTTAGCTTCACTTACAGCGACTGACTCGCTGAATTTACAATTGTTAAAACACTGTTAGCTACTTTTAGCTTAGCCATTAGCAATGGCTAATTCCTCTCCCTCTGCTCTCTCTTGCTCTGTGTGTCAAATGTTTAGCTATTCCTCTGCCTCCTTTAGTGATAACGATACATGTAATAAATGTAGTATATTCGCTGTTTTGGAGGCAAGGCTTAGTGAATTTGAGTCACGGCTCCGCACCATGGAATCAGAATCGTATGCTTCCGTAGCTAGCCAGCACCATGTAGTTAATGCGGGCCAACATACTGTAGCTTCTGTAGCTTCTGCTGAGCTGTCCCCGGCAGACCCCGAGCAGCCGGGCGAGGGTGGGTGACTGTCCGAGGGAAGCGTTAGCGGCAGATCTAGACCAGGGAGTGCACATGATGACGGTCGCTCTAAACCGGAGCGGCCTTGCTTAACAGGTACTCCTACTCAGCGATACACCCGCTGAGAAGCCAGTTCTGGTTATTGGGAGCTCTATACTGCGATATGTGAAGCCAGCGGCCCCGGGCGGCTACAGTAGGCCTACCTACGGTCATATGTGCCCCCGGGGCTGGAGCGGCGATATAGAAACCCATCTAAAACTGCTGGCAAAAAGAACCGTAAAATACAGTAAGATCATACTTCACGAGGGTGGTAATGGTCGTAAATCGGAGATCACTAAAATGAATGTTGAGTCACTTTGTGCATACGCAAAGACAATGTCGGACTCAGTAGTTTTCTCTGGACCCTGCCAAACCTGACCAATGATGAAATGTACAGCCGGACGTCATCCTTCCACCGCTGGTTGTCGGGGTGGTGCCCAGCTAATGATGTGGGCTATGTGAATAACTGGAGGGCGTTCTGGGAAAGCCTGGTCTGATTGAGAGAGACGGCATTCATCCCACCTGGGACGGTGCGCTCTCATATCAAAAAATCTGAACGAAGTTTATCAGACATAAACCATGACAACCCAAGTTTGATATTAGTAATCAGAGGTGCAGTGCTCACGCCCCTCTGTGCTCCGTTGGAGCAGTCGCCCACTCATGGTCTAATAAGCACGGTGTCTGTCCCCGGCTCAGATCGGTTAAATCAAAGGTAAACAAAAGCGCTTATACTTAACAACCTAATTGGAATTAAAACTACTGCAATAGAACAAAATAGGAAAATTAGATGTGGACTATTAAATATTAGATCTCTGTCTTCTAAACCAGTACTGGTAAACGAGTTGATATCAGACAATAAAATTGATTTATTTTGTCTTACTGAAACCTGGCTGGGCCATGAAGACTATGTTAGTCTAAATGAAGCCACTCCTCCCAGCCATATTAATACTCAAATTCCTAGAGGCTCAGGGCGCGGGGAGGGGGAGTTGCAGCCATCTTTGATGCAAGCCTGCTAATTACTCCTAAACCTAAATTACATTATAACTCATTTGAAAGTCTTGTTCTTAATCTTCAACATCCAAAATGGAAAACATTACAGCCAATTATATTCGTTGTTATTTACAGGGCTCCAGGTCCGTATTCTGAATTTTTATCTGAATTCTCAGAGTTTTTATCATGTTTAGTCCTTAAATCAGACCAAGTACTTCTTGTAGGTGATTTTAATATCCATGTGGACGTTGACAATGACAGCCTTAGTACTGCTTTCAACTCATTACTGGATTCAATCGGTTTCAGTCAGAGTGTGCACAAGGCGCGCACTGTTTTAACCACACCCTCGACCTTGTGCTGGCATATGGTATTGAAATTGAGGATTTAATAATATTTTCGCAGAATTCGGTATTATCAGATCATTCTTTAATCACTTTCGAATTCTTACTACCTGATTATATTAAATTAGATAAAAGCTCCTACACCAGATGCTTATCTGACAGTGCTATAGCTAAATTTAAAGAAGATATTCCAACAGCATTCGACTCTATGTCATGCCTTAACATAACAGAGGACCTGTATGTTAACCTCAGTCCCTCTCAAATTGATGCATTTGTAGACGGTATTACGACATGCCTACGGACGACCTTAGACTCCGTCGCTCCCCTGAAAAAGAAGATGATGAAGCAAAGGAAACTAGCACCTTGGTATAACTCCCAAACTCGCAAATTAAAACAAATCTCGCGAAACCTCGAATGTAAGTGGCGTTCCACCAAGGTGGAAGAATCTCGTTTGGATTGGCAAGAAAGTCTCAAAACCTATAGGAAGGCCCTAAGAAAGGCCAGATCAGACTATTACTCATCACTAATAGAAGAAAACAAGAACAACCCAAGGTTTCTTTTCAGCACTGTCGCCAGGCTGACAGATAGCCACAGCTCTACTGAGCCATCTATTCCTCTAGCTATGAGTAGTGATGACTTCATGAGCTTCTTCAATGATAAAATTACAACAATTAGAGATAAAATTCATCACATTTTACACTCAACTTCTAACGGTTCACCTTTAAACGCAGAGTCGTTAGAAATAAAGACTAGTCTCGACATATACTTAGACTGCTTTTATCCTATAGATCTTCAACAATTAATGTTAAAGATATCCTCAGCTAAGCCATCTACCTGTCTCTTGGACCCCATCCCAACGAGACTACTCAAAGAAGCATTACCTGTGGTTAACACCTCATTACTAGATATGATCAATATGTCTCTATTAACAGGTTATGTACCACAGTCATTTAAAGTAGCTGTGATAAAACCTCTTCTGAAAAAACCCACCCTGGATCCTGAGGTCTTAGCAAACTATAGACCTATATCTAACCTTCCTTTTCTATCCAAGATCCTTGAGAAGGTGGTTGCTAATCAGTTATGCGATTTTCTACATAGCAACAGTTTATTTGATGACTTTCAATCAGGATTTAGAAAGAATCATAGCACAGAGACGGCACTGGTGAAAATTACTAACGACCTTTTAACTGCTGCAGACAAAGGTCTTGTCTCCATTCTTGTTTTACTAGATCTTAGTGCTGCATTTGACACAATTGACCATTCAATCCTGTTACAGAGATTGGAACACTTGGTTGGCATTAAAGGAATTGCTCTGAGTTGGTTTAGGTCCTATTTCTCTGATCGATCTCAATTTGTGAATGTTAATGATAAATCCTCCAACGACGCTAAAGTTAGCCATGCGGTTCCTCAAGGCTCAGTGCTTGGACCAATTCTATTCTCCTTATATATGCTTCCTCTAGGCAATATTATTAGAAAACACTCAATTAACTTTCACTGTTATGCGGATGACACCCAATTATACTTGTCAATCAAACCAGACAAAACCAGTCAGCTAGCAAAATTTCGAGTGCATAAGGATATAAAATCCTGGATGACCTATAATTTTCTGATGTTAAACCCTAACAAAACTGAAGTTATTGTGCTGGGCCCTAAACACCTCCGAACTTCATTATCTAGAGATATAGCTACTCTGGATGGTGTTGCCCTGGCCTCCAGCACCACTGTTAGAAATTTAGGAGTTATCTTTGATCAGGATATATCCTTTAATGCCAATCTAAAACAAACCTCAAGAACAGCCTTTTTTCATCTTCGTAACATTGCCAAAATTAGGAATATCCTGTCTCAAAACGCCGCTGAAAAAACTAGTCCATGCATTTGTTACTTCCAGGCTGGACTATTGTAATTCCCTACTGTCAGGTTGCTCAAATAAGTCTCTTAAGACTCTCCAGCTGATCCAGAATGCTGCAGCGTGTTCTCACAAGAACTAAGAAAGAGAGATCATATTTCTCCTGTATTAGCTTCTCTGCATTGGCTTCCTGTTGAATCCAGGATTGAGTTTAAAGTCCTTGTCTTGACCTACAAAGCTCTAAATGGTCTAGCACCATCATATCTAGAAGAGCCCTCCTAATACCCTATTGTCCCACTAGAACACTGCGCCCCCAGAATGCAGAGTTACTGGTGGTACCTAGAGTCTCTAAAAGTAGAATGGGAGCTAGAGCCTTCAGTTATCAGGCTCCTCTCCTATGGAACCAGCTCCCGATCTGGGTTCGGGGGCAGAAACTGTCACCTCATTCAAGAATGAACTTAAAACTCTCCTATTTGATAAAGCTTATAGTTAGGGAGTGAGGAGTTGCAGTGTTCACCTAACTGGCCCAACTGCTTCTCTTCATAATTGTTAGATTAATAATACATAACAAAGTAGAGGGAGGCAGGCCAGCCAAGCCAGATCCGGGGGGGGAGAGTTCTAAGCCGAAAAAGCTACCTCTCCTTTGGACCTTGTCTCTTAGTTACCTGTTATAGTTACGCTGTTATAGTCCTAGACTGCCGGGGGACGGGCTTTTTTCCTTTGACACACTGAGCTGCTCTCTCCTCTCCCTTTCTATTACTGTTTCTATTACTGTTACTATTACTATTACTATTTGTGTGCAGCCCGTCCCAGAAATGCTTGTTTACTAATCCTAGCTTCTGGGGAGTTTACTCCCGGAGTCCTTATGCTTTTTTTCCCCAGCGTATTTCCTTGGAGAACGTTGGCACCAAGACCCTGGTTGCAGCTGTCGCCGTGGTCCTGCTGCACTCCCTGCTGAGCTCAGCGATGCCCTGCAATGTCATGCTGCGTCCTGCTGAACCCTGCAGCTTCCCGCTACATCCAGTCACTGTTCCATTATTAATGTGACTACTATCGCCACTGTTCATCACACCCCCAACCGCTCGTCAGACACCGCCTACCAAGAGCCTGGGTCTGTCCGAGGTTTCTTCCCAAGAGGGAGTTTTTCCTCGCCGTCGCGACCGCTTGCTCTTGAGGGAATTACTGGAATTGTTGGAATTGTTGGGGCTTTGGAAATTATAGAGTGTGGTCTAGACCTACTCTATCTGTAAAAGTGTCTCGAGATAACTTATGTTATGATTTGATACTATAAATAAAATTGAATTGAATTGAATTGAATTGAATTGAATTGAATAATGTTTTGTAAATGGTCATTTAGGATACTGTCATACTTTGCCAACAGCTCAATTATGCCAAGAACATTTCCATTGTCTGGCTCATCTAGTGAATTTGTGCTGACCCTGAATGGCAGATTCCTGAAGGCTAAGTACAGTGTTACATCCAGAAGATTTCTGTCTCCATCAACTTTTGTTGTTTGCTGTCAATTCCAGAAGTCTGTAGGACAGAATGTTGTAGGTTCTTCCATTTTCAATAACAATGTTTGTGTGCATGGTTTCATTCATGGTCTGGAAATCTCTCCTAAAACTTTCTGAATTTTATATTCGATATTTTCATCCCATCTGTGGAATTTAGTGCACTAATTGACTTTTTCTCTACTTCAAAGGAGAACAACAAGCATGGTAGGCAAAATAAGGCCTTTTTTGAGCTGCTATATAATATCCAGTCCCTTTCAATTTCTTTCCCTTCCATTGTGGGATGTGGAATATGTCAAATAGTTTGGGAATTCCCTTCCCTCTGCATCTGCTGGCAATTCCTTTGCCCTCTCTGAGAAAGGCGTTCGTTTTGCCATCACACATTCTAGTTGGCCATAATGCAGGATCGCTGAAATTAAGTGTGTGATCAGTCTCTGATCCACATGCTCAGACTCTCCGACGGGGCAGCAGGCCCCTCCCACATTACTGTGACTCTCTCTCTCTCTTCTCTCTCACTGGTAGCCTGACTCTGTCCCTCCGTTGCGTGGCAGCCTCCCGCATCACTCTCTCTGTCACCTGACTGCAGCTGGATCTCTCTCCTCTTTGTCTCATCCTCTCTGATGGAGCTACCAAACTAAACTGTTTCTGTCAAAGATATTGTGTTGTGTCAGGCTTTATACAAGCTAATTCAGATTCAGATTCAGATTCACTTTATTAGCCATTTGCAGTGTAAACCGCATTGGAAAAAATGTGCAAGTAGCTCAAAGTGCAAAGTCAACACATAAGAAGACACAACATAAAAACAGACAAACAAAGCCACATGAAACCTCAATATTAAAGCTGCAGTAGGTAAGATTGTGAAGAGCCAAGACTTTGCCAACAAATGAACATCGACAACTTCTCAGTCCCTCCTCCCTTTCTGCTGCAGCCCAAACCGTCTCCTAAGCCCCTCCCACACAAGGGTGTTTGACAGAACTGCCGGCCGGCATGTCAGACAGACAACATCTTCAATAACTAAAACACTAACACAACGTTAACTTTACTCACCAACAATAAAACGATGCTAACTAGCTGGCTACCGTTAGCCATTTCAGCCTCACATCAGACCGACCACTGTGCTAACGTTACTATCATCCTCACCAACGTAGCTTTGTGGACTTTTGACTACTAATAACCAAGTGAAAGATAAACCATTCGTGGTCATTATGTTACCTGTTGAGAGGAAATGTGGCTACATCTGCATCGTTCTTCAGATCTTTAAAATCCTGCAGCCACGCCACCTCTGAAAAGCCTCTCCAATATTCACCGGAGTTTTGGAAACCTTTCTGCAGCTCGTGCGTGGGGAGGGGGGGAGGGGAGAACGCTATATATGCGTGTGCCTGAGCAGTGATTGACAGGTAGATAGACCCCCCCTGTGGCCCTGATTGGAGAAAATCGACCGGGAGCGGTGGAATTTTGCCAATGGCACTACAGGCTGTAGGAGGTGCCAGAGGAGCTGTCTTTTTTTTTTTTTTTACATAATTCATGTAGTTCTACTGGATCATAGGGTCAGTTTCAGCAAATATGACAGAAAGTTAGTTTTATAAGACTTACCTACTGCATCTTTAAAATGCTCAATATTAAAATGCTATACAAGGAAATCCATACATAAATTTAAAGTGCCTAGTTTAAGGTGCTTTGTTCAAAGGAATCACAGCTTGTGGAAAGAAACTGTTTAAATGACGATCAGTAGAACATATGGCAGAACGATACCTTCTCCCTGAGGGAAGCATCTCAAAGAAAGCCCCTGCTGGATGGCCTGAGGCATCATTAGCCAGTTGCAAAGCTCGATTCAAAAGTCTATCTTTATATGTGAACGCCAGGAGCGGTAAAGAAGATTTCCCCACCAAAACGCTCGTCTAAACGCCGAATAAAAAAAAGTGAGACTGCCATATGACTTTTTGAAATGACAGAGTTGAAATAGAGCTCTGTTGGATGTCAGGGGATTTGCTTCTACAATCAGTTATGAGGTATTGTTCATGAACATAATATCACACAGCACCTCATTATCATCAGTTATTGTTGAATAAAACACTTTTCCTTTCATCTTTAGTGCTTCATTTTCTGTTATTGTCACCTCTACAAAAAATCTACTCTGTATTATAACATACTATTCAACATTTAAGAGTGTGTGACTCCCTCTAGTGGATGTTGTGGAGTATTGTGTTGTCTTTGCTCGAAAGGTTTTTGTACAGAGTTTTGGTGTTTCCTGTCACTGTGGGCCTCAGAGCACAGTAGTACACAGCAGAGTCAGACAGCTGAAGGTTCTGGATTATCAGAGGAACTGACTTATCCTTGATTGTAGCATCAATTCTCTCTTGCGCTTTAGAATTGTCAGTTTTTACAGAGAAACGTTGCAGCAGCATCTTTGGGTAATCATTTTCTTCTTGTTTGTACCAGTATAAAGTGGGATTTGGGATACTGGTCTCAAATGTACAGTCAAGAGTAACTGTCTCTCCTTCAGTAGTAATGACATCTCTTTTTGGCTGGATCACTCTGTCTTCTCCTTTACACTCTGGGGAAGAAGAGAAAATGCAAAGATAGAGAGGAATCAAGGAAGATGATTTAAAGCAAAACAGTAGGTTTGATGAGTAAATAATATGGATTTTCCTTTACTGCTGTTTTATGTCAGAGAAAACCATATAACGTGTTATTTAGAATATACGAGATACCAACAAAAATGATCTGTTTTTGCTTTTTTGTGCATTAAAACACTCTTTGCACCTTACCAAAGAAAAGAGCAGCAAGAACGATCCACAGCCAATGTTCCATCTCTACAACAAGGTTTAAATCAACAGGTAGAAACTAGCTGATGTTCAACATTCAGTCTGAGAATTGTTCTCTTCACAGCAGCACTTATTATTGACTGAATGGTTGAACACAGTGCAGAAGTAGTGCACCTCCTACTTGATAATGTCGCCCTCTAGTGGAGGTACAAAGTTCAGTACAACAGTGTAGAAAAAAATTCTTCCAGCAGCTTGTCAGTGAGTCAGCTGGTGTTTTTGTACAGAGACTGTGGGTTTGCTGTCACTGTGGGCTTCACCAGCACAGTAGTACAGAGCAGAGTCTGTCACTGCAGCAGAGGAGATCTGAAGATCCATTTTGGTTTTATCCTCACTCGCTGAAACAGATAGTCCAGGGTTTGTTTCATTTTGCGATCCCAAATGAAAGATGATGAACTCTGGTGGTTTTCCTGGATATTGTCGATACCAGAAGAAATAATCAGTATATCCTGCTTGTTTGGAGTATCTGTAGGACAGAGTAACAGAGCTGCCTCCTAAACTGTTCTCTTCTTTCTCTATTGGAGTGAGTTCTTCACAGCTGACTCCTAAATGAAGAGACAGCTCTGTTATTTCATGTGGTAAAAGACTTAAACCATTATTCACAATCAGATGATATTAGGATTACATTTTTTTAAGCTGCATAGTCTAACATAATGTACCTGTGAGGATGGAGATAAACATCAGAGAAAACACATAATGCTGCAGTGACAGCATGTTGAGTGAAGGTAATGTTGATGGTTTGTGTATTGATCTCTGTTGAATATAGAAGTTCCTCTCTCTTCTATAGTTCAGTAACAGCTCAGCTCCTCCCTGAGTCTCTCTGTCTCCTCGTAGCTCTGTTTTCACTTCTCTCAGTTACACTTCTAAGGTAAAGTTATTCTAGACTACACCATGAAAAATGTATAGTTTAGCAGTATGCGACTCCCTCTGGTGGATGTTGTGGAGTATTGTTTTGTCTTTGCTCCAAAGGTTTTTGTACAGAGTTTTGGTGTTTCCTGTCACTGTGGGCCTCACAGCACAGTAGTACACAGCAGAGTCAGACACCTTATCTGAGATAATCTCCAGATCAACACGTTTCTTTGACTTGTCAATGTGAGCTGAGAAATCAGAGCTAATTGGTTGAATCAACCCTTCCTCTGTGATGTAGAGCAGGAACTCTGGTCTGGATCTCTGGTATTGTCGGTACCACTGGATATTGTAGATAGTACCCTCATATGTACAGGTCAGGGTGATGTTTCTGCCCTCTGCAACATGTTCTTCAGTACTTTTTTGCTTTATGCTGTTCATGGAACCCAGGGCTGCAAAATGAGTATTATTCACATCAGTTATCATTAACTTACACAGATAAACCTCTAGTTATGAAGTAACTGGTTAATACAGGAGGTTATATGAGACTTTGATCTCTGTACTAACACTCACCTATAAAGGGAGAGAAAAGTAAAAACAGGTAAAGCAACATGTCTTTGGAGTTGTTAAAGCCAAACAGACAGCAGATGAGCAATGTTCTTCCACTGAAGTAGAATGAGAAACTAAACAGCCTCTCTGATGTGCAGACCTTCTTCTTCAAGCACTTTTTAAGCTGATTGCGCTTTTAGTTCCTCAAACATGCTCTGCGGAGACAGAAATAATCTCATTGGTTGAGTTAAATGTCAGTGGGCGGGGGCCAGAGAATAACCTTTTCCTGAAAGGTGAAAAGATAAAACAGCAGTGAAGAGAAAGAAGACCTTTAGTGGATGTTTCTGATGTTGGTTGAGTTGTTGTGTGATTGTCTTAAAGTCTAACAGTGTGTGACTCCCTCTGGTGGATGTTGTGGAGTATTGTGTTGTCTTTGCTCCAAAGGTTTTTGTACAGAGTTTTGGTGTTTCCTGTCACTGTGGGCTTCACAGCACAGTAGTACACAGCAGAATCAGACACCTTAGCTGAGGAGATGTTCATATGGATTTGTTTGTCCTCAACTTTAATCTTCAGTCCAGAGATTACAATATTTCCTTCTTTTCCAAAAGCAGAGTGGGAGATGATGAACTCTGGTGGTTTTCCTGGATATTTTCGGTACCAGAAGAAATAATCACCAGATGACAATTCCAAGTATGTGTAGGACAGAGTAACAGAGCTGCCTTCTAAACTGTTCTCTTCTTTCTGGACTGGAGTGAGTTCTTCAAAACTGACACCTAAAGGAAGAGACAACTGTTATTAGTTTACATTGCAAAATACATAATAAATAACTCACATTTAGATGTTATTGCAATTTAACTTTTCAAGCTGCATAATCTAATATACCTGTTAGAATGTAAATAAATAGTAAGAAACACACAATGCTGCAGTGACAGCATGTTGAATAAAGGTAATGTTGATGGTTTGTGTATTGATCTCTGTTGAATATAGAAGTTCCTCTCTCTTCTATAGTTCAGTAACAGCTCAGCTCCTCCCTGAGTCTCTCCAGCTTGTTGGTGCTCTGTATTTTCACTACTCTTAGTTACACTTCCTCCTTGTTAACAGACTAGTGGCAGCATTTTGTAAAGTTTTTTTTTTATGGGAAAGAAATTACAGTATAACTTGAGTCAGCTGATATTCAAAGAAAAGCTCAACATCAAATATTTTACTTTAACTTTGAGCGGTATTCCTAACCGACAGTTTAGCAGATTTTGATTACACATCAATCTCTCACTCTATCCTATTCTATTCTTACCTATAGGGCTCTACGACCGCGGCCCCTGATTATCTTGCCAACATAATTCACACCCACCTTTGAGGCTATGGCACCCAGACTCTGGAGTGCTCGGCCAACCAGCATTAGGTTTGTTGATCATGTGGACCGTTTTAAGGGTTAGGTGAAGACTCACTTGTTCAGACTAGCTTTTGGGTAGCCTTATTATTAGTATGTCTTTTATTTATTGAGAATTGTATCTGTTGTATTTGTATTTTATTCTACTGACTATTTTTACTATTTTTTGTATCGTCTATACACATTGTAAAGCACTTTGTGACCCTGTCTGTGAAAAGCTCTGTATAAATAAATTTTACTTACTCAAATTTTACACATATTTCACAAAAGTTTAGGGGCAAGAGAAAAATCTCAGTTCTCGACTCATTCAATTATATAAAGGTCTGGAACAGCAGCACTTAACTTGTAATAAAACATCTGACATTACTGGCGAATACAGTAATTACGGTTAGGGACCGTTCGGTATTTATGGAATGGACCACCGGAGGAAAATAGAGGAAGGGTTGCGTCTTTTTATTTTTGTTGAGGGCAGGGTCATATAAAATGTTTTAGTCCGGGGGGATGTCACCCAACTTTTGTATTCATAGAAACAGCTAAATTTCAAAGTGGATTGTTGGTGCTTATTTTTCCAAATAGCTCTTAGTCTCGGCCCTCCTTCGCTACCAGATGGGTCTGACCCATGAGTGTGCTGTGGGGCAGGGGGGCACTGCCTGAAACGGGTAATTGCATTGTTTAAAAAATGAGTGGAATAATTATGTCTGGCATGACCAGATATTTTATAAATATCTTAAAGGGGTGATAGAATGATTATATAGGTTAGTTCCTTAAGGTCTCCTAATAGGGTATGTAACATTCGTTTGGCGAAAAATGTCCCGGTTGATATTTTATGGGTCCTCATGCATCCTTGTGTTTTGGCCCTATTTGGAACGACAGCTTTTCTTCCAAATATGGAACACACACACACACACACACACACACACACACACACACACACACACACACACACACACACACACACACACACACACACACACACACACGGAACTTCACACACACACAGAGCGACACACACACACACACACACAGAGCTACACAGACACGGAGTTACACACACATGCCCAGACATGCCGTAGAATAGATCAACAAAACCAACAACAGTTAGTTTCCATCCAGAGGAGTAGAGGGGAAACTACTCTGTGCTGTGTTTTCAAGGTGTAGTGCAGGGATATGATCCGCTGTGAGCACGGTGTATTTTATTTTTAAAATTAACCGGATGTTTATTTTGTTTCTGTGCTCGACTTCCTGTCCCGCACTATCTGCCGTGTGCTGAATTGCTGCGGAGCTCTCCGGCGTCCGGCAGGGCTGGACTGGCCATCGGGCATACCGGGCATTTTCCCGGTGGGCCGACACACTTTTGGGCCGAATCGCCGATATACATTTTTCATCATAAAGAACTCACAGCAGCCCATTGGTTAATTTTCTTTATTGGCACTGGCCTGACCCAATCAAATCCAAGAACCCCCTTCCCCACTCACAAATTTATGAATCCCACATGGCCACGCCTCCCGGCTCAGAGACACGAGCTGTAGTAGTTATGCTGGAAGTTAGCATCCACGTTAAAATGGACAAACGACCACCAAAGTGCAAGGGAGGTGCAGAGAAATTACAGGAGAAAAAGATTAAGAATCTACAGGCGGATTCCTCCAATTTCTGACATGTTTGGGCAGGGCCGGTTCTAGCCCTTTGGTTGCCCTAGGCGAGATTGAGTTTGGTGCCCCGTCCCCCCAGTCTCACATTGCCAGATGTCCACAGTGCTGTGTCAGTGATAGAGTAGCAATGTATGTTCATTTTAGTTTCTAGCTTCCATGGAAGTTTGACGGCACCAACATTTGGTCTAATCATAACTGGTCTGGCAACCCAAAGGCCAGGGGCTTGTTTCCAGATTTGTGTGCATGGTGACTTATGATGGGGGTGTCTGGGGGTCCTCCACCTGAAAATGTTGAGCATTAAAAACTTAATTTCCAGCATTCTCGTGAATATGTATGCACTTTTTTTTTTTTTTGTTCACCTTTTTCTGAATCAGTTATGCTGGAAATATTTTTATCTAAAGGGAAACATAGATTACAATCCAAATATAAAAACATAATGGAATATTTTGCAGTAATGCTCTCAGGCATTCTGTATTGCTTTCATCTATTTATTCTCCTTTGGATCAATGTTTCTAATTATATCTGAGTCACATGTAGCCTAGCATCATTTACTCTTCCCACTTTTGCTTCTTTTGTTGAGGAAGTAACCTCCTTAAATGTGCATATTAAAATTATTCACCTGGATGATACATGAATTCATTTTAATGAATCAATAAACCCCTGGACAGTAATATTTCAGATGTGTTTGAGCAAGATTTCTGCTCATGTTCAAAATGTTGTGCACATTCAAAATACCTCATCTGTGTTCTCTGAGGTTTGGAGGAGTCTTGATATTGTGAGAAAAATTAAGTGATAATACAATAGGCTATTACAGGAATAAAGTCACTATATTTCAGAAAATAATCCATCTGCACCATAGTCTGCTGTGCATTACGTGATTGCTCTGTTGATATGGTAGATCTCAGACCTGCTGCCAGACACAGAGCCCCGTTTGGGACGCTGGTCTCTGAAATGAGACAGTTTAGGGAAGTGGCTGTACGCTGCTCTACATCGGAGGTGGAAACACAAAACTACGCAGAAATAGGGACACCTCTGCCGCAGCATGCCCACAGCAGAGCGCGCCCATTATAAACCTGAAGCTGCCCAGACCAGGGAAGGCGCGCTGCAGCAGCTCCGTGTCTGTGCCACTGCTCGTCTCTATTTCTCCAGAGAGAGTGGACGCTGAGCGACGCACAGGTCTGCTTCAGAGCTCCGTGTGTTTGAGTCTGACCCATAGACTGTAATCGTCACGTAATGAAAGGTTGACAAGTAAACGTGTGGCTGAGGGGGCGCCCTAGGATGATCATGTTTAATAAACACGTTTTATTTCGCTTGTTGTTCTAATTCTATTATTAATGGGAAGTAGACCTAAGGACGACACGGCGCCCCCAACACATTTGACGCCCTAGGCAATTGCCTAGGTCGCCTATAGCAATTGCCGGCCCTGTGTTTGGGGCTGTAGTTGCTGCTTCAACATCAGCATTACCTGAAGCCGAGGAGGAGGAGAGGTGGCTGGCTATAGAAGCAGAAACAGCATCATGACAGGGAAGAAGCTGAGGAGGAGGCGAGTGACCATGACAGGGCCACGGGAGCGAGTGAGGAAAAGATGGAAGAAGAGAGTAGATGATGATGTGGTAAGGAGTAGGCAAATTAACAGGGACCCTCAGGAAGGGAGGGAGGCTGTGTGTGTGTGTGTGTGTGTGTGTGTGTGTGTGTGTGTGTCACGTCATAACGACAACAAGCAGTTTGGCTGTAACATTAAAGTTAGTGGCTGTCAGGTAAGCTAACTGCTTAAGCTTACATTGAAAATGCTAGCGGTTAGCCTGTTGGGTAGCTGAAAAGTCTGTGTGATCTCTAAAATCAGTGTTAATACAAGCATCAGTGTTCCTTGAAATGCTTAAAGGAACACGCGGAATTATTGGGAATTTAGCTTATTCACCGTAACCCCCAGAGTTAGACAAGTCCATACATACCCTTCTCATCTCCGTGCGTGCTGTAAGGCTGTCTGACGGTTCCAGCATTAGCTTAGCCTAGCACAGATCCTGCAGGTAACTGGTTCCAACTAGCCTACTGCCCGAATTGGAAAGTGACAAAATATATTTCCAACTTATTTATTTTTGCCAGATTTGTAGAGTCACGCGCGTACAAAAAAAACGTAACATGAGACACAGCCATCTTCTAACCGTAAACAAACCGGGAACTATATTCTCAGACAGGCTTGCTGTGAGCATATCACTCAGCCCAAATACTATATTCTTCCACCTGAGAATATAGTTCCCGGTTTGTTTACGGTTAGAAGATGGCTGTGTCTCATGTTACATTGTTTTTTGTACACGCTGTGACTCTACAAAACACAACATGTAAATAGGAACATGTTGGCGTTATTTTGTCACTTACTCGGAGCAGTAGGATTACTGGAACCATTCACCTGCAGGATCTGTGCTGGCCTGATGCTGCTGGAGCCGTCAGACAGCATTACAGCACACACGTAGATGAGAAGGGTATGTGTGGACTAGTAGATGAGAAGGGTATGTGTGGACTAGTCTAACTCTGGGGGTTACAGTGAATAAGATAAAGTCCCAATAAGAGATGAGAAGGGTATGTATGGACTAGTCTAACTCTGGGGGTTACAGTGAATGAGCTAAATTCCCAATAAGTCCGCGTTTTCCTTTAATTAGCTTCTCTTGTAGACCTATTGGTGCTCATTTCCTGGGCATATACTACTCTCAGCTTTATTGTAACGTTTGGGAAGGGTTATGGTTATAGTATTTAGCAGAACCTTATGTCAAAAGAAACAAAATATGAACGCAGCTGTTCTGCAACCGGTGGAAATACACACACTGACTTTAATGGAAACCTAATGACTCCGCCGCCGTTCCGCAGCCTTTACGCATCTGGTGGAAATCCGGGGTAAAAGAGCAGAGACAAAATGCTAAGTTTCGACACTTTCATTACAACTAGTGTCATTATAACGTTACCCTTGGGACATAAAAAAACTCCACCAAGGAATCACAACTCACCCTGTAGCTAGTCAGCGTGGGGACATTTAGTGGAGAGTGAATCCCTGCAGGCACGTCTTCTGCGCCGCTGCGTTAGATCCAAACTCCTGCTCCATTGTCCTATATACTCGTTCTAAACACTTTTCTCTGGGCCAGTATTCTGTTTTACAGCCTGGAACACTGCCTTTACGACCGTGGTTCATTTCCAATATCCTTGAAAAAATTCCAAACTTTCTTCTTTTCTACAGTACACAGCGCAGCTCGTGTGTGAGATCCTGACAGAGCTCCAGCTCAGCGGGTCTGTGAAGGGGGAGAGGCCGACAGGGAAGGCATCAAACCCGGGCAGCAGCCGCCTGCTGTCACAGCAGATTGTGGAGCTCTTGAAGTCCGACACGTCTTACCAAATTTGCAATTAGCCATACATTTTCGTAAAACAGCCCATATTTGAGCTCTACATAGTTGATTTCCCGCATAAAAAAGTCTCAGAAGTGAATTTAGTAATGGAATTTCAGAGATCTGCGTACCCAGATTCAGAAGACTAAGCTGACCTCAGGTCAGTGGTGTAGCCTATGCAAATGTTGGGGCGTGACAAAGACTAGAGCCAGATGAGGAGGAGTTGAGGAGTTGCCCATTTTCAGAGGCAGTTTCAAGTTGTGAGATTTGCAGAGAAAAGAGTTGTCAATGGGATTTTGAGGTTCTATGTATGTCCTATTTACCCACCAAACTGTCGTTATTTAACTATGAGAAGGTAAAATCGATTTTGCATTCTATCACCCTTTAAATAACACAAAACAACTAAATGGTGGTAGGTAATACATCTGATTCCATATACCGCTTTAGTAAAAAAAAATATTTCCTGGCTGACGATGGGAGCAGCAGGACACAGAAAATGAAAAAATTACTGTTGCACTAGTCTGGACATTTTATCGTGCCAAGGTTGCAATAAAGGTTTCCTAAATGCCACATTTGATGTCAGCTTACTAATTGATCGCGAGTTTTGTGTAGATTTGGACTGACTTTTATTCCACTTTGTTTAAACGGCGAAGTGGAGGAAGCCTGGTGACGAGTCCATAGCAACCAGTTTGTGTGTTGAATTTGTTACCCAGATTGCTTTGCTGAATGGTCTCAATTTTTTATTGTTATATTTCATGTGAATACTAGTTTACTAGAGGAGTAACTTAGTATTTGAAGTAATGCAGGAAGTGTACATTTAGTTTCCATGCTTATTGTGTTTCCACAAAAATGTTAGTGAGTAAATCTACTGAAATGGCCACCACACCATAACAGAGGAGTGGGATGCGTCAGATGAGAATGCAGAGGTTTAGCCATTTATGCCATTGTTGTTTAAAAACAATGGGAATCTGTACATCTCTGCTAAGTGCAAACCAGTACAGAAGATATTGATAAATTGTTGGGGGAGTGTCATGCCTTTTCTCTGAATTGTTTTGGAGGGTCATAGAAAACTTATTACTGGTGACTAAAGGTCCCAAAACTCCTCGGGTGGCCCCTGAAATATCTAACAAACAATCTTATAGGATTTTACATGACTTATAAGAGGACATACAAATGAGCATGTCATATGCCATGGTGGGCCAAAACAAAGGTAGCACGGGCCACACTGTGCCACAGGGCCACAAATTGGGCAATCTTGCTTTAGATGATACAGTGACTCAGGAGAGGTTGTCATTTGTGTGACATCGGTGTAACACCAGGTATTTATGCAGGAACAAAGCACCTGATTGTTTTCACTTGGTGGTAACAATGGGCTTCTCTGGGCAGTTTATAATATTACACAATCTCTTGACTTTTTTTTAGCAGTTTTTCTGTCTAAGTCGATGGTAACAACTCGTGAACTCTGAGCTTTCAGAAGATTTCCACCTCCGAGTTCTTGAATACCATGAGAGGGGGAAGTTCTTATGGACTCTTGTTATGAACATGCTAAACATGACCCCATCTGAAAGGCGCACTAGCATCATCAATGTTGGCATTGTGAGATCATAAATGATGATGTGACATAATCCATGATATCACAGAACATTGTCTTGAGAGTTTCTAAATAGGACCCGTTACTCCCATCTGGTTGTTTTTTGACAATGCCACGCACACTCCGAGCTGCTCTCCCCGTTCGTAGACGTAGGATGACTCGCAGGTCCTCTGATGGACAGATGCAGATGCTAGGCAACACCAATGAAAATGCATTCTAAGGGCCTTAACAAGTGTAATGATCTCACTTTTTTCCCCCAGATTGAGTTAGCTGCGATCACGACCTGGAGAAGCACCGAAAACAGCTGGCTGGATAGAACTACGAACATCATCACTTATGTAAGTTTACAAAATAATATTTGTCTTTACAGTGTTCACTTATTCCCCACTCCCTATTTAGATATTTTCTTCTTAACAATGTCTTTATTTTAATTATTTTATTAGTATTTTGCGAATAACGGTTTTCATTTATTTTCTGTAAACAAAATACAAGACATACAATTTACAAAAACAACAAAACAAAACATTTGCTTGTGATAAGTTTACAATCTACAATCACAGATAATCACCTTCACAACTTGTATTGAAACATGATTTGATCCAATGTCAGCATGTAAATAGAGAATTGGAGGACCTACACCACAAAAAATTACAGCTTCAGAGATCAATAGAGAAACCTCTTTCATAGAGATAAGAACATCAAAAGCTGATTCTATGATGCTAACAAGAGTTAAATTTGAGATCTGTTAGATAAAGGAGGTTTTTAATAGCACCATTGGGTCGAGTCTACTTACTTTTTTAAATTATTGTCTTAGTTTAGGTTCTGTCCCAGCTGCCTTTAAACATGCTGTGGTCAGGCCCCTACGTAAGAAGCCAAATCTTGATCCCACAGTGTTGTCCAATTGTAGACCAGTCTCTTATCTGCCTTTTCTTTCAAAGGTTTTGGAAAAAGTTGTTTTCATACAGTTACAAACCTTTTTACAACAGAGCTCTCTGTTTGAAAAGTTTCAATCTGGTTTCAGATCACGTCACAGTACTGAGTCTGCACTGTTGAGAGTACACAATGATATTGTCTTGTTTGTAGATGCCTGGAATCCTGCTGTTTTAGTGCTCTTGGACCTCACAGTGGCTTTTGATACAGTGGACCATGCAGTCCTCTTCTCTCGCCTTGATCAAGGCTCGGCACTTAAATGGTTTAGCTCCTATATGGTAAATAGGAGCTTCTCTGTCATGATTGGCGACCTCTCCTCTTCACCAGCTCCTCTCTCTTGTGGGGTACCTCAGGGTTCAATACTTGGCCCCATCGTGTTTTCCTTATATATGTTGCCTTTAGGGGTTATTATATATATTATAGGCAAGCACAACCTGTCATTTCATTGTTATGCAGATGGTCAGAGATGGCAAAACTACTCACTTCCCATACTCAAGTAGAAGTACAGATATTTCTGTTAAAAAAATTACCGGAAAGTAAGAAGTAGAGACTGATTTAACTTCTTTACTCGCAAGGCAAGGCAAGGCAGGGCTTTATTTGTATAGCACATTTCAGCAACAGGGCAATTCAAAGTGCTTTACATAAAACATTAAAGAGCAGTTAGAAAACAATTTAAAACAATTTAAAAACATTAATAAACAAATTAAAACAAGAATAAAATTGATAGTGCAGTATGAGAATAAAAGTTACAGTGCAGTATAAGAAATTAAAGTTAATAAAATAGATTATTTAAAGAAAAGCAACATCAAAAAGATAGGTCTTTAGCTTAGATTTAAAAGAACTGAGAGTTGTAGCGGACCTGCAGGTTTCTGGGAGTTTGTTCCAGATATGTGGAGCATAAAAACTGAACGCTGCTTCCCCCTGTTTAGTTCTGACTCTGGGGACAACAAGTAGACCTGTCCCAGACGACCTGAGAGGTCTGGGTGGGTCATAGTGTAGTAGCAGATCAGAAATGTTTAGTGATTTATAAACCAGTAAAAGTATTTTGAAATCAATTCTTTGAGGCACTGGAAGCCAGTGTAGAGACTTCAGTACTGGAGTGATGTGATCCACTTTCCTGGTTTTAGTGAGGACTCGAGCAGCAGCGTTCTGAATCAGCTGCAGCTGTCTGATTGATTTTTTAGGGAGACCTGTAAAGACACCGTTACAGTAGTCAAGTCTACTGAAGATAAAAGCATGGACAAGTTTTTCCAGATCCTGCTGAGACATAAGTCCTCTAACCCTTGATATATTTTTAAGGTGATAATAGGCTGATTTTTTAATTATGTTAATGTGGCTGTTAAAATTTAGGTCTGAGTCCATCACTACACCAAGATTTCTGGCTTTGTCTGTTGTTTTAATAATGTGTCGGTTTGAAGCTGAGCTACTTTCAATCGTTCCTCTTTTGCCCAAAACAACCATCTCCGTTTTTTCTTCATTTAATTTAAGAAAGTTCTGGCACATCCAATCATTAATTTGTTCAATGCACATATTTAATTGTTGTATTGGGCTATAGTTCCCTGGCGATAAGGTTATGTAAATTTGTGTGTCATCTGCATAACTATGGTAACTTATTTTGTTGTTTTCCATAATCTGAGCCAGTGGAAGCATGTAGATGTTGAACAGAAGAGGCCCCAGAATTGAGCCGCCGGGGAACTCCACACGTCATGTTTGTATGCTCAGATGTATAATTACCTATAGACACAAAGTAGTCCCTATTTTTAAATAGGATTCAAACCACTTTAGTACGCCGACGAAAGACCAACCCAGTTTTCCAATCGGTCAAGCAATATGTCATGGTCTACCGTATCAAATGCAGCACTGAGATCAAGTAATACTAAGACTGAAATGTTGCCACTATCTGTGTTTAAGTGGATGTCATTAAAGACTTTAACAAGAGCCGTCTCAGTGCTGTGGTGTGGTCGAAAACCTGACTGGAAGGCATCAAAACTGTTGTTTAGCGATAAGAAAAGGTTGAGTTGTTGAAAAACCACTTTTTCTATGATTTTACTTAAAAACGGAAGGTTTGATATCGCGCTCGTTTGCTCATTAGTGTCGTGTCTAGATTGTTCTTTTTAGGAGTGGCTTGATGACTGCAGTTTTCAGGGCCTGTGGGAAGATACCTGAGAGCAGAGATGTGTTTACAATCTGTAGAAGATCTGAAGCCAAACACTTCGAAACATTTTTGAAAACACCCGTTGGTAGAATATCAAGGCAACAGGAGGAGGTTTTCAGATGTTGTATAATGTCCTCCAGGTTTTTAAGGTTGATCGTATGAAATTGTGTCATGTTGGAATTTGTTTTGCGTGCACACTGTGACAACACATATGGTGTACTTGATATGGAGGCACTGACTGTTTGTCTAATTTTCTGAATTTTGTCTGTGAAGAAGGAGGCAAAGTCGTTGCAAGCCTTGGTAGACAACAGTTCAGATGCTATTGGTACTGGAGGGTTAGTTAATCTATCAACAGTAGCAAACAAAGCACGTGAATTATTATTGTTTCTGGCGATAATGTCAGAGAAAAAGGACCGTCTTGCATTTCTTAGTTCCAGATTATAAATGCGAAGTCTCTCTTTATAAGTGTTATAATGGACCTGGAGATTAGATTTTCGCCAACTGCGTTCAGCTTTTCGACACTCTCTTTTTTCTGTTCTCACACCTATAAAATTTCTCCATGGAGATCTTTTCTTACCAGAGACAGCTTTGACCTTAGTGGGAGCAATAGCATCAATAACATTCGTAATTTTACAGTTGAAATTATCTACCAGCTCAGTGACTGAGGCCCCAGTGAGGGTGGGTGTAGAGGAGAAAAGCTGAATGAATGATTCACTGGTGTTTTCAGTGATATACCGTTTTCTGATTAACTTTGTTTGAACACTTTTGGGCACAGAGATAGTGCCGTTAAAGAAAACACAGGAATGATCAGAGAGAGCAACATCAGTCACCACAACCTTGGGAATGTTCAGACCCTTGGAGATAATCAAGTCCAGAGTGTGCCCCTTATTGTGTGTGGGCTGTGTCACATGCTGAGTCAGTCCATAGCTCTCAAAAACACAACACAGTTCTTTGGTCCCTCGGTCCTGGGGGTTGTCAACATGAATGTTAAAATCACCAGCAATAATTACACGGTCAAAGTTAATACAGATTATAGACAGCAGTTCATTAAAATTGTCAAAGAAGGATGCACAGTATTTAGGTGGCCTGTAGATATTTAGAAGTAGAGCTTGAGGGGAGGATCTTAGCTGAAGAGCCACATATTCAAAAGAAGCAAAATTTCCGTAAGATATTTGCGTACATTGGAATGAGTCATTAAACAAAATGGCGACTCCACCTCCTTTCTTATTCACTCTATTCTCACTCATAAAACTAAAGTTAGGGCGGGCTGACTCAATGAGAACAGCAGCACTGTTATTATGGTCCAACCAGGTTTCAGTTAAAAACATAAAATCAAGATTGTTCTTGATAATAAAATCATTGATTAAAAATGATTTTCCCGCCAAAGATCTAACGTTTAGTAGGGCTAGTGTTAGTGCATTTTCATTTTTTGGGACAGACTGTGGCTGACGAGGAATGGATGCTAAATTTGCAAAGTTTGCAGTTACGTGCTTATTCGCCATTCTTTTTCTATTACCTATCACAACATAAATTGTGGAAGAACCTAATACGCAGGGCCCAGGCTTGTCTTGGAAAGAGTCATGAGTGCTACTATGCATGCAGCCTGGACCCGGCCCATATCAGTTAATGCTTACTGCATTTTGCACACAAGCATCCTTATCAGTTTGGGGAGAAGGAGTTAGCTGCCGTCCTTGAGGGGGCAGAGGTGCCTGGCGTTTTACGATGGGAGAAGGAAGGGGGGCATACTTGGTTCCAGCATTCACCAGCTGCTTCATCTGGTCAGTGAATTCCAACATGGGGATGGGGGAAAGAGGGGAGAGCGACATATCCTTAAAGAGGTCCTCATAGCTGTCGTGGTTGTCACAGGGGCTTGAGGAGTGTTGCACGGGTGAGAAGGGGGGTTGAGATTTCTCATCTCTGCTCTTTGGTCTCCCATCGTCAAATCTTTGCTCAGGTGGGGGCTGTGGTGGCTCACTGCCGCACTTTGTTGTTGTGTCTTCCTCTTGTTTTGGTTCATCTTGTCTCGTGTCCTTGGCCAAGGGAGCAGATGTGTGGTGCAGAAAGTAAAGTAGGCTAGAGGTGAACAGCTTTACTCCTGGCTTGTTAAGGAATATTCCATCTGCTTTAAAAAGATGTCTGCAGCCCCAGAAGATGTTAAAATTGTCAATGAACTGCAGAGAATGGTTGCAGCAGTCAATAGGGGGGAGCAGCAGTCAGTAGGAGAGAGCAACAGTCAGTAGCAGAGAGCAGCAGTCAGTAGGGGAGAGCAGAAGTCAGTAGGGGAGAGCAGCAGTCAGTAGGGGAGAGCAGCAGTCAGTAGGGGAGAGCAGCAGTCAGTAGGAGAGAGCAGCAGTCAGTAGGAGAGAGCAGCAGTCAGTAGGAGAGCAGCAGTCAGTAGGAGAGAGCAGCAGTCAGTAGAGAAGACCAGCAGTCAGTAGGAGAGAGCAGCAGTCAGTAGGAGAGAGCAGTCAGTAGGGGAGAGCAGCAGTCAGTAGAGAAGACCAGCAGTCAGTAGGGGAGAGCAGCAGTCAGTAGAGAAGACCAGCAGTCAGTAGGAGAGAGCAGCAGTCAGTAGGAGAGAGCAGCAGTCAGTAGGGGAGAACAGCAGTCAGTAGGAGAGTCAGTAGGAGAGAGCAGCAGTCAGTAGGAGAGAGCAGCAGTCAGTAGGGGAGAGCAGCAGTCAGTAGGGGGGAGCAGCAGTCAGTAGGAGAGAGTCAGTAGGAGAGAGCAGCAGTCAGTAGGAGAGAGCAGCAGTCAGTAGGAGAGAGCAGCAGTCAGTAGGGGAGAGTCAGTAGGAGAGAGCAGCAGTCAGTAGGAGAGAGCAACAGTCAGTAGGAGAGAGCAGCAGTCAGTAGGAGAGAGCAGCAGTCAGTAGGGGGTAGCAATAGTCAGTAAGGGGGAGCAGCAGTCAGTAGGGGAGAGCAGCAGTCAGTAGGGGAGAGCAGCAGTCAGTAGGGGAGAGCAGCAGTCAGTAGGGGAGAGCAGCAGTCAGTAAGGGAGAGCAGCAGTCAGTAGGGGAGAGCAGCAGTCAGTAGGGGGAGCAATAGTCAGTAAGGGGAGCAGCAGTCAGTAGGAGAGCAATAGGTCAGTGGGGAGAGCAGCAGTCAGTAGGGGGAGGCAGCAGTCAGGTAGGGGAGGCAGCAGTCAGTGAGGGAGAGCAATAGTAGTAAGGGGGCAGCAGTCGTAGGGAGAGCAGCAGTCAGTAGGGAGAGCAATAGTAGTGGGAGCAGTAAGGGGAGAGAGCAGCAGTCAGTAGGAGAACAGCAGTCAGTAGGTGGGAGAGCAGTAGTAGGTGAGAGCAGCAGTCAGTGGGGAGAGCAATGTCAGTGGGAGAGTCAGTGGGAGAGGTCAGTAGGAGAGAACAGCAGTCGTAGGGAAGAGCAGCGTGGTGAGAGCAACAGTCAGTTGAAAAACTAGGGATGCACCGAACCCAGATTTTTGGGGTTCGGCCGAATACCAAACCCACTGGTTAAGATTCTGCTGAACACCAAACCAAACTCTTCTCCCATCTTTTATCTTTTATTTTATTTGTAATATTTTATTTTTAATGTAATACATACTGTATACATATACTTTACTTATATTGTTTATATTCTATATAGAGAATGTGTGAAGAGCACCAACAACACCAAAACAAATTCCTTGTATATGTTAAAAACGTACTTGGCAATAAAGCTTTTCTGATTCTGATCCTCAGTCCATTAGTAAACACATGAATGAAGTAAACACATGAATGAAGTAAACACCGTCCACAGCCTCTTAAATAGTTAAATTTAACAACTTATTGTTGAATTCACACGCTCTTTACACATCGTTCGAAAGCACATCGCTATCGCCAACTGAGTGACAATTTTGTTTTTAGCTGTGACTGTCCTTTTTTACCTGAAGTTGCTGCGTTTTGGCTGCTGTCTGTAGATTCCTTCATGCACAACTCATATGCAAATGTCTTAACAGCGGCGATGTTGTGTATTGTTTAGGGCCCTTTCCCCCACGAGACAAATCGGCATTGCAAATTGAACATGTAACTGGACTTGAATGGCCTTCCTTTGACTGAAAGTACTGCACAAGTTCCATTTTCACTTTCTCAACGCCTGCTATATTGAACATTCCACCTAATGCGCCATCATTATGTCGACCAGCATAGTGTACGAAGTGCAAGCGTAACTCTACAAAAAGTATAGAAGTAACAAGAGCGTTCAATCCAAGATGGCGGAGCTGCAGTTCGGTCATGGGTGCGTTTGTTGCAATGGAACGTTCTATTGAGTTCCGCCTCTTGTTACTTCTATACTCTTTTACAAGAGCAGAAACTCAACACAACGTTCGCCTCTTTTTCTCGAATTTCGCCTCTTGTTACTTCTCGTTGGAAGCGTTTGGTTCGGTGTAAGAAATTCTAAAGTTTGATAGTGCCCGAACTCTGTCAAAAAGCCCAAAGTTCGGCCGAACCCGAACTCGGTGCATCCCTACTACAAACCAATCAATTATAAGTATCTGGAGACGCAGCTCACATATGTGATGACGACAGGACGTAGTTTTGTCACATATAGATCTTTAGTGCGCTTGCACAACTGCAGTGTGAAACCAAAACTTACCGGATCAAATATATACAATGTAACAAAAACATGAAACTTGGTCCGGACCTTGGTTCGGACTATTGTTGTGAAAACACCCATATTTCTTTCTAGAAAGTCTGAAAGTAAACTGAGACTTAATATTTCAACATGTTACATGTTAAGCTCTTTTCAGAATGTTTCTTGAATATGAAGTGACAGTTTAGTATCTTTTGGTCCTCTGCAGCCGTTTGAGGTCAAATTCAAAGAGTTGTCGGGGAAGCTTTTCTTTTCATGAAATTCTTAAGTTAGTAAAATCTTTGGCGGTAAAAATGTGATTCTACTGAGTTCTTCTGATTTCGGAGTTGTATTAGTTAATGTTTCAGTGTCTATTTAGGATGCAGCTCAACATGTTGAACAATGGAAGGAGATCATTGTGGCCTAATGTCCCACAGGGTATGAGGAGGATTTAGTAGGTAAGTCAGTGTCCATGTATTTGTTGTCATGGTGTCTTGTGTTTGAACCATCATACAGTTGGTTTGTCATTGATGTGGATTTGCTGCTCATGTGAATCCTCCCACAGTGTTACATTAGCAGCTGTAACCACAGGGACTCTGATAAAACTGGAATAATCAGAATCCATCTGATATGAAGCTGTGGTTTGAATACCACTTCCCTCCTCTTTGAAGAGTAGTCAGATATCTGTGTTCAGGTTTTTATAGATCCTCTTCTACACTTTATATCACTGTGTTTCTAGAGCACAGTAGTAGAGACCTGTGTCTGCCAGGGTTAGTCTCTTTATGGTCAGTTCAGTTGTTTTTCCTGGTATTTTGGATTCATATCGCTTATCTGGGATATATTCGGGTGTGCCTGTTGCTCCTCTCCAGAGTATAAACTGAGGTGCCTGAAGGTCAGAATGAGGTCTGTACCAGTGGAGATTAATATATTTCAGGAGTTCAGGATCATTTGATGTTGTCTCAAATTCACATCTGAGTGTAACAGATTCTCCTTCTCTTTTACTGACTTCATCTCCTACAGGAGAGATTTTGTCTCCAGCTATTAGTCCTGAAAAAGTAGAGAAAATGAAGTCATTAGACTAACATTGTTCATGAGGTTGAGAGGAGAAGACAGTGGAAAATGCCAGCTGTGCAATGTTTCTCTGGACAGAAACAGTTAAACTTATTTTGTAAGTTCATATAAATCTTTAGAAGATAATAAAACCATGTTGTTCTTTGTATCTTACCAAAGAAAAGAGCAGCAAAAATAATCCACAGCCAATGTTCCATCTCTACAACAAGGTTTAAATCAACAGGAGAAACTAGCTGATGTTCAACATTCAGTCTGAGAATTGTTCTCTTCACAGCAGCACTTATTATTGACTGAATGGTTGAACACAGTAGTGCAGTAGAAGTAGCGCACCTCCTACTTGATAATGTCGCCCTCTAGTGGAGGTACAAAGTTCAGTACAGCAGTGTAGAAAAAAAATTCTTCCAGCAGCTTGTCAGTGTGTCAGCTTGTGTTTTTGTACAGAGACTGTGGGTTTGCTGTCACTGTGGGCCTCACAGCACAGTAGTACAGAGCAGAGTCTGTCACTGCAGCAGAGGAGATCTGAAGATACATTTGGGTTTTATCCTTACTTACATAAACAGACAGTCCAGAGGTTGTATTTTGCATTATTTCTCCTGATTCCAGATGAGAGATGAGGAACTCTGGTGGCTTTCCTGAATATTGTCGATACCAGAAAAAAGAATCAGCAGAACCTTTGGAGTATCTGTAGGACAGAGTAACAGAGCTGCCTTCTAAACTGTTCTCTTCTTTCTGGACTGGAGTGAGTTCTTCACAGCTGACACCTAAAGGAAGAGATAACTCTGTTATTTTGTGTTGTACAATGCTGAAATAACTCACATGCAGATATTATTGGAATATAACTTTTTCATGCTGTATAATCTAACATACCTGTTAGAATGGAGAGAAAGATCAGAGAAAACAAACAATGCTGCAGTGACAGCATGTTGAATAAAGGTAATGTTGATGGTTTGTGTATTGATCTCTGTTGAATATAGAAGTTCCTCTCTCTTCTATAGTTCAGTAACAGCTTAGCTCCTCCCTGAGTCTCTCCGTAAAGTGATTCTAGACTCCATCATGAAAAATATTGTAGTTTATCAGTATGTGACTCCCTCTGGTGGATGTTGTGGAGTATTGTGTTGTCTTTGCTCCAAAGGTTTTTGTACAGAGTTTTGGTGTTTCCTGTCACTGTGGGCTGCAGAGCACAGTAGTACACAGCAGAGTCAGACAGCTGAAGCTTCTGGATCTTCAGAGGAAAGGACTTATTCTTGATTGTGGCATCAACTCTCTCTTGCTCTTTAGAAATATCAGTTTTTACACGTTGCAGCATCATCTTTGGGTAATCATTTCCTTCTTGTTTGTACCAGAATAAATAGGGAAACGTGACACTGGTCTCAAATGTACAGCCAAGAGTAACTGTCTCTCCTTCAGTAGTAATGACATCTCTTTTTGGCTGGGTCACTCTGTCTTCTCCTTTACACTCTGGGGAAGAAGAGAACATGCAGATGAAGAGATGCATTAATACATATGATTGATTAAAGGAGAACAATCAGTATTATAAATAGTTACCTAGCCAGAGAGTCAGAATCAGGATGTTAGTCAGCCAGTGTTTCATGTCTGCAGTGAGAGGGGAGGAGAGAGAGGAAGAGCATTGATACTCTGATGGATCTGGGCCTTCTCATCATTGGTCCTTCCTCGTTATCGTCTGTTGAGGAACTCTCAACAATTTGTGATTGTCTTGAAGTTTAACAGTGTGTGACTCCCTCTGGTGGATGTTGTGGAGTATTGTGTTGTTTTTGTTCTAAAGGTTTTGTACAGAGTTTTGGTGTTTCCTGTCACTGTGGGCCTCAGAGCACAGTAGTACACAGCAGAGTCAGACAGCTGAAGCTTCTGGATCTTCAGAGGAACTGATGTCTGGTTGATTGTAGCATCAAATCTGTAGATGTGGAACTCTGGAGCATTATCTTTTGTGTTTGAGTAACGCTTAAGCATATACTTTGGGAAATCATTGACTTCTTGTTTGTACCAGAACAAAGTGGGATATGTGCTACTGGTCTCAAATGTACAGTCAAGAGTAACTGTCTCTCCTTCAGTAGTAATGACATCTCCTGTAGGCTGGGTCACTCTGTCTTCTCCTTTACACTCTGGGGAAGAAGGGAACATGCAGATGAAGAGATGCATTAATACATATGATTGATTAAAGGAGAACAATCAGTATTATAAATAGTTACCTAGCCAGAGAGTCAGAATCAGGATGTTAGTCAGCCAGTGTTTCATGTCTGCAGTGAGAGGGGAGGAGAGAGAGGAAGAGCATTGATACTCTGATGGATCTGGGCCTTCTCATCATTGGTCCTTCCTCGTTATCGTCTGTTGGGGATCTATCAACACTTTGTGATTTTCCTGAAGTTCAACAGTGTGAGACTCCCTCTGGTGGATGTTGTGGAGTATTGTGTTGTCTTTGCTCCAAAGGTTTTTGTACAGAGTTTTGGTGTTTCCTGTCACTGTGGGCCTCAGAGCACAGTAGTACACAGCAGAGTCAGACAGCTTAGCTGAGGGGATGTTCATGAGGATTTGTTTGTCCTCCACTTTAATCTTCAGTCCAGGTATTACATTATTGTTGATTCCTTCTTTTCCTAAAGCAGAGTTGGAGATGAGGAACTCTGGTGGTTTTCCTGGATATTGTCGGTACCAGAAGAAATAATCACCCAATGACATTTCCAAATATTTGTAGGACAGAATAACAGAGCCGTCTTCTAAACTGTTCTCTTCTTTCTGGACTGGAGTGAGTTCTTCAAAACTGACACCTA
Organism: Perca fluviatilis; assembly: GCF_010015445.1. Lineage (NCBI taxonomy): Eukaryota > Metazoa > Chordata > Actinopteri > Perciformes > Percidae > Perca > Perca fluviatilis. The sequence continues at coordinate 2,089,765 of NC_053122.1, read as the reverse complement.
AAGGAAGAGATAACCGTTATTTCATGTTGTAAAAGACTTAATACATGTTTCCCATTCATATGTTATTAGAATATAACTTTTTCATGCTGTATAATGTAACATGCCTGTGAGGATGGAAAAAAACATCAGAGAACACACACAATGCTGCAGTGACAGCATGTTGAATAAAGGTAATGTTGATAGTTTGTGTATTGAACTCTGTTGAATATAGAAGTTCCTCTCTCTTCTATAGTTCAGTAACAGCTCAGCTCCTCCCTGAGTCTCTCCGTCTCCTCGTAGCTCTGTATTTTAACTTCTCTCAGTTAAACTACTAAGGTAAAGTGATTCAAGACTACATGATGAAAAATATTTATATTTAACAGTGTGTGACTCCCTCTGGTGGACGTTGTGGAGTATTGTGTTGTCTTTGCTCCAAAGGTTTGTGTACAGAGTTTTGGTGTTTCCTGTCACTGTGGGCCTCAGAGCACAGTAGTACACAGCAGAGTCAGACAGCTGAAGCTTCTGGATCTTCAGAGGAACTGATTTTAACTTGGAATTCAGTGTAGATGAAAGTCTCTCCTTGAACTCGTCTGGTGTGTTCCCTTCATCCCCTTGAAAGCGGCTCAGAATGAATTTGGGGCTGTTGTTTCCATCCTGTTTGTACCAGAAGAGATAATTACTAGTTGTACTGCTGTTATATAGACAGCCAAGTGTTACTGCCTCTTCTTCAGTAGCAGTCACATCTCCTTCTGGTTGCAGCACGTTGTCTTTTTGTGCTCTGCATTCTGTAAAACAGCAACAAACAGAATCAGTGTGCTGTTAAAGAATCATATCAATGTTGGATTGATATCAAAGAAACAGAGTTGTGTTCATACCAAGGCTCATAGCAGCCAGCAACACTGAGATGAACAGAGGCTTCATATCTGCAGTGTGGAGTAACTCTGAGCTACAGCAAGTATAAAGAAGGCTGTGATCTCTCTGTTTAGTCTTCATCAACACTAAGTTGGTGGATTAGAAGGAGGAACCTGATCACAGTGACAGGGCTCATTCACAGCCCTGGGTTATTCCCCCTACTGTCAACTTTACACCTAACACATTTTGTGCCTCTCTCCTTTCCTAGTGTAACATTTCTTGTATAAAGTGATCTTTTTCAGCTGACATGGTTCCTGTTTTACAACAGGTGCAGATTCACTTTGTTCTCTACGTATAAAAGGTGGTAATTGTAGTGAACCTGTACATGCCTTTTGATATTTCTTTCTAGAAACACTTTGTGACTTTGTGACTGGCCACTAATGTATGTCTGTTTTCTCAAAGGGGGACCATTCCAGTCACTGTTTTCTACGGTTATTTTACCATTTTGTTTCTTTTTGGTTATTTGCCTTGGTTGATTATTTTCTTGTGGTTTAATTTACAAGTGGTCTTTAGATATACTTTTTATGGATGTTTTGACATGGGTTTCTCTCCTCAATTTATGTTTGCTCACAGCTTGATCCTGTACAAGGCTGGGTCCGTGTCGACACACTGCCTCCTCCTGGTGAGACTGCACTGGGTGACACTCTGTTATGTTGTGCATATGTAGCCCTCGAAACTGTAGATTTTGTCGTGACTTGCTTTTTATGATAATTTGTAGGATATTTTGTATGACTTGATTTTTGTTGTGCTTGCATGATATTTTGTAATGATATTGCGTGATACTTTAGTTGGTGGTGTAAATAAGTGTAGAAATAAGTGCATGTCATTGTTGTCGTTAGGGTGGCCTTCTCTTTCTCTTTCTGTCTCCCGCCGTCTCCGTGGTGTGTGGCGTGCCAACCCGACCTTCCTACTTTGAGGAGAGTAAGACCACATGTATCTGCCATCTAATTTGTTTTATTATTCTGTCAAATTGCCATTTTAATTGGAAATCTTTTAAACTCTGTAATGAAACCAAACTTATTTTTGTACAATATTTGCCTCCTGTAAATTGTCCTTGTTAGGGGAAAACCCAGAGTTGGTCACACATCATACTAATTAATATAGTAAGGGTTCAAAGGGTTCCTCCTAACCCTCAATAGGAGGTGGCGTTGTCAGGTTTGAAAGGTTTTATGTTGCTCCGGCACTACACTAAGTTGGTGGATTAGAAGGAGGAACCTGATCACAGTGACAGGGCTCATTCACAGCCCTGGGTTATTCCCCTACTGTCAACTTTACAACTAACACATGTTGTGCCTCTCTTCTTTCCCTAGTTTAACTTGTCTTATAAGGGACTGTTCATTTTTTTTAAATAAGGGGTTACTAGAAGAGTTTTGATATCTTTAGTCAAAATAGACTTGGCCCTCCCTTCGCCAGCAATACATTTTTCTATGACCCTCCAACATGATTTGGAAAAAAACCTCCCCAACAATCTACTGATGCATTCTGTACTGGTTTGTGCAAAGATGATAGTGGGGGCTCGTCTTTAAGTTAAAGTTAATTATACTTTAGTCTTGCTTTAGTATTTTAGATAACCACAACTGCAACATATATGACTTAATCTGTCATTTTTCATTGAAAATCAGGCACACAGGTTTAACAAAACTGAAAGTCGGCAAGATAAATGTGTATCAGTCCGTTTTTCATTAAAACTGGGGTTTTCCATGTCAACTTTTCCCTTCAGGCTCTTTTTACCTGACAACAGGCCTTTCTTCCTGGACACCTTTTCCACAAATCAGGACACTGAACATAGTTTCCATAACACAGATTGTAACCATCACTCCTCAGTGAACTGCCATACTCTGGGATCATTTTTCCTAGTTAAGTACCGTTATGTAATTATCATTTTGGATTTCCAGTTATTTTATGAGTCTATTCCCACTGAAACAAGTAAATAAGAACATCAATTTAGTAAGAAAGTAATAATATCAAACAATGGTGGGCTTATTGTACATAAATATATTTTTTTCTCTTCATTTGAAAGTCTGAGAGTGTCTGGCTGGAAACATTCTGGCCCTTGGAAAAAAGTAATTGATGACCACTGCCTTAATCTATGAAATAAAATTAGCCCCAAATCCCACCTGTGTAAAACATTGAACATTTAAGTCCCATTCCACCCAATCAAACACCTTCTCTGCATCTAGGGGTAACAGTTCAGGCGTGTCATTCTAAGACTTTGAATTTATGTCAAAGAGCCAATGAGTGTTGGAGAATAATGTCTACCTTCCATTAATCCAGTTTTGATTGGGTAACACAAGGAAAAAGAGGGTCTTCTCAAGGCATTTGGCTATACATTCTGCGAGAATTTTGCAACTTTTTTGCACTTTTCAGAATGTTTTCTTGGTAAAGAAATAATCTTTTGGTCCTCTGCAGCCATGACAGGTGAAAGTCAAATATGGTGGAGTTGTTAAGGGAAGCTTCTGTTTTCATTAAATTTAATAAACATCAAGTGAATTTTTTTGATGTCTGAAAATAATAACTACCAATGACTAATCTAATGACTAATCTATATATATATATACTAAAACACTTTATCATAGACACTCAAAGCGCGCCGGGGGCAGGGGACTCTCTACGACCACCAATGTGTAGCACCCGCCTTACGATGCCAGACGCTCACCACACATTAGCTTGGTAGAGAGGGAGGGGAACGGTATTTTTTTATTGGTGGGGAAAACCGAGTACCTGGAGAAAACCCCGCACACAGGGGAGAACATGCAAACTCCACACAGAAAGGCCCGGTACCTTCTTACTGTGAGGGGACAGTGCTAACTATTGGGCCACAGTGCTGACTAAAGAGTTGTATTTGTTTTTCAGTGACCTATTTGGGATGTTGAACAATGGAAAGAGCTCATTCTGGAATAATGGTCTGCAGGGTATGAAGAAGATTTACCAAGTAGTTTCTCATTGATCTGGATTTGCTGCTCATGTGAATCCTCCCACAGTGTTACATTAGCAGCTGTAACCACAGGGACTCTGATAAAACTGGAATAATCAGAATCCATCTGATATGAAGCTGTGGTTTGAATACCACTTCCCTCCTCTTTGAAGAGTAGTCAGATATATGTGTTCAGGTTTTTGTACAGCCTCTTCTACACTTTGTATCACTGTGTTTCTAGAGCACAGTAGTAGAGACCTGTGTCTGTCAGGGTTAGTGTCTTTATGGTCAGTTCAGTTGAGTTCTCTGTTGTTATGGATTGATACCGCTCATCTGGGATATAATCAGATGTGGAGTCTTTTGCTCCTTTCCAGAGTATAAACTGAAGCCTTAAGGTCAGAATGATGTCTGTACCAGTGATGGTGAATGTAGTCTTCATTAGTCTCATACACACATCTGAGTCTAACAGATTCTCCTTCTCTTTTACTGAATTCATCTCTTACAGGATATATTTTGTCTCCAGCTATTATTCCTGAAAAAAGTGGTGAAAATGAAGTCATTAGACTGGACAGTAACAGCTGAACTATTTAGAGATTTCTGAACAGTTTATAAAATTCAGATGTTATTAAAATAAAGGTTTTCATTTCTGCAGTTTATATAAATCTTTAGAAAATACTAAAACCATGTTGTTGTTTGTATCTTACCAAAGAAAAGAGCAGCAAAAATAATCCACAGCCAATGTTCCATTTCTACAACAAGGTTTAAATCAACAGGAGAAACTAGCTGATGTTCAACATTCAGTCTGAGAATTGTTCTCTTCACAGCAGCACTTATTATTGACTGAATGGTTGAACACAGTGCAGAAGTAGTACACCGCCTACTTGATAATGTCTCCCTCTAGTGGAGGTACAATCTTCAGTACAACAGTCTAGAAAAAAGTCTTCCAGCAGCTTGTCTGTAGGCTCGTTCGAGATGAACTGCTCCTCGCCTGTAAAGTAGAAAAGAGCAGGCGGCAGCAGCCGGGGCGGTGACAAAAGTCCGCTCTCAAGTCGGACAGTTTCCAGCTGATTCCAGCGGCCTTCAGGCTGAACAGAAAGTGACAGAAACTATGGGGTTCCTTTTGTGCCAAAATTAAGTCGACATGCTATCTGTCTATGCTTTGTGTCGTCTTCCATGTCTATGTGTCTATTAACTGTATATGTCTTTGTCTGTCTGTCTATGCTATGTTGTCTTCCATGTCTATGTGTCAATTAACTGTCTATGTGTATGTGATTGCCCACATGACTCAACTTTTGTCTGTGTCAACTCAACTTACTCCTGTCGTCTGTCCTTGCGGTTTGACTGTGTCGTCTTGCTGTGTCAATGCTGCATGTGTCATGACTATGTGTTGTTTCACTCTGTCGCTGCTTATGCGTCGCTTGCTATGCGCCGCTTGCGGTCGCTGGCGTTGCTATGCGTCGTTGCTATGCGGTCGTTGCTATGCGTGTGGCGCGTCGCGTCGTCTTCTTTGTTTCGTTTTGTTGCTTTGTGTCATTGCTGCGCGTCATGTCACTCTGTCGTTAGCGCGCGCTAACATTAGCTAGCAAGAGTTCTGGCAGTTGATGTCACGCGATCCCAGCATGCACCAGTCAATATCAAAACACTGCCATCGAAGCTGAGCCAGAGTTAGCTAGCTACGTTACTTGCTAGTTGTACCCATTGTAGATAGCTATCTGGCTAGATAAATAGATAATTTATTGATTCCAAGGGGAAATAATTTGCTGCCTATTTCGCAAAACGCCTTGATTCAGCATGGGGGATAGCTGCGTGCCGCCGGATGCCAGAACCATCGGAAAAAAGATAATGGATAGCATTTTATAGGATTCCTAGCTAAAGATCCCAAGAGAAGAAGTAAATGGATTGCTTCCATAACACGTGCTAGCAGCGAGACAGAACCAAACTGGAGCGATGGGATCCCACAAACAATGGATTTCGGTTATGCTGTGACCACTTCATATCAGGTAACGTAACAGAAATATCTTATTCATGTAGCTAGCTAACGTTAGCTACCAAACAGGCTATAATTGCTTCTAATGGTTGAGGCTAGTAAGGATACAGCTAGCTAGCTATGTTCCTTTCCTTTCTAGCCACAACCATTAGTTATTACTGTGGAACGATGTGACAGTTATCGAGGCATAGTATCGCTTTTTCTTTTAAAGCCAACCCCCTCTCCCCGATAACCCTCGCCCTCTAAGCCCTCTTCCGTCGACAGCCGTTACAGATACTGTCAGCGGGGCGGATGGTTAAGCCTATATTAGAGGAGTTGTTTCAGATACTTCCCTATATTTAATACTGTAGGTATTAAAATATTATAGGTTCAAATATTATAAATATTGTATTATAACTATTAATAGGTTTAAAGGAATTAATGGAAATACTTCTCTATGGTTCTTAGATTATTTCTAAAGAGACGACCACCCTGTATTTAATAATATTATGTTCAAAATTATAAACAGGTTCAAGAAGAATTAGTTGAAATACTTTCCTATGATTTTTAGATTATTTTTAGAGAGACACACACACCCCCGCGACTGGCGGGATTCGCTACAGTGGAAACCCGATGACGAGACAAGAGGCTTTCGATTGACAACCTAGACGTCCCCCGTTATGTGAAATACACAGCACACAGAAGATCTTTATAACCAAACAATTACACTCGATTACTCACACCAGACAGCCACTTCTGCCTTGGTCACAGAGGTTTCCGGCCGGCCTGGAGGATCAAAGGTCTGCTTGTCAGGTCGTGTCCCCGGGTGGCTGCAAACCGCTCGGCAAGAGGAGGCCCCCACTTCTCCTTTGGAGGGGGTCCCCGGTCACTCAGGCAAATGGCAAAAGGGAAGAAAAAGGAAAAAAGGAAAGGAGTCTTCAAAAGAGCAAAAAAGACTCACAGGAGCTTTTGGGTCACCTTGCTCAAGACGAACACAGGTGGTTTTATTATTTTTTTATAAAAAAGCAAAAAGTTAACAAGCAAACAAAATAAATGAAAAATGAACAGAGTTCAGTCACTCAAATTTACTCTAAGACAGAGTCTTGGTCAAAACAGAAAACGAACCCAAGGGATCGAGCGGGCTGGCGAAGCTTCTTTTTTTGGTCCCCCAGGGAGGCTCTCTCGGCCCTTTTCCTGGCCATCCAGGGAGGTACTGAACCCCTGTGCTGAGAGCACGAGGAGTCTGGTGCTGCCCTAAAAAAGAGGCCCTTTGACTTGCAAAGCTTCTTTTTTTATACACAATTCATCCCCCTCCCTTCATAGATGCAGCTTGGGGTGATCAACCACTTTATATGACCTTACATGGTAATACAGTCTTAAAGCAAGAATCAGGTTGGATATACGTAAAACCATCTCATATGACGATATTTCCTTTATACATATGAATGTTGCTATCTAACATAGAATCTAACGGATCGGTTCATCACTAGGTCAATGCAGTAACCTCTTTCACCCCTCTGTGCATCCAGAGCCTAACCCCTCAAGTGTATGTATACAAGGCCCCAACAGCACTTCCTCTTTCCAGCTGTGCAGGTTCAGACAGACAGTTACACAAAGCCACTTATGCATCTGAAGCCTCTTGCAGACACTTCCTCTTCACGACTGCGGGGTCAAATAGGCAGCTTTACACAGTAACTCACACTAAAATGTCTCTAAGCATGTTTATAGTAATATCAGTAACACAAAAACGTAGCATGATTATATTTCTAAAGGCACATTAGCACTCATAAACCAAAATCAAAGGCAGTATTATAGTTTCAAGAGCAAAAATATATTTTAGCTGTTTTTGGGTTAACTCATGTCAAAAGCAGAAGCACAGTCTCCACTGTTCTTGAGCTGATACATTTCAAAAGCAGAAGTATAGTTTTAGCTGTCTTTTGGATTAATACAAATACATTTCAAAGGGCAAAAATATTTCAAAAAGCAGGAATATAGTTTTTAATTGTTTTTGATTTTCACATACTCGCTCAACACCCTCCCATGAAAATACAAAAACACAAAAGGCAATGTTCAGAGCGTGCTTCTATCCAGGATAAATTTACCTGCATGTTCCCACCATAGTCTGATAACACCAGGAACTGCTTGTTGGTCCCGGGAGATATATACCAGTCCTTCCGCACAGGGATATAGCCAGCGTCGTTATCAAAAGAAGCAGCTTCCACAGATCTCAGGAGCGTGGCCCCTACAACATAGGACATTCTGTTTTCCTGGCTCGGGGCCACCAACCATGAGTCTCGAAAACACCCAGGCCTGATATGTGTGAACAGTTTCCACACGCCCGGGTTTCCAGTGGATTGAGGGTGAATCTTCGTTCTCTTCAACCGTCCATATATCAACCTACACCGAAAAATCTTAAAAAAGGGCCCATTTGAATCATGGGCCCCGGGGTAAGCAGAGATCAAGACAGGATCAGTCTGAGTACCTCTGGTCACCCCGTCCGGGATCGCAGTGCGAACATGGCCATGTTCACTCTTCCTCTTTTGTTGCTCGGATTGGCCACCACGCTGGCCCCATGATCCTCAGCACAAGAAGACGTCACCTCAGCATCAGTCGGCATCACCAGGTTTGCAGTATCCATCATTCCAGCAGCACATCGGCACCAGGTCACCTGTAGCAGCATGCAGTGGCGGACACACAGGAGAAGCAGGCCGGGGAGGAGACTCGGAAACAGTCGGCATTGGCAGGTCACCAGTAGCAGCATGCAGTGGTGGACTCACAGGAGAGGCAGGCCGGGGAGGGGCTCAGAGACAGTCGGCATTAAAAAAGTGGGCAAGGAACAGCGCGGGGACGCAGAGCCATGACTGACACACCTGCTACCGGGTCAACAGTTGGTTGAGCGCCCTAGCCAGTGCCGGCGGGACTCCCGGCCGGTACCAACAAGCCCGGCTCTCAGAAGTAATCCAGGTGCCCCAACACGCTTCATCCTCTTTTTCCTCCCCTTTTTTCTGCTTCCTGCTCATGCAAGCCCACATCTCTTCCTCTTCTCCAAAACTGGGATTACGGATCGACTCCCTGAGCTCAAAGTATTCAGCTCCGATCCAACCTGCAACATCCCCTGCATCAGCCTCTCCCCGATCACACTCACCACGGGGGGGCCACCAGGATATGCCCTCGCCCGAACGGGGAAGTCCTCACTCCCCAATCTCCCGAAAGACTCTTCCTCCGGTTCCTGCGGTGCAAGTCCCTCCTCCTCCACTGCTGGATTTGAGGCTCAGGATGTCATGCCCTGAAGACCACTCGAGACTGGGCTCTCTGGAACTGCAACTCTCTGGTTCGTCCCTCCCTCTGCCGAGGCTCAAGTCTTCGATGGGACAGAGTGTCAGGACGGCATCAGTTCCACTGTCACCGCTCACTGATACTCCGCCCTAGATTAAAATAAAGGTTTACTTGAAAAATTCCCCGTAACCGGTCATTTTTTTTTTTTTTTTTTACCAGTTCGGTTGCAAAACACACAGAAATAAAAAAAATAGAAAGATTAATATAAAATTAAAGATTTAAAAAATTAAAAAATTAAAAAAGAAACAAGGATTAAGACACTCATTCAACCCCCCAGTTCCTAGATCAAGCTGAGTCCGGGGGCAGAGTGGCCTTAACTCTATCTACTCTAATGACATAATTTTATCGTACTGCCATCTCCCTGCTAACCCCCTGCACCACAGCTAGGCTAGAGATACGCCGAACCTTCCTAGGTGTGGGTGGGTCTACTCGGATGTCTACCAGGCTATGCAAATGTTTCGTCCATCGAACCCGCCCATTGACAGACATGCCATACATTAACCCTGGCACCCCTTTGTATACCGGCAAAAATAAGCCTAACAATTCTTGGGCAAGAAAAACAGCAAGTATTTTAACAAATATTTCCCCTACAATTCTCCTAGTTTTGCAATGTTTGATCACAACCAGAACCCCTATAAAATAACCGCAGATTCCGACCAAGATAACAGTCATGTAGGCATAACTAAAGGCAGGATAGAAAATTTCTGCCACTTTGGCTAAAACAATCAAGGCATATCCTGTCCAGGCCGCTGCTGCCCAGCCAGGCAGCTTGACCGGAGTAGCTACTACAATAGCGTATCCTACAGCTGTTCCAATTCTGGGTTCACACACCGTAACAAATGTCATAATTTCAAGACCACAAACTAAAATCCATATCAAAAACATTCTACGCCAGGTTTTACCCGACGACATCCCTACAGATAATACTAAACAAATGAGCGGATAAGGAATATAGAAGTATACCCCAGTCAGCATCGTCATGTCCTCCCCCATGGGGCCTCCTCTATGGTCGACTGACAGCAGATAATGGTATCTAGGGTCTACCGTTGCCATCTTGGGTGTGTCTCTTTTTAAGCTGCAATTGGGTAATATGTACAGGATATTTCCAATCTTTTAGCACCACTGTATTTTGCCTGATGCCTGTATCTGAGTCTGCATATCTTGCATCCCCCTGGCGTTCTGCAGTCAATAGTCCTAAAAAGGAACTTGGCACATTCCCAGGGGTTGCTGAGTGGTTTTTTTCTGCTTGTTTGCTATTTTGTGCTTCTAGAGAGGTATCTCTTGGTCCTTCTACTAGGCGGCTTGACATACCAATCATTACGGTTTTAGTTGGTATATGCACTGCTACATCTGCACAAGGCGTGTGCAGGTGTTTAGCTGGCCGTAGAAACAGGTCCGGGTATAGCGGCTCCGGGCAGACCAGAGCCTTCTCTATTTCCTCCATGACCGCTTCTGGACAACATATCACCCACTCACAACTTTTGTGGTTCTGTAGCAGTCTAATTAGTGCGCGCACACAATCTTTTTGTGAGTATTGGAAGCTCCCATCCCCGAATAAGGTTATTACCCTTCCTGTGTGTTTTGCTGCCAATGCTCCTTCCTGCATTATTCTATACAAGTATTTTTCATCGTTTTCATCATAGAACGCAGATGTTAGCCTATCTGGGCTATTTTTATCACTGTAGAAACAGTGGATTATTTCACCATAACTTCCACTATCCCTAATTGTTTGTTGAACTACTGTCCCGTCTGGTAATAGTTCAGAGGGTTCCCAGTCACATGTTTTGGGGAACCTCCGTTTTTAACGCCCTCGCTACCCCTCCTTCGCTGGTTCAGCGACCGATTTGCTGGATTAAACCACGAGGTCATTCTCATTTGTCCAGGAAATGGACAACATTTTTCAATATCTCCATGGAAATATTTTATTGAACCGGTCCGTCGGTTTTAACCATGCTATAGGAAAGCCCTGAAGCTAGGTTTAAGTGAGGATCACCTAGGGCTCTTTCTGTCCCCTCTTCCTCTGAATCCTCAAATGCAGACGCGGTGCTGGCCATGCTCCGGGGCCTACTTCCGGATTTGCTCGCGTGTGGAAATACTGTTTCGACAAAAAGCCCCTGCCGATTTGAGTCCTACTTTAGTCTAATTGACTGTTCGGCGTTGCTTTTTCTTATTACTTCACCTAACCCATTGGAATGTTCAGGCTTTAACCCGGGGACCCTTCTTCATTTGCCGGGTAGTGAAGGCCTCGGTCCGCCTACTGTTCCTAGGGCTGTAGCTTCTATGCACTATTTCAGCACAGTTACGCCGCTACGCTTACCAAGTCTAGTTCTAAAGCGCGTTTGAACCTGCTGATCGTCGTACGCAGGTTGCAGTGACGCTAACCTGTTTTGACACTTCCAGCTATTTTTAATTTTTTAATAACTCTACGTTACAGCTCTTAGCGCACTGCGAATAATAATCAGTGTCTTAATCAGCTTTGACTCTTCTAACCATTTATATAGCTTTACGTTACTGTCCTTAAGCACTGTGTGAGTGGGTTTTAAATGGTTAATCTGTTGCTCCCTGTACTACGTTATTTTTATATACGTAGCATCACAGTTTTTAACGCAATTTTACCCCACGTTATGGGCCCCATGTGGAACGCTGTGACAGTTATCGAGGCATAGTATCGCTTTTTCTTTTAAAGCCAACCCCCCTCTCCCCGATAACCCTCGCCCTCTAAGCCCTCTTCTGCCGCATTACCGCGTTACAGATACTGTCAGCGGGGCGGATGGTTAAGCCTATATTAGAGGAGTTGTTTCAGATACTTCCCTATATTTAATACTGTAGGTACTAAAATATTATAGGTTCAAATATTATAAATATTGTATTATAACTATTAATAGGTTTAAAGGAATTAATGGAAATACTTCTCTATGGTTCTTAGATTATTTCTAAAGAGACGCACACACCCTGTATTTAATAATATTATGTTCAAAATTATAAACAGGTTCAAGAAGAATTAGTTGAAATACTTTCCTATGATTTTTAGATTATTTTATTAGAGACACACACACCCCGCACTGGCGGGGATCTCGCTACAGTGGAAACCCGATGACGAAACAAGAGGCTTTCGATTGACAACCTAGACGTCCCCCGTGATGTGAAATACACAGCACACAGAAGATCTTTATAACCAAACAATTACACTTGATTACTCACACTCAGACAGCCACTTCTGCCTTGGTCACAGAGGTTTCCCCGCGGCTGGAGGATCAAAGGTCTGCTTGTCGGTCGGGTCCCCGGGTGGCTGCAACGACTGTTAAATAAAGAAGGCCCCGCTTTTTGGGGGCCCCCAAAAAAAAAAAAAAGTAAAAAAGAAAAGCGCCCGCGGCGGCCGCGGCCCCGCCCGCAAACGCAAAAAAAAAAAAAAAAAAAAAAAGGAAAAAAGAGTCTTCTAAAAGAGCAAAAAAAGACTCACAGGAGCTTTTGGGTCACCTTGCTCAAGACGAACACAGGTGGTTTTATTATTTTTTTTATAAAAAGCAAAAAGTTAACAAGCAAACAAAATAAATGAAAAATGAACAGAGTTCAGTCACTCAAAATTTACTCTAAGACAGAGTCTTGGTCAAAAACAGAAAAGCAAACCAAGGGATCGAGCGGCAGGCGAGCGCTTGCTCTTTCTTGGTCCCCCAGGGAGGTGCCTCTCGGCCCTTTTTTCCTGGCCATCCAGGGAGGTACTGAACCCCTGTGCTGAGAGCACGAGGAGTCTGGTGCTGCCCTAAAAAAGAGGCCCTTTGACTTGCAAAGCTTCTCTTTTTATACACAATTCATCCCCTCCCTTCATAGATGCAGCTTGGGGTGATCAACCACTTTATATGACCTTACATGGTAATACAGTCTTAAAGCAAGAATCAGGTTGGATATACGTAAAACCATCTCATATGACGATATTTCCTTTATACATATGAATGTTGCTATCTAACATAGAATCTAACGGATCGGTTCATCACTAGGTCAATGCAGTAACCTCTTTCACCCCTCTGTGCATCCAGAGCCTAACCCCTCAAGTGTATGTATACAAGGCCCCAACAGCACTTCCTCTTTCCAGCTGTGCAGGTTCAGACAGACAGTTACACAAAGCCACTTATGCATCTGAAGCCTCTTGCAGACACTTCCTCTTCACGACTGCAGGGTCAAATAGGCAGCTTTACACAGTAACTCACACTAAAATGTCTCTAAGCATGTTTATAGTAATATCAGTAACACAAAAACTTAGCATGATTATATTTCTAAAGGCACATTAGCACTCATAAACCAAAATCAAAGGCAGTATTATAGTTTCAAGAGCAAAAATATATTTTAGCTGTTTTTGGGTTAACTCATGTCAAAAGCAGAAGCACAGTCTCCACTGTTCTTGAGCTGATACATTTCAAAAGCAGAAGTATAGTTTTAGCTGTCTTTTGGATTAATACAAATACATTTCAAAGGGCAAAAATATTTCAAAAAGCAGGAATATAGTTTTTAATTGTTTTTGGATTTTCACATACTCTCGTTCAACATTACGAAAGGGGATGTTCTACCTATGCAGTATGGCATGGATTTTGTGTGGATTACAAAGGCTAATGTTAGCTAACCTAAAAGAAGCACTGTATTCAGATTTCAATTCTAAAATCTGATATTGCACTATTCCTTCCCTCTCTTTTGTATATTTTAAGTTCTATTGTGTTTTTATACTGTACACTTAAGAGTATTTTTTATACTTCTTAGCCTACTGTCCTCTGTTTTTATTCTTTATATGTTAAGTTAGTGTTGTACTTTAGAGCAAAGATTAACCAGAGTCAAATTCCTTGGTTTGTTTACTCAAACCTGGCCAATAAAGCTGATTCTGATGTTGTTTCTATGTACTTACGTTTCAGGGAAAAAGATTGACAACCCTCTGTCACGTATCACGTTCCTTCAATCTTCAATCATGTTCCATCCCCGGAGAAGAGAAAAGAAGAATGAGGTTAGATGTAGTCAACATAAGAACAAACAAAGCAAAGCCATCAGCTGCAGCAGTAATGGATCAAACAGATTGTCCTCAAGACAACAGCAAGCATCCTACTGCAGACCAGTTGAAGGAATCTAACATCAACAAAGAACTTGAAAATTAAAATATTCTGCCTTTTCCCCATGAAAATGACGAAATGAATACAACTGCACTGAATGAGAATGGAATACATCCAAAAACTCTGCTGCCTGTCTTCTCAACCACACCCATTCCTGTGATCACATCACTCCCGTCCTTCAGAGCCTCCACTGGCTCCCTGTTTCCACACACACACATCCAGTTTAAAGTCCTCCTCACCCACAAAGCCCTCCATAACCAGGCTCCTTCCTCACAGACCTGCGTTCACCGCCACAGTCTCCTCGTAACCTCCGGCTCCTCTGACACTAACCTCCTTTCCCCCACCACTCAGGACCAAGCACCATACCTGGTGGGACAGAGCTTTCACCATTGCAGCCCCTCCCTCTGGAACTCCCTACCCATACACATCCGTATCTGTACACCCCGTGACACATTCAAAACACTTATCAAAACACACCTCTTCAGATTAGCTTTCCACATACTATAGTCTTACATTTCTCACCTGATAGTTACTGGTTTTATTGTTTTTAATTGCTTTTTATTATGCTTGTTTTATATGTTGGGTTTTATTGCTTATCTTTTTTAATGTGCTATATATTTTACTGTATGCTATATAAATAAAATGTATTATTATTAGATGAGTCTACAAAACAATGATAAAAAGGTTAATATCCTTACTGGTTTACAAACATATTCACTACTAATGACCGTGTTCATTTAGTAAGGCAAGGCAAGGCAAGGCAGCTTTATTTGTATAGCACATTTCAGCAACAGGGCAATTCAAAGTGCTTTACATAAAACATTAAAGAGCAGTTAGAAAACAATTAAAACAATTTTAAAACATTAATAAACAAATTAAAACAAGAATAAAATTGATAGTGCAGTATAAGAATATAATAATGCTATCCATTATCTTTTTTATTTCCGATGATTCTGGTATCCCGGCAGAGCAGCTATCCACCATGCTGAATCAAGGCGTTATTGAAATAGGCAGCAAATTATTTCCCCTTGGGATCAATAAATTATCTATTTTTCTAGCTAGCTATATACAATAGGTACAACTAGCTAGTAACATAGCTAGCTAACTCTGGCTCAGCTCCGATGGCAGTGTTTTGATATTAACTGGTGCATGCTGGGATTGCCGGTAATCAACTGCCGGAACTCTTGCTAGCTAACGTTAGCTCTTGCTAACGACAGAGTGAAACAACATAAATCAACGACAGTGACAACGCCGCGCACGCGGCCGCATAGAAACAAGGACAGACGACAGGAGTAAGTTGAGTTGACACAGACAAAAGTTGAGTCATGTGGGCAATCCGCGGAACATAGACAGTTAATAGACACATAGACATGGAAGAAGACACATAGCATAGACAGACAGACATGGACATAAACAGTGAATAGACACATAGACATGGAAGAAGACACATAGCATAGACAGACAGACATGGACATAAACAGTGAATAGACACATAGACATGGAAGACGACACACAGCATAGACAGATTGCATGTCGACTTAATTTTGGCACAATCGAACCCCAAAGTCTTTGCTCCAAAGGTTTTTGTACAGAGTTTTGGTGTTTCCTGTCACTGTGGGCCTCAAAGCACAGTAGTACACAGCAGAGTCAGACACCTTAGCTGAGATGTTCATATGGATTTGTTTGTCCTCCATATTAATCATAATCGTCAGTCCAGGGATTACAATATTTCCTACTTCTCCTGATGCATAGTGGGAGATGATGAACTCTGGTGGTTTTCCTGGATATTGTCGGTACCAGAAGAAATAATCACTAGGTGACAATTCCAAGTAGTTGTAGGACAGAGCTGCCTTCTAAACTGTTCTTCTTTCTCAACTGGAGTGAGTTCTTCAAAACTGCCACCTAAAGGAAGACATAACTCTGTTATTACATGTTATAAAAGACTTAATACATTATTAACATTCAGATGTTATTAGAATAAAATTTTGCTGCATCATCTAGCATACCTGTGAGGATGGAGAGAAACAGCAGAGGAAACACGCATTGCTGCAGTGACAGCATGTAGAATAAAGGTAATGTTGATGGTTTGTATATTGAACTCTGTTGAATGTAGAAGTTCCTCTCTCTTCTATAGTTCAGTAACAGCTCAGCTCCTCCCTGAGTCTCTCCGTCCACTTGTATCTCTGTATTTTCACTTCTTTCAGTTACTATTCTAAGGTAAAGGAATTCCAGACTATATCAGATTAAGGTTTAACAGTGTGGATGGTGTATGTTGTGGAGTATTGTGTTGTCTTTGCTCTAAAGGTTTTGTACAGAGTTTTGGTGTTTCCTGTCACTGTGGGCCTCACAGCACAGTAGTACACAGCAGAGTTTGACACCTCAGCAGAGGAAATCTGAAGATCAACTTGATTTCTCTCCTCATTCAGTGTAGCTTTCAGTCGAGGGTGAGAAGGTTTTGCTTCCACTACTGAAGGTGGTTTAGTATCAGTGATCAGGAGAAGGAACTGAGGAGCTGATCCAGGATCCTGTCGATACCACTGGAGATTATCAGCTTTAACTGAATAGGTACAGGACAGAGTAACATTAGGGCCCTCTGATGAAAAAACTTCAGCACTGCTGGCAGTAATATCATCTTCCATCGTGTTACCTAGTGAGGAAAACAACATGTTATATTTACACTTCTGTTCCAAATTCACAGATCTAACATTTGAAAAACATCACACTTATTAGTGATAAAGTGATGACATCTAGATTTGTATTTTTGAAATGTGTAACTTTGAACTCCATCTAAAATCTGAACTGGATCTGTAAAACTTTGAAAATGTCTTTGTATTTCAGGATTTATAATCAAAAACATACGTACCTATGAGAGTGAAGCAGAACAGAATTGCAGTGAGTGTTTCCATGTCTGCAGAGGTGAAATGCTGTTTTTGAATGTTCAGGATGAAGAAGTTTTGTGAGTTGTTTGGTCTGATGTTCACAGCTGGAATCAAACAGTTCTCTGTGATGAAGCCACCTCTGCAGTCAGTAGGAGGAGACTCAGATGTTGAATTAGTTTCATTTCTTCAAGTCTTCATCACAACTGTGTTTCATGAGTGAAAAGAATCCAGACTGGCTCATAAAATACACTGAAGTTTAACAGTGTGTGACTCCCTCTGGTGGATGTTGTGTAGTATTGTGTTGTCTTTGCTCTTACCGGAGTTTTTGTACAGAGTTTTGGTGTTTCCTGTCACTGTGGGCTTCACAGCACAGTAGTACACAGCAGAGTCAGACAGCTTAGCTGAGGAGATGATCATATGGATTTGTTTGTCCTTCACTTTAATCTTCAATCCAGGAATTAAATTATTGTTGTTTACTACTCCTCCTGAAGCAGAGTGTGAGATGATGAACTCTGGTGGTTTTCCTGGATATTTTCGGTACCAGAAGAAATAATCAGTAGATGACAATTCCAAGTATGTGTAGGACAGAGTAACAGAGCTGCCTTCAAAACTATTCTCTTCTTTCTGGACTGGAGTGAGTTCTTCAAAACTGACACCTAAAGGAAGAGATAACTGTTATTAGTTTACATTGCAAAACACATAATAAATAATTCACATTCAGAGGTTTTTGCAATATAACTTTACTTAATCTAAATTACCTGTTAGAATGGAAAGAAACATCAGAGAAAACACACAATGCTGCAGTGACAGCATGTTGAATAAAGGTAATGTTGATGGTTTGTGTATTGATCTCTGTTGAATATAGAAGTTCCTCTCTCTTCTATAGTTCAGTAACAGCTCAGCTCCTCCCTGAGTCTCTCCAGCTTGTTGGTGCTCTGTATTTTCACTCCTCTTAGTTACACTTCCTACTTGTTAACAGACTAGCGGCAGCCTTTTATAAATTATACATTTTTTGTTTTTCATAGGAAAAAAATCACAGTACATCTTGAGTCAGCTGATATTCAAAGAAAAGCTTACGGCTCAAATATTATACTTCGACTTTGATCGGTATTCCTAACCGACGGTTTAGCATTTTTTGATTACACTCATTTTACAAAAAGTTTAGGGGCATGAAAAATCTCATTTTTAGACTGGAACAGCAGCACTTAATATGTAATAAATCATCTGGATTACTGGACATTACTGGAGAATATAGTCATTACAGTCAGAATTGTCTGCTCTAAGGCGTCCTCAAAACAATCTCAACAGTTGGATTTATTTCATTAGTGTGCGTTGCCTTTGTGTTTGATTCTTAGAAGAAAAACAACAGTCAACAGTCACCTCTACCCTTCTTTCCAAACCTGTGTGCAGTATACAAGTCTCGTGGGATTGAAGGTAATGATGAAAAAGATGATTAGATTTACAACTTGCAACCATTTACATCCTCACACATTCATGATGGCAAGGTTAATATATACTGTACATGGTCAACATAGCACTATATACCTTTAAAGCAACACTATGTACTATTTGAGCGATGGGCTTTGGCTGATTAGAGTCATCCATGTTTCTTTGATTTTTGAGACACTTCTGCATTGTTTGGCAACAGTTGGCATCAGTTTCACAGTGGTAATTATGACTGGGATATTGATGTTAACAAGTATTTACAGAAGTTGCCACACGACATAGAACAACAAAATAATGAATGAAACTTTACCTTGGTTCACTTAGGTTTAAATGGAGGTCCTTGTAATTGGTACCAAATTGTCAGAATATTACAGGTCTGTAATAGTGTTACCGATATATATATATATATATATATATATATATATATATATATATATATATATATATAGTATCTCACAAAAGTGAGTTACACCCCTCACATTTTAGTAAATATTTCATTATATCTTTTAATCGGACAACACTGAAGAAATGACACTTTGCTACAATGTAAAGTAATATGCATCCTGATAAAGTTTCCTTGGCCTTTGGAATTAAAATAGCCCCCCACATCATCACATACCCTTCACCATACCCCATATCATCACTACCCTTCACCATACCTAGAGATTGGCATGGTTTTATGTCAGTTAGCCTGATAGCTAGTTTGATTTGCATTGGGACATGATTTTATGGAAAGTACCTCATGCCAACCTCTAGGTATGGTGAAGGGTATGTGATGATGTGATGTCTATTTTAATTCCAAAGGCCATTAAAAGATATAATGAAATATTTACTAAAATGTGAGGGGTGTACTCACTTTTGTGAGATACTGTGTGTATATATATATATATATATATATATATATATCAACATGACTGAATGCCATGCTAGTAGATAACAATTGCTGGACGGCTGTACAATTTTAAGATGCCTATCACTAGTCGGTTTTTTATCAATCCAACTTGGCCGTTGTGTTCAGTCTCAATGCAAAGTGAATGTAGTGGTAATATTGCACAAAAATTCAATTTAACTAGCTGTAGGCAGCAGCATAAAATGAGTTGTCCTCTTGAGTTGAAAACATTTCAACGTAAGGTGACAATTTGAACTTACCCCAAAGCTACAGGGGTCCACCCTGAGAAAACACACACATACACACAACATTTGATTTGTTCAGTGATTTAAATAGGTCTGGTGTGGAGTCTCTTGACAACTATCTCAGCTGGTTGGAAAAACAGTCGACCAATGTGTTTCATGAGTGAAAAGAATCCAGATTGTCTCATGAAATACACCGAAGTTAAACAGTGTGTGACTCCCTCTAGTGGATGTTGTGGAGTATTGTGTTGTCTTTGCTCCAAAGGTTTTGTACAGAGTTTTGGTGTTTCCTGTCACTGTGGGCTGCAGAGCACAGTAGTACACAGCAGAGTCAGACAGCTGAAGCTTCTGGATCTTCAGAGGAACTGACTTATCCTTGATTGTTGCATCAACTCTCTCTTGCTTTTTTGGAATTATCAGTCTTTACACGTTGCAGCAGCATCTTTGGGTAATCATTGACTTCTTGTTTGTACCAGAATAAATAGGGAAATGTGGCACTGGTCTCAAATGTACAGTCAAGAGTAACTGTCTCTCCTTCAGTAGTAATGACATCTCTTGTTGGCTGGATCACACTGTCTTCTCCTTTACACTCTGGGGAAAAAGAGAACATGCAGAGGAAGAGATAAATCAATAAAGATGATTGATCTAATGTGAACAAAACAAAACAATGTGAACAGGTTTAAAGAGTTACCTAGCCAGAGAGTCACAATCAGGATGTTAGTCAGCCAGTGTTTCATGTCTGCAGTGAGAGGGGAGGAGAGAGAGGAAGAGCATTGATACCTGATGGATCTGGGCCTTCACATCATTGGTCCTTCCTCTTCATCATCTGTTGAGGACAGAGGTGGGACCAAGTCATTGTTTTTGCATTGTTGTTTCACTTGAAGTCCCAAGTCAAGACAAGGATGTACAGAGTGAAACCCTAAGTCAAGTTCCAAATAGAGTTATAATAAATTAAATTCACCCAAATAGTAAATGCCCTTTTCAATCATGTATTAATTTTTTTATACCATGTTTTTATCAAGTGCTACTGAACTTATTAACTCTGACTCTGCACTCTTGTACTTTCATAATGTTTTATGTCTAAATTGTTTGTACCTGCTGCTCCTGTGCACTCCTGTGTTTGAGGAATTTAAGCCAGTTTCTCTGACGGTGCTTACTGAGGTAGTGCAACATATGAAACCTACCTGCTGTCCCTTAGACATGGTTCCCACCAGGATGGTGAAGGAGGTTTTTAATAGAACCACTGGGTCGAGTCTACTTTTTAAATTCTTGTCTTAGTACAGGTTCTGTCCCAGCTGCCTTTAAACATGCTGTGGTCAGGCCCCTGCTTAAGAAGCCTCAGTGTTCAGTAGTACATAGCAGAGTCTGACAGCTGAAGCTTTTAGATCTTCAGAGGAACTGATCTTAAGCTGGAATTCAGTGTAGATGAAAATCTCTCCCTGAACTCGTCTGGTGTGTTCCCTTCATCCCGTTGAAACCGGCTGAGAATGAATTTGGGGCTGTTGTTTCCATCCTGTCTGTACCAGAAGAGATTATTATTATTATTGTTATTATTATTATTATTACTATTAGATGAACTGCTGTTATATTGACAGCCAAGTGTTACTGCCTCTCCTTCAGTAGCAGTCACATCTCCTTCTGGTTGCGTTATCACGTTGTCTTTTGTGCTCTGCATTCTGTAAAACAGCAACAAACAGAATCAGTGTGCTGTTAAAGAATCATATCAATGTTGGATTGATATCAAAGAAACAGAGTTGTGTTCATACCAAGGCTCATAGCGCCAGCAACACTTGAGATGACCAGAGGCTTCATATCTGCAGTGTGGAGTAACTCTGAGCTACAGCAAGTATAAAGAAGGCTGTGATCTCTCTGTTTAGTCTTCATCAACACTAAGGTGGTGGATTAGAAGGAGGAACCTGATCACAGCCCTGGGTTATTCCCCTACTGACAACTTTACACCTGATACATTTTGTCTCTCCTTTCCTAGTGTAACATGTCTTCTATGAAGTGGTCTTTGTAGTTTTCAGCTGACATGGTTCCTGTTTTACAGCTGGTGCAGATTCACTTTGTTCCCTAACATATAAAGGGTGGTAATTGTAGTGAAACTGTACATGCCTTTGCATATTTCTTTTAGAAAGTAAACTGAGAATTTTTTCTTGAATGTATAGTGACAGTTTAGTATCTTTTGGTCCTCTGCAGCCATAAGAGGTCAAACTCAAAGATGGTGAAGTTGTTGGAGAATCTTCTGTTTTTGTTGAATTCTTAAAGGAGAACTATGCAGATTTTTAGCATAATTTACCTTAACTGAACAGCTTTGGAGTCATTGTAATGGTTATATGACTTTTTTCGGGTTGAATGGTGGTCTCTCCCTCTAGCCTGTGAGCAGAAAAAAACACCCCTTGCAACTTCGCCTGGTGAGCTGCCGGCCATAGCTTCAGGGAGGAATAGAGAAAGAGGAAACGGCAGACTGACTGAGCGAGAAGTCAGACATGAGTAAACATTGGAGCTGCCAAATATCTATTCCAGGCCTGTAGGGGAGCTCTATAGAGAAACCATCCTTCCATATTCGTCGCTGCTTATCCGGTGTCAGGTCGCGGGGGAGCAGCTCCAGCACGGGACCACAAACTTCCCTTTCCAGAGCCACATTAACCAGCTCTGACTGGGGATCCCGGTGTGCGTCCCAGGCCAGGTTGGAGATATAATCACCCATATAAACAACACAGTCTCACTCCCTACTGCGAATCGTATGACGCATGGTCAAGGACCCTGGCGCCAAGTTTCAACGAAATAAGGGCCCCCCCTTAACGTCATTTTTTCGACGGGGTCCGTCAGATAGACATTCATGTTATTCCCTCACCGTCGGATATCGACGAAAAGAAAAAACACGCCGCTCCTTAACTAAAATCTGGGACAGTTATTGGTATTTTGGCCCCAATAACCGCTGTTTTAATCAACATTATTCACGAGATATTATCATGGTTTATATGTATTTCTTTTAATGTTATTATGTCGGTCTGTTTCGGCCAGGGAAGCTGGGTTGCTTTTTGTTGATTTATATTTTTAAACTATAACGCCAAATCTATCAACATTTATTTAGATGTTATCATGGTATTCATTTCTTTACTTTAATAATATTATTTTGGTCTTATTACCGGTGAAATAATACAGTAGGCCTATATGCTGTAATACAGAAGATTACGATATGATCCGAGCAGGACGCATTCAAAGCCGATAGGCCTATCCCCAATGCAATGCGGCCAATCATTTCAAAGAATCGGGCAGCGATCAGCTGGTCTTTAACGCCAGGATCGCTTCAATATACATATATACAGTCAGTGGTTAGTATCACTTCAATATACATATATACAGTCAGTGGTCAGTATCACTTCAATATACATATATACAGTCAGTGATCAGTATCACTTCAATATACATATATACAGTCAGTGGTCAGTATCACTTCAATATACATATATACAGTCAGTGGTCAGTATCACTTCAATATACATATATACAGTCAGTGATTGTATTACCAGCAACAACACGTTGCTCAGTTTTGTTCTGTTTTGTTAAGTTATGAACCATAATAACGTTTAAACGAATCTGCGGAAAAGTCCGGAAGTGACGTGGCACGTCCCGCTCAGCGGATACGAAGATACAAATATATAATATTTGTAATATTGATGTTTTTTTCTAACGTTGTATTTAAGGAGTTAAACAATAAAGATAGTTATAATATTAAAATACAGTTTCATGTATTTGTCTAGGTTTAAACGAATCCGGAAGTGACGCGAAATTCCACATCTCGTCTGTGAAAGAATGTTCCACGTTATAATGCGGAGAATTTACACAATAATAAAAATAATGAAAGAACATTGTGTTTGATGTTTAGCACTTTGATTTGCTTTATATATACTATATAAAAAACCTACAGTTGAGTGTTTAGAACTACAGCCTAATGGCTTGTTTGACTAATTTGCATTTGTTTTGAATTGTACTGTTGTGAAAAACAATAAACTATATACAAAGAGAAGCATTTTTTATTTTATTTATTTAAAAACGCAATTGTCAAATTTTGCAGTTGATTAATATTAATAGCAAAGACTAAAGGGGAAAAACATGTAGTATATTTATGTGTGGGACTTAGTTTGATTTTAAATCACACTGCATTATTAGTTGTTTTAAATAAATTACTTGAAATATCAATTTATTTTAGACCTAACATATTAATTATTATATTCAGAAGATGATCCTCAAATCAATCACCGTGGTTACAGCTTGTAACCATCCTAACCTTTGTAGCCTTTACTGAAACTAATAGTTTCAAAATGTAAATCAACAACAAAGCAACCCAGCTTCCCTGGCCGAAATAGACCGAAATAATAACATTAAAAGAAATACATATAAACCATGATAATATCTTGTGAATAATGTTGATTAAAACAGCGGTTATTGGGCTAAAATACCAATAACTGTCCCAGATTTCGAGTTAAGGGGGGGCGTGGGGGTTTTTTTTTCTTTCGTCGATATCCCGACGGTGAGGGCCTAACATGAATGTCTATCTGACGGACCCCTCGGCGAAAATGACGTTAAGGGTACCCCTATTTCGTTGAAACTTGACGCCAGGGTCCTTGACCATGCGTCATACATTTGACGGAGTAGGATTAAGACTGTGTTGATATAAAACACCTCCCTAGGGAGGGGGCCCAGGGGGCATCCTTACCAGATGCCCAAACCACCTCAACTGGCTCCATTCGACACAAAGGAGTCTACTCCGAGCTCCTCAACGGATGACCGAGCTTCTCACCCTATCTCTAAGGGAGACGCCAGCCACCCTCCTGAGGGAAACCCATTTCGGCGCTTGTACCTATATAGAGAAACCTGGCGAGCAAAAAGCGAAATGGCTTAAACTGCATAGCACCCCTTTAACCCTTAAATGCTTTTATGCAATATCTTTGTAATTTATTTTTTTATCATTTAATCTTCCATGTATTCCTCAAATAGGTTGTCTTTGAAATGAGGCCATTTGGATTTGTATCTAATTGTTATATTTTTTAAGTAATTGCATGTTTTGTATCAGTACCACTCAAATTCATTTTTTGTATAATTTTTATTTTTTATTCTTTTTTTTTTTATAACTGTTTCTTCATCTGTTACCAATTTGTATGATATTTTTAACTGTGTCTTTATGTCTTGTGTAAAGCACTTTGAATCGTATGTGTCATATGTCAGGTATACGTTTACTGTTGATCCACACATCTAATGCTAGCAGTCTCAGCACCCTGAAGTTTTTTTTTACTAAATGTTAACATTATTTTTAATACTCTCTACCAGTCACTGATCTGATCACTGGTACCAACAGTGCATTAGTGTATTCTTATTTGAAACAGTGCTTACCAAAATACCTTCATGTTTACTTTACTTTAATTCCCTTACCATGAGTTAAGTTATACACATACTTTGAAGTTTAAGTTGGAAGTATTGTTAAGTAGTAAGTAGTTTTTCAAGAGGAAGTGATGTGGTTAGTTATATAATATCTAACTGGTAACCACCAACATGTCAGAAAGGTCAGTTGGCACTTTGTCATTTCCAGTTGAAAATAATTTCAGCGTCAACATTGTGTCAGTCAATTACAATATATCACAATGACAGTCAGCCTTGATGAAACTAAATATTGGCATGTTAACATTTCCTGTCAGTAGCTGGGTGCAACCATAGACTGTAAATATTATGGCAGCACATTATGGTTATTTTTAATCAATTAAACGTTTAGTCTATGGAATGAAATAATAGTTACAAGCTATACAGACAAGCACATTTTGCAAGATTTCATGCTTTCACTAGAGCAAAATTGATTTCAATATGATTTATTATTTTTCGTAGTGGCTGTAAAACCTGCTAGCATTTACAGCACTATACAGTAGTTTGTGAAATGGTCACATTATTTAATCTATGGATTTGTGTACAAGGACACATTTTTCCAATGTTTTTTGTGTTGGTGAGGACGATTTTTAAACTAATAAATTTCAATGGTAAGCATATTTTGTGATCACGCACGAATACAGTAGCAAGTAGTATGAAATGCCGAAAATCCACGTAAGGAGGTTGCTTGGGGTAGTGGATGGGTCAAACAACACAGGACTTTCACCCCAGGAACCAGAATTCCCGCGTAAACGAAACCCAACCCGTCCCGTTGTTGTGGCGTGTCGGCAACCCAGAGACCGGGGATCGCGTCCTGGCCCTTTCCTTTCGCTTCTTTTCCGAAACCCAACCTCCGTATAGATCCTTCCCATTATGTGCTGCCCACATAAAATAAACGGAGATAAACGTGTCAGCTACACAAATCAATAGATTAAAAATAACGTGACCATTTCAGTTTTGCCCCTTAGACATGCACACTATGTAAATATACTCTTGAGCACAATCTATATGTGTTTGTGTGTGTTTGTTATTGTAGTTGTAAGTAGTTTTTGGCCGTAAAGAAAGAAATTTCTTAAGTTTACCACATAAAACGGATTTATTCTAATTGGGCTCATGGAAGAGTGTAAGTATTGGTAAGTCATGCATCTAAGGGTTAAAGGACAATTCCGGTACAAATGAACCTAGGGGTTAATAACATATGTGTACCGAGTCTACCGTTCTCTGGGATCTGTTTTTACGCTAATCAAATGTGTTTCTAACTTGAAACAAGATAGCGCAAACAGCTGATTAGCTTATAAACTAGTCGCCGGGGCATGGGTAAAGTAAAAAGAAATCGCTATGCTACTGGTTGCAATATATCATGGCTCAAGCCCAAGTGTTCATCAATTGACTGGTCGTGACTGTTTTCCCAATATGGCGCCTTCTTATATACGTGAACGCTACTGTCTTTATAATCTATGTTTTTAATAAACTGTCTGTACACTTACAAAGTTCTCAATGCTTCAGTTTACATGTAGGGACCCTCATTATGCTACAGTGGAAGTGTGGTGCTATTTTAGGCCTTGTCAGTGATATAGAAATAAGGATTTCTTTTTACTTTACCCATGCCTTGGCGACTAACCTTGTAAGCTAATCAGCGGTTTGCGCTATCTTGTTTCATGCTAGAGACACATTCGATTAGTATGAAAACAGATCCAAGAAAACAGTCGTACACATATGTTATTAACCCCTAGGATCATTTTGCGCCGGATTTGTCCTTTAAGATGGTAAAAACTTTGGCGGTAAAACTGTGATTCTAGTGAGTTCTTCTGTGAATTATGATGTCATGGAATATAAACTACCAGTGATTTCAGAGTTTTATTAGTGGGAATGCTGATTCAGCAGCATTCCAACTATTGTTATTCGGTTCTTAATTTCTCTTTATATTTTAATTTTATTGAGGAAGACGCTTACACCCATATTTGCTCCAGAGGTGTTACCACTGACATGTATAGCAATTCAAAGTTGCTTCCTTTTTCTCTTTTTCCTCTCCTTCTAGCTTTCCTCTTTTGTTCCTCTCCTTCTCTCTCTCTCTTTCTCTGTCTCTGTTTTTCTGTTTCTGCTTGTTTGTTCTATGCAATGGATATGGCTGATAATAAGTTTTTTAGTCAATTTATTGAAACTTCCACTTTGACTGTATTGAAGTTTAGCTTCCAGCTTTTCTACAAATGTATTTCAGCTCTTAACTTATGCAGTTCAGCTTCCAACTTACAAGTTGTTCAGCAGTGTAGTGCAATGCATTTAAGATTTTTCAAACCATTTGTTACATTAAGGTTTTCTAGTTAGTGTTTCAGTGTCTATTTTGGATGCAGATCAACATGTTAAACAATGGAAGGAGCTCACTGTGGCCTAATGGCCCACATGGTATGAAGAGGGATTTAGTAGGTCAGTCAGTGACCACTTATTTGTTGTCATGGTGTCTTGTATTTGAACCATCTTGCAGTTGGTTTGTCATTGATGTGGATTTGCTGCTCATGTGAATCCTCCCACAGTGTTACAGTGCCTTGCGAAAGTATTCGCCCCTTGAACGTTTCGACCTCTGTACACATTTCAGGCCTCAAAAATAAAGATATAAAACTGTAATTTTTGTGAAGAATCAACAACAAGTGGGTCCCAATTATGAAGTGGAACGAAATTCATTGGCTATTTCAAACTTTTTAATAAATAAAAACTGAAAAAGTGGGCGTGCAAAATTATTCAGCCCTTTACTTTCAGTGCAGCAAACTCTCCAGAAGTTCAGTGAGGATCTCTGAATGATGCAATGTTGACCTAAATGACTAATGATGATAAATAGAATCCAGCTGTGTGTAATCAAGTCTCCGTATAAATGCACCTGCTCTGTGATAGTCTCAGAGGTCCGTGTAAAGCGCAGAAAGCATCATGAAGAACAAGGAACACACCAGGCAGGTCCGAGATACTGTTGTGAGAAGTTTAAAGCCGGTTGGATACAAAAGATTTCCCAAGCTTTAAACATCCCAAGGAGCACTGTGGAGCATAATATTGAAATGGAAGGAGTATCAGACCACTACAAATCTACGAAGACCCGCCCGTCCCTCTAAACTTTCAGCTCATACAATGAGAAGACTGATCAGAGATGCAGCCCAAGAGGCCCATGATCACTCTGGATGAACTGCAGAGATCTACGCAGCTGAGGTGGGAGACTCTGTCCATAGGACAACAATCAGTCGTATACTGGACAAATCTGGCCTTTATGGAAGAGTGGCAGGAAGAAAGCCATTTCTTAAAGATATCCATAAAAAGTGTCGTTTAAAGTTTGCCAAAAGCCACCTGGGAGACACACCAAACAACATGTGGAAGAAGGTGCTGTGGTCAGATGAAAAAAAAATCGACTTTTTGGCAACAATGCAAAACGTTATGTTTGGGGTAAAAGCAACACAGCTCATCACCTTGAACACACCATCCCCACTGTCAAACATGGTGGTGGCAGCATCATGGTTTGGGCCTGCTTTTCTTCAGCAGGGACAGGGAAGATGGTTAAAATTGATGGGAAGATGGATGGAGCCAAATACAGGACCATTCTGGAAGAAAACCTGATGGAGTCTGCAAAAAGAGACCTGGGGGCTACGGAGATTTGTCTTCCAACAAGACAATGATCAAAACCTAAAGCAAAACCTACAATAAATGGTTCACAAATAATCATATCCAGGTGTTAGAATGGCCAAGTCAAAGTCCAGACCGAAATCCAATCGAGAATCTGTGGAAAGAACTGAAAACTGCTGTTCACAAACGCTCTCCATCCAACCTCACTGAGCTCGAGCTGTTTTGCAAGGAGGAATGGGCAAAATGTCAGTCTCGATGTGCAAAACTGATAGAGACATACCACCCAAGCGACTTACAGCTGTAATGCGAGCAAAGGTGGCGCTACAAAGTATTAACTTAAGGGGGCTGAATAATTTTCGCCGCCCAATATTTCAGTTTTTTATTTGTTTAAAGGTTTTGAAATATCCAATAAATTTCGTTCCACTTCATGATTGTGTCCCACTTGTTGTTGATTCTTCACAAAAAATTACAGTTTTATATCTTTATGTTTGAGGCCTGAAATGTGGCAAAAGGTTCGAAAAGTTCAAGGGGCGAATACTTTCCGAAAGGCACTGTACATTAGGCAGCTGTAACCACAGGGACTCTGATAAAAATGGAATAATCAGAATCCATCTGATACCAAGCTGTGGTTTGAATACCACTTCCCTTCTCTTTGAAGAGTAGTTAGATATCTGTGTTCAGGGTTTTTGTACAGCCTCTTATAGACTTTGTAGCACTGCTGTTTCTAGAGCACAGTAGTAGAGACCTGTGTCTGTCAGGGTTAGTGTCTTTATGGTCAGTTCAGTTGATTTTCCTGGTGTTTTGGATTCATATCGTCGATCTGGGATATATTCACCACTACTAGTTCTTTTCCAGAGTATAAACTGAGGTGCCTGAAGGTCACAATGATGTCTGTACCAGTGGAGTTCAAGATTGCTATACGTTTTCACATATGTGCATCTGAGTTTGACAGATTCTCCTTCCTTTTACTGACTTCATCTTCTACAGGAGAGATTTTGTTTCCAGCTATTTGTCCTGAAAAAAGGAAAGTAGAGAAAATGAAGTCATTAGACTAACACTGTTCATAAGGCTGAGAGGAGAAGACAGTGGAAATGTCAACTCTTTATTTTTATTCTGGACAGAAACAGCTCAACTGTTAAGAGATTTCTGCTCTGAACTGCAGATTATATAAATCCCATCCATCCATCTTCGTCCCGCTTATCCGTTTCGGGTTCCGAGGGGAGCAGCTCCAGCAGGGGACCCCAAACTTCCCTTTCCCGAGCCAACATTAACCAGCTCCGACTGGGGGATCCCGAGGCATTCCCAGGCCAGGTTGGAGATATAATCCCTCCACCTAGTCCTGGGTCTTCCCCGAGGCCTCCCTCCCAGCTGGACGTACCTGGAACACCTCCCTAGGGAGGCGCCCAGGGGGCATCCTTACCAGATGCCCGAACCACCTCAACTGGCTCCTTTCGCGCCGCAGCGAGCAGCGGCTCTACAGAGCTTCCCTCACGGATGACTGAGCTTCTCACCCTATCTCTAAGGGAGACGCCAGCCACCCTCCTGTGAAACCCATTTCGCCGCTTGTACCCTGGATCTGTTCTTTCGGTCATGACCCAGCCTTCATGACCATAGGTGAGGGTAGGAACGAAAACTGACCGGTAGATCGAGAGCTTTGCCTTCTGGATCAGCTCTCTTTTCGTCACAACGGTGCGATAGATGGAATGCAATACCGCCCGCTGCCGATTCTCCCGACCCCCCCGCTCCATTGTCCCCTCACTGCAAACAAAACCCCAAGGTACTTGAACTCCTTCACTTGGGGTAAGGACTCATTCCCTACCTGGAGAAGGCATTCCATCGGGTTTCCTGCTGAGAACCATGGCCTCCGATTTAGAGGTGCTGATCCTCATCCCAACCGCTTCACACTTTCGGCTGCTAACCCGATCCAGTGAGTGCTGAAGGTCGCAGGCCGATGATGCCATCAAGACCACATCATCTGCAAAAGCAGCGATGAGATCCCCAGCCCACCGAACTGCAACCCCTCCCCACCCCGACTACGCCCCGATATCCTGTCCATAAATATTACAAAACAGGATTGGTGACAAAGCGCAGCCCTGGCGGAGGCCAACCCTCACCTGAAATGAGTCCGACTTACTGCCGAGAACCCGGACACAGCTCTCACTTTGGTCGTACAGAGTTGGATGGCCCTGAGTAGAGACCCCCTCACCCCATACTCCCGCAGCACCTCCCACAGTATCTCCCGGGTACCCGGTCACACGCCTTCTCCAAATCCACAAAACACATGTAGACCGGTTGGGCATACTCCCAGGCCCCCTCCAGGATCCTTGCGGAGTGAAGAGCTGGTCAGTTGTTCCACGACCAGGACGGAATCCGCATTGTTCCTCCTCAACCTGAGGTTACGACTATCGGCCGAAACCCTCCTTTCCAGCACCTTGGAGTAGACTTTACCAGGGAGCGCTTGAGAAGTGTGATACCCCTGTAATTGGCACACACCCTCTGGTCCCCTTTTAAAAGGGGAACCACCACCCCAGTCTGCCACTCCTTTGGCACTGTTCCAGACTTCCACGCAATGTTGAAGAGACGTGTCAACCAGGACAGCCCCTCCACACCCAGAGCCTTGAGCATTTCAGGACGGATCTCATCAATCCCGGGGCTTTGCCACTGTGGAGTTGTTTGACTACATCAGTGACTTCCGCCGGAGAATCGACGCGCCAATCCCCGTCATCCTCCAGCTCTGCCTCTAACAAACAAAGGCTATTAGTCGGATTCAGGAGTTCCGCAAAATGCTCCTTCCACCGCCCTATCCATCCTCAGTTGGGGTCAATGTTGTCCCATCCTTACTGTACACAGCTTGGATGGTTCCCCTTCCCCTCCTGAGGTGGCGAACAGTTTTCCAGAAGCACTTTGGTGCCGACCGAAAGTCCTTCTCCATGTCTTCTCCAAACTTCTCCCACACCCGCTGCTTTGCCTCTTTCACGGCAGAGGCTGCAGCCCTTCGGCCCTTCGGTACCCTGCAACTGCCTCCGAGTCCTCTGGGATAACATATCCCGGAAAGACTCCTTCTTCAGTCGGACGGCTTCCCTGACCACCGGTGTCCACCACGGTGTGTCGTGGGTTACCGCCCCTTGAGGCACCTAAGACCCTAAGACCACAGCTCCTCGCCGCAGCTTCAGCAATGGAAACTTTGAACATTGTCCACTCTGGTTCAATGCCCCCAGCCTCCACAGGGATGCACGAAAGCCCGCCCGAGGTGCGAAGTTGAAAGTCCGGTTAGACGGGGGCCTCCTCCAGACGTTCCCAATTTACCCGCACTACACGTTGGCTTTACCAGGTCTGTCCAGAGTCTTCCCCACCCCTGACCCAACTCACCACCAGATGGTGATCGGTTGACAGCTCTGGCCCTCTCTTCACCCGAGTGTTCAAAACATACGGCCTCAGATCAGATGAAACGATTATAAAATCGATCATTGACCTTCGGCCTAGGGTGCTCTGGTACCAGGTACACTTATGAGCATCCCTATGCCGAACATGGTGTAGTTCGTATAGACAATCCATGACTAGCACAGAAGTCCAACAACAAACAACCACTCTGGTTTAGATCAGGGAGGCCGTTCCTCCCAATCACGCCTCTCCAGGTGTCTCCATCATTGCCCACGTTGCGTTGAAGTCCCCCAGCAGAACAATGGAGTCCCCCACTGGCCCCCATGCAGGACTCCACTCAAAGTCTCCAAGAAGCGACATACTCCGAACTCCTGTTTGGTGCATATGCACAAACAACAGTCAGGAGTTTTCCCCCCACAACCCGCAGGCGTAGGGAGGCGACCCTCTCGTCCACCGGGTAAACTCCAACGTAGCGGGCGCTCAGCCGGGGCTTGTTAGTATCCCCACACCCGCCCGGGCGCACACCCTGAGCAACTCCGGAGAAGAAAAGAGTCCAACCCCTATCCAGGAGTACAGTTCCAGAACCGGGACTGTGCGTAGAGGTAAGCCCCACCAGATCTAACCGGTAGCGCTCCACCTCCCGCACCAGTTCCGCGCCTCTTCCCCACAGAGAGGTGACGTTCCACGTCCCCCAGAGCCAGCGTCTGCTGCCCGGGTCTGGTCCGTCGAGGCCCCTGACCTTCACTGCCACCCATGTGGCGGACCGCACCCGCAGCGGTTCCTCCCACAGGTGGTGGGCCCATGGGCTGGAGAGATGGGAGCAACGTAGCTTGTTCGGGCTGTGCCCGGCCGGGCTCCGTGGCAAACCCGGCCACCAGGCGCCGGCCGACGAGCCCGCCCGTCTGGGCCTGGCTCCCGGACGGGGGCCCGGGCTTCCTCCGGGCAGGGTCACTCCATTTCTACCTTGTTTTTCCATTGGGGTTTTGAACCATTCTTTTCTGGCCCCTCCCCTGAGACCACTTTGCGCTTGGGAGACCCTACCAGGAGCACAAAGCTCCAGACAACACAGCCCTCAGGTTCACAGAGACACACAAACCTCTCCACCAGCAAGGTGATATAAGGTTCACGTTATTTTTAACCTCCTCAAATACAACATTAGAAAAAAAACATCAATATTACGATTATTATATGTGGATCTTCGTGTCCGCTGAGCGGACGTACTACGTCACTCGGAGTTTTCCGCGGATTCGTTTAAATGTTATTATGGTTCATAACTTACTGGAACAAAACTGAGCAACGTGTTATTGCTGGTGACACAACCACTGACTGTATATATGTATATTGAAGCGATCCTGGCGTTAAAGTCCAGCTGATCACTGCCCGATTCTTTGAAAATATCGCTGCATTGCATTGGGGGATATCGGCTTTGAATGCGTCCAGCTCAGATCATATCGTAATGTTCTGTATTACAGCATATAGGTTACTGAATATTTTAATCGGTAATAAGACCGAAATAATATTATTAAAATAAAGAAATGAATACCATGATAACATCTAAATAAATGTTGATAGATGTAGCATTATAGTTTAAAAATGTAAATCAACAAAAAAGCAACCCAGCTTCTCTGGCCGAAATAGACCGAAATAATAACATCAAAGAAATACATATAAACCATGATAATATCCTGTGAATAATGTTGTATAAAACAGCGGTTATTGGGCTAAAAATACCAATTATAACTGTCACAGATTTCGAGTTAAGGGGTGTTTTTCTTTTCGTCGCATATCCGACGGTGAGGGAATAACATGAATGTCTATCTGACGGACCCCTCGTCGAAAAAATAACTTCAAGGGTACCCCTATTTCGTTGAACCTTGACACCAGGGTTCCTTGACCATGTGTCATACATTTGACGCAGTAGGGAGTGAGACTGTGTTGTTGTGGAGTATTGTGTTGTCTCTGCACCAAAGGTTTTTGTACAGAGATTTGGTGTTTCCTGTCACTGTGGGCCTCACAGCAAAGTAGTACACAGCAGAGTCAGACACTTTAGCTGAGGAGATGTTCATATGGATTTGTTTGTCCTCCACTTTAATCTTCAATCCTGGGATTACATTATTTCCTTCTTTTCCTAAAGCAGAGTGGGAGATGATGAACTCTGGTGGTTTTCCTGGATATTGTCGGTTACCAGAAGAAATAATCACCAGATGACAATTCCAAGTATCTGTAGGACAGTGTAACAGAGCTGCCTTCTAAACTGTTCTCTTCTTTCTGGACTGGAGTGAGTTCTTCAAAACTGATACCTTAAAGGAAGAGATAACTGTTATTAGTTTACATTGCAAAATACATAATAAATAATTCACATTCAGAGGTTTTTGCAATATAACTTACTTACCTGTTAGAATGGAAAGAAACATCAGAGAAAACACACAATGCTGCAGTAACATCATGTTGAATAAAGGTAATGTTGATGGTTTGTGTATTGAACTCTGTTGAATATAGAAGTTCCTCTCTCTTCTATAGTTCAGTAACAGCTCAGCTCCTCCCTGAGTTTCTCCAGCTTGTTGGTGCTGTGTATTTACACTCCTCTTAGTTACACTTCCTCCTTGTTAACAGACTAGTGGCAGCCTTTTGTAAAGTTTTTTTATTTTTTATGGGAAAAAGGTCACGAGTACAACTTGAGGCAGCTGATATTCAAAGAAAAGCTTGGCATCAAATATTATACTTTGACTTTGAGCAGTATTCCTAACCGACGGTTTAGCATTTTTGATTACACTTATTTTACAAAAGTTTAGGGGCAAGAAAAATCTCAGTTCTAGTCTCACTTAATTGTAGAAAGGTCTGGAACAGCAGCTTTTTTGCAGTTTTCCAAATGTTTTCCGAATTAATTGTTTTTCTGCTCTGGGGCGGGTCCTCATAACAATCTCAACAGTTAAATGAACTAATGTATGGTGTTGTTGCCTTTGTGTTTGATTCTTACAAGAAAAAACAATAGTCAACAGTCACATCTACCCTTTCTTTTCCAAACCTGTGTACAGTATACAAGTCTCGTGGGATTGAAGGTAATGATGAAAAAGATGATTAGATTTACAACTTGCAACCATTTACATCCTCACACATTCATGATGGTAAGGTTAATAGATACTGTACACGGTCAGCACAGCACTATATACCTTAAAGACACACCACTATTTGAGCAATGGGCTTTGGCTGATTTTAGGCATCCATGCATGTTTGCTTTTGGGACACTTCTGCATTGTTTGGCAGGTGGAATATGTGGAAGCTTTCTGAAACATTCAGTTTCCCAGTGGTAATTAGGACTGGGATATTGATGTTAACAAGTATTTACAGAAGTTGCCACACGACATGATCAGCAAAATAATGAATGTAACTTTACTTTGGTACACTTGGGTTTAAATGGAGGTCCTTGTAATTGGTATCAAATGTTAGAATATACATGCTTATCTACATGCTACAGGAAATTTCACAAAACTGGGTATCATGACACTGTTAATGACAAATACAATTGGTACCACTTTACTTGAGGTCAAAATATTTATTAGTTACACTGTCATAATGTTGTCATGACATCAAGTCCTATCAATGATATCTTAATGACAAATACAATTGGTACCACTACTTGAGGTCAAAATATTTATTAGTTACACTGTCATAACAGTGTCATGACACCCAGTTTTGTGAAATTTCCTGTCAGACATCTATCTGAAAAAGTGCTAGAATTGGTCTCTAATCTTGCACATCTAATTATAATAATCATTAGGTCAAAATGTCATGAATACAAAAGAGGTGAATTTCTGTTTATGTCAAGTTGTCATGACAAAGACATCCTCTGGTAATGTCATCCTGGTTAATGTCAAGTTGTCATTACAAAGACATCCCAAACTGATTTAATGTCAACTTGTCATGACCAAGACAACTTCTGGTAATGACACTTTGATTAATGTCAAAGTGTCATAATCAAGACAAATGTAATGTCAAGTTGTCATGACCAAGACAACTTCTGGTAATATCACTTTGATTAATGTCAAGTTGTCATAATCAAGACAAGCCAAACAATGTCAACTTGTCATGACAAAAACCGAATGACACTTAATGACAGAAGTCATAAACGTTTATGACTTGTTTATAAGGTTTATGACACATTCATGACAGTGTCATGTCATAGTTATGACAGTGTCATGTCATGGTTATGTCGGTACTGTCAAGTAAAGTGTTACCGAAAATGGTCTCACTGCAGTTCGTGAAATGGTCACGCTTATTTTTAATCTATTGATTCGTGTACAAGTAGCCTACACGTTTATGAAGTTTTTTCCGTGGTGGCCACCACGAAATGGGAAGCATCTATAAGAGGTTGGGTTTAGGAAAAGAACGGGGGAAAGTAAACATCACATCACGGGACACAATCCGCAATCTCTGAGGGACACACGACAACAACAATGGGACGGCAGAGGTTGAGTTTATGAAAAGAAGAATGGAAAAATGACACATCACCCGCGGAGAGCGCAAGAGAAAACGGGATGGTTGTGTTTAGGAAAATAACAACGGGAAAAAGAAACACCACATGAGGGCCATGAGCCCCGGTCTCTGAGGAGGAAA
This sequence comes from Perca fluviatilis, assembly GCF_010015445.1. Taxonomy (NCBI): domain Eukaryota; kingdom Metazoa; phylum Chordata; class Actinopteri; order Perciformes; family Percidae; genus Perca; species Perca fluviatilis. The sequence goes on along the minus strand of NC_053122.1, from coordinate 2,053,096 downwards.
GTCCTTTAGATGTTTGACCCATCCACCACCCCAACCAACCACCCTATCCGGATTTTCAGCATTTCATACTACTCGCTACCATAGTTGTTCTGTGATCACGAAATATGCTTCCCATTGAGATATATATATATATATATATATATATATATATATATATATATATATATATATATATAATAATGTGACCATTTCACAAACTGCCGTGAGACGGGGGTTGTGGGTTTCCACTCTTCAACCAAACTTTTGTGTTTTTCAGAAAATGAATCCTCCCACAGTGTTTTATTAGCAGCTGTAACCACAGGAACTCTGATAAAACTGGAATAATCAGATTCCATCTGATATGAAGCTGTGGTTTGAATACCACTTCTCTTTGAAGAGTAGTCAGATATCTGTGTTCAGGTTTTTGTACAGCCTCTTCTACACTTTGTATCACTATGTTTCTAGAGCACAGTAGTAGAGACCTGTGTCTTCCATAGTTAGTGTCTTTATGGTCAGTTCAGTTGTTTTCACTGTTGTTTTGGATATATTTCTTATCTGGGTTGTATTCCATACTACTATGGTCTCTTGCTCCTTTCCAGAGCATAAACTGAAGTGCCTGAAGGTCAGAATGATGTCTGTACCAGTAAAGTAAGAGGATTACTATACGTTGTCTCATATTCACATCTGTGTGTAACAGATTCTCCTTCTCTTTGCTGACTTCATGTGGGTTTACTGGAGAGATTTTGTCTCCAGCTATTATTCGTGAAAAAGTAGAGAAAATGAAGCCATTAGACTAACATTGTTCATGAGGGTGAGAGGAGAAGACAGAGCAAATGTCAGCGTACATTGTTACTCTGGACAGAAACAACTCAACTGTTAAGAGATTTCTGCTATGAACTGCAGTTTATATAAATCTTTACAAAATAATAAAACCATGTTGTTCTGAGTATCTTACCAAAGAAAAGAGCAGCAAGAATAATCCACAGCCAATGTTCCATCTCTACAACAAGGTTTAAATTAACAGGAGAAACTAGCTGATGTTCAACATTCAGTCTGAGAATTTTCTCTTCACAGCAGCACTTATTATTGACTGAATGGTTGAATACAGTGCAGAAGTAGTGCCCTGCCTACTTGAATAGAATAGGTCTTTAGTGTCATTGTCACATGTACAACAAAATTTAAAGTGCTCTCCAGTCAGTGCATCAATTCATTGAGTTATAAAAAATATAATGTAAGTCCTAATAAATATAATGCAAGTCCTAATGTTATTTAAAAGAATAAATAGAAACATAGCAGCATTAGCAGGATACATGAACACACATGGTCATACACATCCAGTCGTTGCATAAAAACAGTATAAATATACTGCACATATCTACGTACATGCATACTTTCTGTCATTAGCATAGATCTATATCAGCTTCCATATTGCACATTTATTGCAGTGGGATAAAAACTATGTTTGAGTCTATTTGTCCTTCCATTAATTGATCCGTACCGTCTGCCTGAAGGCAGCAGTTCAAACAGGGTGTGACCGGGATCATATGTGTCCTTTATGATGTTACAGGCTTTTTTGAGACAACCGGAACTTCTTCCAGTGTGGGGAGAAAGCAGCCAATGATCTTTTAGGCGGTGTTGATGACCCTATGCCGCGTTTTCCTCTATGTGCAGCTGGTGTACCATACGAACATGCAGTATGTTAGTATTTGCTCAATGGAGGCACGGTCAAAGGACACCAGGATAGGCTCTCCTTGATGTGGACTCGCGCGGGAGGCGGAAGTCTGCCACCCTCTCCACACAGTCCCCGTTGACAATTAATGATGGGATCTCTGTTGGGATTGGCTCCAGCCCCCCGACCCTGTGCGCGGGATAAGTGGTTGACGATGGATGGATGGATGGATGGATCTCTGTTTTCTTTCTCCTGTAGTCTATGATGAGTTCTTTGGTTTTTGCGGTTAATGTCGCCCTCTAGTGGAGGTACAAAGTTAAGTACAATAGTGTGGAAAAAACAGGCTTCCAGCAGCTTGTCAGCTTGTTTTTTGTACAGAGACTGTGGGTTTGCTGTCACTGTGGGCTTCACAGCACAGTAGTACAGAGCAGAGTCTGTCACTGCAGCAGAGGAGATCTGCAGATCCAGATGCTTTGCCCGTCAGACAGTTTAGTAGAGAACCCTGCGTCTGATTGTAGAGACTCCCGCGTCTTGTAGAAACAAGCCCTGAAATGTAAATGAGAAAATCTGGTGGTTCTCCTGGATATTGTCGATACCAGAAAAAAATCATCATTAGCTGTTATAGTCTTGGAGTATCTGTAGGACAGAGTAACAGTGCTGCCTTCTAAACTTTTTTTCTTCTTTCTCTTCTGGACTGAGGTCTTCACAGCTGACACCTACATTAAGAGATAAATTTTTTATATTTTGTTACACAACTCAGGAAAATGAATTACATTCATGAAACATTGGAATCAAACTTAGAAGAATGTAAAATGTAATTACCTGTAATAATTGAAATAAACATCAGAGAAAACAGACAATGCTGCAGTGACATCATGTTGAATAAAGGTAATGTTGATGGTTTGTGTATTGAACTCTGTTGAATATAGAAGTTCCTCTCTCTTCTATAGTTCAGTAACAGCTCAGCTCCTCCCCTGACCCCACAGTAACATTAGCTACAACAGAGAGCGACATGAACTCGCTTGTTAAGGCGCTCCTGCGCGCCCTAGCCTACTCCTGGTTGCTTGGCAACAGTAAACAGAAATTCTCCGGTACTACCTTCAAGCACGTCTTAAAAGTTACCTCAGTGGTATTGTTAAGTCACAAGAACGATGTTTTTGGGGTTTTAAAAGTATTTATTTCTCGATAAAAGTAACTACATATATGAGATAAAATGCCAAACATATCAGATATATACAGAAATATGATGTCCTGAAGCGTCTTCCGCCATCTTGAAATACTTTCTTTGACTCGAGCCACTGACATACAAGCCCGGTCTCATGGCAGTTCGTGTAAATATGACGTTATTTTAATCTATTGATACTTGTTCACGGAGACGTTTTTGTCGGTTTTTACGTGGGCGACAACAAGAAAATGTTAAGTAATGTATTTCAATGGGAAGCATATTTCGTGGGCCACAGCATGAAAATGGTAAGGAGTAATATAAAAGCCAAAAGTCCACGTAGGGAGGTTGGTCGGGTGTTGGATGGGTCAAACAACACAGGACTTTCACCCAGGAGATCGGGACGTCCGCCCCGCTGTGGTGCTTTTTTTTCGGGGGATGGCGTCCCTGCGGTGTTGTTTTTTGTCCCGCATGTTACTGTGGCGCATCTCCCGGCAATTAAGGAGCCCTTTCCCGGTAAGGTTTTTCCTAAACCCAACCTCCACCATCCCGTTACTGTGGCGCGTCCCCAGCGGGCCGCCCTTGTGGTGCCTCCCGGCTTATGGAGCGTCCTTCGCCGCTCCCGGGCGTCCTTTCCCCGAATAACGTTGACATTTACACGAACGCCGTGGAGACGGGTTGGACATACGTCACGCTGCCTTCACTCTGATAGGCAGTGGCTTTGTCGCTAACGCTCAGCATTTGCATAGAATAGACTTTTTGTCTATTTTGGCCCCGCCTTGCTCGTGGCAGCGGCGAGCTCGTCGCTTGTTGCTGGCAACCGGCCACTCCCATTGAAATTGAATGGTAGCCTGTCACTTTGTCTCTGTCTCTTGTAGCTAGTGTGACTGTGGGGTTACACTTCTAAGGTAAAGGGATTCTAGACAACATCATATTGAAATTTAACAGTGTGTCTCCATCTAGTGGAAGATGTGGAGTATTGTGTTGTCTTTGCTCCAAAGGTTTTTGTACAGAGTTTTGGTGTTTCCTGTCACTGTGGGCTGCAGAGCACAGTAGTACACAGCAGAGTCAGACAGCTGAAGCTTCTGGATCTTCAGTGGAACTGATGTCTGGTTGATTGTAGCATCAAATCTTTCTTCCTGGAACTCTGGAGCATTATCTTTTGTGTTTGAGTAACGCTTCAGCATGTACTTTGGGAAATCATTGACTTCTTGTTTGTACCAGAACAAAGTGGGATATGTGTTACTGGTCTCAAATGTACAGTCAAGAGTAACTGTCTCTTCTTTTTCTTACCGTTATGAATGCTATCTGTGATGGCTGGATTACTATGTCTTCTCCTTTACACTCTGGGGAAGAAGAGACCATGCAGAGAAAAAGATGAATCAATATAGATGATTGATTAAAGGAGAACAATCAGTAGTTTAAATAGTTACCTAGCCAGAGAGTCAGAATCAGGATGTTTTTCAGCCAGTGTTTCATGTCTGCAGTGAGAGGGGAGGAGAGAGAGGAAGAGCATTGATACTCTGATGGATCTGGGCCTTCACATCATTGGTCCTTCCTCTTTACCATCTGTTGAGGATCTCTCAACAACTTTGATTGTCCTGAACAGTGTGTGACTCCCTCTGGTGGATGTTGTGGAGTATTGTGTTGTCTTTGCTCCAAAGGTTTTTGTACAGAGTTTTGGTGTTTCCTGTCACTGTGGGCTTCACAGCACAGTAGTACACAGCAGAGTCAGACACCTTAGCTGAGGAGATGTTCATATGGATTTGTTTGTCCTCCACTTTAATCTTCAGTCCAGCGATTGGACTTGTCAATATTCCTCCTGTTCCTAAATGAGAGATGATGAACTCTGGTGGTGTTCCTGGATGTTGTCGATACCAGAAGAAATTATCACTAGGTGACAATTCCAAGTACTTGTAGGACAGAGTAACAGAGCTGTCTTCTAAACTGTTCTTTTTTGTCTCGACTGGAGTGAGTTCTTCATAGCTGACACCTAAAGGAAGAGATCATTTCTTATTGCATTTTATAAAACTCACTGATTCAGCAGATTAAGAAAATATTGAAATTAAAGTTTTCCTTAATACAGAATCTAACAAACCTGTTAGAATAATGAGAAACATCAGATAAAACACAAAATTCTGCAATGACAGCATGTTGAATGAAGGTAATGTTGATTGTTTGTTTATTGAACTCAGAATACAGAAGTTGCTCTTTCATCCACTGTTCAGTAACAGCTCAGCTCCTCCCTGAATGTCTCTGTCTCCTCTTAGATCTGTATCTTCACCTCTCTGTCAAGGCGTTTTTACAGTCGCTGCAGCCGACCTGTCGCGCCAATGTGACTTCAAGATGACGTAGACCTCTGGTCATGCACAACTCCATTTTTTTCAGCGGCGCGCAACAAAACAGAAACAGGAAGCATGGACGAGTTTGAGGGCACCCGGATGCCAGAACTCTCAGAGTGACTGCAAGTCTCTCTTGTAAACTTACTGGGTTAAGATGAGTTCTTTTATGGTGAATGAAAGGCTTGATCCGACCAAGTAGCTCATCCAATGAAATGGAAACTGCTGCTGCCAGTTCTGCCATTGTATACCTTTTTTTCTTCTTCTAGTCTGTAGAAATAGTAAAGTCGGTAGCCTTACCTCATTAGTGCCACCTCTGTTCAGGAGAACACTGCAACTAGTGTCACGACCACCACGCGAAAGTATAAATAGTTACGGTGATCCTATGACGTCACATTGGCGACGACAGTTCGCGGCCGGGCAAGTATACTCGCACCTTATGCTTCCTCCGGTTAACAAACTGAGATGATCTCCAGTTTAACATGTTTTTTCTCTTTGTCAATGTGAGCGGAGAATTCAGAACCAGTTGGATGAATTCATCCTTCCTCTGTGATGTAGAGCAGGAACTCTGGTCTGGATCTCTGGTATTGTCGGTACCACTGTATATTGTTGATATCACCCTCATATGTACAGGTCAGATTGATGTTTCTGCCCTCTGCAACATGTTATTCAGTACTTTCTGGCTTTATGCTGTTCATGGAACCCAGGGCTGAAAAATGAGTATTATTCACATCAGTTATCATTAACACAGATAAACCTCTAGTTATGAAATAACTGGTTAATACAAAAGGTTATATGAGATCTCTGTTCTAACACTCACCTATAAAAGGAGAGAAAAGTAAAAACAGGTAAAGCAACATGTCTTTGGGGTTGTTAAAGCCAAACAGACAGCAGATGAGCAATGTTCTTCCACTGCAGTAGAATGAGAAACTAAACAGCCTCTCTGATGTGCAGCCCTTCTTCTCAACATCAAGCTGATTGTGCTTTTAGTTCCTCAAACATTTAAGCTCTGGAGACAGGAATAATCTCATTGGTTGAATTAAACATCAGTGGGCGGTGCCAGAAAATAAACTTTGCTAGATGATAAAAGGATTAAACAGCAGTTAAGAGAAAGATGACCTTTTGGTCCAGGGACAGATGCGGGTTATTGTTACCCGGGCAACAGCTCGTTTGCCCTGATTGGCTTTGCTGCCCTCTGCGGGAAAGAGCCTAAACTTTTCTGGAGAACCTAGTACATGTTTTTATGGTGGGAGAAACCGAGCGCCCGGAGGAAACCCACACAAACACGGGGAGAACATGCACACTCCACACAGAAAGGCCTAAGACGACCTGGGTTTGAGCCCAGAACCTTCTTGCTGTGAGGCAGAAGTGCTAACCACTGAGCCATCATGCTGCAGTGTATATGTGTTCAGTGAGGAACACATACACTTACAGAAACAGACAGTCCAGAGTTTGTATTTTGCATTATTTTTCCTGATTCCAGTTGAGAGATGATGAACTCTGGTGGTTTTCCAGGATATTGTCGATACCAGAAGAAGTAATCACTACTAGTTGCTTGTTTGGAGTATTTGTAGGACAGAGTAACAGAGCTGCCTTCAAAACTGTTCTCTTCTTTCTGGACTGGAGTTAGTTCTAGACAGCTGATACCTAAAGGAAGAGATAACTGTTATTTCATGATGTGCAATGCTCAAATGATTCACATGCAGATGTTATTGGAATAAACCTTTCATGCTGCGTAATCTGACATACCTGTTAGAATGGAAAGAAATAGCAGAGAAAACACACAATGCTGCTGTGACATCATGTTGAATAAAGGTAGGGTGAGGCTATTTGCACCCCTGGTACAATTAGCAGTATGCTATTTGTACCCTGGTGCAATTAGAAGTGTATGCTATTTGCACCCTGGGTACAATTAGCAGTGTATGCTATTTGCACCCTGTGCATTTACAGTACCTTGGCATATATTTACACACAGTTATCCATACTACTCATGTATTACACTTTTTGGAATATTATCGCCCTGACATTCTTACCCTAACCATAACCAATCCCACTCCTCTTGCCTAAACATAACCAACCCAACCAGAGCAGGCATATTCATGAGTCTTCCCCTACCACCCTGCAAAAAAATTTGCGTTCGCGGGTCCTGACTTGCGCAATTGCATGCAAATGATCCAATCCAAATTTAAAAAATAAAATCACCACACAGGGGAATCAAACTCCAAACTCCCATGCCACAGGCAAGCGTACTAACCACTCACCTAACAATTCTTTCAAGAAGTTGAACAACTGTTTACCACTTGGTTTCTTCAAGCCTCGGTTGCTAGGTAACCATACTGTACATACAAAAAAATTGGTACTAACTAACAAACTAACGGTTGTATGCTTTCACTGAAGACAGAAAGCGCAACTGTAGTATCCATTTTCCGCTAGAAATTCAATTGTTATAAACTTTAGAGACAAAACTTCCCTAATATGCCAGTTTCTGCGGTCATGGAAGATGAACGTCCGCCATGATTTTGGTGCACGCGAGCAACGTTTTTTTTTGTTACGTCACAGGGTGTAAATAGCTCAGCTGTGTGGCGAGGCTATTCGCTTACCGGGGTGCAAATAGACACTCCGATAAAGGTAATGTTGATGGTTTGTGTATTGATCTCTGTTGAATATAGAAGTTCCTCTCTCTTCTATAGTTCAGTAACAGCTCAGCTCCTCCCTCAGTCTCTCCGTCTCCTCATGGCTCTGTATTTTCACTTCTCTCATTTACACTTCTAGGGTAAAGTGATTCTAGACTATATATTGATTGAAGTTTAACAGTGTGTGACTCCCTCTGCTGGATGTTGTTGAGTATTGTGTTGTCTTTGCAGAGTTTTGGTGTTTCCTGTCACTGTGGGCCTCAGAGCACAGTAGTACACAGCATAATCAAACAGCTGAAGCTTCTGGATCTTCAGAGGAACTGATCTTAACTTGGAATTATGTGTAGATGAAAATCTCTCCCTAAACTTGTCTGGTGTGTTCCCTTCATCCCGTTGGCGGAACGAATGAAATGAATTTGGGGCTGTAGTTTCCATCCTGTTTGTACCAGAAGAGATAATTATTAGCTGCACTGCTGTTATATTGACAGCCAAGTGTTACTGCCTCTCCTTCAGTAGCAGTCACATCTTCTTGTTTTTGCAGCACGTTGTCTTTTGTGCTCTGTGTACGGATACCGTAGGGTACAGATTTGATCATTAGCAAATTACGAAATATGTTTTATCAATATTAATAAAGTTATGAATATGGTTATTAATAACTTTATCAAATCGACAAACAATCAAAACGGGGCACCACCCTGTAAGTCAGGGGACCAATAATCAAACTGTGGAACAGTCTCATTTCTGTTAAAATCCTTTAAAAGGAAACGAGCACAGACCTGTCCAGCCAGCAATTATTACAATAAGTACACAAATAAGTATAATAAGATTTATTAACGTCACAATTATCAGTAGCCAATCAGTAATCCTTCAATAATAAACTTATATACCCCTTTACAATATCACAACCAAAAACAAAGCAAAACAAAACAGCATGTAGCATGGACACCTCTGTGTCTGTGTGGCGTGTGTGTGTGTGTGTGTGCGGTTTTGAGAGTGAGAGTGAAAATGGAGGGGCGGTTCCGAAATGTAGTCTAACACAAAACTACTAAAATGGCTAATCCGTTGAGCTGCACATAACTATTTAGCCTCAAAAGTGCGGTAGTGGTGCTGGGTGCATGAGGCGGGGCTGAAGAAGCCGAGGGGGTTGCTAGACAAGCGCACGCGTTCGCAGCTAAGTCAAGCGTTAGCTCTATACAAACTCCACGTGGTAAAGCTAGCAGGGTTAGCTCTGGAGCTACGTTGGGTAGGTTTGTATGTGTGTGTGTGTGTTATGTGTGTGTGTGTGTGTGAGAGAGTGAAAAGAGAAAAGAGGGAGAAAAGGAGGAAAAAACACGATTTATGGAAACAAACACTTAAAACCTTGATCTCTGGGTGATGGGACTAACCGCTCTCTTCGCTTTACTCGAGATTCTAACTTAACGTGGCGTTATAGCAGAATCTGAGGATCTTTGTTTAACGGTAAAGACCGTTTATTCCCCGCGCACACTGCAGCGCGCGCGCCTGGCTCAGCTTGTACAGTAATTCCTCCTGCGGGCGGAGTTATCAGCTAAAGTTCAACACAACTTTCAACAATATCTGGATCAGTGATATTCTTCAGAACAGCACAGCGGGCCCTTGCGGTCCGATCACACATTAATGGTAAACAAAATAGCAATACCTTTTACTCATTAATAAACAACCTAGTTCTCAAATCTGCCCAGAAACTATAAAAGCCTCTTACTTTTTGGTGTACAGTCCGTTGCTTATCCGGCAGATTTTCCGGTGAACAGAACTGGGTTAACCTCGCCCAGAGATTAACGACCGATACCGTCCAAGGCAGTGGCGGACAGAAAACGGTTCAGTCGACTTGCAGGAAAAACACGTTGTCTCTTCTTCCGCGGAACGGGGCTGATTTACCCTCTGCAGATTTGGTGTAATGACGGGCTTCGTTATTCACCAGGACGGATCATCAACGATACAACGTCTCACTCGACCAGCGAATGATACAATGTTGATTCTGAAAGCTGAACGATGTGTCTTCTTGCGCGGCAATGAATTACCTCGAAGAGCCGGGCTGCTTCGACCCGCTATTCTCTCCCCCGCGTGTGCGTTCAAAGGGAAGCATTCAGAAGGCCCGAATGGAACGCGAAGGTAGGTTTGTTCTCTTAAGCCCTCCACCAGTCTCCGCATTTTTTCCTCATTGAGGCCATTGTCATGAGGCCACTCTTTGGTCTGGGGAAGCTTCAGGCCTCACAGAATAGTCTTGATCATAACTGTTAGGTTCCAACATCTGCATTCTGTAAAACGGCAACAAAAATATCAGTGTGCTATGAAAGATTAATTTCAAGGTGGTATTGTTATCAAAGAAACAGAGTTGTGTTCATACCAAGGCTCATAGCAGCCAGCAACAGTGAGATGAACAGAGGCTTCATATCTGCAGTGTGGAGTAACTCTGAGCTACAGTAAGTATAAAGAAGGCTGTGATCTCTCTGTTTAGTCTTCATCAACCCTAAGTTGGTGGATTAGAAGGAGGAACCTGATCACAGCCCTGGGTTATTCCCCTACTGACTACTTTACACCTAACACATGTTGTGCCTTTCTCCTTTCTTAGTGTAACATGTCTTGTATGAAGTGGTCTTTGTAGTTTTCAGCTGACATGGTTCCTGTTTTACATATAAAAGCTGGTAATTGGAGTGAACCTGTACATGCCTTTTTAATATTTCTTTCTAGAAAGTTTGAAAGTAAACTGATAGTGTGTCTCAAATCGCGCACTTCCCGTAGTGCACTAAGGGAAGTGCACTTCGTACACTATGTACTTACTTGCATAGTGCGTAAAATTTGACGGAGGAGTATTGTCTCAAATCGCGCACTGCCTTTTGTACTTACCGGAAGTGACGATCAAAACATCTCAGTCCTCCTCCTTCTTCTTCTGTGAATTATACCCAGGGCAGAGCATTCTCACCACCTGTTGTCACCATACATTTCTGCTTTGTTCATCAAAATGAATGATTGTTTTATTGTTGCCCTCTGTTTTATGCAACCGTAAACATCCAGGTATGATGATATTCATGCTTTTGCTCTTAATTCATTGTAAACAAAAATAAATAACCACAAATGGCCATTTTGAGTTATTTAGCAAAATTGGAGCAATTAAAATGGTGTCCAACTGACATATAACGTTAACATAGAAAATAGTCATATTATATGTTTGTATAAAGGGTGTTTATTGCAATAGCTATTAATTACAGTGAAAATACAAGAGTGAAAGCAGAGGCAACACAATAGACATTTAAATAGATCCTATTGTTCTATTCATTGCTGGCCCTGTATTTTGATGGGGAAAGTGATATGAGGGTGGACTTCAGACTCTCCAGCAGGATCCTTTAACGGTACAACCTCGGTGCGGTGGACCCGGTCATGGAGGCCCTTGTCTTCCCTCTTTTGGCTCGGCGGTACATCTGATCGTGGTTTAGCCAGAGCCTTTGCACACTGACGGTACACCGTGCTGTCCACAAGACCAGCAGGGAAATCCTCAACTCCTCCCCCAGCTCGTTCTCCTTCCAGCAGAGGAGGACTTCGCTCAAGTTGGCAGCATTGTCCGTGTCCCTAACGATTATATAAGTCAGATCAGGACAGAAACAGCTCTGTTAATATGATATAACATAGCATACATTAACGTACTGTAACATTACTACTAACGTTGGCAGCTTAATGTATATTTACCAGATCACACATCTAACGCTAAAATCGTCTGCAGTGAGGACGATAGTTTAAAAACAACAACCGTATACCACAACACATGTAACGTTAGCTAGGTTATAACTTATTTGCCAGTGATTAAACCAAAGAGTATAGAAGAACGGTAACTTCACCGCTGTTAGCTAGCTAAGGTTAGCTAAAGCTAGCTTGATAGCGATCCAAATTACGATGCAAATAAACGCTTATAATTCGGCGGTAAAAAAATCATCACTGACTGCAAAATTAACCACACATACATAAACAGGTTGTGTATATGTTAAACAAGTATAGCAAAAGACTAATGTTGAACTTACATTTGGGTCTCGCTGTCCGATCGGCGCCGCCATTATCGAAAGTTTTTCACCTTTTGTTAGCTCCGCCCTTCCGCTACGTAGCCAAGATGGCGACAGTTGAGTGTGGAAAGTGTCCATCGATCCACACTCAACTTTTTTACCACGTTATGAGTGCACCATCCCGGTACTTTAGTGCACTGCATTTACCACACGCCGACGAGTTAAATTTTGAGTGTACTCCAAATAGTTAGTATAAGTACAGAAGTGCGCGATTTGAAACACACCACGAGACTTAACAATACAATAAGTTATGTTTAATGCTCTTTTCAGAATGTTTCTAGAATGTAAAGTGACAGTTTAGTATCGTTTGGTCCTCTGCAGCCGTTTGAGGTCAAATTCAAAGATGGTGAAGTTGTTGGGGAAACGTTTTTAATGAAATTATAAAGTTAATAAAATCTTTGGCAGTAAAAATGTAATTCTACTGACTTCTTCTGTGAATTATGATGTCATGTAATATAAACTACCAGGGAAGCAGTTTTGAAGCAGTTCAAAAAGTTGAACAATAAAAGGAGCTCATTGTGGCCTAAGGGCCCATAGGGTACAAGAGGATTTAGTAGGTCAGTCAGTGTCCATTTATTTGGTGTCATGGTGTCTTGTGTTTGAACCATCATACAGTTGGTTTGTCATTGATGTGGATTTGCTGCTCATGTGAATCCTCCCACAGTGTTACATTAGCAGCTGTAACCACGGGGACTCTGATAAAACTGGAATAATAAAGATTCACCTGATATGAAGCTGTGGTTTGAATACCACTTCCCTCCTCTTTGAAGAGTAGTCAGATATCTGTGTTCAGGTTTTTGTACAGCCTCTTCTAGACTTTATATCACTGTGTTTCTAGAGCACAGTAGTAGAGACCCGTGTCAGCCAGGTTTAGATCATTTATGGTCAGTTCAGTTTTTTCACTGTTGTTTTGGATACATATCGCTTATCTGGGATATATTCGTATGATGCATAGCCCTTGTGCTCCTTTCCAGAGTATAAACTGAGGCGCTGAAGGTCTGAATGATGTCTGTACCAGTAAAGGTAAACAACGTTGTCATTAGTCTCATAGTCACACCTGAGTGTGACAGCTTCTTTCTCTCCTTCACTGACTTCATGTCCTACAGGAAAGATTTTGTCTCCAGCTATCAATCCTGAAAAAGTAGAGAGAATGAAGCCATTAGACATTAACATTAACATTGTTTGTGAGACTGAAATGTCAACTCTAAATTGTTACTCTGGACAGAAACAGCTCAACTGTTAAGAGATTTCTGTTCTGAACTGCAGTTTATATACATCTTCATAAAATACTAAAACCATGATGTTCATTGTATCTTACCAAAGAAAAGAGCAGCAAGAATGATCCACAACCAATGTTCCATCTCTACAAGGTTTAAATCAACAGGAGAAACTAGCTGATGTTCAACATTCAGTCTGAGAATTGTTCTCTTCACAGCAGCACTTATTATTGACTGAATGGTTGAACACAGTGCAGAAGTAGTGCACCGCCTACTTGATAATGTCGCCCTCTAGTCGAGGGTAAAAAGTTCAGTACAACAGTCATCATCTAAGGGAGGTACAAGGTTCAGAACAACAGTGTGAATAAAAGTCTTCCAGCAGCTTGTCAGTGTGTCAGCTTGTATTTTTGTACAGAGACTGTGGGTTTCCTGTCGCTGTGGGCCTCACAGCACAGTAGTACAGAGCAGAGTCTGTCACTGCAGCAGAGGAGATCTGCAGATCCACACGATGCTTTTCTTCAGACAGTTTAGTAGAGAACCTTGTGTCCAATATCAGAGATTCTGCTTTTTTGTAATGTTCATCCCTGAGATGAATATGATGAACTCTGGTGGTTTCCTGGATATTGTCGATACCAGAAGAAATAATCATTGTTATCAGCTTGTTCAGAGTTTCTGTATGAAAGAGTAACAGAGCTGCCTTCAAAATTTCTCTTCTTTCTCGGACTGGAGTGAGTTCTTCACATCTGACACCTAAAGGAAAAAGATAAGTTATTTCATGTTGTAAAATACATATTGAACGATTCACGTTAGATGGTATTGGGATTAAACTTCTGCATAAACCTTTTCATGCTGCATAGTCTAACATACCTGTTAGAATGGAAAGAATTAGCAGAGAAAACAAATGCTGCAGTGACAGCATGTTGAATAAAGGTAATGTTGATGGTTTGTGTATTGAACTCTGTTGAATATAGAAGTTCCTCTCTCTTCTATAGTTCAGTAACAACTCAGCTCCTCCCTGAGTCTCTCCGTCTCCTCGTAGCTCTGTAGTTTCACTCTCTCAGTTACGCTACTGCAAGGTTACGTGATTCTAGACTATATCAGGAAAACATATTCGAGTTTAACATTGTGTGACTCCCTCTGGTGGTGTTCTGTGGAGTTTGGATTGTGTTGTCTTTGCTCCAAAGGTTTTGTACAGAGTTTTGGTGTTTCCTGTCACTGTGGGCTGCAGAGCACAGTAGTACACAGCAGAGTCAGACACCTTAGCTGAGGAGATGATCATATGGATTATTTTGTCCTCAATGTTTATCTTCAATCCAGGGATTACATTATTGTTGTTTCCTTCTTCTTCTAAAGCAGAGTGGGAGATGAGGAACTCTGGTGGTTTTCCGGAAATTGTCGGGTACCAGAGGAAATAATCACCCAATGACATTTCCAAATATTTGTATGACAGAGTAACAGAGCTGCCTTCCAAACTGTTCTCTTTTTTCTGGACTGGAGTTAGTTCTTCAAAACTGACACCTAAAGGAAGAGATAACTGTTATTTCATGTTGTAAAAGACTTAATACATGATTAACATTCAGATGTTATTAGAATAAAAGTTTTCAGGCTGCATAGTCTAACATACCTGTTAGAATGAAGAGAAACAGCAGAGAAAACACACAATGCTGCAGTGACAGCATGTTGAATAAAGGTAATGTTGATGGTTTGTGTATTGATCTCTGTTGAATATAGAAGTTCCTCTCTCTTCTATAGTTCAGCAACAGCTCAGCTCCTCCCTGAGTCTCTGTGTGCTCGTAGCTCTGTATTTTAACTTTGTTCAATTACTCTTTTAAGGTAAAGTGAAATATTAAAAAAATAAGTTTTACATGTGTGACTGCCTCTGGTGGATGTTGTGGAGTATTGTGTTGTCTTTGCTCCAAAGGTTTTTGTACAAAGTTTTGGTGTTTCCTGTCACTGTGGGCTGCAGAGCACAGTAGTACACAGCAGAGTCAGACACCTTAGCTGAGATGATCCCCAGTTTAACCAAGTTTCTTTGACTTGTCAATGTGAGTTGAGAAATCAGAACCAGTTTGATGAATCAACCCTTCCTCTGTGATGTAGAGCAGGAACTCTGGTCTGGATCTCTGGTATTTCGGTACCACTGGATATTGTAGATAGTACCCTCATATATACAGGTTGGGGTGATGTTTCTGCCCTCTGCAACATGTTCTTCAGTACTTTCTGGCTGTATGCTGTTCATGGAACCCAGAGCTGCAAAATTAGTATTATTCACGTCATTAACTTTAAAAGATAAATTTCTAGTTATGAAGTAACTGGTTAATACAGCAGGTTATATGAAACTTTGAGCTCTCTTCTAACACTCACCTATAAAGGAGAGAAAAGTAAAAACAGGTAAAGCAACATGTCTTTGGAGTTGTTAAAGCCGAACAGACAGAAGATGAACAATGTTCTTCCACTGCAGTAGAATGAGAAACTAAACAGCCTCTCTGATGTGCAGCCCTTCTTCTCAAAATCAAGCTGATTGTGCTTTTAGTTCCTCAAACATTTCTGCTCTGGAGACAGAAATATTCTCATTGGTTGAGTTAAATGTCAGTGGGCGGGGCCAGAGAATAACCTTTTCCTGAAAGGTGAAAAGATAAAACAGCAGTGAAGAGAAAGAAGACATTTGGTGGATGTTTCTGATGTTGGTTGAATTGTTGTGTGATTGTCTTAAAGTTTAGCAGTGTGTGACTCCCTCTGGTGGATGTTGTGGAGTATTGTGTTGTCTTTGCTCCAAAGGTTTTTTACAGAGTTTTGGTGTTTCCTGTCACTGTGGGCCTCAGAGCACAGTAGTACACAGCAGAGTCAGACAGCTTAGCTGAGGAGATGTTCATATGGATTTGTTTGTCCTCCACTTTAATCTTCAGTCCAGGAATTACATTATTGTTGTTTACTTCTGCTCCTGATGCAGTGTTTGAGATGATGAACTCTGGTGGTTTTCCTGGAAATTGTCGATACCAGAAGAAATAATCAGTACCAGTTGGTTGTTTGGAGTATCTGTAGGACAGAGTAACTGAGCTGCCTTCTAAACTGTTCTCTTCTTTCTCTACTGGAGTGAGTTCTTCACAGCTGATACCTAAAGGAAGAGATAACTCTGTTAGACTTAATACATGATTTACATTCAGATGTTTTTGGAATAAAACTTTTTCAGTCTGCATAATCTAATATACCTGTTAGAATGGAAAGAAACATCAGAGAAAACAAACAATGTTGCAGTGACAGCATGCTGATTAATGGTAATGTTGAACTCTGTTGAAGTTCCTCTTCTCTTCAGTAACAGCTCAGCTCCTCCCTGAGTCTCTACATCTCCTCGTAGCTCTTTATTTTCACTTCTCTCTGATCAGTGCCGTCGCGCGCCTTTTGGGGGCCCTAAGCAAAATTTAATTTGGGCCCCCCCTCCCCGCCGCGCGAGACACCTGTGCTTGACGATTATTGACACAAACACATGCTATAATGTTACATTATAAATAAATACAGTGAGGTTATGTATTAATACAGTGACGGTTTATGAACTACTGTGCCCTAGGCACAGATGCATAAGGACCCTCCCCTACTCTATTTGTGCAAAAGTGGTTACAAACCGTGAGGGCTGGGGGTCTGGGGGTGCTCCCCCAGAAAATTTAGAATGTGATAGATGTGATTTCCTGTATTCTGGTGCATTTTTGGGATGGTCAGCTTCAGAATGGGCAATACCTAAATTTGTTCAGATTCATAGCCTTTTGCTTTTTGACTTAATAAGGTAGTGACTTCACACAACTACTTGGGCTTCAGGGCCAAACAACAAGTTCAATCCCACAGGACTTCATGTTTTCTATTTATCCTGATAGGGATGCATATTTAGATTTTTTGCCTGACCGATAGCGCCCCCGTGTTAACCGCTTATTAATTAACCGTTAACAATCAGCCGACTAAGTCCAAGTCCACCGTTCTGGGAGAGTTAGCAACCACATCAATTAGTTTAGCTGCGTGGTTGTCAGCTGTGGGTTTGCCGGACATACACCGTGTTAGTTGGAAGTAGGGCTGGGCGATATGCCCTCAAAAAATCCCTGATTTTTTTCACAAAAAATCTGATTCATGAATTAAATCGATTCTTCACCCTACTCAAAATCAATCTGCAGATGACAAATAAATGACAAGATCACACATACACACACACACACACAACGGGACATGTATACCATTATGATTATTCATGCCGATTTTATGCAAATTCATTTGAGTGTTTTCCCTACCATTGTATTGGGGGGGCCCTCCCGTAAAAGGGCACAAAATCATATGCTATGTATTCAACAAATTATATAATTATGCTATCAACAATACTAAACGGATGCATGAGATAAAGCTGTTTTCACACATACAGGTAATTCACTTCTGGTTCCTCAGTAAAAGTTCAATTCATTTTGACTTTAGTTGTTTAGTAGTTTGACTTGCTGCTGTTTTCACCTGTTGCTGAGTAATGTACATTAACATGCCATGGTCTCATGAGTTAGCATACCTGTAGCAAGCTCCAACGTAGTAACTAGCGGTAAAAAAAATAAATAAATAAATAACATTGAAGAGGAGCTCCGTGCTATAAAGCGGCAATTGCTAGTAGGGCTGGGTACCGAACGTCGATACTTTTATGGTATCGGAAAAAATCGAATTTCGAAAAATTATTTATCTTTCAGTGCCAAATTTCGGTTCCAAAAGCATCTGAGCGTAAAGCAAGCTTATCTGTCCTCTCTGCATATTGACGCCGAGCGCGAGCTCCGACCGACACACACACACACAGCGCACACACGGAGAGGTGCGGACGGAGTAAACTGTTTGCAGTTTTGTTGAAGTCACAGAGTGTCACGGTTGGTCTCAAGTGTGGTAACAGTTTTTAAAACTTCCGTGGACAGCGTTTGCTGCGATGTGATATTAATGGCGAGCCGAAGCGTTGTGGTGCTGCTGACGTTAAGCAGGCACAACGGTGGTTTCTCTGCCCTGATGACTGACAGGCTGAGCTTGCAAGGCAAGGCACTTTTATTAATGTTACTCTGAATGAGCAGTTTTACCAGATTTTTTAATTTTGATAACTGTTTTGATTCACAATTAAGGTGGAAAATAAAAGCTTTGTGTTTAATGTATTTTTGTTGATGTTGAAATGGATTTTACAACATGGTATCGAAAAAGTATCGTTAGGAATCGGTATCGAAACTGAAGTATCGAAATTGGCACCGGATCGAAGATTCTGAACGATACCCAGCCCTAATTGCTAGTTGTTTAAGCTGCTACAGACCTCCGTCACAGCTTCGGTCGTATCAAGCGGGTTAATGGCGGTTCTAGATGTGTTGAGCTGCAACCCAGTTCCTCAACAGCTGAGGTTGCTCCATGGTGCTCCGTCCAATACTCGCTCCGTCAGGTCAGCGGTAGTTCGAGAATAGGTGACTTTGAGCCGGGTAAAGAGCACCATGTGTTGCCGGTCATTTGGCCGGAGATTACGGTTAAGTAAGTAATGACGACTAGTTAAGGAAATAACTAATATAATCCGCTGTCGCTCGCTGCCATGTTGTTTGTGTATCTCCGCGGCAAACGCGGCGGGAAGGCTGGGCCCATTCTGAACTACGGGGGCCCAGATGGGACCGTCGGCGAATGTTAAGGAAAAAAAACAACACTTTCGATTAGGGGCCCCCTGGTATCCTAGGGCTCCAAGCAGCCCGCTTAGTTCGCTTATGCCTCGGGCCGGCTCTGTCTCTGATACACTCCTAAGATGCGATTCTAAGCGTAATCATGAAAAATATTGAAGTTTAACAGTGTGTGACTCCATCTGGTGGACATTGTGGCTGTGCTGGGTGCAAGATAAGGGCCCTCAGTTGGTGGATTAGAAGGAGTAACCTCTTCACAGTGACCTGGGTTATTCCCCCTACTGACAACTTTACACTAAACACATTTTGTGCGTCTCTCCTTTCCTAGTGTGTCTTCTCGTACATTGTCATCATTAAAAGTTTCAGCTGACATGTTTCATGTTTTACAGCTGGTACTACGGTGGCGAGACGGTTCAACACAAACACAAAAGCCACAACATAAACGCAAAAGCCACAACACAAACGCCAAAAAGCCACAACACAAACACAAAAGCCACAACAGAAACACAAAAGCCTCAACACAAAACACAAAAGCCACAACAGAAACACAAAAGCCTCAACACAAACGCAAAAGCCACAACACAAACACAAAGCCACAACACAAAAGCAAAAGCCACAACACAAACGCAAACGCACAACACAAACACAAAAGCCACAACAAAAACACAAAAGCCTCAACACAAACGCAAAAGCCACAACACAAACACAAAGCCACAACACAAATGCAAAGCCACAACACAAACGCAAAAGCCACAACACAAACACAAAAGCCACAACAGAAACACAAAAGCCACAACACAAAACACAAAGCCACAACACAAATGCAAAGCCACAACACAAACGCGGAAAAGTGTGTCGAGCGTGTGTTTTTGCACAGAGACTGTGGGTTTGCTGTCACTTGGGTCTCACAGCACAGTAGTACAGAGCAGAGTCTGTCACTGCAAGAGAGGAGATCTGAAGATCCACACGATATTTTTCTTCAGACAGTTTCATAGAGAACCTTGTGTCCAATGCAAGAGATTCAGCTTTTTTGTAAGGTTCATCCGTGAGGATGAATATGATGAACTAGGTTTTCTTGGATATTGTCGATACCAGTAAAACTCATCACTACCAGTTGCTTGTTTGGAGTATCTGTAGGACAGAGTAACAGAGCTGCCTTCTAAACTGTTCTCTTTTGTCTCGACTGGAGTAAGTTCTTCACAGGTGACACCTAAAGGAAGAGTTAACTGTTATTTAATGTTGTAAAAGACGTATTACAATCAGATGTTATTAGCATTCATTTTTTTCAAGCTGTATATCATCATCATCATATTCTTTATTCAGGACACACATAAAAAAATGGTCCATAGCACAATACAAAACATAGCAAAAGACACACAAATACAAGATAAAACACATACAATAAGAAATGACTACAACAGTCAGAATTCCACAATACACAAAAAAGGTGTGTCAGATATTAGCATATAGGAGTAAAACGTCAATGGTTCCACAATCTCGAAGTGAACCTAACCGCACTCAATGCAGGGTTCACTAGTGTTGCAATTATGCTGTTAAATGACTCCGTTAGTCTACACATACATCTGTACATGAGATTTCTGAGTACAGCAGGACAGGTGGATACATAAACACTTACAAACATTTGCCTTGCACTGCTCCATCGTGGCATTTTAAGTAGCAGCCTCATACCATCATTATATGCCACATTGAGTTTCTGCATACTGCTTTTTTATAGAGCCACCACAGGTGGGCAGTGTACATTGGAGTACAAAAAGCTTTAAAAGTGTGGTCTTCACAGACAGTGAACACATACTAACTGCGATTCAGCATATTAGCTTGCGCATACAACATACGGTACTGTCTGTAAATGTCCCTATCATCAGACAGTTCATCATTTATATAGTGTCCTAAGTATTTGACCTCATTGCACACTTTAAGTACAGTACCAGACAGAGAGAAACCAGGACATTAAAGGTTATTGTCCTCCTGCTTCTAGCAATCATTATATTACTCTTCTTAGAATTGAACTTGATAATCTAACATACCTGTTAGAATGAAAAGAAACAGCAGAGAAAAAAAAAATGCAACATATTGAATAAAGGTAATGTTGATGGTTTGTGTATTGATCTCTGTTGAATATAGAAGTTCCTCTCTCTTCTATAGTTCAGTGACAGCTCAGCTCCTCCCTGAGTCTCTCTGTCTCCTCATAGCTCTGTATTGTCACTTCTTTCAATTACTCTTCTAAGGTAAAGGGGATTCTAGACTATATCATATTGAAGTTTATCAGTGTGTGACTCCCTCTAGTGTATGTTGTGGAGTATTGTGTTGTCTTTGCTCTAAAAGGTTTTTGTACAGAGTTTTGGTGTTTCCTGTCACTGGGCCGCAGACGGGCACAGTAGTACACAGCAGAGTCAGACAGCTGAAGCTTCTGGATCTTCAGAGGAACTGATGTCTTGTTGATTGTAGCATCAAATCTGTCTTTCTTGAACTCTGGAGCATTATATTTTGAGTTTAAGTAACGTTTCAGCATGTACTTTGGGAAATGATTGACTTCTTGTTTGTACCAGAACAAATAGGGATTTCGGTCACTGGTCTCAAATGTACAGTCAAGAGTAGCCGTCTCTCCTTCATTAGCATAGACATCTCTTGTTGGTTGGTTCACTCTGTCTTCTCCTTTACAATCTGGGGAAGAAAAGAACATGCAAGAGGAAGTGATAAATCAATAAATATGATTGATTAATGGATAATAATCAGAAGGTTTAAATAGTTACCTAGCCAGAGAGTCAGAATCAGGATGTTAGTCAGCCAGTGTTTCATGTCTGCAGGTAGGGGGGAGGAGAGAGAGGAAGAGCATTGATACTCTGATGGATCTGGGCCTTCACATCATTGGTCCTTCCTCTTTATCATCTGTTGGGGATCTCTCAACACTTTGCTACAAAGGTTTTTGTACAGAGTTTTGGTGTTTCCTGTCACTGTGGGCCTCACAGCACAGTAGTACACAGCAGAGTAAACACAGGTAGCTGAGGAGATGTTCATGAGGATTTGATTGTCCTCCACTTTAATTCTAGGGATTACATTATTGTTGCTGACTTCTTTTCCTAAAGCTGAGTGGGAGATGAGGAACTCTGGTGGTTTTCTTGGATATTGTCGGTACCAGAAGAAATAATCACCCAATTGACATTTCCAAATATTTGTAGGACAGAGTAACAGAGCTGTCTTCTAAACTGTTCTCTTTTTTCTTGACTGGAGTCAGTTCTTCAAAACTGACACCTAAAGGAAGAGATAACTGTTATTTTATGTTGTAAAAAACTTAATACATGATTCACATTTATATGTTATTAGAATATAACTTTGTTATGCTGTATGATATAACATGCCTGTGAGGATGGAAAGAACACAGCAGAGAAAACACACAATGCTGCAGTGACAACATGTTGAATAAAGGTAATGTTGATGGTTTGTGTATTGATCTCTGTTGAATATAGAAGTTCCTCTCTCTTCTATAGTTCAGTAACAGCTCAGCTCCTCCCTGAGTCTCTCCATCTCCTCGTAGCTCTGGATCTTCACTTCTCTCAGTTACATTTGTAAGGTAAAGTCATTTTATCCTATACAAGTTTAACATACACTCCCTCTGGTGGATGTTGTGGAGTATTGTGTTGTCTTGGCTCCGAAGGTTTTGTACAGAGACTGTGGGTTTTTGTCCACTGTGGGCCTCACAGCACAGTAGTACACAGCAGAGTCTGTCACTGCAGCAGAGGAGATCTGGAGAATAATTTTGGTTTTATCCTCACTCACTGAAACAGACAGTCCAGAGTTTGTTTTATTTTCTGTTCCCAAGTGAATGATGATGAACTCTGGTGGTTTTCCTGGATATTGTCGATACCAGAAGAAATAATCATCATATTTAGCTTGTTTGGAGTATTTGTAGGACAGAGTAACAGAGCTGCCTTCTAAACTGTTCTTTTCTTTCTCAGCTGGAGTGAGTTCTTCACAGCTGACTCCTAAAAGGAAGAGATAACTCTGTTATTTCATGTTGTAAATGTTATAGAAGACTAAATACATTATTCACATTCAAATATTGTTGGAATAAAACTTTTCATGCTGCATAATCTAACTTACCTGTTAGAATGTAAAGAAACATCAAAGAAAACACACAATGCTGCAGTGACAGCATGTTGAATAAAGGTAATGTTGATGGTTTGTGTATTGATCTCTGTTGAATATAGAATTTCCTCTCTCTTCTATAGTTCAGTAACAGCTCAGCTCCTCCCTGAGTCTCTCCGTCTCCTCGTAGCTCTCTATTTTTACTTCTTTCAATTACTCTTCTAAGGTAAAAGTGATTCTAGACTACATCCTATTGAAGTTTAACAGTGTGTGACTCCCTCTGGTGGATGTTGTGGAGTATTGTCTTGTCTTTGCTCCAAAGGTTTTTGTGCAGAGTTTTGGTGTTTCCTGTCACTGTGGGCTTCACAGCTCAGTAGTACACAGCAGAGTCAGACACCTTAGCTGCTGAGATGTTCATATGGATTTGTTTGTCCTCCACTTTAATCTTCAGTCCAGGGATTACATTATTGTTGTTTACTTCTGCTCCTGATGCAGTGTTTGAGATGATGAACTCTGGTGGTTTTCCTGGATATTGTCGGTACCAGAAGAAATAATTACTAGTTGACAATTCCAAGTATCTGTAGGACAGAGTAACAGAGCTGCCTTCTAAACTGTTCTCTTCTTTCTCTACTGGAGTGAGTTCTTCACAGCTGATACCTAAAGGAAGAGATAACTCTGTTAGACTTAATACATGATTTACATTCAGATGTTTTTGGAATAAAACTATTTCAGTCTGCATAATGTAATATACCTGTTAGAATGGAACGAAACATCAGAGAAAACAAAAAAATGTTGCAGTGCCAGCATGCTAATTAATGGTAATGTTGAACTCTGTTGAATATAGAAGTTCCTCTTCTCTTCAGTAATCAGCTCCTCCCTGAGTCTCTCCATCTCCTCGTAGCTCTTTATTTTCACTTCTCTCTGATACACTCCTAAGATGTGATTCTAGACTAAATCATGAAAAATATTGTTTAACAGTGTTTGACTCCATCTGGTGGACATTGTGGCTGTGCCGGGTGCAAGATAAGGGCCCTCAGTTGGTGGATTAGAAGGAGTAACCTCTTCACAGTGACAGGGCTCATTCACAGCCCTGGGTTATTCCCCTACTGACAACTTTACACTAATCACATTTTGTGCGTCTCTCCTTTCTTAGTGTGACTTCTCTCGTACATTGTCATCATTAAAAGTTTCAGCTGACATGTTTCATGTTTTACAGCTGGTACACAAAAAGCCACAACACAAACGCAAAAGCCTACAACACAAATGCAAAAGCTACATTACAAACGTAAAGCTACAACACAAACGCAAAGATACAACACATACACAAAAAGCCACAACACAAAGCGCAAAGCCACAACACAACGCGCCAAATGCCACAACACAAACGCAAAAGAAGCCACAACACAAAATTTAAAGCCCACAACACAAACGCGCAAAGATTTAAAAGCCACAACACAAACGCCAAAGCGCTACAAGACCAATACATGGCGGTGACAACAGAAGTGAGCGTTTGTGGCTTTGGCGTTTGTGTTGTACTTTGTTGTAGCTTTGTGTTGTGTTTTAGCCGTGTTTGTGTTGTGGCGCGTTGTGTTAACGTTGTGTTGTAGCTTTGGCGTTTGTGTTGTTGGCTTTGTGTTTCGCGTTGCAGCTTTGTTATTTTGTTTTAGCTTTTGTGTTTGTGTTGTTTTTGTATTTGTGTTGAACCGTCTCGGCCACCGTATGATACGTTTGTTCCCGAACGTATAAAGGTGGTAACTGTTGTTAACCCGCTATGTTCCCCTTGAATATTTCTCAACAAAAGATTGAAAGTAAACTGAGAATTAATATTTAAACCATAAACTGTAAAATTAATGAACTGCTGCAAATGCTTAAACCTAGCTTGGTCATACTCAGATTCTAGTCAGAATGTGAATGTGAACTTCCGACCTTGAATGTTGTGGCGGGGCTAAGTTCGGCTGGCATCCAGGCTAGCTTAAACCTGCATTCTATCTGAATTCCAGCGGGGCTAGACATACAGTTGCTAAAAGAAGTCGGTTTCTATAGAAGTCTATTGGGGATATGACCAACTTCTCACTTGATTTATTAGTTCAGTTTATTATTCTGTCCTCAGTATTCAGAGGTTACATGTATTGTGTGTGTACTCGTGTCACCACTTTAGAAGTATGTATTATGGCTGTTTAATGCTTCTTGCGTAAAACGCGGTCGGAGATGTGTGGACACGATATGACACAAAACGCGGTGCGTGCGACTGGCTGAGCCGAGCATCTCCAAGATCTGGCAACAACACGGACCGCGTTGCAATGATTGGCTACAGTAGAGAAGACGTCCGTTCTTTGAGCCGATAAAATCAGTGGAAAAAACCTGGCAGTTTTGCGGCCCCAGGTCGAGCTAAACGCAAGAAGCATTAAACAGCTTTTAGGCATACAAAATATATATTATTCACTTAGATTTATTAGTTATTGACACTGCATGTCCTTGTATGCTTTATTCTTTTCAGACTTCAAAAAGGTCAGTGTAGTAAACCTCATGTACATTAGACTGAATCATAACAGTTTTGGTAGTTGAATAAGTTGTTTAACATGCCAATTTTAAATGTTCATCATACTTTTCTGTTACAATGAATTTACAATAAACCTGCAGTTACACTTTACTTGAAGGGATCTACATAAGAGTGACATTACAATGTCATAAACGTGTCATGAACATTATAAACAAGTCATAAACGTTCATAACAACGCTTCTTTTATTAAGTGTCATTCGGTTTTTGTCATGACAGTTAGGGTTAGAGTTAAGGTTCATGTGTTCATGTGTTCATGTGTCATGTCACTCTTATGTAGATACCTTCAAGTAAAGTGTTACCAAACCTGCACTGATAAACAGCAGCTGGTGCATTTTCAAATAACTACAAGTTTTGTTTTGCAAATTAACTTTCAAACTATACCATGAGACATTTATATATAGCAGGCTCACAGCTTGGGGAAGAAACTGTTCTGAAGTGTATTTATGTTAGGGAGAAGGAGGTTGACATCTGTTGTTGGTCTTCCTCGTAGGGACCGGTTGAAGAAGAAGAATAGGCTCTCCATCTCAGACTACCCCGCTGAACCATTGGATGTAAACTCTACTCAGACCAAGGTTGTTCTCTATGGTCTCTGTTGCTCTCTTGTCTACGCAACTGTCCCCAATGATCCAGACTGTGGCTGGGTGTAAAAACAAATTGTAATAGTGAGAAAGGTATCATATGGTAGGCTATAGAGAAATGCAAAATGAACAGCAGTATTCTTAATTTCGTTTTACTTCCTGTCTTCTGCATTCCCGCCTGTGTAATTACATGTCTCTGCCCTTTGTGTTGCACCTGTGTCTCATTGTCTCCCATCTTATGTATTTAAGTTAGCAAAATCTGTTTTCCATGTGTGCAGCTTTTAAGCGTTTTTCCCTGTGTCCTGTATTCCTGAGTTCCTGTTTCCCCTTGGATTTTTGACCATTGCCTGTTTTCTTCAGATTTCCCTTTACCTGTCATTTTCTGGACATTTTTGCTTGTAAGTTTTGTTAGCTTGCTAATAAAAACATTGTATTTTAATCACCTGAGCGTGCATTTGTGGGTCTATTCTCTGGTGTGCGTACCAGAGCGTGAGTACGATCTTGCCACTATCATGGACTCCGCTGACTCAAAGTAAATTTACACACTAACTACAAAAACACACTACAAACTTTTATAAACTACAAAATAAAACAAACCTACTAAGATTACTCATACACTTAGCTAGCTGTTAATCTTTCCTCAATTTATGTAAGCTAATTTTGTTAGCAGCAGATTCAGCCAGATTGCAGATACAGGTGGGTGTATACAGCGTTCACAGCTTCAGTCAGTCTCCTCCCTGGCTCCTCCACAGCTCCACCCTCTTGTCTAAAAACTGTAAAAAAAGAAAACGGCAAACTAACGAACTGAGAGCAGCTCTGCACAAACCAATGGGTGACGTCAAACATGCTCTCTCCATTAACCCTCGTATTATGTTAAGGTTCAATTTGACCCATTTGCGTTTTTGTGTTGACCAAAATACTGGTTAACCTATATTTTTCTTCATGAAATTGTATGACATTTCCTCATTTAGGGTCATGAACTTGTTCATAAAATCTGGACACACTGATGTGAAGTGGAATGTCTGTTCAGAATTTGTATACAAAGATGATGTTGCGGGGTCATTTTGACCCAGAGACTTTCAATACCCATTCAGGGGGTGTGTTTGTGTGTGTGTGTGTGCGTGTGTTTGTGTTTGTGTGTGTGTGTGTGTGTGTGTGTGTGTGTGTGTGTGTGTGTGTGTGTGTGTGTGTGTGTGTGTGTGTGTGTGTGTGTGTGCAATGCTATTGACGATCCGGTTGTGAATTTTCCTATGATGAAGAGGATTCAGGGGACCAGTCTGGTGTAGTATACATTAGCTGAAAACAATGGGCAGCAATCATCCTCAACATGGACAGCTAAAGATGCTAACATAAAATGGTCAACATCACCACACTGACGCCAAGGCAGACTGTCATCAAAATGACTCCAAGCCCCACAATATTTTCTGCCACACTAGTTGATTTCATCTCTTCATATCCCAACCAATAGATAGGATCATAGTGGACATGACCAACTTGCAGGGAGGTGTGTATTTCAAAAGAAATGGAAGCCACTGGATCAGATTGACTTACATGCCTACATTGAAACCCTAGTCCTGCTGCGTCCGCAGCATCCACCCATGGTCTGCAGCGCCATGTTACATCCGCACACCCTGCTGTGATGTTCATACACACAGAGTAGTCAGGATCCGTATTGGAGACTGCACTACTCAGTACGACACAATGTGCCCTGCTATGACATAAACTTCCATGACTACCTCAAGGTCACTGTTCCATTATCTCTAATGTGACTATTATTTACCACTGTTCATCACACCCCCAACCGGCCCCGTCAGACCCGCCTACCAAGAGTCTGCCGAGGTTTCTTCCTAAAAGGGAGTTTTTCCCCGCCACTGTCGCAACAGCCACTGCTAATGCTTGCTCTTGGGGAATTACTCTAATTGTTGGGGTTTTGGAAAGTGTCTCGAGATAACTCTTGTTATGATTTGATACTATAAATAAAATAAAATTGAATAGTATTAGCTAGAGTGTACAAGTCAAAGGGAGAAGCAATTGTCAGTCTGTGGAATGATGAGAGTGGAAGGCCAATATTTCTAGCAACAATGTCTTTGGAGTCAATTCATGACAAAGCTTGGGTGTTCCGCAACACCAGAGCTGGTCAAGTGAAAGAGACAAACTAGCTGAGATCAGAGATGTATGGGATGAATGGGTCAAAATTGTACCTGTCTTGTACAATCCTGGTCACAATGTCACTGTAGATGAACACCTTGTTCCATTCAGAGGCGCTGTCCCTTCTGACAGTACATGCCCAACAAGCCTGCCAAGTATGGCATCAAAATATGGGCATCCTAGGATGCCAAATCTAGCTACTATGCATGGAATATGCAAGTGTATACCGGAAATATTTTCACTAAATAATTGGTAAAAACAGTTTTCGGGAAAAATGTTTGTGATTAGGAAAAAAGTTTGTTTTGAGTGTATTTACACTATGCGGGTCATTTTGACCCGTAACATCATCAATGTCATTTTCTTTCAACATAATACGAGGGTTAATATTTACAGTCTATGGTTTCAACATGTTACGTTTTATGCTCTTTTCAGAATGTTACTAGAATGTGTGACAGTTCAGGATCTTTTGGTCCTCTGCAGCCGTTTGAGGTCAAATTCAAAGATGGTGAATATAAACTACCAGTGATTTCCGTTTTATTAGTGTTTCAGTATCTATTTAGGATGCAAATCAAAAAGTTCAACAATAAAGGGAGCTCATTGTGGCCTAATGGCCCACAGGGTATGAAGAAGATTTACTAGGTCAGTCAGTGTCCATTTATTTGTTGTCTGGTGTCTTGGGTTTGAACCATCATACAGTTGGTTTGTCATTGATGTGGATTTGCTGCTCATGTGAATCCTCCCACAGTGTTACATTAGCAGCTGTAACCACAGGGACTCTGATAAAACTGGAAAAATCAGGATCAATCTGATATGAAGCTGTGGTTTGAATACCACTTCCCTCCTCTTTGAAGAGTAGTCAGATATCTGTGTTCAGGTTTTTGCACAGCCTCTTCTACACTTTGTATCACTGTGTTTCTAGAGCACAGTAGTAGAGACCTGTGTCTGCCAGGGTTAGATCATTTATGGTCAGTTCAGTTGAGTTAACTGATGTTATGGATTCATATCGCTTATCTGGGATATAGTACTGGATGTGTAGCGTCTTGCTCCTTTCCAGAGTATAAACTGAGGCGCCTGAAGGTCTGAATCATGTCTGTACCAGTAAAGGTACACCGTTGTCATTAGTCTCATAGTCACATCTGAGTGAGACAGATTCTCCTTCTCTTTCACTGACTTCATGTCCTACAGGAAAGATTTTGTCTCCAGCTATCAATCCGGAAAAAGTAGAGAGAGTAAGGCCATTAGACTAACATTGTTTGTAAGACTGAAAGGAGAAAACAGTGGGAAATATGAACTCTATAAAATATCAACTCTACATTGTTACTCTGGACAGAAACAGCTCAACTGTTAAGAGATTTCTGTTCTAAACTGCAGTTTATATACATCTTTAGAAAATACTAAAACCATGTTGTTCTTTGTATCTTACCAGAGAAAAGAGCAGCAAGAATAATCCACAGCCAATGTTTCATGTCTACAACAAGGTTTAAAACAACAGGAGAAACTAGCTGATGTTCAACATTCAGTCTGAGAATTGTTCTCTTCACAGCAGCACTTATTATTGACTGAATGGTTGAACACAGTGCAGAAGTAGTGCACCGCCCACTTGATAATTCCACCGTCTAGGGGAGGTACAATGTTCAGTACAACAGTGTTGGGAAAAAGTCTTCCAGCAGCTTGTCAGTGTGTCAGTTTGTGTTTTTGTACAGAGACTGTGGGTTTGCGGTCACTGTGGGCCTCCCAGCACAGTAGTACAGAGCAGAGTCTGTCACTGCAGCAGAGGAAATCTGAAGATCCACACAATGCTTTTCTTCAGACAGTTTCAGAGAACCTAGTGTCCAATGACAGAGATTCAGCCTTTTTGTAATGTTCATCCCTGAGATGAATATGATGAACTCTGGTGGTTTTCCTGGATATTGTCGATACCAGTAAAACTCATCATTACCAGTTGCTTGTTTGGAGTATCTGTAGGACATAGTAACAGAACTGCCTTCCAAGCTGTTCACTTCCATTTTTCACTGGATTGAGTTCTTCACAGCTGACACCTAAAGGAAGAGATAACTTTTATATAATGTTGTAAAAGACTTATTCATAATCAGATGTTATCAGAATTAAAGTTTTTCAAGCTGCTTGGTCTAACATACCTGTGAGGATGGAAAGGAACAGCAGAGAAAACACACAATGCTGCAGTGACAGCATGTTGAATAAAGGTAATGTTGATGGTTTGTGTATTGAAGTCTGTTGAATATAGAAGTTCCTCTCTCTTCTATAGTTCATTAACAGCTCAGCTCCTCCCTGAGTCTCTCCCTCTCCTCGTAGCTCTGTATTTCACTTCTCACAGTTACTCTACTAAGGTAAAGTGATTCTAGACTCATCATATTGAAGTTTAACAGTGTGTGACTCCCTCTGGTGGACATTGTGGAGTATTGTGTTGTCTTTGCTCCAAAGGTTTTGTACAGAGTTTTGGGTTTCCCGTCACTGTGGGCTGCAGAGCACAGTAGTACACAGCAGAGTCAGACACCTTAAGGTGAGGAGATGTTCATATGGATTTGTTTGTCCTCCATACTAATTTTCAGTCCAGGAATTACGTTATTGTTGATTCCTACTTTTCCTGATGCAGAGTGGGAAATGACGAACTCTGGTGGTTTTTCCTGTATATTGTCGGTACCAGAAGAAATAATTACCAGATGAATATCTGTAGGACAGAGTAACAGAGCTGCCTTCTAAACTGTTCTTTTCTTTCTTAGCTGGAGTGAGGTCTTCACAGCTGATACCTAAAGGAAGAGATAACTATTATTTCATGTTGTAAAATACATAATAAATGATTCACATTTAGATGTTATTAGAATAAAACTTGTTCATCCTACTTAATCTAACATACCTGATAGAATGGAGAGAAACAGCACAGAAAACACACAATGCTGCAGTGACAGCATGTTGAATAAAGGTAATGTTAATGGTTTATGTATTGAATTCTGTTGAATATAGAAGTTCCTCTCTCTTCTATAGTTTAGTAACAACTTAGCTCCTCCCTGACTCTCTCTCTAAAGTGATTGTTGACTAAATCATGAAATATATTGACGTTTAACAGTGTGTTACTCCCTCTGGTGGATGTTGTGGAGTATTGTGTTGTCTATGCTCCAAAGGATGTTGTACAGAGTTTTGGGGCCCTATCTTGCACCCAGCGCAATTGCATTTGTACACCGACGCGTGTATATTCCTATTTTGCACCCGGCACAGCGGACTTTTCCCTCCACAGACAACGTTGGTAAATTAGGGAAATGTATTTGCACTCCCGGGCGGGTCCTGCAAAAAGAGGAGGCGTGTTCAAGCGCAAACGTTCCCTGGTGCTATATTGCAGTTTCAGAAAACACATTCTGCAACAGACCAGGAAAAACCTGGTCTAAAGTCAGTGTCACGTTATTCAGATGCTATTTGGCCATAATGTAAGCGTGTGCACAACACGCATACACTTGCTTCTGTACTTTATCTACACAGACTCAGCAGTTCCCAGTTTTGCAAACCATACATAATAACAAAGACAAATATTACTGAAAATGCACTTCAGGTGTTTGGATAGGTCAGGAGGCACTTTACAGTAGAGTCCTCAAACATTTGCACCATTCTTAGTGGCTTGTTGTGTTTTACACAACATTTCCATGAATCATGGATTTGTTGATGACATAAATGAGAAAATATTAGAGGACTTAAGGAGACGTGATGTTGAACTGGCAATGCGCTGCGCTCCTGGTGGAATGGGTGGATGGAGATGGAGTGGGGGGGAGGAAGGGGCACAAGAGGAGTAGGTTGTGCGTTTGGAGGCCACGCATGGATTTATTGTTTTTTAATACTTTATTACACTAAAGAAATTTTCATTGATTTAATCCTTGATATTTATTCCTTCATAAGCAGTTATATATTACTGTATTCCAAATATAATTAGCCTATGTTTATCCCCAACTTTAAATGCTTTAATTTAGGCTATTTATACAGCACCACAGTTTAGCCCACTAGGAACACTCTGGAACCGCACCTGTGGCTGGCTGCACTACTGCTTTGCCCTCAGTAAGGAATATAGGTAGTTTTGCTGTATTCATTCAGTTAGAACATTACTTGTTTTGGCTTTGTCGACAAAATGTCCAAGAAATCTAAATCTTTTGTCTGGCTGCATTTTACAAAAAGATGACAAGACTGTGGAGTGCAAGCTATGCAGCCTAAAGCTAACTTACCATAGTTCAACGACCAATATGGCCCATCACCTAAAAGCGGTAAGCAAGATATACCCGTGTCAGACAGCTTGCTATGTCTAATGTCTAAAAGTTTATATATTTTATTGGTAATGCACTAGGCGCATCCCCAGGCCATGCCACAGGTGTCAGGAAGCACCCAGACGCAACTGGAGTTGGTCCATCCTCTGTCGGCGAAGAGAAAGGAGGACATCACTAAAGGGGGATTGTGCATTACATGCGCCCAAGATATGAGGCCAGTCAACACAGTGGAAGTAGAGGGCTTTAAGAACATGTTTAAAATCGTCGAGCCAAGATATACTGTGCCAGCACGGGAGACTGTCATGCGTGCGCATACGTTCCGCGTTTTGATGGACTTGAAGTAAATGTAAACCAGTTACTCCAATCCTCCGAGGCTGTAAGCCTCACAACTGATTTGTGGTCTTCGCTTAGAATGGAGGCATACATGACCATTACAGCCCATTTTATCGATGCAGACTGGAAAATGAATAGCTTTGTGTTAGAAACAAAGCAGATGGATGAAGCACATACGGGGAGAAAATGTCGCTGCGACGACTCACTCAAGTTCCGGACACTTACAACATTCCACCAGAGAAGGGTGTCAGTGGTAACGGACAACGCTGTCAACATGGTCCTCTCGGTGGAATTACTGAAGGGATCTGGTCAGTGGTCAGACGTAGAGTTGGTTAGGTGTGCAGGCCACACCCTGCAGCTGTGCGTAAAGGCTGCCTTAAAAGAAGACCGGTCGTGCGCCACGGTGGCTGCGGTCGCGCCTTGTTGGGCACTTCAAAAAGGGACACAAAGCAAAAACGGGTCTCAAAGAGAAACAGGTACAGCAAAAAGCTCCTGAGCACGAACTCATCCAGGATGTGGCCACCCGGTGGAACTCCACCCGCTTTATGTTGGAGCGACTGTTGGAGCAGCGCCGGCCAATCAACCCATGCAACCTCCACTCCTGCAGAGTGCATATTTACAAAGTAGGATTTATTGTTAACAAGTCGAGGAGCTGTCTTTTACCCAAGAATGTGGACATGTTAGTGTTTTTGGCCCACAACATAAAAAAAGGTGGACTAGGCCTGCAGATCTGTAAGTAGCCTTGACGGCTTTATTATGCTGACTCAATAGATTGTGTTTTCTTATGTTTTTTGTTTTCATTTGCAGACTTAACACGTTTGAAAATAGCCTAAATAATGTAACAAAATGAAAATAAACCTATAAGCCTTCCTACTATACAGCCTATTATTATTAGGATTGTTTTTAGGCTATTTGTTTTTTTTGTGTTTCTTTTAAACGCCCCTAGATCGCCGGACAAAAGTTAACCCAGAGCTTTGAAAGTAAAGAAGAATATACAGCCTGTATAAATGAAAGCTTTTGTTAGGATTTTTCATTATTTGGCAGTTTTAGCAGTTATATTTTTTGTAGTAGCGTGTGGTGTGATCAGGTGCGCGTTTGCTGAGCTGTCACTATAGACCTAGGATAGAGCTCCTCACTTTGCAGTTAAAAACATCACTTAATTTTCAAAGAATGTATTATTATTATAGTTTTATGTATTATTGATGTTTTTTCATTGTTGAAAACCACGCTCTGATTGGTTTAATTGCACGTTATGCCCAAACCACACCTAGCTACTTCAGAGCAAAACATTTTGCGTCATTTATCCCACCGGTTATAATAGCAACAAGGCCTGAGATCCACCCACAAAGCTACTTGCGTTTCACGTTTTGTACTTGCATTTCAGATCTTTTAAATAGGGCCCTTAGTGTTTCCTGTCACTGTGGGCTGCAGAGCACAGTGTTACACAGCAGAGTCAGACACTTCAGCTGTGATGATCCCCAGTTTAACATGTTTCTTTCTCTTGCCAATGTGAGCTGACAAATCAGAACTAGTTGGATGAATTAATCCTCCCTCTGTGATGGAGAGCAGAAAATCTGGTCTGGATCTCTGGTATTGTCGGTACCACTGGATATTGTAGATATCACCCTCGTATGTACAGGTCAGGTTGATGTTTCTTCCCTCTGCAACATGTTCTTCAGTACTTTCTGGATTTATGTTGTTCATGGAACCCAGGGTTGCAAAATAAGTATTATTCACATCCGTTATCATTACCCTACACAGATAAACCTCTAGTTATGAAGTAACTGGTTAATACAGCAGGTTATATGAGACTTTGATCTAACCTATAAAACGGAGAGAAAAGTAAAAACAGGTAAAGCAACATGTCTTTGGAGTTGTTAAAGCCAAACAGACAGCAGATTAGCAATGTTCTTCCACTGCAGTAGAATGAAAAACTAAACAGCCTCTCTGATGTGCGGCCCTTCTTCTCAACATCAATCTGATTGTGGCTCTTTGTTCCTCAAACATTTCTGCTTTGGAGACAGAAATAATCTCATTGGTTGAGTTAAACATCAGTGGGCGGGGCCAGAGAATTTTGTCTAAATGGTATGTGGATTAGAGCTTAGATCGGGCCCAAAACATCAAACCCGACCCTACCCGAGCCCATGCACATTGTGTCCGAGCCCGGTCCGACACATTAACTGTAATTAGGAGCCCAGGCCCGATTTACACCCGATAAACTTTTAATACATGGGCCGTTATAACTGACGTTCTCAACTAGAATTCTGAGTTGTTGGAACTACAGAAATCTGTTTAGAATTATCTTAATGAATAACGCAACAAGGACGAAACCTACGCTGCTTGTTTATTCAGAATGGAATGGATTGCAAATGGATCCGAATGAAGAAACGTTAAAAAAAAGAAACCTCGACCTTATAAGCGCCCTCAGCTGAATAGTGTGGGTAACTGATCAAGGCAGCAACATAATCAAATCTATGCAACCAAATAGGAGACTTTCTTGTCTCAATCACCTAATTAATACTGTCCTTCGCCACGGTCTGCATGCTGGCACGCGGCCGACAACAGGAGAAATGTAGGCTTGCGGCCACTTCCGCCACGCCCCCTCCGCTCACGGACAACAGTGCTACAGAAGAAGTAGACCCGATGTAGCACAGTTTACCTCACACTCAAGTCAGTGCAGGATATACAGCCAGAGTTACGGGAGAAGCTGGCGAGGCATGGCTTTCTCCCCACCCAATTATGCTAATAAAGTAAAGATTAAAAAAACACAAATGCTTTGTCAAGGGCCTAGCCTTGCCGAGGATAGTGGCAGGAAATGTCGGCCTGACCAGGCCACAGGGTCTAAACCCTAAAAAGGATGAAACAGCAGTGAAGAGAAAGAAGAACTTTGGTGGATGTTTCTGATGTTGGTAGAGTTTTTGTGTGATTGTCTTAAAGTTTAACAGTGTGTGACTCCCTCTGGTGGACATTGTGGAGTATTGTGTTGTCTTTGCTCCAAAGGTTTTGTACAGAGTTTTGGTGTTTCCTGTCACTGTGGGCCTCACAGCACAGTAGTACACAGCAGAGTCAGAAACGTTAGCTGAGGAGATGATCATATGGATTATTTTGTCCTTCACTTCAAACTTCAGTCCAGGGATTACATTATTTACTTCTCCTCCAAAAAACAATTTTCCTGAAGCAGAGTGGGAGATGATGAACTCTGGTGGTTTTCCAGGATATTGTCGGTCCCAGAAAAAATAATCACTAGATGACATTTCCAAGTATCTGTAGGACAGAGTAACAGAGCTGCCTTCAAAACTGTTCTCTTCTTTCTCTACTGGAGTGAGTTCTTCACAGCTGACCCCTAAAGGAAGAGATCACTCTGTTATTTTATGTTGTAAATGACTCAATAAATAAATGAAATGAATAAACCTTTCAAGCTGCATAATCAAACATACCTGGTAGAATGAAAAGAAACATCAGAGAAAACACACAATGCTGCAGTGATATCATGTTGAATGAAGGTAATGTTGATGGTTTGTGTATTGATCTCTGTTGAATATAGAAGTTCCTCTCTCTTCTATAGTTCAGTAACAGCTCAGCTCCTTCCTGAGTCTCTCTGTAAAGGGATTCCTGACTACATAATGAACAATTTTGAAGTTTAACAGTGTGTGACTCCCTCTGGTGGATGTTGTGGAGTATTGTGTTGTCTTTGCTCCAAAGGTTTTTGTACAGAGTTTTGGTGTTTCCTGTCACTGTGGGCCTCACAGCACAGTAGTACACAGCAGAGTCAGACACCTTAGCTGAGGAGATGTTCATATGGATTTGTTTGTCCTCCACTTTAATCTTCAGTCCAGGAATTACGTTATTGTTTTCTCTACTATTCCTGAAGCAGAGTGGGGAGATGATGAACTCTGGTTGTTTTCTTGGATATTGTCGGTACCAGAAGAAATAATTACCAGATGAATATCTGTAGGACAGAGTAACAGAGCTGCCTTCTAAACTGTTCTTTCTTTCTCAGATGGAGTGAGTTCTTCACAGCTCATACCTAAAGGAAGATATAACTGTTATTTCATGTTGTGAAAGATTATATAAATGATTCACATGTAGATGTTATTAGAATAAAACATTTTCATCCTGCATAATCTAACATACCTGTTAGAATGGAGAGAAACATCAGAGAAAACACACAATGCTGCAGTGACAGCATGTTGAATAAAGGTAATGTTGATGGTTTGTGTATTGAACTCTGTTGAATATAGAAGTTCCTCTCTCTTCTATAGTTCAGTAACAGCTCAGCTCCTCCCTGAGTCTCTCTGTAAAGTGATTCTTGACTTCCTGACCTATCTGGAAAAATATTGAAGTTTAACAGTGTGTAACTCCCTCTGGTGGATGTCGTGAAGTATTGTGTTGTCTTTTTTCTCCATAGGTTTTTCTACAGAGTTTTGGTGTTTCCTGTCACTGTGGGCTGCAGAGCACAGTAGTACACGCAAGAGTCAGACACATTAGCTGAGATGATCTCCAGTTTAACACGTTTATTTTTCTTGTCAATGTGGGCTGAGACATCAGAACCAGTTTGATGAATCGATCCTTGCTCTGTGATGAAGAGCAGGAACTCTGGTCTGGATCTCTGGTATTGTCGGTACCACTGGATATTGTAGATAGCACCCTCATATGTACAGGTCAGGTTGATGTTTCTGCCCTCTGCAACATGTCCTTCAGTACTTTCTGGCTTTATGGGGTTCAGGGAACCCAGGGCTGCAAAATGAGTAGTAATCACGTCAGTTATCATTAACTTACATAGATAAACCTCTAGTTATGAAATAACTGGTTAATACAGCAGGTTGTATGAGATTTTGATCTCTGTTCTAACACTCACTTATAAAGGGAGAGAAAAGTAAAAACAGGTATTATTCACATTGGTTATCATTAACTTACACAGATAGACAGAGGTGTCAAGTAACAAACTACAAATACTTCGTTACCTTACTTAAGTAGAAATTTTGGGTATCTATACTTTACTGGAGTAATTATTTTACAGCATACTTTTTACTTCTACTCCTTAAATTTTCAGACAATTATCTCTACTTCTCCTCCTTACATTTTAAAAATAGCCTCGTTACTCCTATTTCAGTTCGCCTCGTTTTCATTCCGGCTCATCATCGTTCAAAAACACACACACAAAAACCCTATCCAAATAAACGCGCACCCATCCGAGAGAGAGAGAGTGACTTTTGATTGTGGTTGGATGAGAAATATATAAACATAGCTATTTGGACACCCTTTTGGTTACGCGATCCATCGCACCTGCACAGACCCGATGCTAATACGTCACCGGTGCTTTACCGACCGTAATCTACCGGACCGAAATGCAATGCGGATTTCGTACCTTATTTAGGTTGCCACTTAAATGCCTGCACTTCTCTCTGATGCGAAAACGGACGTTAGAGGGAACTGAAACATCGCCTCACGGGACACTAGTTAACACTACAGTTGGCAGCGTAATTAGCGTTAAGCGCCTTGGTGCAGCTGGATTACACACGGTTAAAATGCGCGACAGCTAGCGGTGTAAAAGTGTGTCTGTATTTCACTGGAGAGGATTGTAACACCAGACTGCTCGCGTTGTCTGAAAAACACAGAAGAGACTGTCACCCTTTTTCAGCCCTTCTGAGTTTGCAGGTATTATTTTAATATAACATTATTATAGTCATTATGGCCCTTAGAACAATGTTTTTGTTGTAGTGGGGTTTTGTCCCCACGTTTTGGGGTTAAGCTTTTGTCCTTTATGGCATTTTTCCCCCCTTACATCAGGGGTCTTGAACGTTTTTAACCAAGGACCCTTTACTTAAAGTGAGATGTAGCAGGAACCCCCCACTACATATTGTATGAAATTAAGCTGCATATTAAACTGGGCCTACATAACTATTAGGGAAACCTAAAGACTTCTTACATAGCTTTTTTTGCAAGCTATTAAAATATTAATTGTTGGTATGATTTTATAAATCATTATTTTAATGTTACATATGTGGCATAGTAAATCTAGGATTAACTGTATCTGTGGGCTGATATCTTAGTGACTACCTTACCTATAGGCCAGTAAGCCTATCATCAGTGGGAATTTATACTTTGCACCTGTCAATACAGAACAAAATATTCTGTAGCCTATTTTGCCGTCAATACTGCAGACCTTGTCTTTGTAATCAAATCAGTATATATTTATGTTTAACATGCTATTTAATTTTATCAATGGGAAACATACATGTGTCCAGACAAGGCTAGCAGTAGCAGCACCGTCAGACACCTTTCTGGTGGGGAAAGACATAGAAAATCCATGCAGCTGACACCGCCGGTAGCAAGAAACGGCTACGCTCCGCATACGCTCCATACGCCCGGCAGTGTGTAACCGGCCTTAGTGTAACATGTCTTGTATGAAGTGGTCTTTGTACTTTTCGCTGACATGGTTCCTGTTTTACTGCTGGTGCAAATTCACTTTCTTTGGTAATTATAGTGAACCTGCTACATGCCTTTTAATATTTCTTTATAGAAAGTTTGCAGGTAAACTGAAACTTAATATTTCAACATTTTACATTTTAATGCTTTTTTCAGAATGTTTCTTGAATGTAAAGTGGCAGTTTTGTATATTTTGGTCCTCTGCAGCCATTTGAGGTCAAATTCAAAGATGTAGGAGTTGTTGGGGAAGCTTCTGTTTTCATGAAATTCTTAAGATGTTAAATATGGAGAAAATTTTTATTCATAATTCAAATTGAAAGTCCAAAGAGAAATTGAAAGTCCAAAGGGAAAACAAAGCGGGATCAAATTAAAAATATTATTATTTTTTAATTTTCCATTTGGCTTTGGTTTTGAATTTAATATTTGGCTTTTGAATTTCAATTTATCATTGGCTTTTAATTTTCATTTAATATTTGGCTTTTGAATTTCAATTTAACATTGATTTTAATTTTCATTTAATATTTGGCTTTTGAATTTCAATTTAACATTGGATTTTAATTTTCATTTGGCTTTTGAATTTAAATTTAACATTGGATTTTAATTTTCATTTGGCTTTTGAATTTAAATTTAACATTGGATTTTAATTTTCATTTAATATTTGGCTTTTGAATTTCAATTTAACATTGGATTTTAATTTTCATTTAATATTTGGCTTTTGAATTTCAATTTAACATTGGATTTTAATTTTCATTTAATATTTGGCTTTTGAATTTCAATTTAACATTGGATGTTAATTTTCATTTGGCTTTTGAATTTCAATTTAACATTGGATTTTTAATTTTCATTTAATATTTGGCTTTTGAATTTCCATTGCCTTTTCATTTGGACTTGACACATGTAAATGTAAATGAGGAGGCGTGGCCCAAGGCTGGTGGGAGGTCCGAAACGAAAGGGGTGCAGGGCCCGCCCTTTTGAGCAGCAGGGGGAGCAGACTGCTGAGGAGCACACTGTTAAGCATCTGTCTGCAGATTCACCACTAGGCTGGGTCTTGTTTCACATGATAGAAAATGATAATGTAGGCTAAACACAAACCACATTTCATGCAACAACCGCGAAGTTTTCATGTAGTTACTATAATTGGGCCCGTGTTAGTGAGGAATAGATTAGGACTGGATTTATAGCTGATTCTGGTTCCCAACGCGCCCCAGGTGTGTCTGTTTAAAAACCGCACTCAGACAACTTCTCTCTTTTGATGTTATATTTAATTATTACATGGCTTGCTCGAATTCTAATGTAGAATGCGGTCTGTGATTTTCTTGATAACAGACCGCTGCTAAGGATAACACACCGTTGCCATGCAAAAGCAGAGCGTTGCCATGGACCAGTTCTGTACACTCTGGAGGACAGCTATCAGTCAATCCGCTGAAAGAAGTCCGGATAATTTAGCCTATCAGCTGTGGCAAAAGTGGAAACGTGGAGCAGCTTCTGTCCTCCAAGCAATGACAGCAGATCTGATGAGCTCTATGCGCTAGTATCTTTCTATACCGTCTATGATCGCAAAGCTTACGCAGTAACAGCCGTAGGGACAACAGCGCTAATTAGTTAACATTACTAACAACTTGTTTAACGTTAACTTACAGGTGTGTCAACATGCAGCGGCTCTGCAAAGAGTAAACGAGATGAGATAGGGACATAAACGTCCACATAAATATTCCCAAAGAAGCCATTCACCGTGTCTCACTTCACCGTCAACGGAAATGTTCAGTTTAATGTAAATTAGAGCAGCCGATAGCCTGCTAGCTCACTACAACGCTTCAGCTAATGTGTCAATTCCTGCAGTGATTAAAACAGCAGCTGGGTCATTTGTCCACCACGGCAACACCCCATAAAATATACGGCAGCTGGTGTTGAGTAATGAGACGAAGGATTGCATTAAAAGCTATATGTCAATGAGAAAAGCTACAGAGTTTTTACGTTGCTATGGATGCAGGATTCTAACTGTAGAGACGGACCGGACTATTTTCTCTAGTGGAAGCAATACAATCGTATTTAAATCAATAAACTCCCATTTAAATCAATATTTTGTCAAGTTATTAGTCAAATTATTGATTTATTTGGGTAATAACCATGTAATAACCCCTTCCAGGCTGATACAAGACCCCTCCGTCTGGCGTCGGGGTCCTGATCACCCTAATCGGGGTTGTTATACTATAACAACCGCTCCGCTCTACATTATCCCTTACTTAAGCAACAGTAGAAACATGGGTGTGGGTAGCTCTGCTTATGTGTGTTTGTGTGTGGTCAGATCTCGAGGATGCACACACACAATCTCAACTGGATAGTCATCGTCCGAACTGCAACCTCTGCTTTTCTTTCCCTCACTTTTTCTCCGGGTGGTGTGCGGTGTGAGGTGCGTGTCCGCGCTATTCTCCAACATGGAGCCTCCTGACTGAACCATCAAACAGTTGGTTTGTCATTGATGTGGATTTGCTGCTCATGTGAATCCTCAGCTGTAACCACAGGGACTCTGATAAAACTGGAATAATCAGACTCCATCTGATATGAAGCTGGGGTTTGAATACCACTTCCCTCCTCTTTGAAGAGTAGTCAGATATCTGTGTTCAGGTTTTTGTACAGCCTCTTCTACACTTTGTATCACTGTGTTTCTAGAGCACAGTAGTAGATACCTGTGTCTGCAAGGGTTAGTGTCTTTATGGTCAGTTCAGTTGAGTTCACTGTTGTTTGGGATTCATATCGGTTATCTGGGATATATACAGTGCCTTGCGAAAGTATTCCGCCCCTTGAACGTTTCGACCTTTTGCCACATTTCAGGCCTCAAACATAAAGATATAAAACTGTAATTTTTTGTGAAGAATCAACAACAAGTGGGTCCCAATTATGAAGTGGAACGAAATTCATTGGCTATTTCAAACTTTTTAACAAATAAAAACTGAAAAAGTGGCCGTGCAAAATTATTCAGCCCCTTTACTTTCAGTGCAGCAAACTCTCTCCAGAAGTTCAGTGAGGATCTCTGAATGATCCAATGTTGACCTAAATGACTAATGATGATAAATAGAATCCAGCTGTGTGTAATCAAGTCTCCGTATAAATGCACCTGCTCTGTGATAGTCTCAGAGGTCCGTGTAAAAGCGCAGAGAGCATCATGAAGAACAAGGAACACACCAGGCAGGTCCGAGATACTGTTGTGGAGAAGTTTAAAGCCGGTTGGATACAAAAAGATTTCCCAAGCTTTAAACATCCCAAGGAGCACTGTGCAAGCGATAATATTGAAATGGAAGGAGTATCAGACCACTACAAATCACGAAGACCCGGCCGTCCCTCTAAACTTTTAGCTCATACAATGAGAAGACTGATCAGAGATGCAGCCAAGAGGCCCATGATCACTCTGGATGAACTGCAGAGATCTACAGCTGAGGTGGGAGACTCTGTCCATAGGACAACAATCAGTCGTATACTGCACAAATCTGGCCTTTATGGAAGAGTGGCAAGAAGAAAGCCATTTCTTAAAGATATCCATAAAAAGTGTCGTTTAAAGTTTGCCAAAAGCCACCTGGGAGACACACCAAACATGTGGAAGAAGGTGCTGTGGTCAGATGAAACCAAAATCGAACTTTTGGCAACAATGCAAAAACGTTATGTTTGGCGTAAAAGCAACACAGCTCATCACCCTGAACACACCATCCCCACTGTCAAACATGGTGGTGGCAGCATCATGGTTTGGGCCTGCTTTTCTTCAGCAGGGACAGGGAAGATGGTTAAAATTGATGGTAAGATGGATGGAGCCAAATACAGGACCATTCTGGAAGAAAACCTGATGGAGT
Organism: Perca fluviatilis; assembly: GCF_010015445.1. NCBI lineage: Eukaryota > Metazoa > Chordata > Actinopteri > Perciformes > Percidae > Perca > Perca fluviatilis. The sequence goes on along the minus strand of NC_053122.1, from coordinate 2,010,123 downwards.
CTGCAAAGACCTGAGACTGGGACGGAGATTTGTCTTCCAACAAGACAATGATCCAAAACATAAAGCAAAATCTACAATGGAATGGTTCACAAATAAACATATCCAGGTGTTAGAATGGCCAAGTCAAAGTCCAGACCTGAATCCAATCTAGAATCTGTGGAAAGAACTGAAAACTGCTGTTCACAAACGGCTCTCCTTCCAACCTCACTGAGCTCGAGCTGTTTTGCAAGGAGGAATGGGCAAAAATGTCAGTCTCTCGATGTGCAAAACTGATAGAGACATACCCCAAGCGACTTACAGCTGTAATCGCGCAGCAAAGGTGGCGCTACAAAGTATTAACTTAAGGGGGCTGAATAATTTTGCGCACCCAATATTTCAGTTTTTATTTGTTTAAAAGGTTTGAAATATCCAATAAATTTCGTTCCACTTCATGATTGTGTCCCACTTGTTGTTGATTCTTCACAAAAATTACAGTTTTATATCTTTATGTTTGAGGCCTGAAATGTGACAAAAGGTCGAAAAGTTCAAGGGGCGAATACTTTTTGGCAAGGCACTGTATGTATAATGTGTTGTCTCTTGCGCCTTTCCAAAGTATAAACTGAGGTGCCTGAAGGTATGAATGATGTCTGTACCAGTGAAGTAAGACATCGTTGTCATTAGTCTCAAATTCACATCTATGTGTGACAGATTCTCCTTCTCTTTTACTGACTTCATCTTCTACAGGAAAGATTTTGTCTCCAGCTATTAGTCCTGAAAAAGTAGAGAAAAACTAAGTCATCAGACTAACAGCTGACTCCTAAAGGAAGAGCGAACTTAGTTATTTCATGTTGTAAAGGACTTAATACATGATGATACATGATGACATTCAGATGTTATTGGAATATAACTTTTTCATGCTGTATAATTGAACGTACCTGTTAGAATAGAGAGAAACATCAGAGAAAATACACAATGCTGCAGTGACAGCATGTTGAATAAAGGTAATGTTGATGGATTGTGTATTGAACTCTGTTGAATATAGAAGTTCCTCTCTCTTCTATAGTTCAGTAACAGCTCAGCTCCTCCCTGAGTCTCTCCATCTCCTCATAGCTCTGTATTTTCACTTCTCTGTTACACTAAGGTAAAGTAATTCTAGACTACATGATGAAAACTGTGTAGTTTACCTGTGTGTGACTCCCTCTAATGGACGTTGTGGAGTATTGTGTTGTCTTTGCTGAGTTTTGGTGTTTCCTGTCACTGTGGGCGTCAGAGCACAGTAGTACACAGCAGAGTCAGACACCTTAGCTGAGATGATCTCCAGTTTAACATGTTTTTTTGTTTTGTCAATGTGAGCTTGGAAATCAGAACCAGTTCGATGAATCGATCCTCCCTCTGTGATGTAGAGCAGGAACTCTGGTCTGGATCTCTGGTATTGTCGGTACCACTGAATATTGTAGATAGTACTCTCATATGTACAGGTCAGGTTGATGTTCGTGCCCTCTGCAACATGTTCTTCAGTACTTTCTGGCTTTATGCTGTTCATGGAACTCAGGGCTGCAAAATGAGTATTATTCACATCAGTTATCATTATCTTACACAGATAAACCTCTAGTTATGAACTAACTGGTTAATACAGCAGGTTATATGAGACTTTGATCTCTGTTCTAACACTCACCTATAAAGGGAGAGAAAAGTAAAAACAGGTAAAGCAACATGTCTTTGGAGTTGTTAAAGCCAAACAGACAGCAGATGAGCAATGTTCTTCCACTGCAGTAGAATGAGAAACTAAACAGCCTCTCTGATGTGGAGCCCTTCTTCTCAACATCAAGCTGATTGTGCTTTTAGTTCCTCAAACAACTTTGCTCTGGTTACAGAAATAATCTCATTGGTTGAGTTAAATGTTAGTGGGTGGGGCCAGAAAATAACATTTTGCTGAAAAGTAAAAAGATAAAACAGCAGTTAAAAATGTAGTAGGTAAGTCTTATAAAACTAACTTTCTGTCATATTTGCTGAAACTGACCATATGTTCCAGTAGAACTACATGAATTATGTAAAAAATAAATAAAAGACAGCTTCTCCGGCACCTCCTACAGCCTGTAGTGCCATTGGCAAAATTCGACCGCTCCGGTCGATTTTCTCAATCAGGGCCACAGGGGGGTCTATCTGCCTGTCAATCACTGCTCAGGCACACGCATATATAGCGTTCTCCCCTCCGCCCTCAGCGCCCGCGAGTTGCAGAAAAGTTTTCCAAAACTCTGTGAATAATGGAGTGACTTTTCAGAGGTGGCGTGGCTGCAGGATTTTAAAGATCTGAAGAACGATGCAGACGTAGCCACATTTCCTCTCAACAGCTAACATAATTACCATGAATGATTTATCTTTCCACTTGGTTATTAGTAGTCAAGTCCACAAAGCTACGTCGGTGAGGATGATAGTAAACGTTTGCACAGTGTGGCGGTCTGATGTGAGGCTGAAATGGCTACGGTAGTCTGCTAGTTAGCATTGTTTTACGGTTGGTGAGTAAAGTTAACGTTGTGTTAGTGTTTAGTTATTGAACATGTTGTGTGACATGCCGGCAGTTCTGTCAAACTCCGTTGTGTGGGAGGGGCTTAGGAGACGGTTTGGGCTGCAGCAGAAAGGGGGAGGGACTGAGAAGTTGTTGATGTTCAAATCTGTTGGCAAAGTCCTGGATCTTCACAATCTTACCTACTGCAGCTTTAAGAGAAAGACGGCCTTTGGTATATGAGTTGTTGTGTTATTGTCTTGAAGTTTAACAGTGTTTGACTCCCTCTGGTGGATGTTGTGGAGTATTGTGTTGTCTTTGCTCCAAAGGTTTTGAACAGAGTTTTTGGTGTTTCCTGTCACTGTGGGCCTCAGAGCACAGTAGTACACAGCAGAGTCAGACACCTTAGCTGAGGAGATGTTCATTTGGATTAATTTGTCCTCCACTTCAACAGTCAGTCGAGGGGATTGGATTTTTCATTGTTGTTCCTGTTCCTAAATGAGAGATGATGAACTCTGGGTGTTTTCCTGGATGTTGTCGATACCAATAAAACTCATCAGCACCAGTTGCTTGTTTGGAGTATCTGTAGGACAGAGTAACAGAGCTGCCTTCTAAACTGTTCTCTTCTTTCACTACTGAAGTGAGTTCTTCACAGCTGACACCTGAAGGTAGAGATAATTCTATTATTTTGTGTAGCCTAATAAAATACTCCATAAATTATTCACATTTAGATGTTTTTGTAATAAAACGTTTTCATGCTTTATAATCAAATTTACCTGTTAGAATGGAGAGAAACAGCAGAGAAAACATACAATGCTGCAGTGACAGCATGTTGAATAAAGGCAATGTTGATGGTTTGTGTATCGAACTCTGTTGAATATAGAAGTTCCTCTCTCTTCTATAGTTCAGTAACAGCTCAGCTCCTCCCTGTATTTTCACTTCTAAAATGTGATTATAGACTAAGCCATGAAAAATATTGAAGTTTACCAGTGTGTGACTCCATCTAGTGGACATTGTGGCTGCGCCCGGGTGCAAGATAGGGCCCTCAGTTGGTGGATTAGAAGGAGGAACCTGATCACAGTGACAGGGCTCATTCACATGTTTATCTGTGTTTTAATCCCCAAACGTCTCCTTTTTTTTTTCGATGTTTTTGATGCCTTTTTTCACAGTTTAATTTAGCTTTTTCCAACGTTTTAAATTGTCACATTTTTCTTCTACCCTTTTTGGTTGCTTATTTCTACATCACATATTTTGTGATATAAAACAAAAATTGAAAAGGGGTCAATTTGACCCAAAGTCAACACAAGGGTTAAAAGACCATCAAGCCATTCACAGCCGTGTTATTACCTCAGTAAATATTTTCATAAGGGGTTTATGGTCTCAATCAATAGTTTTAAGCCTTCTTAAATACAGAATGATGTACATTTTTTTAATTATTTTGTCACTGATTTTAAAATAGACGATGAAGCAGGGTGTGTTTTAAGACGTGGCTACTTTGTAGTTACGCGAACTGTCAATAATTACAGAGGCTGGTGGTGTCCATGTTCTTGTTCTGAACTTTGACCATCTTACGCTGTTTTCACTACTTTAATGAACATTTTGGTCTCCTAAAAATGGCTTTTCAGCATTCAGTTGACAAGACAAGGAGTCGGCTGTATACTTTCTCCGGTAAGTAATGTTACATTTAGTTTTAAGTAGGGATGCACCGAACCCAGTATTCGGGTTTGGATTCGGCCAAATATTGGGCTTTTTGACGGAGTTCAGGTACTGTCGAACCTTAGAATCTTTTTCCACCGAACGGTACCAAAGAGAAGTAACAAGAGGCAAAACTTGAGAAAAAGAGATGAACGTACGGTGAACGTTGTGTTGATTGTCTGCTCTTGTCAAAGAGTATAGAAGTAACAAAGGCGAAACGCATTAAAAAACGTTCCATTGCAACAAACTCACCCATGACCGAGCGCTGCAGCTCCACCATCTTGGACTAAAGCCTCTTCGCTTCGATACTCTTTGTAGAGTGTTACACTGCACTACGTCGCTACACTGGTCAATGTAATGTCCGTGGTGGCAAGGACCCTAAACAATACAAAACATTGCTGTTAAGACATTTGGCGTATGAGTTGTGCATGAAGGAATCTACAGACAGCAGCCAAAATGCAGCAACTTCAGGTAAAGAAGGACAATCACTGCTAAAACGTATGTTAACCAGACAGTGCCTCTCCGGGCTGTCGGCTGTTCTCTTGGTAAATGAGTCTCCCTACAGTGGGAGCGGAGCGGAGGGACTGCTGCTCGTTACCTAACGTTAGCTTTCTAATTTCACCCCCTAACATGCCTTCATCATACACTGTTTAACGAAAATGTGTCACTCATCTGGTGAAAGCAATGTGCTTTCTTACGATGTGTAAAGAGCGTGAATTCAACATTAAGTTGTTACATTTAACTATTTTAGAGGCTGTGGACGTTTACATCATTAATGTGTTTACTGTGTTAATGGACTGAGGATCAGAATCAGAATCAGAAAAGCTTTATTACCAAGTATGTTTTTAACACATAAAAAGAATTTGTTTTGGTGTTGGTGTGTTTGTTTGGTGCATGTCACACATTCTCTAAATATAATATAAACAATATAAGTAAAGTATAAGTATATGTACACGTATACAGTATGTATTAAATTAAAAATGACATATTAAAAATAAAATAAAAGATGGGAGTAGAGGATGGGAGTAGAGTTTGGTTTGGTTCGTGGTTCAGCAGAATCTTAACCAGTGGGTTCGGTATTCGGCCGAACCCCAAAAATCTGTGTTTGGTCCATCCTTTTTTTTGTTAGAGGCAAACTCGACGACTCAGAGCAGCTCTGCACAAACCAATGGTTGACGTCACACATGCTCTGTCCATCAATATTCTAGTCTAGGATTTCAACATGTTACGTGTTATGCTCTTTTCAAAATGTTTCTTGAATGTAAAGTGACAGTTTAGTATCCTTTGGTCCGTTTGAGGTCAAATATGGTAGAGTTGCTGGGGAAGCTTTCTGTTTTCATTAAATTCTTAACCTTTAAACAATGTTTGTTGATACCCCCTTAATTTACTGTTTGCGGTCAAAATTGACCGGACAGTTTTAACTGCCCCTATTTCAACATAAATACCAATCAAAATGACAAAGTATTTTTAAAGGTCCCATGTCGTGAAAATGTCACTTTATGAGGTTTTTTAACATTAATATGAGTTCCCCGCCGACTGCCTATGGTCCCCAGTGGCTAGAAATGGTGATAGGTGTAAACTGAGCCCTGGGTATCCTGCTCTGAGAGCTTTGGACTCTCTGCTGAAACCTTTTAAAAACACCTGAAGACTGATCTTTTTAGACAAGCATTTTATTAGCCATATAGCTTTGTATGTGTTGTCATTGCTCTGTTTTTGTTTTACTGTAAAGCACTTTGTGCCCCTTTTGTCTCTGAAAGGTGCTATATAAATAAAGTTTACTTACTTAGTTACTTACTTACTTACTCTGCCTTTGAGGAAAATGAAAGCTCAGATCTGGAATCTTGCTCCTTATGAGCTCATGTTACGTCCCCTGCTCTCTCTTTCCTTTGTTTATCTCAGGTGTGCCTGATTGCTGATTGAGGGTGGCCCCGCCCTGGATATAAAAGGATGGGAGACAGAGATCCCGGACAGAGACTGAGGCACTGATCACCGTTATTTTTGGTTACTTTCTTTTGTGTTTCATTGCTTTGAGGATGGATGTCTGGTAGTCTAGTTTTCGCAGCTTTGTTTTGTTATTAGTTAGTTTACTCTTTGGTTAGGGGGAGTTTGGGGTCCGCGGACGCCCTTGATGGGTTGGCCTAGGCTTCTTCTCTTCTTTTGTTAATTTTGGCCAGATCTCCAGACTCCCATAGTTTTGGTTTAATTAATTGTAGTTAATTTGTGAATAAACTTTGATTTACTTTTACTACCCTCAGGTTTGGTGATATTAGATGTTGATGGTCACCTTTTAAATAGTGTTTGTTTGTTGTGGCCGTAACAAGTCATAAGGAACAAGATTACCTCCCCATGAGAGAAGAGACATCATGGCTTACAAACGAGCAAAGTGGCAGTTGGTCAAGGCCACACCCTCAACCTCCACCTTTCCCCCACCTCTCAGACACAGAAATGGCACATCCTAAGGAAAGCTCATTGTGGGACTGAAATCCGTGTACCATTCGTTCATTCGTTTTTCAAAATAAAACCAAAACTCAAAAAAAAATAAATGACTTGTTTCCTCAATATTCGTTTCCAAAGCCAAAAGGAAATAACGGATAACAACTCGTTTTCCCATTTGCAATTTTGTGCTCAAATTAAAAATGAAAAAACGGATAACAAAACAGCCACCCCGTTCACTCCAATTTTTATATTTTTAATTGACGCAAGATGCATGACCCGGATGTGACCTTTATTAGGACCAGAGTCCGCCAAACAAACAAGAGATCAAGACAAGAGGTAGCGACATGGCCGGACTGGATGAATATTCGGCTCAAATTCGCCAGCTTTTTTGAGGATGGTAGAACACGATGCCGAGATTTCCACCGGCGCCATCAGATAGATGTCCCGGAGATGCTCGGAAATGTCTGTCAGAAGATTCTGTGTTCAACACCAGCTCAGACCGAAAAAGACATGTGTCAGACGCAGAACACTGGAAACGGCAATCATGTCATCGATAGATAAGGTAAGTGCCTCACAAGAGGAAGAGAAAGAGTAGGCTACCGACCATGGTTGCGTTAACCAAGTAGCCTATTAAGTAACATTAAGTAATGTCTAATTAGAGTGTTGTAAAGCTAAGTTAACCTTACACGGTGAGCACGGCACTCTGGCGGTATTACATCAGAGCAATACTCAGTGCAACAGGGTGATCACACTGATTTAAATGTTTTTTCAACCTTTAAAATGTTGGCTAACTTTGCCATACACCAATTATGTAGCTTATTATAGTGGGTTTATCATAATGTTAATGGAATCAATGACTTTTAGCGTACATCATGGAGATCTAGTATACAGTAATAATTATAAAAGAGTGAATATAGTTTAAAAAATAATTCTACACATTAGAACAAGAAAATTAACCTGATTATCATTTACAAATATTGTTCTTTCTCACTCACTCAGAGATAGAATTTTCTTTTTAGTTCTATATAATATCTGACCAGAAATTAAAATTTTCAGCTTTAAGCACACGACGCTGGAACCTACAGTAGTCTAAGCTACACATTAATGTTATAGACTATTGTCTTTAAAAACATTAATGTGGGCTAAACTGAAAATATTGGTTAGGGTTTGATAGGTGAATAGACAATTCTGTTATACTTAAACTTTTGTAGTGAGTGTTTTGTGACCTGCAGAATTAATAAAAATACAGTTAGCCTGCCCTACACACAATAACCGGGGATAGGGTGGCCTGAGATGGAGATGGAAAATCCCGACCTGAATTACTATCCCAGACCTGCACACAACAAAGACAGCCTGAGGGAGCAGTGTAATGTTTGCAGCTTGGTACTTGTTTATAGTTTCTAATCCTAATGTTTACAATAAAAAAAAGAAAAAAAAATATTTACATTTCAAATTTAATTATTGTTCAAATTAATTCAAATGTTTTGTCTTAACAGACAGGTCCATATTACGGCCGAAAATTCATGACAGGATACCTGTTATCAGTTGGGGGTAAGGGCAGGAGAATCCGAGTGGGGAAGAATTCTCAAGAGGACAACACCAGCCAGTATAATGAGCTGCGTCGCCCAAGTAAGTCACCTATATTGATTATATTTGAGAAAAAAGGTAAAACTTATTGTTATTACAACTTGCATTGATTGAATTATACTTTGTTTTAAGGAGCGCGTAATCTGAATCCAGTTCCTTACCACGCTGAGTATATGGGCCACAAACTCCACCTAGACCAGAATGAGAAGCTGGGAATGTTTGGAGGTGTATCATGTCGCTATTGATGGATTCAGCAGCAAAATTGTTGCTGAATCCACAATGCCAGTGAAAAACAACCTTGTTATTTATGAGGAAGTTTACAGGCAAGTCAATGTTAATAACAGTAACAATAAATAATAAGCACTATGTGGGATTATCATACAATGTCAGTATTTTACATTACAAGCAGTATGTGCTACATAGGAATTTGAACGTATCGTATCCACATATGTATCCATATAATCTACACATTTTCTATTACAGGAAAGCAGTTGTCCAAAACGGCATGTGGGACCAAACTGCAAGTGGATCATGGCAGCGAGTTTTACTTGACCCTGTACATGCAAGAAAAGCTGTCTCAACACAGACGTAACATCAACAGGCTACCTTATGTACAGACTTCTTCAAGGGTGAATTTTGTCCTACTGATTACAGATAAGTAACTTTTGAAATTAAGCAAAATATATTTCAAGTGAAAATATTTAAAATCCCAAATCAATAAATGGTTGATAGTAATTATGTATCCCTTATTCAACGCCTGCAACACCTTTCAAAAATGTTGTGGCAGGGAATCTCAATTGCTCAACTGGTAAAACCTGTACCATATGGACCACGTCTTTTGGATTTTTCTAAAGAAAAGTAAGGGTAAGCATTAAGCCTATTCCACACTGCAGGCTTCTACTCAATGGCTGATTTGATTGCTTGCGATGTTGTTAACTTGTACAATCACTGCTGAAATTAGCTGTTTACCTATAGCATCATTATTCAATTTTTCCAACTCATCACTTATTGGTACTTATGTCCCAACTGCTGAAAGTAACATATCAATTGAAAGCTTAAATACCTTGACTTCAAACTGTCTGCAACATAATTCAAGACCAAAGGACATTTGTAAATTAATGCTGTCTACTACGCTTATACCTGGATTTACACACCAGACTAACTTTTTCTGATTTGGGTTTTCTGATCTTATGTGTTTCCAATCAGTCTTAAAAATGTTTTTGTTTAAACAGAACCTTCGGTGTGGAAAGAATTTGGCCAGAGGTCAACAATCGGGTGAACTATCCAAAAAAACAGGCCCTGGTTCACCTGCTGGATCAAGAGCTGCTCGACATCCAGGATAATATAACCAAATTTTGGTTCTCCAACCTGGCATGTCAAGTGAGTCAGATTGGACTTGCCAGGGTTGTGCAGTCCTGGAATGCCCATAGGATACCAGGTAGGCTACGCTTAGTATTTGTATGTATGGAGCTTTACAACAATTGACAATTTTGTCCAAAACTAATACAAATAATTGCCCATTTTAGGCAGAGGGATACCAAACCAACTTGCAGCTAATTGTTGTCCAGCAAGAATTCCCACAGAGCTGTTGCCCAACGCCGCCGAGGCAGCACACATGTATGAGCAGGAGTTGGGGTCCTCCCTGACTTGGGTATCTGCCTTTGGCTCTGACCCATTTTCATCAGAGCAAGACCGATGTCGTGCTGAGCAGCTGTTTGGAGAGAGGTTTCCAGACATGTCTCTTCTTTTGGAAAAGTGGTTAACAATGACCATAGTGTGTTTCAGGAGGCACTGTTCTATCTGATCAATGTAACTGAAAGACATGCAAGATAAATACAGTTGGGGGTATCTCATACTAGGCCAGTGGTAGACTAGGTACACAAAAAGTACTGTGTGGTTACATTTGTCACATTTCTAAAGCTAGAACCTTAAGATGTTTTTACATGAAAAATGCCTTCACGCCAATTAATATATCAATTGACTTATTGATTAATCAACTTGTTCTTTTCAGCTGTACTTGTGTAAAACGGCTAATTTATAACATGAAATTGTACTCAAATTTGTGAGCCGTCAAATTAATGTAGTGGAGTAAAAGTAGAATATTTCCTCTGAGATTTAGTGGAGAAGTAAAAAGTCATGAAAAGAAAATACTCAAGTATCTCAACTTTCCACCAATGAACTATGCATATGTTTGTACAGTAGTTGTAAGAAACTGATTTAAGCTCAGTTGTAGATGAATAAATTCCAAGTTTGTTCAGGGGTCTGCATATTTCTTTTAATGTGAAAAAATACAAGTAGAAAATCTTGTATAACAAGTAGAAAATCTTGTAAACCTCATTTAAGTGCCACAATTACATGTGACAATAATACTGTTAACATTAGACATTATTCCTCTATAAAAACAAGGCTCTGAAGAACTGTGTGAACATCTGTTGCCACCATAGCAACATACTAAAGGAATAACTTCTCCAGTGGTGCCAGCTCCTCAGAGAGTCCAGCCACTTCATGAACGCTTGTTCTCCAAATCCACAGCGGACACTTTGGGCAGTAACTGTGGCTGCTGTTCCACTGCAACACATGCCTTACATCCGATTAGGGTTCTGCAGCATGTTGAGAACATTGGCTTGTCTACAGGACCTGTAGGTTAAAAAAAGAATATGCACTTCATTTATTTTCAGTACGTAGGCCAAACTACAATGACCAAATATAAATTAAATCCCCACAGCATGTCAAATCTAGTAAAACAGAAACAGAAGTGAAGTGATTTTGATCTTTAATTACATCTTCCTAATGATCCATTGTAAAACGGTACTAACCTTTTCAGACAAGACAGGCAAAAACAACTCTTAAGGAAGCTACTTCAGCCTCTGAAAGAGACAGGGTTGTTGTCACTGTGGAATGTGCAAATCCACTCAAATCCTTAATCATCTTCGACACTTCTTTTAGTCCCTGGGCTGCTTCGGCAACTTCTTCAATATCTGCCATAACCTCTTGAAGGCCAGTATCTTTCTCTGACTGAAAAACATAAAAAAATGTACAATGTAACATTTAATTAGACCTTAATAATTTGTTTTTTCAAACACAGCATCATGTCATCCAAAAGAAAACATATAATTGTGTGGAAAAAATGTAAAATAGAATAATTTTCAGTTACCTCAACCTCTTCCTTTTATTGACTTGTAGCAGTTCCATCTGTGGTTCAGGTACTGCAAAATACTTTCTGGAATTTTGCTTCCAGTATGCTGATCCTGCAATGAAAAAATAGGACATTTTATTATGTTTTTATAAAATATTTGCAGTATTTTTGATAACGTATATCCTATATGTGGGTTATGAATTTTAAGAATAGGACAGTATAAACAGATTTGAAGCACCCAAAAAAGCTATCAATGCAAAATGTACTTTAATATGAGAATGTTTAGGTGTACTTTTCCTAATTCAGATGTTATGTGTGAACTGTTTGTGCACTTAAGTTCCTAATGTGGCTGCAGAAAATATCATTTACACAGCAATGATTTAAAAACATACCCCTAGTTCCATCAGAGTCAACTATTTCGTTGCCCTGACTATCTGTCAAAATAAATGACTCCTGCTGTCCAAGGGCCTCTTTCACCTTACTGGTGATTGGTGCCACACAAGCCTCAATCTCTGAGAAGCGGACTGTAACCATCTTGGTGGTCTCTAGCTTTCCATTCAGGACTTCAGCAATGAAGACATTCCTGAATATTGATGAGAACAAATAATAATAATAAAAAAATTGCAGTTCCTGTGATGAGGATAGTGCACTTGGCAATATTGCAATTACAATAATATTTGTATTAATTGTTGAACCCTAATATATATAGTGAGAACCAGGCCAGCTGACAGTCTTGCCTGGGCCCGGGCCGAGATCTTAGATGGGCCCCCCTCGCCGCCAGATCTCTCCTTTTCCCTTGCTCTTCTCTCTCCTCACATCTCTCACTGAAATTAAGTGTGTAATCAGTCTCTGATCCATCCTGCTCAGACTCTCCGACAGGGCAGCGAGCCCCCCACATCACTCTCTCTATCTCTCTCTCTCTTCTCTCTCACGGGTAGCCTGACTCTGTCCCTCCGTTGCGGGTCAGCGGGCCCCTCCCGCATCACTCTCTCTGTCACCCGACTGCAGCTGGATCTCTCTCTGTCTCATCCTTACTGACGGAACTACCAAACTCAACTGTTTCTGTCAAAGTTAACGTGTTGTGTCAGGCTTTTATACCATCTAATGGACATTAACATGAGAGCTGGCCTGTTACCGTTACGTTACATGGCTCTAACGTTAGCTGCGCTGGTTCTTACCTTGCTCCGTTGACAGTTCCAGCTTCACCGTCACCACCTTTTTTAAATATTTGTTTAGAAAATCTCTAAGGCCTCTATTTCCTTCTTCTCTTTTCTTTCCTTTTCCGAGCTCGGACTTGTGCTGACCGGACATTTTGAGCGCGTTACTGAACTTCAAATCAAGTGACAATATCAAATTTTGATCAGTGGCCAAACCATTTTTTGTTGGGGGTGGGGGTTCTTGACCACCATTTCCAGGGACAATTAGGAAGAAAACAAATAACACGCTTTTATGTAATTCAAATATTATGCTACATATTTTTTTTCCAACAAATAGGCCTATTTAAAAAAAGATTTTTAATTCTTCCATAATTTAATGAGGGCCCAGTTCTGGCCCCCCTGTGGTGGGCCCGGGGACAACAGACCCGTTTGTCCCCCTATCGGTGGCGTGGGTGAGAACAATAAGCACTTAATGTAAGGCTGGTCATCAAGGTCTTGGATAAACTAGCTTAATTTGCTGATAAGTTGCAGGTGCAGCACGAACAGATGGTAAATATGCAGGATAAGGGATACCAGTAAACAGAGTTGGACACACCTGCTCAAATAATGTAGCAAAAGAAAGTAGTAACAGTAGTGACAGATGTTTTAGCAAGATGTAAATGTTATTTTTTCACTCACCTCACAAAAGTTTTGGTGGTGCTCCTTGGAATTGGACAGGAGGAGCTTGTGGCAGTGCTTGGTGGGCGATGGAAAGAAAAGCGGGCAGCCTGGCTTGAGGGAAGTGCCCCTGCAGATTTTTCCACAGTGGTGCTGTCACCATGCACTTCATAATGGCCTCTGGCGATGAGGTCAAAGCAGTTGAAGTCACCATCAGGTCGGGGAAATATGGCCACGTTGGTGTCGTCCGTCAAATAAACGGTTTCCTTTTGGACCTATGACAGGAGTTCAGGATAGAACAGAAGCACCAAAAGGTGTACAGTCCAGCCAACCACACAGTTTTTGTGCTTTTATTACAAAATAATGTATGGATTCACATTGTATTCACCAACATTTTCATTAGTAATTGTTACTTAATGACATATTCACAGTGACTGCTACAAAAAGCTAAAGTATAATATAACGTTACAAGCTAAAGCAGAGAACATCTTTTAGTTCACTTGTTTTAATCTAAGATGAGTGTGGCATGCAAATCAATGTTAACCTAAAACAACGTAAAATAAAAACATCACACCATAATCCGTTCGAACACACTAATAACTTTGAAAGTTAATAAACGATAGCCGTTGGATAGATTGGTGTGTCGCGTCCAGCAAGTATTTAAAACACCATAACGTTATATTATATCGCTGGTTTGCTTTAAATAAGATACATACCTGGAAAATAACCGATATCTTCTCTGTGGTCATGTCTTCAGGCTTCAGAGTAGACCCTCTTACTTCCACTAAAAAGCACAAAAGTATCCATTTCTGTTGCTAGTTGCTACCTGCTACAACATAGGCTGTTCTTCGCTCTTGGTGGTGTCGTTGTCCCACGAAGTTAAGGTCACATCCGGGTCATGCATCTTGCGTCAAATAAAAATATAAAAACTGGGTGAAACGGCGTTATCCGTTTTTTCCATTTTTAATTTGAGCACAAAATTGCAAATGGGAAAAATGAGTTGTTATCCGTTATTTCCTTTTGGTTTTGGAAACGAATATTGAGGAAACAAGTCATTTATTTGATTTTTGAGTTTTGGTTTTATTTTGAAAAACGAATGAACGAATGGTAACACGGATTGGACTGGCTCTAGTGGCTGTAATTCTGCACCAAAGCTGAATTTCGGGAAAGAGACTTCAGATACAACATTAGGGGACCACTAAGGTCTATATAAAAGAGACTTCAGATACAGTATTAGGGGACCACTAAGGTCTATATAAAAGAGACTTCAGATACAGTATTAGGGGACCACTAAGGTCTATATAAAAGAGACTTCAGATACAGTATTAGGGGACCACTAAGGTCTATATAAAGAGACTTCAGATACAGTATTAGGGGACCACTAAGGTCTATATAAAAGAGACTTCAGATACAGTATTAGGGGACCACTAAGGTCTATATAAAAGAGACTTCAGATACAGTATTAGGGGACCACTAAGGTCTATATAAAAGAGACTTCAGATACAGTATTAGGGGACCACTAAGGTCTATATAAAAGAGACTTCAGATACAGTATTAGGGGACCACTAAGGTCTATATAAAGAGACTTCAGATACAGTATTAGGGGACCACTAAGGTCTATATAAAAGAGACTTCAGATACAGTATTAGGGGACCACTAAGGTCTATATAAAAGAGACTTCAGATACAGTATTAAGGGACCACTACGGTCTATATAAAAGAGACTTCAGATACAGTATTAGGGGACCACTAAGGTCTATATAAAAGAGACTTCAGATACAGTATTAGGGGACCACTAAGGTCTATATAAAAGAGACTTCAGATACAGTATTAGGGGACCACTAAGGTCTATATAAAAGAGACTTCAGATACAGTATTAGGGGACCACTAAGGTCTATATAAAAGCATCCAAAAAGCACAATGTCATGGGACCTTTAAATTAGATTCAACTTTATTGTCATTGTGCAGAGTACAAGTACAAAGACCATGAAATGCAGTTTGCTTCCAACCAGAAGTGAAAAAAGCAGAAAACTGCAATGTGATTTACCAAGTATAGACAGGTGGTGCATAGGCAGGACAAGAAATATATTGCAGTGTTATAAGAGCAGAATAAATATGGCTATGTAATATGAACAGTGTATGAACAACATGTAGAGATATGTGAAATTTAGTTGCAGTGACATTATAATAGTAGTATAAATAATATAGATATGCAGTGTATTAGCAGAATATATAATAAGAAAAACAAAATAACAATGGATATTCTGAATGAACCATATAGACGGATGTGTACAGTACAGTTATGTGCAGTGTGGTAACATAAGAGTAGTAAGAATAAGTATATGTACAGGATGAATAGTATGAAGAGCAGTAGAATATGGCTATGTATAGGTGTAATTACAGTATGAGTCAGACAGCTGAAGCTTCTGGATCTTCAAAGGAACTAATGTCTTGTTGATTGTAGCATACATTCTTTCTTTCTGAAAGTCTTCAGCATCTTTTGTTCCAGAGTAGACTTGTATTATGAACTTTGGAAAGCCATTTTCTTCTTGTTTGTACCAGAACAAACGGGGAAATGTGTCACTGGTCTCAAATGTACAGTCAAGAGTAACTGTCTCTCCTTCAGTAGTAATGACATATCTTGTTGGCTGGATCACTCTGTCTTCTCCTTTACACTCTGCGGAAGTAGAGAACATTCAGAGGAGGAGATGAATCAATAAAGGTTATTGATTTAAAGCAGAACAGTAGTTTAAAGAGTAAATAATCTGGATTTTCCCTTACTGCTGATTTATGTCAGAGAAAAACATATAACATGTTATTCAGAATGTACAAGATACCAACAGAAATGATCTGTTTTTGTCTTTTGTACATTAAAACAATATGTAGCTTACCAAAGAGAAGAGCAGCAAAAATAATCCACAGCCAATGTTCCATCTCTACAACAAGGTTTAAATCAACAGGAGAAACTAGCTGATGTTCATCATTCAGTCTGAGAATTGTTCTCTTCACAGCAGCACTTATTATTGACTGAATGGTTGAACACAGTGCAGAAGTGGGCACCTCCTACTTGATAATGTAATCCTCTATCAGTGTGTGACTCCATTTGCTGGATGTTGTGGAGTATTGTGTTGTCTCTGCCTGGATCTGAGCCTTCACATCATTGGTCCTTCCTCTTTATCATCTGTTGGGGATCTCTCAACAGCACAATTTGTGATTGTCTTGAATTTTAACAGTGTGTGACTCTCTCTGGTGGACGTTGTGGAGTATTGTGTTCTCTTTCCTCCAAAGGTTTTTGCAGCAGAGTTTTGGTGTTTCCTGTCACTGTGGGCCTCACAGCACAGTAGCACATAGCAGAGTCAGACACTGCAGCAGAGGAGATGTGCAGATCAATTAAATTTTTCTCCTCATTCAGTGTAGCAGTCAGTTGTGGGTGAGGAGGTTTTGCTTCCACTACTGAAGGCGGTTTAGTATCAGTGATCAGGAGAAGGAACTGAGGAGCTGATCCAGGATCCTGTCGATACCACTGGAGATTATCAGCTTTAACTGAATAGGTACAGGACAGAGTAACATCAGGGCCCTCTGATGAAAACACTTCAGCACTGCTGGCAGTAATATCATCTTCCATCGTGTTACCTAGTGAGGGAAAACAACATGTTAGATTTACACGTCTGTTCCAAAGTCACAGATATAACATTTGAAAAACATATTTTTGATAGTTTATTATGCTGTTAAAAATGTTGATACAATGAGATAAAGTGATGACATCTAAATTATTATTTTTAGAAATTTCTAACTTTGAACTCCATCTAAAATCTGAAGTGGATCTGTAAAACTTTGAAAATGTCTTTGTATTTCAGGATTTATAATCAACAACCTACCTTTTGTTTATGTCTGTTCCCTGTTTTTGTTTATGTATTTTGGTCTGTGTGCGTGTTTTGGTTTTCCTGTCTTCTGTTGTTATCCCTGGTGTTGTCTAGTGTTGTGTCAAGTGTCTGTATGTAGGTTATGCCATGTTTTGTCTATTTTACCTGCTTCCTGTTTTAGTTTGATAGCCCCCCCGGGCCCCGGGGGCGGCCGGCCCGGCCCTGCGCGCCCTGCCGCCCTGGGGGGGGGGGCGGCCCCGCCCTGTTGTGCTTTCACCTGTTGTCTTACCTGTTTCTGATCTACCCATCACCTCATGTATTTAGCCTCTGTGTTCCCCTTGTCCTTTGTCAGATCGTTTTGTCCCGTTCCTGTTTAGTTCGTAGCCATGTCCTTGTGTTTCCTCCCTGTGCCTTGTGTCTGTACCTGCGTCCGTTGTACTCCTGCCTATGTTTTTTCCCGTCAGTTCCTTTTTGAGAGTTTTCCAGGCTTTCTACTGCCGCCTTTTGTTTATATTAAATTCTCCACTGCAAACGTCCTCCTGCCTGCCTGCCTGCTCTCTCTGCATTTTGGGTCCACCATTCCCTACTCCTCCCAGCCACCCCATGACATTTCTTGCTCCTTTCCAGAGTATAAACTGAGGTGCCTGAAGGTCAGAATGATGTCTGTACCAGTAAAGTCTAATATATTCAAAATTAATCTCATAGTCACATCTGAGTGAGACAGATTCTCCTTCTCTTTTACTGACTTCATCTCCTACAGGATATATTTTGTTTCCAACTATTACTCCTGGAAAAAGTAGAGGAAAAATGAAGTCAGACTAACATTGTTCATGAGGCTGAGAGGAGACAACAGTGGAAAATATGAACTCTACATTTTTATTCTGGACCGAAACAGCTCAACTGTTCAGAGATTTTGTCTCTGAACTTCAGTTCATATAAATCTTTAGAAAATAATAAAACCATGTTGTTCTTTGTATCTTACCAAAGAGAAGAGCAACAAGAATGATGCACAGCCAAAGTTCCATCTCTACAACAAGGTTTAAATCAACAGGAGAAACTAGCTGATGTTCAACATTCAGTCTGAGAATTGTTCTCTTCACAGCAGCACTTATTATTGACTGGATGGTTGAACACAGTGGAAAAGTAGTGCACCGCCTACTTGATAATGTCGCCCTTCAACAGTGTGTGACTCCCTCTGGTGGATGTTGTGGAGTATTGTGTTGTCTTTTCTCCAAAGGTTTTTGTACAGAGTTTTGGTGTTTCCTGTCACTGGGCTGCAGAGCACAGTAGTACACAGCAGAGTCAGACACCTTAGCTGAGATGATCTCCAGTTTAACATGTTTCTTTGACTTGTCAATGTGAGCTGAGAAATCAGAATGAGGTGGAGGAATCCCCCTCCCTCTGTGATGTAGGCGCAGGAACTCTGGTCTGGATCTCTGGTATTGTCGGTACCACTGGATACTGTAGATATAGCCGTCATACGTTAGGGGTCAGGTTGATGTTTCTGCCCTCTGCAACATGTTCTTCAGTACTTTCTGGCTTTATGCTGTTCATGGAACCCAGGGCTGCAAAATGAATATTATTCATGTCAGTTATTATTAACTTACACAGATAAACCTCTAGTTGTGAAATAACTGGTTAATACAGCAGGTTATATGAGAGTTTGATCTCTGTTCTAACACTCACCTATAAATGGAGAGAAAAGTAAAAACAGGTAAAGCAACATGTCTTTGGAGTTGTTAAAGCCAAATAGACAGCAGATGAGCAATGTTCTTCCACTGCAGTAGAATGAGAAACTAAACAGCCTCTCTGATGTGCAGCCCTTCTTCTCAACATCAAGCTGATTGTGCTTTTAGTTCCTCAAACATTTCTTCTCTGGAGACAGAAATAATCTCATTGGTTGAGTTAAATGTCAGTGGACGTTGCCAGAGAATAACACTTTTGCTGAAAGGTGAAAAAAAATAAACAGCAGTGAAGAGAAAGAAGACTTTTGGTGGATGTTTCTGATAATGCTTTTTTTTCACTTTGTTCCCATGTTTTTGACACTATTTTTCACAACTTTTTACCTATAGTTTTACACAATATTTTTGGAATTCATGGTCAATAAATCTCATTTATAGGAGATTATACCTAAATTTGAAATTCTGAATGATTTTGACCAATTTTAGAGCAACTTATGTTGGTGGAGAATCACAGATGTGTGGATGTCAAAGTTTAGTCAGGTTTTGAAACCATTTAAATTTTTTCAAATGCTATAAAATTGAAGTCCCAACATTCAATGAAAGTAGTATTGGAGTACTTGTAATTGTACTTTGTACATTGTAATTTGGTTAAAAGAAACCCATATTTCTGATAGAGAAGTTCTGAGAACGGGTCCAATTTGACCCGAGGACAACATGAGGGTTAGGTGTGATAGAAGATTGAATCCGCCCAATGGACCCGAAATATTTAAAGGTCCATTGTGTAACGTGGGTTGAATTACCACCATCAATTCCAAGTATTCCTTTTGGCTTGAAATTTTACATTTGCATTTGCATGAACTGGGGTAGACGCTCCATATTCATGCTCCATCTTGAAATACATTAGCCGGTGAGGGACATACTGCTCCACCCTTCACGTTTTCGCTGTCACATGATAAACTCACAGGTGCTGCTAATGCTGCTAATGGGTATCGTAGCTTCCGGCCCTGGCAAGTTTGAAGAAGGAGTCATGGAGGACCACACGTATTCAAAATCCAAATTTCAGGAACAGGAGTCTTCTTCTTCTTTGCCCAGAAAAGAAAAAAGGAGATTGAAAAAGCAAAGAACAGCTTTTTGAAGCGTGAAGGCTACTGTAGCTGTAATATGCAATTTGAACTGCTTGGTGAGAGAGAGTTGATTGCAATATACAATCTCAACGCTAGATGGGAGAAACACACATTGGACATTTAAGAATACGGAGAAATAGTGTCCATTAAGTAAGAAGTTGTGGTGTGAGGAAAAACAGTGGACAAGTTTGTCAGGTGTCTGAGTGAGTGACCAGAATTAGAAATAGAACAATCAAATGCTATTCTTTCACATTGAGTTGTTTTAATTAACAATTAGGTAAATCATAAATCAGCCAGTCAAACAGTAAAATAACAATATGGACACGAGAGAACAAGAAGAAGGTTTAACCCTCCTTTTGTCATCAGGTCAAATTAGACCCGTTTTCAAAATGTCATGTTGAATAAAGGTTGATGGTTTGTGTATTGAACTCTGTTGAATATAGAAGTTCCTCTCTCTTCTATAGTTCAGTAACAACTCAGCTCCTCCCTGAGTCTCTCCGTCTCCTCGTAGTTCTGGATTTTCTCTTTTCTCAGCTAAACATCTAAGATAAAGTGTTTCTAGACTACATGATGAAAGAGATTGAAGTTTAACAGTGTGTGACTCCCTCTGGTGGATGTTGTGGAGTATTGTGTTATCTTTGCTCTAAAGGTTTTTGTACAGAGACTGTGGGTTTTTTGTCACTGTGGGCCTCACAGCACAGTAGTACACAGCAGAGTCTGTCACTGCAGCAGAGGAGATCTGGAGAATAATTTTGGTTTTATCCTCACTCACTGAAACAGACAGTCCAGAGGTTGTTTTATTTTCCGTTCCAAAGTGAATGATGATGAACTCTGGTGGTTTTCCTGGATATTGTCGATACCAGAAGAAATAATCAGTATATTCAGCTTGTTTGGAGTATCTGTAGGACAGACTAACAGAGCTGCCTTCTAAGCTGTTCTCTTCTTTCCAGCTGGAGTGAGTTCTTCACAGCTGATACCTAAAGGAAGAAATAACTCTTTTATTTCATGTTGTAAAGAGGTAATACATGATGCACATTCAAATGTTATTAGAATAAACGTTTTCAAGCTGCATAATCTAACATACCTGTAAGGATGGAAATAAACATCAGAGAAATCACACAATGCTGCAGTGACAGCATGTTGAATAAAGGTAATGTTGATGGTTTGTGTATTGATCTCTGTTGAATATAGAAGTTCCTCTCTCTTCTATAGTTCAGTAACAGCTCAGCTCCTCCCTGAGTCTCTCAGTCTCCTCGTAGCTCTGGATTTCACTTCTCTCAGTTAAACTTCTAAGGCAAAGTGATTCTAGACTACATCATATTGAAGTTTAACAGTGTGTGACTCCCTCTGGTGGATGTTGTGGAGTATTGTGTTGTCTTTGCTCCAAAGGTTTTTGTACAGAGTTTTGGTGTTTCCTGTCACTGTGGGCCTCAGAGCACAGTAGTACACAGCAGAGTCAGACAGCTGAAGCTTCTGGATCTTCAGTCGGAAGGTCTTATCCTTGATTTTTGCATCAATTCTCTCTTGCTCTTTAGAAATATCAGTTTTTACAGAGAAACGTTGCAGCAGCATCTTTGGGTACTCATTTTTGTTTTGTTTGTACCAGTACAAAGTGGGAGTTGGGTCATTGGTCTCAAATGTACAGTCGAGAGTAACTGTCTCTCCTTCAGTAGTAATGACATATCTTGTTTGCTGGCTCACTATGTCTTCTCCTTTACACTCTGGGGAAGAAGAGAACGTGCAGAGGAAGAGCTAAATCAGTAGAGATGATTGATTAAAGGAGAACAAGTTAAAGTAGTTTATATAGTTACCTAGCCAGAGAGTCAGAATCAGAATGTTAGCCAGCCAGTGTTTCATGTCTGCAGTGAGGAGGGAGGAGAGAAAGGAAGAGCATTGATACTCTGATGGATCTGGGCCTTCACATCATTGGTCCTTCCTCTTTATCATCTGTTGAAGATCTCTCAACAATTTGTCATTGTCTTGAAGTTTAACAGTGTGGGACTCCCTCTGGTGGATGTTGTGGAGTATTGTGTTGTCTTTGCTCTAAAGGTTTTGTACAGAGTTTTGGTGTTTCCTGTCACTGTGGGCTGCAGAGCACAGTAGTACACAGCAGAGTCAGATACTTCAGACGAGGAGATCTGCAGATCAACTTGTTTTCTCTCCTCATTCAGTCTAGCAGTCAGTCGAGGGTGAGGAGGTTTTGCTTCCACTACTGAAGGCGATGTTGTATCAGTGATCAGGAGAAGGAACTGAGGAGCTGATCCAGGATACTGTCGATACCACTGGAGATTATCAGCTTTAACTGAATAGGTACAGGACAGAGTAACACTAGGGCCCTCTGATGAAAACACTTCAGCACTGCTGGCAGTAATATCATCTTCCATCGTGTTACCTAGTGAGGAAAACAACATGTTAGATTTACACGTCTGTTCCAAAGTCACAGATCTAACATTTGAAAAACATCACACTTATTAGTGATAAAGTGATGACATCTAGATTTGTATTGTTGAAATCCATCTAAAGTCTGAACTAGATCTGTAAAACTTAGAAAATGTCTTTGTATTTCAGGATTTATAATCAACAACATGCGTTACCTATGAGAGTGAAGCAGAACAGAATTGCAGTGAGTGTTTCCATGTCTGCAGAGGTGAAATGCTGTTTTTGAATGTTCAGGATGAAGAAGTTTTTTGTGAGTTGTTTGGTCTGATGTTCACAGCTGGAATCAAACAAATCTCTGTGATGAAGCAGCCACCTCTGCAGTCAGTAGGAGAGACTCCGAAGTTGAATTAGTTTCATTTCTTCAAGTATTCATCACAACTGTGTTTCATTAGTGAAAAGAATCCAGACTGTCTCATGAAATACACTGAAGTTTAACAGTGTGTGACTCCCTCTGGTGGACGTTGTGGAGTATTGTGTTGTCTTTGCTCCAAAGGTTTTTGTACAGAGTTTTGGTGTTTCCTGTCACTGTGGGCCTCAGAGCACAGTAGTACACAGCAGAGTCAGACAGCTGAAGCTTCTGGATCTTCAGAGGAACTGATCTTAAGTTTGAATTCAGTGTAGAAGAAAATCTCTTTTAGAACTCGTTTTGGTGTGTTCCCTTCATCCCATTGAATGCGCATCAGAATGAATTTGGGGCTGTTGTTTCCATCCTGTTTGTACCAGAAGAGATAATCATTAGATGAACTGCTGTTATATTGACAGCCAAGTGTTACTGCCTCTCCTTCAGTAGCAGTCACATCTCCTTCTGGTTGCAGCACGTTGTTTTTTGTGTTCTGCATTCTGTAAAACAGCAACAAACAGAATCAGTGTGCTGTTAAAGAATCATATCAATGTTGGATTGATATCAAAGAAACAGAGTTGTGTTCATACCAAGGCTCATAGTAGCCAGCACCACTGAGATGAACAGAGGCTTCATATCTGCAGTGTGGAGTAACTCTGAGCTACAGCAAGTATAAAGAAGGCTGTGATCTCTCTGTTTAGTCTTCATCAACACTAAGGTGGTGGATTAGAAGGAGGAACCTGATCACAGCCCTGGGTTATTCCCCTACTGACTACTTTACACCTAACACATGTTGTGCCTATCTCCTTTCCTAGTGTAACATTTCTTGTATGAAGTGGTCTTTGTAGATTTCAGCTGACATGGTTCCTGTTTACAGCTGGTGCAGATTCACTTTGTTCTGTAACGTATAAAAGCTGGTAATTGTAGTGAACCTGTACATGCCTTTTAGGGCATTTTCACAACCCACTCTATTAGGTCCGGACTTTTGAGTTTGATCTGCACCGAAATTGCAGGTGAGAAAGGTGCCTTGGACTACGGTCCAGATCAAAAGACCAAATTTTGGTCCGTTAAAAAGAGGTGTGAAAGCATTTTTGGATGGTTCAGACTTCCGGACCAAATACAAGAATCTCTGGCAGGCTCTCCTCGTGTTACAAGACCGGGAAGCTCCTTTTTAAGGAATTGCTCGCGTTGGTTAGTGTGTACATGAGAGGATAGGCTCATTCCAGATGAACTGTGCCTCACCTGTAAAGTGGACAGCAGCCGGGGCGTTGACAAAAATCCCTCTCAAGTCGGACAGTTTATAGCCATTTCTAGCAGCCTTCAGGCCAGACGCGTAGCTGTGGTTGGGCCTGAACGGGCCTGGGCCCCCACATTGACAGCTGGCCAGCCCAATCAGAAATTCAAAGTTTAGTGTGTTTGTGTGTTTTCATCGTTCTCTTAATACATCCATGGTTTTCATTCCACATTGACAGCTGTCCCACCCACCCTTCGCTAAGCCCCACTCTCCCTAGTTACTGTTGCTACGCCTGACAAGCTTTCGTGCCTGGCACGTCTATTACAGTATATATGCTGCGGTTTTCATTGGTCAATGCAACATCAATGTAGCAGTATTGCAATTGGGGCGAACAACATTATTGATTAGAATAAATCTGCCGTATTTGCCAAGAGTGAGGCGCACCGTGCACCTCTGGACGCTCATTCATGAGTGGTGAAGATAGTTGTGGAAACTTTCCCAGCTGGTCAACAGTAAAGAAGTTAGCTAGCCATGGCACAAAAGCGCATTTTGGATTTCTTTATAGATTAACCACAAGCTAAAAAGCATAAAAGACCGGGAGGCAGAAAACTCATCAACTGCAACTGAATGAAGTAGCGACCCTGCTAGCAACAGATGACGAGGGAGCTTATCTTGTAAACCAAGCTAATAGCACCAGGGAAGCCGCATAATGTATAATGTCCCGCGGGCAGGGCAACTTCAAAAAGTCAAGTGTTGTGAACGCAGCGCGCTGGGATGAATGTGCCCAATAGAAACGAGGCAGCCAGCCAAGCATGGAAGAAAACACTCCATGGCAACGCTGCTGTAACTTTCACTCATTGAGGAATGTTTCTCTGCTGAGAGCCATATACCCCACCGTGATTGGTAGTTTCGTTCAGCTCCGCACACAACACTGTAAAGTACCATACATATCAAACTCGCAAGGGCCAAATTAACATTACACTTTCATATTAAGGCGGGGGCACAAACTATCGTCCCATGGGCCGAAATTCGACTCGGGGCGCAAGTTTGAGACCCTGCTGTAGATCTCTGTAGTCTCTCTGACTTCTAAACATAACTCTCAGCCATGCAACATGTGGTTTGTACAGAAGGAGCCATTAAATCATACAAATAGCAGTTAAAATCAATAAAAAGTTTATATAAATCGTCATCATTTTGATTTTATTCTGATCCAATCAGCTTATAGATCAGCTGAGTGGCAGGAATTTCCCAGCATGCCCCTGGGTCCGCCTGGGTCTTGCAGTCGGTGAAAAGCAACTGCGCTGCCTGCGTCTCAAACCTGCGGCCGCCTTGATCTCGTGAGGTCATTGTTGCCAACGTGTGCATGACGTCAGGGCAAGTCGGGATAAAGTCGGACACAAATCTAACCGGCATGCATTGGGCGTACGATCACCGGTGATCAATTCTACGCAGACCTGGCACATCTCCAAAAACCTAGTGAGTGATGGTGAATCTGCTCAGAGCAGACAGCTGTCTGCTTTCAGAGCAGAGGATACATCAGCAGTTTACTTGTTAAGTGGTATTAAATGTAGAGTGTAGGTTTCATTTTGTCTCTAAATAAATGCTCCAGAAAGAAAGTTCCTGTGTCTTGCTTCTCAACATCACAACAAACAAAAAGAGGCGGCAGTAGGGGGAGAGCAGCAGTCAGTTGAGACAGCAGCAGTCAGTAGGAGAGAGCAGCAGTCAGTAAGAGAGAGCAGCAGTCAGTAAGAGAGAGCAGCAGTCAGTAGGAGAGAGCAGCAGTCAGTAGGAGAGAGCAGCAGTCAGTAGGAGAGAGCAGCAGTCAGTAGGAGAGAGCAGCAGTCAGTTAGGAGACAGCAGCAGTCAGTAGGAGACAGCAGCAGTCAGAGGGGAGAGTAGCAGTCAGTAGGAGAGAGCAGCAGTCAGTAGGAGAGAGCAGCAGTCAGTAGGAGACAGCAGCAGTCAGTAGGAGAGAGCAGCAGTCAGTAGGGGAGAGCAGCAGTCAGTAGGAGAGAGCAGCAGTCAGTAGGAGAGAGCAGCAGTCAGTAGGAGAGAGCAGCAGTCAGTAGGAGAGAGCAGCAGTCAGTAGGGGAGAGCAGCAGTCAGTAGGAGAGAGCAGCAGTCAGTAGGAGAGAGCAGCAGTCAGTAGGAGAGAGCAGCAGTCAGTAGGAGAGAGCAGCAGTCAGTAGGAGAGAGCAGCAGTCAGTAGGAGAGAGCAGCAGTCAGTAGGGGAGAGTAGCAGTCAGTAGGGGAGAGCAGCAGTCAGTAGGAGAGAGCAGCAGTCAGTAGGGGAGAGCAGCAGTCAGTAGGAGAGAGTAGCAGTCAGTAGGAGAGAGCAGCAGTCAGTAGGGGTAGTAGGGGATGTAGACTACATCATATTGATGTTCATCAGTGTGTGACTCCCTCTGGTGGATGTTGTGGAGTATTGTGTTGTCTTTGCTCCAAAGGTTTTGTACAGAGTTTTGGTGTTTCCTGTCACTGTGGGCCTCAGAGCACAGTAGTACACAGCAGAGTCAGACAGCTGAAGCTTCTGGATCTTCTCAGGAACTGATGTCTTGTTGATTGTAGCATCAAATCTGTCTTTCTGGAACTCTGGAGCATTTTCTTTTGTGTTTGAGTAACGCTTAAGCATGTACTTTGGGAAATCATTGATTTCTTGTTTGTACCAGTACAAATAGGGAAATTTATCACTGGTCTTGAATGTACAGCCAAGAGTAACTGTCTCTCCTTCAGTAGTAATGACATCTCCTGTTGGCTGGATCACTGTCTTTTCCTTTACACTCTGGGGAAGAAGAGAACATTCAGATGAAGAGATGAATCAATAACCACGATAGATTAAAGGAGAACAATCAGTATTTTAAATAGTTACCTAGCCAAAGAGTCAGAATCAGGATGTTAGTCAGCCAGTGTTTCATGTCTGCAGTGAGAGGGGGGAGAGAGAGGAAGAGTATTGATACTCTGATGGATCTGGGCCTTCACATCATTGGTCCTTCCTCTTTATCATCTGTTGAAGTGACAGTACAGGCCAAAAGTTTGGACACACCTTCTCATTTGATGTGTTTCTTTAATTTCATGACTATTTACATTGTAGATTCTCACTGAGGGCATCAAAACTATGAATGAACACATATGGAATTATGTACTTAACAAAAAGTGTGAAATAACTGAAAACATGTCTTATATTTTAGATTCTTCAAAGTAGCCACCCTTTGCTTTTTTGATAACTCTGCAAACCCTTGGTGTTCTCTCAATGAGCTTCATGAGGTAGTCACCTGAAATGGTTTTACCTTCACAGGTGTGCTTTGTCAGGGTTCATTAGGGGAATTTTTTCCCTTATTAATAAAAAGCAAAAGGGGTATACTTTAAAGAATCTAAAATATAAGACATGTTTTCAGTTATTTAACACTTTTGTTAAGTACATAATTCCATAGTGTTCATTCAAAGTTTTGATGCTTTCAGTGAGAATCTACAATGTAAATAGTCATGAAAATAAAAAGGACACACATTGAATGAGAAGGTGTGTCCAAACTTTGGCCTGTACTGTATCTCAACAATTTGTCATTGTCTTGAAGTTTAACAGTGTGTGACTCCCTCTAGTGGGAGTTGTGGAGTATTATATTGTCTTTGCTCCAAAGGTTTTTGTACAGAGTTTTGGTGTTTCCTGTCACTGTGGGCTGCAGAGCACAGTAGTACATGAGAGATGGGACTCTCTGGAAATGATGATGGAGATGCTCACAGATGACGACTCAGATGATTTCAGATTAGATGCAGCTTTATTCAATATTGAACAAGGAGATAACCATGTGTACACACACAAGTTGCATGTACCCAAAGTGTCTGTCTATCATAGGATTGAACATACATTTTATACTTTCTGGGGCCGCCCACCAGGAAAACCCTTCTTCATGATCTCATCCAAACACCGTAGGGGTCCCCTGCCTGGATAGACTCAAAGTATACTGTAGGCCCCCTCCAAAGGACATATGTTAACATTCCATTCGTTGTTATTCAGCTATAGGATATCAGACTATATAACACTTTTGACAGCTACTTAATCAGGGCCTCTAACTCGTTATTCTCAGAACTTAAACATCTGGAACCAAATCCCAACCCATCGCATGCCTGGGCCTCTGTGCATCACTGTGACCAGGAGTTCACCTTTGAGAGATTCTGCTATATATGGTCTCAAAGTAACACATTAGAGAATATATGAAATATGAAAATACCTTTAAGTACATACAGGCTTGATTATTTCATTATATATATATCACATTATTATTTTTGAAATGTGTAACTTTGAACTCCATCTAAAATCTGAACTGGATCTGTAAAACTGTGAAAATTTCTTTGTATTTCAGAATTTATAATCAAAGACATACGTACCTATGAGAGTGAAGCAGAACAGAATTGCAGTGAGTGTTTCCATGTCTGCAGAGGTGAAATGTTGTTTTTGAATGTTCAGGATGAATATGTTTTGTTTGGTCTGATGTTCACAGCTGGAATCAAACAGTTCTCTGTGATGAAGCCACCTCTGCAGTCAGTAGGAGGAGACTCAGATGTTGAATTAGTTTCATTTCTTCAAGTAATCATCACAACGGTGTTTCATTAGTGAAAAGAATCCAGACTGTCTCATAAAATACACTGAAGTTTACAGTTTTTTACAATTGCTTAAGCACGATTTTCAAAACAGGGCCCGTGTTTCAAGACACTACACACAATTAGCACAACCACACACCCAATTAGAAAAACACCTTTGCACCTTTGCAAAATGAAACACTCTTGCAAAAACTATACACTAATTTATAAAAAAACCATATGATATGATTTTGTTACCATATGAAACACACACCTTTCATTTGACTTAATTAAGTTTTAACCATATACACACTGCTGTTTCTAACCTAAAACACTTTTAGCAATTCTACTTCTCAGTGATTAGAGTACTGTAAATGAAGTGCAGAGAGACATTTACAATAAGTTCACCAAACACTACACAAGACCAATGCTGCAGACTGAGGAAATATAATTAATTTCTCTCCATATACCCAAATCAGTCAACATGGAGAATCAACAACAAAACATGTCCCAGTTTTCATTCTACGACAGTAGTGTGCATAACACTGTTAGCTCCACAAACAACAAACCTAAAATATTCTATCCAGTACAGGTTACAATCACAGAAAAATCTGAAAAAGTACAGAAAATACTCGACATTATCTCTTCGCCTAGCTGGATCCCGCCAAGAGAATTTCATCAACATCACAGGCGATATATCCTCATTGGCAAGACAACATGGGAAGAACTGAACTTGAATGTTGAATCCATCCTGTAGAAATATATTGGGTTTAGAATAAGAATGTCCTGTAGCCTGGGATGGCCTCCCTGTCTCCTCCTGTCTGGCATGTGTAAAGATAAGACGGGTTCAAATTTAGTGGAGCAAAAGTGCTCCTGTTTTGTTTAATAAACAATTGGAACAGAATGCACCTAATGAAATCTCTTAAAGGAACAGACAATCTCTAGCGCGCAACTTCTCTATCTTCTTGGAGACAGAAAGTCGGAGTGATATCCAACCAATTGGCGGCCCACACGCAATGGCGAGAGGAGGAACCTGAAGATGAATAAAAGAATAGGGAAAAGGAAGGTCCGGTGTCAGACCCGGAAAGACTTTGTTGGTGGTTAGGGAGAGAAAGTCTCGAAGGAGCTGGCGATCCATATGCATATGAAAGATCTGTTTGCAATATCATTTTACTAAAGATTGTTATAGTTTAACTGAACAAATCCTGAGTATTCATTTCTTGGTCTGCCTTTACGAACACATAAGTAAAAGGGGAAACTTTGAGAAGTGACCGGTGGTTCTTAAAAGACTCTGGCTTTTTGAGCAAGAGTAGAATCGGTCCCTTTTTTCCTACATGGTGACCCCGACGTGAGGTAAAGACCAGGAAACCAACAGGAAGCCAACCAGAACTTTTTGGCTGGACTTCACACACCAGACTCTTCTCTCCGGATCCAAATGGTGCACCAAAATTAAAGGTAAGAGAATTCCTGTTTTGTCTTTGAGAAAGACCAAAATTCTCACATTCGGACCTCAAAACTAAATTTCTTTTGGATCTGTGAGGGTAAGACATCTTGGGTTTTAATTAAAAATTGGGCTAACCAGTACTGTAAGTGATATTCGCGCAAGAGACAGACGCTACCGAGTCAAGAGGTGTGCGCCTGGGAAAAACTGAGAACGCCTCAAGTGAGGAGTGTCGTCCAGTTTAACTGAGAACGCCGCGAGTGAGGAGTGTCGTCCAGTAAAAGACACCTCGAGTGAGGAGTGTTGTCTAATAATAAATGTCCTGTGATTACAAAGTAAAGACATCTCGCGTAGAAAGAGCTGTCTAAAGCTGACTGGAAAACTGGGTTTCGAGATATGGTCTAAGAGGGACACCTGGTGGAGAATTGGTGTCACTATATAAAATTAAAATAAAAAATCAGAAGTGCATAAAGTAAATTGGGGACGACGTAAAGGGTAAAAACAAAAATGCAAAAGTGATCTCACAGGGCGATTTGCCCATAGCGATCCAGTCTCGAAAACCAGGTGAAAAGCAGTGTACTAATGTGTTTGCGTATGATGTGAGCAGTCAGTGTATTCATTTGTGTGGCAAATGTTTATCTAGTTTGGGTTAGTAGACTGTTAGCGTGTTGGTTTAAAAATGGCTAGAGAGTACTCCTAGGAGACAGACGCGTAGGAGTTTTAATAAATTATATAGAAATAATATAATATAATAATCAACATACTTGGTGGGACAAAAACGCTAAGTATTGGATCTAGGAAAGATAATAATATAAAATCCTCGGTATATTAAAGGGGGTAAATAATTATTGAAGAAAATAGTCAGGAAAGCTGACAGTGAAATCCAAATGCAGGGAGAGTGTGAAGTGGGTCGCACAGCTGCGGACTGGATCAAATTACGCTTTGGGCGAAAAAAGGGGAGTGAACTGTCTGTGACTGAGCGGCTGCAACACACACACTCGGTTTTCTTTTCACTAAGGAGAAGTAGGGAAAACTTTATTGACAGAACCCTACATACACACATACACACACACACACCCCCTGTTAAGATAGAGCACTAGAGGTGCAGACAGGACGACAGCCAGCGAGCAACTAGCTCAAATTTCACGCATACACACACACCCTCTCACCGAGAGAGGAGGAGTCCAAGAAGTTTTGAGCATACACATAGCGGTTTCACATACCACACACACACTCGCTTCATGCAATGAAGAAATGCTTTGCACTGATACACTGTTTGTTTGTTTTTGCTATTAGGGACAATTGATAATGTGATATGTTTCCCGTATCAGGTAAATAGATGTCAAATTAGAAGTACTTAGGTTTGCTCTATAGGCATAAAAAACTTTAATTTGTAATGATTTTTAGAACTATCAGACAGTGAGTAGTATAACTTTGGGTTGCAAACTAAAGATAAAAATAAAATAAACAACATATTTTTGTTTAATACTTATTTTATTGGTTATATTGAAACCAATACAGGTTGATATGAGATTTCAGTCTGTAAACAATTAATTTAATATCATACTCTAGTGAGTTATTGGGTTACTATATCACAAATTGCTTAAAACTAAAGTATTAAGTTGAGGTTGAAAACATTCTATTTTGGTAATTTCCTTTTCTTTTAAAGAAATTATTCATTGAACTTTTTGTTGCTTTTATACAAGTTACAACTACTAAACAGATTATTTATATGTGCTGCGTTTTTGAGTCATGAGCTTGTCATGCCTCAAATAGAAGGGATATAGTAGCAATAATAAATAAGGTGTTTAATAAATAAGGTGTTCACATCATTTTTAATTTAAAAAACTACTTTAAAGAAAATTTATTTTTTTTTTTGATAGACTTTCACTATTTGCAGAAACATAACCTTTAAAAGTAATCTAAAAGAGAACAGTTACAAAACCAAAATTTTTATCACAATTTGGATGGATTTAATAGAGCTAAACCAGCATAAGGGAAATAAATGCTGCTTTATAATATTTGATATTCACTAAAATAACTAGAAGTTTTTCCAAGTGATAATATTGATAAAAGAACAAATAATGCCTTTTGGGAGTTCTGTTTTGTGCCACACGCGCCTCATGTGTGTCGATCGGGTTCCATCTCCCTCCCCTCCAGCTGCAGGACTGGTGAAAACCTGTACCAGGAGATTGACCATCACAGCACCTCAGACCACAACACAGCTAGACATGATAAAGGTCTGTGGTCTGGCTACAGTTCTCGGCCCAAAGGGAAAGGGATGGGGGACCAGTGCTAGGCGTCTGGTTGTGACTGCAGCATCTGGAGATGCACTATGTCAAACCTAAGAGCCAGCAGCAAACCCCCACGCCTACCCAAAGCCTTGATGAGCATTGTGTGATGAACTGATGACGCTGAAATAAGAAGGCTCTGGAGGGGTCAATATATGACCCCGAGGTCTGCTTCACCAAAGGAAAAGACGCTGATATCTGGAGGTGCGGAGCGTAGACGGACTGAGAGAAGGAGGGGGAGCGAGAGACCGTTCTGCTCTGACACATCTGACGCGCACGTGAAGTTAAGTAGCACACAGACTCACATTCTGAAAATACACACACTATTAGGAGAGGATAATTAGAAGTACTTATTTTTACTTTTAAGATAAATGTTCAGTTGGTGTGTCAGTAAATATTTAAAGTACATTTCACTGTTCAAATTGGATTGATGAAAAGTTGATAAAAATGATCCATTCAAAGACTTCCTAAAAACCTTAAATTGTATTTTTCTAGTTTTTTGCGAGTTGCTGCATCTTTCCTGAGACCTGTTGAAGTTGTGTGAGTTTTAGTGAGAAGGTTTGAAACCATGATGATTAAAACCAGGTATCAACAACTTTAACACAGAGATTATGATTAAAACTAACATCTAAATGAAAATGTTTAAATGTTGATGTGAATGCTTAATGATGTACATTATGAGTAATGTACTTAGACAATGGTATACACCTATTAATTTAATACTCTCATATTTATATGTGTACACGAAAAGTAAGATATAAGATAATTAAAAGATAAAGCTAATAAACAGTAAAAGATAATGTCACTTGAATACATTAAATG
Organism: Perca fluviatilis; assembly: GCF_010015445.1. NCBI lineage: Eukaryota > Metazoa > Chordata > Actinopteri > Perciformes > Percidae > Perca > Perca fluviatilis. The sequence continues at coordinate 1,977,163 of NC_053122.1, read as the reverse complement.
TATTTTGGAATTAGGATAATGGGTTTCCTATTGATAGATTTTATAGGTGTTAAATTTAACAGTTACTTTCAATCAGAAGTCAATTATATTGGACCTACTGCTTGCCTTTATCTGAGGGATATTTAAACGATAGTTTTCCTATTAATTAAGAAAGATGTTTTTCCAAATGCCAAAAGCTGATGAAAATTGTGAGAAATCAAAAGTAAAGTGTTAAAAATCAATCAAAAATACAGTTGAGTAGAAATTTTAAAAATAATGCTGAGGAAAACTAAATATATTTTTTATATAATTTGTCCCCTGTCTCAGAACTCTAATCAATAGACTGATAGTAACGGCATTATCAAAAGAGGGTGGGTTCCCCCCGGTTTATTAGATGTTAGCCATGACTGAATTTACTCACCCTGCCAACTATGAGAACCATTTTGACGAGGCTGGCACTTCCTCCGACGAGGAGGAAGGAGGAAGGAGTATAGTCACGCTGGGTCCAAATTACTCACAATCACCACCCAGTGCCCCCCTCTCCCTGAGTCCCCGTTTCCTATCTCCAACTGGTTTTCTATCTTCTTATCTGCTGTCAGAGATTCCCTTCTTTGTTTCACAGATATTGCGCCGGGCTGAAAATCAGCCCATAGTCAATATGCATAAAGTAAGACATAGGGTTGAAGTATGATTTTACCATTTTTAATTAATTACAATAATTACAAAAGATGTTTGTTTGAAGTTTGCATGATACACAATGTTTAAGGATTTCCCAAAAAAAATTGTAATACCATTGGTATAGTCATAAGAAAGAGCAATGGATTATGCAGCTTACATTAGGAGCTAAAATCTACATATAAGACCCATGCACCACACCGCTCTGACATGATATCTACTATCACAGTTAACTTTTGATTGCTTATTATTGATTACTAAATTGCCAGTAAGTCATAATGAGGTCTCGAAAGAGGGATCCCATTATTTTGTTTTACCAATATTAGGATTATGTTCCACAGCGTGTTGCTGTGGAAAAAGAGGGTGTAGAAATATATTGGGTTTAGAATAAGAATGTCCTGTAGCCTGGGATGGCCTCGCTGTCTCCTCCTGTCTGGCATGTGTAAAGATAAGACGGGTTCAAATTTAGTGGAGCAAAAGTGCTCCTGTTTTGTTTAATAAACAATTGGAACAGAATGCACCTAATGAAATCTCTTAAAGGAACAGACAATCTCTAGCGGCGAACTTCTCTATCTTCTCGGAGACAGAAAGTCTGAGTGATATCCAACCAATTGCGGCCCACACGCTAAATGGCGAGAGGAGGAACCTGAAGATTAATAAAGAATAGGAAAAGGAAGGTCCGGTGTCAGACCCGGAAAGACTTTGTTGGTGGTTAGGGAGAGAAAGTCTCGAAGGAGGCTGATCCATATGCATATGAAAGATCTGTTTGCAATATCATTTTACTAAAGATTGTTATAGTTTAACTGAACGAATCCTGAGTATTCATTTCTTGGTCTGCCTTTCAACGAACACAATAAGTAAAGGGAAACTTTGAGAAGTGACCGGTGGTTCTTAAAAGACTCTGGCTTTTGAGCAAGAGTAGAATCGGTCGCTTTTTCCTACAATCCTTGCACAGCTGCAGCGTAGATTTGGTCACAGGCATCCTCCATGGCCTCAATGAGGGCTACCTGAGCCTGGGGCCTCAATGAGGGCTACCTGAGCCTTGGGCCTCAATGAGGGTTACCTGAGACTGGGGCCTCAATGAGGGCTACCTGAGCCTGGGGCCTCGATGAGGGGTACCTGAGCCTGGGGCTTGAGATCCTAAACCCTCACGTGAATATGGGCCCCCTTCCTCCTTGTCGTTCTCGACCCTCAATCCTCAAATGTCACAGGGGGGGTATCAACAGTAGCTGATTACTGTAACTGTAGACAGATTTTCTTTGACCTGTTTCCTTGTTGAAATGTCCTTATGACAGATGCCACTGTATATCTACTAAGATTTGGCTGACCCTTAGTCCAGTCTCCCTCAGCATCAATCCGTGGTTCACAACATGGTCCACTAGTGTGCCTCTACCTCTGGCTGGGTCTCTTCCTCTTCCTCTACCTCCTTTTCCTCTGCTGTTGATTCTCCTTCTAACTCTCATTCTTCTTCTTCTTCTTCTTCTTCTGACTTCTTCCATTTTGGTGGAAGGCAGGTGAACTTTCCGCTGCATTTTATATAGTGCTTAAACCTGATTGGTGTGTCTACAATTTAGCAGTCATGTGTTTGCATACCTGGTGGCTGTATTTAACCAATTGGTTCATGTGTGTTCATTTGAAAGCCTTTTCTTTGAAATTGCAATGAAATGACATCATGATAAATTTCTGTGTCAAATGCATACACAATGTTAAAAAACCTGATAAAGTGAAATTTTCATGGCATGGGACCTTTAATTACAGTATTTCTGAATTGCTAAAACACTAAAATCCATTTGCAAAACCAAAGTTGCAAGTGTTCAAACCACTTTATTGATTGAATCACACAGTTTGCAGAACCTTAAACACTTCTCATGTGGTTAGACACAACTAGCAAATCGGAATCACGCTTTGTGCAAAACTGTAAACACATTGTCATTCACAAAACACATGTAGCATTGTGGTGCACTTCAATTCAAAATGGCACAACACAGCCCCCAAAAGTGAAACACAAGCAACACACTGTTGTCATCGGTAACACACAAACACTCAAAATTGAACACAACTGTTTCAAATCAGTAATGTGTTGCACATAATCAGTAATCAGGATATAAAACCATGCCAAATCCAAATGGTGAGGCTGTCCACAATTGACCGTGTCCTGAAACGCAACCTGATAAGTCTCAAACAAGCCTACAGAGTACCATTTGAGAGAAATTCTGAAAGGGTAAAAGAGCTACGATATCAATATGTACCATTAAGTAATCATGTCCAGAGATTATACAGCACTATTGAGTTACTGTACATCTTTACTGTGTTGAATGTAATGCAGCACATGTATACAGAGGCATGAAGCCTGGGATGCTATTTCATTTACGTTACTTAAAATATTAAATTTTGTTAATTTCTATAGAGAATGGAACTGGATTCCATGGAGAGGCCTCATGAGTGCATCTTCTTGGATGAAGCTGGCTTCAATCTCACCAAGAGGAGAAGGAGAGGAGGCCTAGCGTGCCATTGTAGAGTTGCCAGGGCAGCGTGGTGGAAACGTGACCATATGTGCTGCCATCAGCAGCTGCGGGGTTATTCACCGCCATGTGACTGTAGGGCCTTACAACACTGCCCATCTTCTAACGTTTCTGTATGCTCTACAGGAAGGACTACTGAGTCGTGAACAAAGAGGTGATGAGCAGGCAGAGTATCCCATGTATGTGGTAATCTGGGACAATGAACTTTTAGCATGCGTGAGTGGTTTGAAAATAACCCACGTTTTATAAATGTGTGCGTCCCAAAATACTCGCCCTTCCTTAATCCCATTGAATATTTTTTTTCTGCATGGAGGTGGAAGGTCTATGACAGAAATCCTTATGCACAGGAAAATCTCATTCAGTCAATGGATACAGCATGCGACAACATTGGAGTGGAAGCGATTCAAGGTTGGATTCAGCATGCTAAAGGATTCTTTCCCCGTTGTTTAGCAAGGGACAGGATTGCCTGTGACGTTGATGAGGTCCTGTGGCCTGACAATGCCCAGAGGCATGATGCTGAGGCAGAATGATTCCAAGACATTCCTTGCTATTGATCTGCTGCATATTTTGTTTGTGACTACATTTATATGTGTACATGATTGTGCAAGTACTTCATAATAAATATAATTTTTTTTAACTGACATGGGTTATTTTTTTCAGAGAGTAACCATTTTCTGGGTTATAGCGCGTAATATTTTGACCCAATGCCTGGGTTGTTTGGGTTTCTGGGTTATTTTTCAAAGAGTAACCACGTTCTGCGTTATAGGGTTTCTCTCTCTACAACGTATTTTTCCACACACGAGTCATGACATGGTATGGAAAGAGTAAAAACGTGACATAAAAGACGGTATAAAATCATTACGTCAGATCATATCATATGTGTATAAGTTTAGCTTAGTTTAAAAACAGTCTAACGATTTTTATAATAGTCTGTTGATTTAGGTTTGTTTTATTCAAGTAACGTTATAAAATATAAATCCAACACGATATGCGTTGCAAATAGATACCAGCAAAGGACTATGGCGTGGGAGACAGAAACACATTGAGGAGTGCGCTCTATCTGGCACCCCGCCCGCTAGATCTTCACACGGGAGGGCGGGGGAGGAGGTAAGCATTTTCATCCTACTGGTAGTTTGTTGCAGAAAATGTGCTTGCTCAACCAGTGCTTCTAGAATAAACTATCTTACGTTCCATTAGCTAACATAACTTAACTAGCTAGCTAGCTAGTTTATGAAGAGAACTGACATTTCACTATTAACGTTATTTCAAAGGAGTCGTTAATGGAGACATGTCAATGCTGTATCGTTGTTATCTATCTGTGTTTGCACATTCAAATTTACGTTATCTGAGTAAGTAAGTTATCGTTTTTCTTTTTTATTAAGATGTATCTGAGTCACTGTATGCTACATTGGCTGGCCAGCTTGCTGCTAGGTTAATGCTACGCACAAATGTTAGCACGCCTAAAACTTAGCTAACATTGATTTAGCTAGCTCGGTTTAAGGAGATGTTTATGAATAAAACGTTACTAACCATAGCTAATCCAACCGAACGTTGGTAACGCACGGACATTATTATTGGATATTTTCTTGCTGAAAAGTGAACATGCAGAAAAAGGAGGAATATTTGTATTCAGCTATCACGAGCCCATTTTGAATGCTCACGTTTCCATATTGCATGTATTTTTAATTGTTTGTATAACGTTACTAAAAGTTATGTATTAAGTACTTTATGTAGTTCCTTTTAAATAAAAAATGAAAAAAATGTAATGCTGACAAATCGCCGGTTCCCGCCGGGGCTGTGGTGTAGCTCCCTGGAAGTTATCTCTCTGAATTTATTTTTAAGGATGAATATACAGAACAAATTTGTAGAGTAGATTACACTCGTTTTTAAGGAGGGAATTTTGGACAGTCAAGAAAAAAATCTAGTGTTTATTTTAGGTATAACCTTTTACATAAATCAGGCTTTGAATGATATATGAATTAATCCCTAATGTAAAAACCTTAAGAATATAGAGAGGAAGGAAACTGGAAATGTTGGTGTAACGTTATGTAAGTTCCATATATTACAGGTGAATAGTGTAATGCATTTTAACAACATGAGACTTCTTCCTTTTACCAACATTAAGACAATTATTTTCCTGTATTATAATTTTTCTGAAATGTTTCTGTTTAAATGCAAACAAGGCTTTATCTACCGCTAACTTTTGGGAAAATAGACAGGGTAAAATAAACATGTAATCTGTTTTTGTAATAGTCTGAAAGAAGACATGCTATGGAAGAAAAAGCCCTCAGCCTCCTCAGCTGCACACTCCTCTAGCCTCAGCAGCATCAGCCTCCTCCTCAACACACACAGGAGCAGCTAGACCCTATTGGGGAGCAGCCTCCGTTCATGCTGCTGGACCAGAGTCAGAAACAAACCTGAAAAACCTCTTCCGGGTTAGTGGACGTAGCCCCTGGAATAAGGAACCTGAAATTCCCTCCTTCAATTGTGTTCCACCCTCAATGTTAACTGTTACTCAGATCATTTAAAATGTGTGTTCACAGAATACCCTCCAGGACTACCAGCGGTACCACGAGGGCAGCCGCCCCACTGCCAAGCAGCTGGAAAATGCACAGTCCAATGTGTCGAGGGTCAGGTCTTTTATATTTTACCTGGCAAAGGGACAGACTGAATTGTTCAGTTGGCTGTTTTAAGGAACATTGATGGCATCCAAAAGTAAGTGTGACTTTCCATATGAATTATTGTGAAGTGGTTATGACACACCACCCGATGTGAACAGTGACTAACTCAAAGCCTATGTTTCTGCAGACACACAGCCCACCTCCAGTCCGTAGGCAAGATGGAGCATGCTGCGCCCTGTCAAAAAGTGCATCACGGACACAACCAGGAAAGTAGTCCTGCACCTGCTGGCAGTGAAAAGCCACAAGAAGGCCAGGATAATATCCTGCGAGGACCTGAAGCGGTGTCAGGAGGGTCACACTGAGGATCCCAGAGCTGCTGGGTAGTGTGCATCCCTCTTTCTGAAATAGTGAAAATAGTCCATCTCCAACGGAAGCCTGTCGTGCATAGTGATGTGTCCTTGTTTGTGTGTGTTTCTTCCCCTTCGTGTTTGGTATATACTTTTTCCTCTCTCTTTCAGACGCCCTGAAGGAGAACCAAACCACACGGCCGCAGCGGTACCGTTTTTTACGGCTACTTCGGCGGCCTTCACAGCTTCCATTACGGTCATTGCCCGGGGTACCGGTAACCTCCGTGTGTGCAGAGTGAGGAGGCCACAGAGGCGACAAGCCTGGCGATTGTGATCTCTGTAAGTATAAAAATCTCTGTGTCCTGTTGTCATCTCTGTGTCCTGTTGTCATCACTGCTTGTGAGTCTGTTGTTTTTGTTAATGTTTCCTCTGAAAGAGTCCGTCCATTTTCTGTGTATTGCAGATCAGGGAACACAAGACTAACAAGTCCTTTGGGTGGCCCAAATGTTCTTAGAGACTGACGAGTTTCGATGGCTGGAGAGGTGGCCAGCAGCCAACCGAACCAGCTGGTGTTCTTCACGGCTGGGAAGGGCCCATGCTAAAGTTTCTTGCACCATCTGCAAGTGGCGAGGGCGGAGATCAGCCTTAAAAGGTCCCCAACTTCACTGACCTGAGTACCGCTGTATCTGCTCATGTAAGTTCTCCTCAGTCACTTCTCAGTTCATGCTGGATTTCATTAAAACTGCTGGCTTAACTAACAGTAGCAATCATTTTTCTTCTACTGTTTTAAGGTCAAGAACAACCTTCTGTCAAGCAGCGGAAGATGGTGGCCACCTTATGTGCCACAACATGGCCACCGCTGGCTGCTTCTACGCCTCAGCCTGAACGTGGCCCAGTCAAAGAGGATGAGGGAGCATTTCCGCAAGGCTCTCACCCACCACCGCACCATCACCGGAGTCACCAGAAGCCTCCTCCTCCTCCACCACCAGGAAGAGTTACCGCAGCCTGAGTCCTCCTCCAGTTCCAAGACAAAACCCCTGCCCCCTACCAGGAGTCAGGGACCTCAGAACTGGAGAAGGAGAGGGAGTTTATGGCGAGGCTGATAAATGTAATTAAAACTCTAAGATATGTACTTTAAAGACTCAGTCCATTTATGTCTGTTACACCAGACCTCACTCTGTGTTTTGTGTTTGTGTTTCCTCAACAGACACCAGAGAAGGCCCGAGAAGTCTCGTGAACACGCCAGTGTGCTTCAACCTGACTTGTGTGGTGGGAAACGTCTTCAGGCACACGGGAATCACCGGAAAATAAGTTTTGTTTTTAATTCTTTGCTTTTGTATGAGCTGGATTATACAGTACATCTACCAAACGTATTATTATTAATAAAACAACATGGATATTCCATTACCAGAGGTGGGTAGAGTAGCCAAAAATTGTACTCAAGTAAAAGTACTGTTACTTCAGAATAATATGACTCAAGTAAAAGTAAAAGTAGTCATCCAAATAATTACTTGAGTAAGAGTAAAAAAGTACTCGGTGAAAAACTACTCCAAGTACTGAGTAACTGTTGAGTAACATCTGGATTTATTTTTTAACATAAGCATTCAATCAGACGGACAAAAATCATCCAATCAATAAAATAAATACAAATTAATTAATTACAAAATAGCTTAAATTAAAATAATCCAGGTAAATTCAATTCTAAAAAACAAAAATCCATAAAATAATAATATATAAAAATAAATAAGCACAAGTAACACAAATTTCCAAACCTACTTTTTTACCAGGCTCTGCAGGGGAAGTACTAGAACAAGGTAATGGAGCTGCTGTTTGGCACTTTTACTAAGGTAAAATTGCTTTACATGAGGCCAGAGGCCTGGACTATGAAGCAGGATTTGGGGTTAACGAGCCAACTTCAGGTTCAACCCAGGGTTTTCTTTATTATGAAGGTGGATCACTTGATCCCGGGTTCAATCGCCGTGGTAACTCATGCTGGTCGGGAGCAGGTTATGTTGGAGATCACAGAACAACCGGTGTAAAGCACCGCCTACTGATCAATCAATAGGCTCTACGCTGATTGATAACGGCATCACCATTCTTATGAGAGAGAGAGAGAGAGAGAAGAGAAAAAAAAAAAAAAAAAATCTTCATAACAGTTAGGAAAAAACCAAACATTTAGAGACCGACAACATTACATACCTATTTAGGGGGTGTGACGAGATCTCGTTGTTACAAGATCTCGTGGTCTCTTGACAACGAAAACTTCCTGCGGAAATAATAAACGGCGATAGAGTGACAGACAAGACGAACACAATATTGTAAGAAAAAATGCCGTACTACTAACTAGTAGTTAGCAGAGAGCTGTGGTGGTGCTGTGAGTGTTTCTGCATAGTGCTCGTGTTAGCCGCGGTATACGGCATTTTTTTCTTACGTTTACATATTGTGTTCGTCTTGTCTGTCACTCTTTCGCCGTTTATTATTTCCGCAGGAAAACCAAAATGTTGCCACACAAATGATTTAAAAGTGGCAGGGGGATCTTCAATAGTAATTCCACGCTCCATCACGCTGACATCACATCGCCTCACGAGACAACTTTTCACCTCGACGAGAAATCTCGTCTCGTTCTCGTGAACCCAATCCCGTGATGTGTCTCGTCTCGTGGAGTAAGCGTCTCGTCACACCCCTATAGCTATTTATCTGCTTCTTGAGCCAATCGCGCACAGCATTTGAATTATGTTTTTATATTTTTTATTTGCTTTCACGATCGCTTCCACGGCAGGATTGCAACTGAAATAATAGGCTAATTACGGCAGTTTATGGAAAGGACAAGTGTAATTCTGGTCAGATCTTGGTCCTGACTGATGGGGAAGTGATATTGATAAGTGTTGATTTACGCATCAGCGTCATCTATTTTTGTTGCCAGCTGACGAGACTGCACAACTACGTTTGATTGGTGAAACACAGTCACGTACGTGGTAGAGCCTTTGGCGGAAGTCTCTCTCTCTTTCAAAATAAAACATTAAAATGAGGCGGACGCGGGGAATGCAAACAATGATGCGTAGAATACCAAAGAGGTAAAAAGAAAAGTAACGAGCTCATTGTAGCCTAATGTGCGGAGTAAGAGTACAGTTTCTTTTACACAAATCTACTCCAGTAAAAGTAAAAAGTATAGTAATTTAAAACTACTCCTAGAAGTATAATTTTTTCAAAAACTTACTCAAGTAAATGTAACGGAGTAAATGTAACTCGTTACTACCCACCTCTGTCCATTACTATGGGTTCTTACCGACATTTCAGGACCATTTATGACGGGTCGGGATATTGCCATCCTTGTGTAACCCAGACTAAAAGGTACACAGGCACGGATTCACGAGGGAGTGGAGGGGGGCATTTTATAGCATTTTGATGAAGATGCATAGTGATATTAATCAAATGCAGTAATGCACACAAAAAATTCAATGTTTTCTATGGGAGAAAAACAAACATTATGTACATTAGCCATGCCCTACAGGAATTGGAATTTTGTACATTGATACATTTTGAAACCACTTCATTACATTATACATGATGTATGTTCTAATGTCTAAGTTTTACATAAATTAAATAATTTGCAAATATATCTATGTGTATGTTGTCAGTCATTGCACATTTAGGTTGAAATTGAGTGATGCTTGACATTGAAATTATATCAAAATATGTCAATACATTTTGACGTAATTTTGACGTCAGTTTGATGTCATATTGATGTTAAATTGACATCAAATGCCCACTGGGAAGTGTTTTTTTTAATATAGATTTTAATTAATGCAATACAAATGTGAAAGTGCTTAAAGTGTGTAATATGATGTAAAAAATTAGGCATACTGGCATAGTAAACCAAGTTAGGTTATTTTGACCCAACTCCTGGGTTAAAAAGGGGACCACCTAATTTCTGGGTTACTTCAACCCAGAAAATGGGGTTGTTCTTTTGACCAAGAAGTTGGGTTATTTTAACCAAATATTTGGGTCAGTTATTTAACCCAGAAGTGTGGGATATATTAATTACACTGTTGAGTTATTTTAACCCAAGATTTGGGTCAAGTATTTAACCCAGAAGTTGTCAAAAAGGATAACCCAATTTTCTGGGTTGAAATAACCCAGTTATTTAAATGTATTATTATTATTATTATTATTTCAGGGTTTTAATTTTTAAATGTAAAACTTTTTAAATCATTAGTTTATATCACTGTGAAGATCACATTCTAGTTTTACAGTAATAAGTTGTTAATGGAGAATACTGTAGGAACTGTAAAATAACAGTATAATTGCAACCAAGGAGCTGACAGTATAATACTGTAATGTTTATTTTCCATACAGTACAGTCTGTAATATTTTTACAGTACTAAACTGTTGTTGTAGATCACAGTAGGTACACTGTAAAACAACAGTTTCAAGCTGGCAACTGTAGCTGGCGTAGTTTAACAGGAAATTTTGTTACAGTGCAGCAGCAATCCTTGTTTTTCTGTCTTACGTTACAGATAGTCTACACAGTAACATCAGATACATATACTTTACAGTGTTACTCCTCTTATATGTAATGTAACTGTGGACATGTATGCAATGAGATAGTAAGATTACTTTTACACTTAGCTAGCTGATAAGCTTTCTTCGATTTATGTAAGCTAACTTTTGTTAGCAGCAGCGTGCCGAGCATTGCCGATGCAGGTTGGTGTAAACGGCGTTCACAGCTTCAGTCACTCTCCCCAGCTCCACCCCTCTCGTCTAAAAATCATCACATCCATTTTAATTCAACCAAGATGGCAACGGCAAACTCGACGACTCTGAGCAGCTCTTCACAAACCAATGGGTGACGTCACACACGTTATGTCACACTAGCAGGTGTAACCACAGAGACTCTGTTTAAACTGGAATGATCAGAATCCATCTGATATGAAGCTGTGGTTTGAATACCACTTCCCTCCTCTTTGAAGAGTAGTCAGATATCTGTGTTCGGGTTTTTGTACAGCCTCTTCTACACTTTGTATCACTGTGTTTCTAGAGCACAGTAGTACAGACCTGTGTCTTCCAGGTTTAGTCTATTTATCATCAGTTCAGTTGTTTTCTCTGATGTTTTGGATTTGTATCGCCCATCTGGGATATATTCACTACTACTAGCTCCTCTTGCTCCTTTCCAGAGTATAAACAGAGGTGGCTGAAGGTCAGAATGATGTCTGTACCAGTGAAGTGCAATACTGCTATGCCTTGTCTCATATTCACATCCGAGTGTAACAGATTCTCCTTCTATTTTACTGACTTCATGTGGTTTTACAGGAGAGATTTTGTCTTCAGCTATTACTCCTGGAAAAGACAGTGGAAAATATGAACTGTACATTGTTATTCTGGACAGAAATAGCTCAACTGTTCAAAGATTTCTGCTCTGAACTGCAGTTTATATAAATCTTTAGAAATTAATAAAACCATGTTGTTCTTTGTATCTTACCAAAGAAAAGAGCAGCAAGAATAATCCACAGCCAATGTTCCATCTCTACAACAAGGTTTAAATCAACAGGAGAAACTAGCTGATGTTCAACATTCAGTCTGAGAATTGTTCTCTTCACAGCAGCACTTATTATTGACTGAATGGTTGAACACAGTACAGAAGTAGTGCACTGCCGACTTGATAATGTCGCCCTCTAGTGGAGGTACAAAGTTCAGTACAACAGTGTAGAAGAAAGTCTTCCAGCAGCTTGTCAGTGTGTCAGCTTGTGTTTTTGTACAGAGACTGTGGGTTTGCTGTCACTGTGGGCCCTGCCAGCACAGTAGTACAGAGCAGAGTCAGACACTGCAGCAGAGGAGATCTGCAGATCTATTTCGGTTTTATCCTCACTCACTGAAGCAGACAGTCCAGAGTTTGCAGCATTTTGCGCTCCCAAGAGAAAGATGAGAAACTCCGGTGGTTTTCCTGGATATTGTCGATACCAGAAGAAATAATCAGTATATTCAGCTTGTTCAGAGTATCTGTAGGACAGAGTAACAGAGCTGCCTTCTAAACTGTTCTCTTCTGTCTCTACTGGAGTAACGTCTTCACAGCTGATACCTAGAGGAAGAGATAACTTCTAATTGTTATTAGATGTAAAAGTCTAAAAAAATGATTCACATTCAGATACTCAGAAACTTTTTCATGCTGTATAATCTAACAGACCTGCTAGAATGGAAAGAAACACAATGACAACACAAAAACACACAATGCTGCAGTGATATCATATTGAATAAAGGTAATGTTGATGGTTTGTGTATTGATCTCTGGTGGATATAGAAGTTCCTCTCTCTTCTATAGTTCAGTAACAGCTCAGCTCCTCCCCTGAGTCTCTCCGTCTCCTCGTAGCTCTGGATTTTCACTCTTCTTCAGTTACACTTCTAAGACAATTATTCTAGACTACATCATATTGTAGTTTAACAGTGTGTGACTCCCTCTGGTGGATGTTGTGGAGTATTGTGTTGTCTTTGCTCCAAAGGTTTTTGTACAGAGTTTTGGTGTTTCCTGTCACTGTGGGCTGCAGAGCACAGTAGTACACAGCAGAGGAGATCTCTAGATGAACTTGATTTCTCTCCTCATTCAGTCTAGCAGTCAGTCGAGGGTGAGGAGGTTTTGCTTCCACTACTGATGGTGGTTTAGTATCAGTGATCAGGAGAAGGAACTGAGGAGCTGATCCAGGATCCTGTCGATACCACTGGAGATTATCAGCTTTAACTGAATAGGTACAGGACAGAGTAACATTAGGGCCCTCTGATGAAAACACTTCAGCACTGCTGGCAGAAATATCATCTTCCATCGTGTTACCTAGTGAGGAAAACAACATGTTAGATTTACACTTCTGTTCCAAAGTCACATATCCAACATTTGAAAAACATATTTTTGATAGTTTATTATGCTGTTAACAATGTATTAATCAGTTATTAGAGAGTGATGACATCTAAATTATTATTTTTGAAATGTGTAACTTTGAACTCCATCTAAAATCTGAACTAGATCTGGAAAACTTTGAAAATGTCTTTGTATTTCAGGATTTATAATCAACAACATACGCACTACCGAGAGTGAAGCAGAAAAAGAATTGCAGTGGGTTTTCCATGTCTGCAGAGGTGAAATGCTGTTTTTGAATGTTCAGGATGAAGAAGTTTTGTGAGTTGTTTGGTCTGATGTTCACAGCTGGAATCAAACAGTTCTCTGTGATGAAGCCACCTCTGCAGTCAGTAGGAGGAGACTCAGATGCTGAATTAGTTTCATTTCTTCAAGTATTCATCACAACTGTGTTTCATGAGTGAAACTAATCCAGATTGTCTCATGAAATACACTGAAGTTTAACAGTGTGTGACTCCCTCTGGTGGATGTTGTGGAGTATTGTGTTGTCTTTGCTCCAAAGGAGTTTTGGTGTTTCCTGTCACTGTGGGCCTCAGAGCACAGTAGTACACAGCAGAGTCAGACAGCTGAAGCTTCTGGATCTTCAGAGGAACTGATGTCTTGTTGATTGTAGCATCAAATCTGTCTTTCTGGCTCTGGAACGGAATTATTTTTTGTCAATGTATCCTTTGTTTTATGTATCCGTCTCAAAATAAACATTGGGAAATCATTGACATCTTGTTTGTACCAGAACAAATATGCATTCGAGCGCTAACACTGACTTCGAATGTACAGCCAAGAGTAACTGTCTCTCCTTCCAACATGGCATCATGACTGCGTAAAAAAAGAATGGTTGGGTTTAGGAAAAGAACACAGGGAAAGGCTTTAGTAACAAAACAGTGACAAAAACACGGAAAATAACGACAAAAACAAGCTTAGGAAAACAATAAATGGTTGGGTTTAGGAAAGAAACATTTGGTAAGGCTAATTAAAAAATAAATAAAAACGACTTGAAACCGCCGAAAAATCGCCACACGCGGGACGCAAACCCCGGGTTCTCCGGGTGAAACAATGGGACGGGCGCCACTCCGCAGGCCGCGACAACAACGGGGAAATGAAACGCCACAACGGGGAAATGAAACGCCACAACGGGGAAATGAAACGCCTACAATAACTGGACGGTTATGGTTAGGGAAAAAAACAATGGGGAAAGGAACCATCACACAACCGACAAAGGAAATGCAACACGCAGGGACGCGAATCCCGGTCTCCGGGGTGAAAGTCCTGTGTTTTCTGACACATCCACCACCACGACCAATCTCCCTACACGGACTTTCCTTATCAATATTACTCGCTACCATCAGCATTCTGGGATCACGAAATAAGCTTCCCATTAAAATGCATTGCTTTCATTATCGTAACGGCACACACAAAAAAAAGGCATTTACGTAACCTGTCCACGAATTTAATAGATTAAAATAACGTAACTATATAACGACCCGCTGCGTAGAGACCTGGCTGAGACAACAGAGTTATAATAAATTAAATTTAGCCAAACCGCGGAATACATTTTTATACCGTGTTTTTATCAAGTGCTACTGAACTTATTAAATCTGACTCTGCACCTCGTACTTTCATAATGTTTTATGTCTAAATTGTTTGTACCTGCTGCTCCTGTGCACTCTGCTGTGTTTGAGGAATTTAAGCCAGTTTCTCTGATGGTGCTTACTGAGGTAGTGCAACACATGAAACCTACCTGCTGTCCCTTAGACATGGTTCCCACCAGGATGGTGAAGGAGGTTTTTAATAGCACCATTGGGTCGAGTCTACTTACTTTTTTAAATTCTTGTCTTATTTTAGGTTCTGTCCCAGCTGCCTTTAAACATGCTGTGGTCAGGCCCATGCTTAAGAAGCCTCATGTTGATCCCACAGTGTTGTCCAATTGTTTTCTCTCATTTGCCTTTTCTTTCAAAGGTTTTGGAAAAAGTTGTTTTCATACAGTTACAAGCCTTTTACAACAGAACTCTGTGTTTGAAGAGTTCAGATCACGTCACAGCACTGAGTCTGCACTGTTGAGATTACACAATGATATTGTCTTGTGTGTAGATGCCAGGAATCCTGGTGTTTGAGTACTTTTGGACCTCACAGTGGCTTTTGATACAGTGGACCATGCAGTCCTCTTTTTCGCTTTGATCAAGGCACTTAAATGGTTTAGCTCCTGTATGGCAAATAGGAACTTCTCTGTCATGATTGGTGACCTCTCCTCATCACTAACTCCTCTCTTTTCTGCTGTACCTAGGAGTTCAATACTTGGCCCCATCCTGTTTTTATTATAACATGTTGCCTTTAGGGGCATTATATATATTATAGGTAAGCACAACCATTTCATTGTTATGCAGATGATTTGCAAATTGATTTGCCGTTGAAACACAATTACAGTGTCACACTAAACTCCCTTTTAGTTGAATTAATGATATTAAATTGTGGCTTTCCCAAAACGTTCTTAATTTGAATGAAGATAAAACTAAGTGTATTACCTTCAGTTCTTCATGCATGCCAAACGGTCCAGCTTTGAGTTTGGGAGCTCTGGCTTCATACACTAAGCCAGCTGTCAAGAATTTGGGGGTTACATTTGATTGCAGCATGACATTTGATAAGCAGATCAGCAATGTTGTCAGAATGAGCTTTGCCCCTTCCTTAACAGGCATGATCCAGATAGCTCCTCCCTAAGTCTCTCTGCCTCCTCGTAGCTCTGTATTTTCACTTCTCTCTCTTACACATCTAAGGTAAAGTGATTCAAAAATTACATCATATTGAAGTTTAACAGTGTGTGGCTCCCTCTGCTGGATATTGTGGAGTATTGTGTTGTCGTTGCTCCAAAGGTTTTTGTACAGAGTTTTGGTGTTTCCTGTCACTGTGGGCTGCAGAGCACAGTAGTACACAGCAGAGTCAGACAGCTGAAGCTTCTGGATCTTCAGAGGAACTGATCTTAACTTGGAATTGTGTGTAGATGAAAATCTCTCCTTGAACTCGTCTGGTGTGTTTTTCCCTTCATTCCCTTGAACGCATCAGAATGAATTTGGGGCTGTTGTTTCCATCCTGTTTGTACCAGAAGAGATAATTATTAGTTGCACTGCTGTTATATAGACAGCCAAGTGTTATTGCCTCTCCTTCAGTAGCAGTCACATCTCCTTCTGGTTGCAGCACATTGTCTTTTGTGCTCTGCATTCTGTAAAACAGCAACAAACAGAATCAGTGTGCTGTTAAAGAATCATATCAATGTTGGATTGATATCAAAGAAACAGAGTTGTGTTCATACCAAGGCTCATAGCAGCCAGCAACACTGAGATGAACAGAGGCTTCATATCTGCAGTGTGGAGTAACTCTGAGCTAGAGCAAGTATAAAGAAGGCTGTGATCCTCTGTTTAGTCGTCATCAACACTAAGGTGGTGGATTAGAAGGAGGAACCTGATCACAGCCCTGGGTTATTCCCCTACTGACTACTTTACACCTAACACATGTTGTGCCTCTGTCGTTTCTTAGTGTAACATTTCTTGTATGAAGTGGTCTTTGTTGTTTTCAACTGACATGGTTCCTGTTTGAGAGCTGGTGCAGATTCACTTTGTTCTTTAACGTATATAAAGGTGGTAATTGTAGTGAAACTGTACATGCCTTTTAGTATTTATTTCTAGAAAGTTTGAAAGTAAACTGAGACTTCATATTTCAACATGTTATGTTTTATGAATTTTTCGAAGTTTTCTTGAATGTAAAGTAATAGTTTAGTATCTATTGGTTCTCTGCAGTTGTTTGAGGTCAAATTTGAAAATGGTGGAGTTGTTGGGGAAGCTTCTGTTTTCGGAATATAAACTACCAATGATTTAAGAGTTGTATTAGTTAATGTATCAGTGACTATTTGAGATGCAGATCAACATGTTGAACAATGGAAGGAGTTCAATGTGGCCTAATGAGGCATTGGTGTCATTTTTTGATTTATTACAGTACATATATTACGTATTGGACCTTTAATTAAATCCTGCCAAACACAACAACCTGCCTGTTCCTTGGAGAATATAATTTTGGATAATATAATGTTAAGCTAGCTGTATAGCTGAAGAATACATTGCCAGCAACAACCTTTAGTGAGGACAGCATATGAGTTATTTGAATTATGATGTTATGGAATATAAACTATCAATGATTTCAGAGTTGTATTAGTTAATGTATCAGTGTCTATTTGGGATGCAGACCAACATGTTGAACAACGGAAGGAGCTCATTGTGGCCTAATGGCCCACAGGATATGAAGAGGATTTAGTAGGTAAGTCAGTGTCCATTTATTTGTTGTCATGGTGTCTTGGGTTTGAACCATCATACAGTTGGTTTGTCATTGTTGTGGATTTGCTGCTCATGTGAATCCTCCCACAGTGTTACATTAGCAGCTGTAACCACAGGGCCTCTGATAAAACTGGAATCCATCTGATATGAAGCTGTGGTTTGAATACCACTTCCCTCCTCTTTGAAGAGTAGTCAGATATCTGTGTTCAGGTTTTTGTACAGCCTCTTCTACACTTTGTATCACTGTGTTTCTAGAGCACAGTAGTAGAGACCTGTGTCTGCCAGGGTTAGTGACGGATCTGGGATATATTCCATACTACTAGCTCCTTTCCAGAGTATGAACTGAGGTGCCTGAAGGTCTGAATGGTGTCTGTACCAGTCAAGTAAAGGATTACTATACGTTGTCTCATATTCACATCTGAGTTTAACAGATTTTCCTTCTTTACTGACCTCATGCGGGTTTACAGGAGAGATTTTGTCTCCAGCTATTATTCCTGAAAGAAATAGAGAAAATGAAGCCATTAGACATTAGACTGTTCCTGAGCCTGAGAGAAGAAGACAGAGAAAATGTCAACATAAAATGTTACTCTGGACAGAAACAGTTAAACGGTTGAGAGATTTTAGTTCTTAATTTAGAACTAAAATTTGAGATTTTAGTTCTTAGTTCTTATTTTAGTTAATATAAATCTTTAGAAAATAATAAAACCATGTTGTTCTTTGTATCTTACCAAAGGAAAGAGCAGCAAGAATAATCCACAGCCAATGTTCCATCTCTACAACAAGGTTTAAATCAACAGGAGAAACTAGCTGATGTTCAACATTCAGTCTGAGAATTGTTCTCTTCACAGCAGCACTCATTAATGACTGAATGGTTGAACACAGTGCAGAAGTAGTGCACCTCCTACTTGATAATGTCGCCCTCTAGGGGAGGTACAAAGTTCAACAGAAAAACAACTTTCTTGTCAAGTGATTTTGTCTAAACAAAAGTTAAAGGGGTGATAGAATGATTATACACTGTTCCTTATGGTCTCCTAATGGGGTATGTAACATTGGTTGGGCTGAAAATGGCCTGGTTGATATTTTATTGGCCCTTATGCATCCCTGTGTTTTGGCCCTATTTGTAACAAGAGCTTTTCTTCCAAATATGGTATGATCATGAATATTTAGATGAGCTGCGTGCTGATTAGTTGAGCGAATCCCAATACACAAACATTAGAGACGCGCACTGATTGGTCTAGCTAATCCCCCATACACACATATTAAAGAGCACGCTGATTGGTTGAGCGAATCCTCAACACACACATTAGAGAAGCGACAGAATCTCACATTCCAAACACTGCAATGTTTCACTTCTGAAAGAAAAATATTAAATCCAACTCAAAAAGCAATGTTAAATTGGAATCAAAAGCGCCAAATATTCAATCCAAATGGATCAGCCAAATGGAAAATTAAAAAACAAAAAATAATATTTTTAATTTGATCTCGCTTCATTTTCTCTTTGGACTTTCAATTTGTCTTTGGACTTTCAATTTGAATTATGAATAAATATTTCCTCCATAAACAGCGAGCTGCAGGCCCTGGAGCTCTGTCAGGGCAGGCCGGTTTGGTAGTCCAGTCACCCAGAAAATGGTGAGTTTGTGCAGGTATTGAGCACCGGTGGCTGCCAGGTGACAGAGCTCAATCGGAACTCACAGCAGGCCGGGTCGGTTGAAGGAAGACAGGCAGAGCGCGATGTAGCAACCCAGGCAGCACCAGCCGCTGAAGTCTGACTCACAGTCGGACAAAATTTGCAATTAGCCATCCATTTTCGGTAAAACGGCTCATATTTGAGCTTTACATAGTTGATTTCTCGCATAAAAAAGTTTCCAGAAGTGAATTTTGTAATGGAATAGCAGAGATCGGCTACCTGATCTCAGGTCAGTAGTGTAGCCTATGTAAATTTTTGGGGCGTGACCGTTCTCTTAATACACCCATGGGTGTGACAAAGGTACAGGTCTTGGGATGCTTACGTAAGCTTCTAGCTTTGTTGAGATTCACCTGTTTTCAGCGGCAGTTTCAAAATATGAGATTTTCATAGTAAATGGGTCTCAATGGGACTTTGAGCTTCTCTGTATGTCCTATTTACCCACCAAACTATCATTATTCAACTATGACAAGGTAAAATAGGTTTTGCATTCTATCACCCCTTTAAGACTCACAAAAACAATTAACTGGATTACATACTTTTCATGAAGTTGTAAGGACAAATAATCAGTGTAAACAATGAATTCAATGAATTATGTTCTCAGTGTCCACTTGACAGCACTGGTGTTCAATGAAAGGAAGAGCTGAAGTGAATAAATGTTTACTGAGGAGCTGTCAGGTTTTTGTACAGAGACTGTGGGTTTGCTTTCACTGTGGGCCTCACAACACAGTAGTACAGAGCAGCGTCTGTCACTGCAGCAGAGGAGATCTGAAGAACTATTTTGGTTTTATCCTCACTCACTGAAAGAGAGAGTCCGGAGTTTGTTACATTTTGTAATCCCAAGTGATTGATGAGGAACTCTGGTGGTTTTCCTGGATATTGTCGATACCAGGAGAAATAATCTGTATAATCAGCTTTTTTGGGAGTATCTGTAGGACAGACTTACAGAGCTCCTTCTAAAATGTTCTTTTCTGTCTCGACTGGAGTGAGTTCTTCACAGCTGATACCTAAAGGAAAAGATAACTCGAGTTATTTAATGTTGTAAAATACTTAATACATGATTAACATTCAGATGTTATTGGAATAAAAAATGTTCATGCTGTATAGACTAACATACCTGTGAGGATGGAAAGAAACATCAGATAAAACACACAATGCTGCAGTGAAAGCATGTTGAATAAAGGTAATGTTGATGGTTTGTGTATTGAACTCTGTTGAATATAGAAGTTCCTCTCTCTTCTATAGTTCAGTAACAGCTCAGCTCCTCCCTGAGTCTCCCCGTCTCCTTGTAGCTCTCTATATTTTCACTTCTCTCTGTTACACTAGTAAGGTAAAGTGATTCTAGACTGCGTCATATTCAAGTTTAACAGTGTGTGACTCCCTCTGGTGGATGTTGTCGAGTATTGTGTTGTCTTTGCTCCAAAGGTTTTGTACAGTACAGAGTTTTGGTGTTTTCCTGTCTCTATGGGCTTCACAGCACAGTAGTACACAGCAGAGTCAGACACCTTAGCTGAGGGGATGTTCATTTTCATTTGTTTGTCCTCCACTTCAATCTTCAGTCCAGTAATTGGCCTTGTCAATATTCCTCCTGTTCCTAAATGAGAGATGAGGAACTCTGGTGATTCCAAGAAGAAATCATCCTCATATTTAGCTTTTGGATTATCTGTAGGACAAAGTAACAGAGCTGTCTTCTAAACTGCTCTTTTCTGTCTCTACTGGAGTGTTCGTTCAACAGCTGACACCTAAAGGAAGAGATAATTTCTCAATGCATTTCATAAAACTCATTGATTCAATTGAACAAATGTATAAAATATTGAAATTAAAGATTTCCTCAATGCAGAATCTAACAAACTTGTTAGAATAATGAGAAACATCATATAAAACACAAAATGCTGCAGTGACAGCATGTTGAATAAAGTTAATGTTGATGGTTTGTGTATTGATCTCTGTTGAATATAGAAGTTCCTCTCTCTTCTATAGTTCAGTAACAGCTCAACTCCTCCCTGAATGTCAGGTCTCCTCTTAGATCTGTATCTTCACCTCTCTGGTACTTGTTCCTCCGGTTAACACACTGGTGGCAATATTGTGTACCGTTTTGTTATTTATCCTTCTAAACCAAGAGTTACCAACCTGATCTGATAGAATTCCGTGAAATGAACATGGCCCCTTATCTCAAAAATCATTGGCAAATCATTTCAAGGAATCCCAATGATGATGGGATTCCTTGATGATGGGCTCACGGAAGACTTGCGTGAAATGTACACGGCCCCTTAAGTTAAGGAAAAGGTTGAGGGTGGGCTAACGTTTCCATGACACACGGGACAACAATGGGAAGGTTGGGTTTAGGAAACATGACACGGGGACACGTTCCCCTGGTCTCCTGGGTGAAAGTCCTGTGTTGTTTGACCCATCCTCCACCCTGACCAACGAACCTACGCGGTTTTCGGGCTTTCGCACTACTCTCTACCGTAGTCATTCCAAATACTACTGTGATGGAAGTTTACTTTGCAGCAGGAGTGATTTTTAGGAAATAGAAAAGTGAAACAAATAAAGACAGTTGAAGACTAAACCAAGTTTTTATTTTTTTATATTTGCAAATATAGGAGTAACACAATTTCACAAAATGCACAGAGGCTCAGTGAAAAGTCTCTTCAACGAGTCCAACAGGAATACTGAGCATAAATACATCCTCAGAGTGACAGCACACAAACACTTGGCTTACAATCAATCAAGACACATGGACATTCAGGACATTCATGGACATTCAGGAGGCCATTCGCCTCCGCACCCCCTCTGTATAGTTAGGGTGACCTTGCACCTTATCTGTTCAGCATACACATTATGTTCCAGACTTTGTAGCTCCCTTAGTTTAGTGAGAATCAGAATCAACATGTGAGAGTGAGAAAATGTAACTCAATTTCAGGCTTAAAGGTCTAATATGTAATATTTGTACTGTAATAAATCCAAAAATGACACCAATGCCTCATCAGATATTAAGGAAACATGTTAAAGTGAAATACTGACAACAATGCTAATGTCAGTATTTTTCTTTTTGAAATTTACATTCCGTGACGGAATTTATGTTTATGTTTTGATCTGTGTGTTGTTATCAACGGCCCAGTTTGACAGCCAGGTCGGGTTGCCAGATATACCGTATAAAACGTAAACCCAGCACACTACAGCTGTAATGTTAGTACAGCCATGAAAGCAGCACACAAACGAATGGGATCAATGGAGATAGAGTCTACATGACATAAAAAAGAAAAAGCATGTTTCTAACAGTTGCGTGACCAGAGACGTAACAACCCCCTGGTAAATATTGGAGATATATTTGAAAGATGGAGACAGCTTAGAGCCCAAAAGGACCGAGAGTTGGCTTATTTCCTCCTGAACAGGTAAACATTAGCTTCAGGCAAATTTATCACAGCTACTAGGGATGAGCATTTTTTGTCATTTCAACTTTTTGTACTCACATTGAATTATATAATTACTCGCAAAAACAATTGAGACATAGCCAGTAAAGTGATCCCGACTGGTCCTGGCTAATGCCGCCATGCTAACCCTGCTAACTGCTAACGTTACCCGGAGGACCAGGCAAGCGGTCCATGGCTGTTTACAACGTAGTTCAGCGGCTGGAGCCGACAACGGTGAGTTATTTTAAGCCACGCACGAGGGGGCTGTATATCGGAAAGAGAGGACTGTGAGTTTGCAGTGTGTTTAGCGATTGTTGCCGTACTTCAAAGCCAATGAAGTGTGTCTCCGGGCAAGATAGTGGCATTTTTAGCGTTTTGTATTGTAATTATAAGCCGAGGAAGTGTGCCTGACTGGCGTGTGGAGAGGACAGTGAGGTTGTTGTGTTTTTAGCGGTTCATTCTGTAATTTTAAGCCGAAAAAGTGTGTCTGTCAGTTGGTTACAGAGATCCGCGTAAGCACGGGGGCTTTTATGACTGTCAATATAGCCAGCATCTATCGTTAGCTACTCCGCTGTGCTGTGGAGCAATGTCTGGCTATGTGAGAAAAGCATCTAGCAACATTGTTGTGGATGCTCCGGTCTCAGCCTGGCAACCTCCGTGAACTTCAAGTCTGGGGAGGAGGGGGCGGGGAAATGACTCTCCAGTATTTTGAATTGGTAGTGCAGTAACTATTTTAACCGCTAGCTGCCAGTATTACATACAATATTACATATTGCACCTTTAATCAATTTTAGAAACACTTTATATGATAAAAAAGTGGCTGCAATTGCTGGACTTTAATGTTGAACTACAGATTGTCAGGAAAACGGAAATAATATCATCCAAAGATATGTAAACAGAGAATGAGGGGGACCGGGGATTGAACCCTGTGGTACACCACAATAAATCAGCCTTAAGAGAAAAACACAAACTTCTTTTATAATGATAACAACAAAACTATGACCTGATTCTGTGATGCTAACCAGAGTTGAAATAGAGCTCTGTTGGATGTCAGTGGATTTGCTGTTACAATCAGTTATGAGGTATTGTTCATGAACACAATATCACACAACACATCATTATCATCCTGATTGTTGAATAAAACACTGTTCTTTTCATCTTTAATGCTTCAATTTCCGTTATTGTGACCTCTACAAAGAATCTAGACCAGTGATCTTCAAGAGGTGGTCTTGGACCCTAGGGGGTCCCTCAGAGTTAATGCAGGGAGACCACCAATTATTGTTAATTTTTGAAAGTCTTTCCAAAGTTAAATTCTTAACATGAATCCAACATATTATCAGTAGTCCTCACTGCTTACTGGCCTATAGGTAAGGTTGTTACTAAGGCCATCCACAGATACAGTTAATGCTAAGGATTTCCACTTGTATATTTTACATTAAAACATTATTAATGAAATCATGCCAATTATTATGGTAATAGCTTAGTATTCTCTTGGAAAAAGGCTATAAGGGCTATAGGCCCCCTACAATTTATTGTAGGCCCAGTTTATTATGCAACTTAATTTTATACAATATATGTGGTAGGAGGTCTCTGCTCCGTCTCTCTTTTATTTTAAGGGGTCCTTGGCTTAAAAACATAGAAGACCCCTGATCTAGACTTCATCATTACATACTATTCAGTGTTTAAAAGTGTGTGAAACTGGTGTTTCCTGTCACTGTGGGCTGCAGAGCACAGTAGTACACAGCAGAGTCTGAAAGTTTAGCTGAGGAAATCTGCAGATCTATTTTGGTTTTATCCTCAATCACTGAAACAGACAGTCCAGATTTTGTTTCATTTTGCGATCCCAAGTGAAGATGAGGAACTCTGGTGTTTTTCCTGGATATTGTCGATACCAGAAGAAATAATCACTACCAGTTGCTTGTTTGGAGTATTTGTAGGACAGAGTAACAGAACTGCCTTCTAAACTGTTTTTCGGTTTCGCGAGATTGAGTTCTTCACAGCTGACACCTAAAGGAAGAGATAACTCTGTTATTTCATGTTTTAAGTTGTAAAGCCTCAACAAATGTTCTACATTCAGAAAACATCGGAGTCAAACTTTTCCTTAACATAGAATCTAACAAATCTTTTAAATATCTAGAAACAGAAGAGAAAACACACAATGCTGCAGTGACAGCATGTTGAATAAAAGTAATGTTATGGTTTGTGTATTTTTCAAATGTGGAACTTTGAACTCCATGTAAAACCTGAACTGGATCTGTAAAACTTTGAAAATGTCTTTGTATTTCAGAATTTATAATAAAAAACATAAGTACATATGAGAGTGAAGCAGAACAGAATTACAGTGAGTGTTTCCATGTCTGCAGAGGTGAAATGCTGTTTTTGAATGTTCAGGATGAATACGTTTTTGAGTTGTTTTGTCTGATGTTCCCAGCTGGAATCAAACAGTTCTCTGTGATGAAGCCACCTCTGCACTCAGTAGGAGGAGACTCAGATGTTGATTTAGTTTCATTCCCTCCAAAGCTTTATCACAACTGTGTTTCATTAGTGAAAAGAATCCAGACTGTCTCATAAAATACACTGAAGTTTAACAGTGTGTGACTTCCTCTGGTGGATGTTGTAGGGTATTGTGTTGCCTTTGCTCCAAAGGTTTTTGTACAGAGTTTTGGTGTTTCCTGTCACTGTGGGCTGCAGAGCACAGTAGTACACAGCAGAGTCAGATACTACAGCAGAGGAGATCTGCAGATATGTTTTGGTGTTATCCTCAGTCACTGAAACAGACAGTCCAGATTTTGTTGCATTTTGCGATCCAAAGTGAGAGATGATGCACTCTGGTTGTTTTCCTGGATATTGTCGATACCAGAAGAAATAATCACTAGTTGCTTGTTTGGAGTATTTGTAGGTTAAAGCAACAGAGCTGCCTTCTAAAGTGTTCACTTCTTTCTCTACTGGAGTGAGTTCTAGTTGTAGCGTACTTCATGGAAGGGGAGGCAGAGGTAGAGTCGTTCTCCCCCCGCCGCCAACACCCTGCACCCCCAGCTGAAAATGACTTCCCGCGCCTCTGCTCGTAGTTCTTTATTTTCACTTCTCTCAGTTACACTACTAAAGTAAAGTGATTCTACATCATAAAAATATAAATGTTGAACAGTATGTGACTCCCTCTGGTGGACGTTGTGTAGTATTGTGTTGTCTCTGCTCCAAAGGTTTTTGTACAGAGTTTTGGTGTTTCCTGTCACTGTGGGCCTCAGAGCACAGTAGTACACAGCAGAGTCAGACAGCTGAAGCTTATGGATCTTCAGAGGAACTGATCTTAAGCTGGAATTCAGTGTGGATGAAAATTTCTCCTTGTCCACCGTTCCCCCGTTCCAACCTTAAAGCGGCTCAGAATGAATTTGGGGCTGTTGTTTCCATCGTGTTTGTACCAGAAGAGATAATCATTAGTTGTACTGCTGTTATATAGACAGCCAAGTGTTACTGCCTCCCTTCAGTAGCAGGCACATCTCCTTCTGGTTGCAGCACGTTGTCTTTTTGTGCTCTGCATTCTGTAAAACAGCAACAAACAGAATCAGTGTGCTGTTAAAGAATCATATCAATGTTGGATTGATATCAAAGAAACAGAGTTGTGTTCATACCGCGGCTCATAGCAGCCAGCAACACTGAGATGAACAGAGGCTTCATATCTGCAGTGTGGAGTAACTCTGAGCTACAGCAAGTATAAAGAAGGCTGTGATCTCTCGTTTAGTCTTCATCAACACTAAATTGGTGGATTAGAAGGAGGAACCTGATCACAGCCCTGGGTTATTCCCCTACTGACAACTTTACACCTAACACATGTTGTGCCTCCTCCTTTCTTACTGTAACATGTCTCGTATGAAGTGGTCTTTGTAGTTTTCAGCTGACAGGATTCCTGTTTTAGAGCTGGTGCAGATTCACTTTGTTCTCGAACGTATAATAGGTGTTAATTGGAGTGAAACTGTACATGCATTTTCATTTTACTTTAGAGAAAGTTTGAAAGTAAACTGAGACTTAATATTTCAACATGTTATGTGTTATACTCTTTTCAGAATGTTTGAGCTCATTGTGGCCTATGTATTTTCATTGTTTCTATCAGCAGTTGGTATAAACAGAGCCAAAAGTTTAAGTCCTGTGGATTCCATAATTACTCTGTGACCGGCACAACATTTCCTACATTTTGACCAACATGATGTATGAAGAGTGAAAACTGTAGAGGAGAGAGCAATTTGTATTGTATTACAACCCATTCTCATTCGAACTTCGTAAAATAAGTACGTTTGGGCAGTGTCCTTCAGCGTCCCTGATGCAACGGAAAAAGGCACCCTTTGGCGTATTTGTGTAGCGCACTGGGGAGAGCCGCAGTTGAATGACATTTAGCGAGTGGTATGTAAGGGAAATTGCTGCACGAGGAGGCTGTTTGGGGTGGCGGATGGGTAAAACACCGGACATTCACTCAGGAGACTCGGGTTTGCGCCAGCGTGCGTGGCGTTTGTTTCCGGTTTTGAGCGTCCTTCCGGTTGTTTTTCCTTAAACCCAACATCCGCGATTCCGTTATTGTCGCTTCACCACGTGCCGTTTCCGGCTTTTGAGGCTCTTCTCCACAGCCAATGTTTCATCTCTACAACAAGGTTTAAATCAACAGGAGAAACTAGCTGATGTTCAACATTCAGTCTGAGAATTGTTCTCTTCACAGCAGCACTTATTATTGACTGAATGGTTGAACACAGTGCAGAAGTAGTGCACCTCCTACTTGATAATGTTGCCCTCTAGTGGAGGTACAAAGTTCAGTACAACAGTGTAGAAAAAGACGCTTCAAGCAGCTTGTCAGTGTGTCAGCTTGTGTTTTTGTACAGAGACTTTAGCCCTCATTTATCAACCTAATGTAGAAACCAGTGCAGATATGAGCGCAGAAATCATCTTACAACAGGCTTCACGTGTGGTTCATGAAACGTCGCATCACACCAATCCAAGCGTAAGAATGGTCGTACATTGATAAATGCAGCGGCTGGAATTGATCGTAATTTAAATATCACGCCCCAATATATTCCGGTTTTGAGGCGTCGCCCTGCAATTTACGACATGGTGAGACTTAATCTGCAGCACTTTTCAGAGGTGGAGATTGAAACCCTGATATCTCAGGTTAATTTGCACTCAACGTGTGTACTATTTGGCAGCCTGAAAACTGGTATTAAAGGCTATAGAAAGAATGTTGGATGGAAAGAGATCACTGATGCGGTCAACAGTGTTACCGTAGTAAATTGGACTCCAGCTGAAGTTTATTTAATTCATACACCCAGAGGTTAAATTGGGCGAAGCGCACCGGAGCTCACCGGAGCACAGCTCCCCTCCTCAGGTCCACAACACACCCTGCCGGGTGCTCATCTCCGTCTCCTTCAGCATCAAACATTTTCCGGGGTGTGTCAGCCCCGAATGTTTTGAGTTTAACCCTGAATGTATTTTCAAAAGTTGACTGACAAATATGAAACCGGACGTCGCCTTGTGTCCACTCTTGCTGTAAAAGCCGCGCAGCTTCAGGTTTATGGATGCTCTCTGCTGTGGACATGCTGCAGCAGATGTGTCTCGTTTGAGCTCCGTGTATTTCTGCCAGAAGTTTCGGGTTTCCACCTCCGATGTTTAGCAGCATACAGCCACTTCCTTAAACATCTCAAACACAGCTGTGTGTTTCAGACGGGGCTCTGTGTCTGTCAGAAGGTCTGAGATCTACCGCATCAGCAGAGCAATCACGTAATGCACAGGAGACTACGGTGCAAGTAGCCTATAGATTAGGCTATTTTCTAAAATATAGTGACTTTATTCTCATAATAGCCTATATTATAACTTTATTTTTTCACAAAATATCACGACTCCTTCAAATCTCAGAGAGCACCGATGGGATGAGTTATATTTTGAATGTGCACAAAGTTTTGGACATGAGCAGAAATCTTGCTCAATCATCTGAAATATTACAATCAAGAAGTTAAATAAATTAAATGAATAATGTATCACTGAGGTGAATAATTGTCATATGCACATTTACGGAGGTTACTTCCCCAACAAAAGATGCAAAAAGGTAAGAATAAATGATGCCTAAGCTACATGTGTGCTGACTCAGATATAATTAGAAAAGTCAATCTAAAGGAGAATAAATAGATGAAAGCAATACAGAATTCCTGACAGCCTTACTGCAATATTTTCCATTATGTTGTTATATTTGGATTGTAGCCTAATGTGTCCCTTTACATAAAGATAAAGGCATAAATAGGTGCATAAAAATTACCCAAAATGCAGAAAATGAAGTATTTAATGCTAAAAATCCTCCCCAGACTCCCACATCATAAATCACCAAACAAATCTGGAAGCAAAACCTTGGCCTTTGGGTTGCCAGGCCAGTTATGATCAGTCCAAATGTTGGTGCCATCTAATAAACTGGAAGCTAATATGAACATACACTGGCTATTAAGATGCTGGGCCAGCCAATCACTGTTAAAAAGGCTATAATAGTGGTTTCTGATTCTCTTCAATCAACATAATTTTCTTGTTTAAAAAGATGTTTACATATTTGCCAACCAATATTTTCAAACATGTTCAATTTCCAACCCGGTCTCACGCCAGGTCGTGTAATAGTCACGTTGCATTTTAATCTATTAAGTTGTGGACTTAATAGATTTTGACGCTTTTTTCGGTTATATGCAACGACTTTTGAACGTACAGGTCACGCTTTGAACCTGCTCTGGGGGACGCAACAACGGGACGGGCTGCTAGCGGCGCGAGGGCACACAACAACGGGGAAATGAAATGCCACAATAACGAAACGGTTGGGGTAAGGAAAAAAGAACGGGGGAAGGAACCGTAACACCGGGACAAAGGAACTGCCACACACGCGGGACAACAATGGGAAGGTTGGGTTTAGGAAACATGACACGGGGGACACGTTCCCCTGGTCTCCGGGTGAAAGTCCTGTGTTTTCTGACCCAACCACCACCCTGACCAACCTCCCTACGCGGACTTTAGCCTTATCAATTACTCACTACCGTAGCGTTCTGGGATCACAAAATATGCTTCCCATTAAAATGCATTGCTTTCAATTTCGTAATCGGCACCGCAAAAAACGCCATTTACGTAACCTGTCCACGACTTAATAGATTAAAATAACGTGACTATTACACGACCTGGCGTGAGACCGGGCTGTCAATTTCATACATTTTCCAAGGGTGAAATCCATTGCCTGCCTGTTAACATTAGCCTATAAAGGGTAAAAAATTATTAATAATAATAATAATAATAATAAAGTAAGTGAATTGTGAAGTATTTCTCTTTGTTTGAATAACTTATCAACCCTACCTTACACATTAATACTGGGAAAAGAGCCCATTTGGTGTAAAAACACACATTAAGTCATTTTACAATTTTGAATGACGACCATTCTCCGTAAATAAGGGGCTCCCCTCCCTACAAAGCCAATTTAACCACTGCATACACCCTTGACATATGTATGCTATAGTCTTATATTGCAATCTCTTAGGCCTGTATGGTGTACCTATATTTAAATAAACACACAGTAGCTGAGTTTATTTCTTTTATTTTACTCATGTTTTTTTCATGAGTCAGAATGAGGCAACAGCGTTGAGGAAGAGTGCGTGTCCTCCGGTGCCCCGTGCTGGACCACCCCCGACCCTGTCCCCTCACAGCAGAGGGGCTGAAAAACAAG
Organism: Perca fluviatilis; assembly: GCF_010015445.1. Lineage (NCBI taxonomy): Eukaryota > Metazoa > Chordata > Actinopteri > Perciformes > Percidae > Perca > Perca fluviatilis. The sequence continues at coordinate 1,946,988 of NC_053122.1, read as the reverse complement.
CCAAAATAACTTGGTCAATGGCAGAAATACGTCGTTCACTTGTGGCCATCAATGACACTTTAAAAGAGAAACGAAAACCTGAAGAATAAATAAAAATGTTGTGCATCGTCATGTTTCCTGTGTTGAGTATCATTGCCAAACATAACATTATTCCTTTGTAAAAAGCAAGTAATAATATCCTGTCTCATTCATATAGCCCCCAGTTGTGCTGGACACTGCTCTCTGGGCATTGGGTCATCTGGCTCCATTAGTACATTTAGGGCACCCAGTTTTCCTGCGTGATGTTGTGCAGAACCCCACAGGCTAAAACAATGTTGCAGACTTTTTCGCCATGTATAGTAGGGTCCGCTCAACGTGTGATACAAGACAGAGCCATCTACCCTTAATCAATCCGATGGAGTGCTCCACCATGGCACATGCACGCATACCGGCACTGTTGTACTGGCACATCTTCTAAAAGAGCCAGATCTGCCATTGCTGATAAGATATCAACTGATGACTTCTCCTTCTCCTGTTAAACTGATTATATGCTGCACCGCAAGTCCACACTGACTCGAAAACTTGCATTAACGAAGTTTAGACCAGACAAAGAGATTTTATCGCAGCCACACTCATGTTCAAATTTATAAATGCAGAGCTTTACGAGGAATCGGCGTACTACCTGGTCGTACGCCGCCTGTTTTTAGGTCATACGGAAGTTTCATAAATGAGGGCCTGTGGGTTTCCTGTCTCTGTGGGACTTGCAGCACAGTAGTACAGAGCAGAGTCTGTCACTGCAGCAGAGGAGATCTGCAGATCCATTTTGGTTTTATCCTCACTCACTGAAACAGACCGTCCAGAGTTTGTTTCATTTTGCATTCCAGCGTGAAAGACGATGAACTCTGGTGGTTTTCCTGGATATTGTCGATACCAGACGAATTGATTATCAAATTTAGCTTGTTTGGAATATCTGTAGGACAGAGTAAAAAAGCTGCCTTCTAAACTGTGTTATTTTTATATATATATATATATATATATATATATATATATATATATATATATATATATATATATATATATATATATATATATATATATATATCATGTAGTAAAAGACTCATTAAACAATTCACATTCAGATGTTATTGGAATAAAACGTTTTCATGCTGCATAGTCTAACATACCTGTTAGAATGGAAAGAAACATCAGAGAAAACACACAATGCTGCAGTGACAGCATGTTGAATAAAGGTAATGTTGATGGTTTGTGTATTGATCTCTGTTGAATATAGAAGTTCCTCTCTCTTCTATAGTTCAGTAACAGCTCAGCTCCTCCCTGAGTCTCTCCGTCTCCTCGTAGCTCTGGATTTTCACTTCTCTCAGTTACACTTCTAAGGTAAAGTGATTCTAGACTACATCATATTGAAGTTTAACAGTGTGTGACTCCCTCTGGTGGATGTTGTGGAGTATTGTGTTGTCTTTGCTCCACTGAGTTTTGGTGTTTCCTCTCACTGTGGGCTGCAGAGCACAGTAGTACACAGCAGAGTCAGACAGCTGAAGCTTCTGGATCTTCAGGGGAACTGATGTCTTGTTGATTGTAGCATCAAATTTGTCTTTCTGGAACTCTGGAGCACTATCTTTTGTGTTTGAGAAACTGTTAAGCATGTACTTTGGGAAATAATTGACTTGATGTTTGTACCAGAATAAAGATGGACTTGTATACGTTGTCTCAAATGTACAGTTAAGATTAACTGTCTCTCCTTCAGTAGTAATGACATCTCCTGTTGACTGGATCACACTGTCTTCTCCTTTACACTCTGGGGAAGAAGAGAATATTCAGAGGGAGGAGATAAATCAATAAAGATGACTGATTAAAGAAAAACAATCAGTAGTTTAAATAGTTACCTAGCCAGAGAGTCAGAATCAGGATGTTAGTCAGCCAGTGTTTCATGTCTGCAGTGAGAGGGGAGGAGAGAGAGGAAGAGCATTGATACCTGATGGATCTGGGCCTTCACATCATTGGTCCTTCCTCTTTATCTTCTGTTGAAGATTTCTAAACAATAACATAATATTTAGCATGATGAAAATCATTGTCATGAGTGTCAAAGACTACATTCATACCACAAGTCTTAAAGCTTAATTCAGATTTTTGCTCAGATCCTATTTTTTGTTTGTCTGTTCACGTTACCTTTTTAAAATGGCCTATATCAGATTCCAGTGTGAACTGTTGGCGGTTTCGAACTAACCCGCATGGTCAAAAGTGCAATAACAATAGCCGTTTCCCAACCGGAGGGATTTTGCAGTTATTAGTTTTAAGCGGAAATGAAGTGTTTAGATTTTGAATATAGGCAGTCTTGCGAAAATCGATGCCAAATTGACAATTTGTTTCAAAGTTTTTGGAGTTGAGAAGCTCCATGAAGTGAAGCGACAGCCAGCCAGCGCCTGCCCCCAGCCGCTAGCTTGTCGCTCAGCCAGTCATGCTTAGAGACCCCGCTGTAAGCTGGACGTTCTCAGACTGGTCTCATAAATAAGAGGCTTTTATTTCGCCGCTGACCGTTCGTTTGTTTAAATATCACAACACATGTCCATCATAAGATTAACGAGAACCTGTGGTTAACTTTGCTGGCCGGCCGCTCTCACACACACACACACACACACACACACACACACACACACACACAGTCACACACACACACACACACGGCCACAGCGCAACAGGCAGAGGGCGGGGAGAGAGATATCCATCTCTCTTTGGGACACTTGTTTAAATTATTACGAATATGCTATATACATTAGATTTAGTATTAGTTCATCCTATTTTTGGTTTATTTGTTTTCTGATTTTAACGCTTTTAAAGACCGTTGCCGTGCTTGCATCACTCCCTTTACACCTCCTACCAGTCCCTATGGCCACATGGCCAGTGTGAATGCATATTGAAAAAACGGTTTTGGGGGAGAGTAGTAGGTAGACATGATTAGAAGTGGACTTTTCCTATAACTATGTTCCTCTAACTACTTGGTCTGAAAGCGGAGCCCGTCCCGCTGAAAAGCGCATACATATACACGCGGTTTCTACCTGTGAAATACGTGCAATGTGTACGAAATTGAAATAGTGCATACAGCGAATACGCGGGGCTCAATTACAGTAATGGAAACCACTGCGTTTATAGTATGAAAGGACGTGTGCCCGCATAAGGAGGTTGGTTGGGGTGGTGGATGGGTAAAACACAGGACTTTCACCCAGGAGACGGGGTTCGCGTCCTGTGTTTGGCGCTTATGCCGTTTTTAGCGTGTTTATGTGGCGGCGTTTTTCGCGACTTTGTAGTGTTTTTTGTTAAGCCTTTCCCAATGTTTCTTCCCTAAACCCAACCGTTTATTAGTGTGTTTTTGTGATTTTCTTGTGTTATTAAAGCCTTTCCCTGCATTCTTTGTCTAAACCCAACCATATCTATGTTTTTGTGTGTGATGCTGTTCCCGATAACACACAACGTGGTGACGCGAGCTGCGTGCATATAAAACGCACCGGTCCCCATGACTTCAATTGGGCGCTCCGCGTATGTAATGCCGTAGAATTTCACTTTCGTTACACATTGCACGGTAGAAACCCGTGTTATTTATGCGGCTTGCGAAATCGGGTTGGAAAGCGGCTAATGACATCAGATGCAGCACGCTGTTGCACTAAAGTTATGGAGGTTATAGAGGAAGTAAGCATTTTCACTTTTATTTCAAAATGTTTGTTTAATGGCAGCCGTAACATTAATGAGCATACACTAACTAGGTCTAACACCTCCCTCTCCCTCCATTGACTTGCTCTATCACTGTTCTCCATGTAGGTCTAGTTAAGTTTTTAATTTTACCTCAGTTGTCCAAACTGCAGCCGCATTGAAAATAATCAGACCTTGGTCTGATTCATTACCACATATGGAAGTGGTCTAAATCTGATTTGAAAACATCAGATCTGGGCAAGATTTGAGTGGTCACACTATTGCTGAAGAAGTTTGGGCCACTTTCGCCTGCAGTCTGAATGTAGCCAAAGATTGCATTGGACATGATGACAGGATGTTTGTTAAGTAACTCTTCAACAATAAAAAACTGTAGAAAAAAATAACTTTCTTGTCAATTGCTTCTGAAATAGTTAAGTATCACACAAACAATGAACTTCATTAGATATTTTTCTAGGTTGGCAGTTCGATCCCTGGCCCGTACAGTTCCATGCGAAATGTCCTTGGGCAAGACACTGAACCCTGAATTGCCCCTGATGCTGCACCATTGGAGTGTAAATGAGTGTGAGTGTTTATCTGATGAGCAGGTGACACCTTGTATGGCAGCCTTGGCCATCAGTGTATGAATGTGTTTGAATGGTGAATGGTTCCTGTAACATAAAAGCACTTTGACTAGTCGTTAGGACTAGAAAAGCACTATATAAATACATTCCATTTACATTTACAAATATATAAGTTCATCTCTCTTCTATAGTTCAGTAACAGCTCAGCTCCTCCCTGAGTCTCTCCGTCTCCTCGTAGCTCTGTATTTTCACTTCTCTCACTTACACTTCTAAGTTAAAGTGATTCTAGACTACATCATATTGAAGTTTAACAGTGTGTGACTCCCTCTGGTGGATGTTGTGGAGTATTGTGTTGTCTCTGCTCCAAAGGTTTTTATACAGAGTTTTGGTGTTTCTGTCACTGTGGGCTGCAGAGCACAGTAGTACACAGCAGAGTCAGACAGCTGAAGCTTCTGGATCTTCAGAGGAACTGATCTTAAGCTGGAATTTAGTGTGGATGAAAATCTCTCCTCATCAACTGTTTTCCCGGAGCCAACCTTAAAGCGGCTCAGAATGAATTTGGGGCTGTTGTTTCCATCCTGTTTGTACCAGAAGAGATAATCATTAGATGAACTGCTGTTATATTGACAGTCAAGTGTTACTGCCTCTTCTTCAGTAGCAGTCACATCTCCTTCTGGTTGCAGCACGTTGTCTTTTGTGCTCTGCATTCTGTAAAACAGCAACAAACAGAATCAGTGTGCTGTTAAAGAATCATATCAATGTTGGATTGATATCAAAGAAACAGAGTTGTGTTCATACCAAGGCTCATAGCAGCCAGCAACACTGAGATGAACAGAGGCTTCATATCTGCAGTGTGGAGTAACTCTGAGCTACAGCAAGTATAAAGAAGGCTGTGATCTCTCTGTTTAGTCTTCATCAACACTAAGGTGGTGGATTAGAAGGAGGAACCTGATCACAGTGACAGGGCTCATTCACAGCCCTGGGTTATTCCCCACTGACAACTTTACAATAAACACATGTTGAGCCTCTTTCCTTTCTTAGTGTAATATGTCTTGTATGCAGTCATCATTGAAATTTTCAGGTGAGTTGTTTCCTGTTTATTCCCCAACATATAAAATGTGCCCCTAGATAATTCTCATCAGAGAGATTGAAACGAAATAATTTAAGCTGAGAAAAACTTTATTGTCTGTCACTGGTTAATAAAATATATTTGGCATTTAATTTAGTAGTTGACAACTAATCGATTAATATTATCAGCTCCATCAGATACTAATCAAAACTGCCAAATATTAGTACAAAAGCTTTCTTTATACTTATACTTATATACCTATAAGTTTTTTCACTGTTTGGTGAGCAGCAGTCAACTGAAATAAGCAATATACTCCTGAAATAAAAGTATTTTTGTTATATTACAAAGGGACTGTTTTATTATATTCATGCCACTCTAGACATGAATATGTGTAGAGTATAAAATGTCATACAAAGGTGTTAAAGTATGTATAAAAGGATGCACAAATAAACTGACAAAAATGTTGATGTCTTCATCATTTCATCAGATAGAAATATTTCAAACTTCTTAAAGAATTGAAACTAACTGAAGCAAAAACAAGCATTTGCCAAAACTTGTAGATGGTAAACAACAATATTCACGTTCATACAGACTCGATATATGTTTGATGTCCTGCAAATCATATGAACAGAGATTAAAAGCACCAGTGATGTAATATTAGAGCAGATATGTTACTGTTAGAATGGCCGCATAGCGGTTGGATAATGACAGCAGGAAACTTGAGGCAGAGGTATGGTGCAGAACAACAGGTGTTTATTTCCCCAGCAATTAACACAAACTTGGAAGCCATGAGCGCATCCAGCAAAACTGAGTACCACAGGCAACATGTGGTCCAGACAGCAGTAGTGCTAGATGGAAAACTGGCAGCCTTTTATAGCCTGCCACTGATCTTATCGACCCTACCATAGTGCCAGGTAAGTCTGAAATGTACTCAATTTAAACAATTATACACAAAACCACAACCACATCAAACACATTTCGACTAATCTACTCTTATCTCAATTTACTTGCATTTGTTACCTAATACAATCACACATAGTTAGTTTAGCAAGTACAGTCAATTAAAGTACTCCAACACCCCTCCGCCACATGAAACATGGTATCTCCCGGAACCTTTAAAATGGGGCTCGATACGCTGGGGACTCTTTTAGCCTGAGGACTCTGGAGAAGAGACACGATAGAGGTGAGTTACTTGAACACCAACTTTCTATTGTACAAACAGCAACAGTTAACCTGCATTCAATTAATCAGTAGTGGTGGGCAGAACGAGGCGCCGTGAAACAATGAAACAGTTGAAGCAAATGTGCCATATTGTGTTGAGGCTTCGAAACAATCCGACACCCTTCTCAACGATGACACCTAGTGGTCACTGGCAGGTGTTGATCTGAAACAACCTTGACAACGAGCCATTCAAAAAAAATGTAGGCTATTATTTTATTTTTCTAATATGTGAAGCTTGTAAGGCTTGTAGGCTCCTCATTGTGCATAATGTTATTTTGGTTATGAAAAATGAATATTGATAAAAGAAATCAAGCCACAATGTCTCACTTTTTATAGATTTTTATTCAAAAATATTAATTTCTCTGCTGTGCAAGGACTTAGCCTACTTTTTTTTACAGATAATTTCTCCAGCCTTTGAAAAGATCCTCTGACAAGGGACACTTGTTGCTGGCATGCAAAGGTATTTTTAGCAAGGACATACAAATGAGGAAAGATAACTGCTCTCTCTTTCCAGTAAGTTAGGGGATCAGGAGTTCTGGGCAAAAACATAGTTGAGGTATTTTTTCTCTTCCACTGTGGCTTCAGCTGTAGCATTGTGTATCATCTTGGTTTCACGGATACGATCATCAAAACGTTCCCATAAACTGTCCTGTGTTTCTACTGGTGTTGATGTTGATTATGATGGGCCTGATGTTGACATTTGTGGCTCTGAATGAAAATGAAAACTGAACTTCCATTTTTTATCTATCTATCTATCTATCTATCTATCTATCTATCTAGATCGATCTATCTATCTAGATCTATCTATCTAGATCTATCTATTAATGTGTCACTGTATGTAGGCTATAGCTGTCTGTCTCTAGCCTATCAGTCAATGTGTAGATTTAAATGTAAGCCTAAATATAACTAAACAAATCACACTATAAATGTCACTATATCACCAAAAATCCGCTATCTCAAAATCAAACTCCTCTCACAAAACCCACGGATTGTGTGATCTGTTCCAGACCCTGTCAATCAAACTCTGATTCGGCAGACCATGCCACCTATCGAAAGTCGAAACACTTGTAAAACACTCCGATGCTTCATTTAGCCGTAGTCACGTGACATGGCTGTTTTGAATCACGCGCGAATCAGTGTTTCAAACATCTGCACCGGGATCTCAACAAAGCTTCGGAACGTCAATTTCACGTCCAGCCATCCCTATTAATCAGGGATCTACTATACTGCACATGTTTAGGTAACCACACTAGCAAACTGAGCACATGTGTTTCTCTTGACAGGGCTGGCCTCCAATCACCACCAGCTGCAACCTTCACAAAACAGACGGAGTATTTTCCAATAAACATTTAAAACTTGTGCCTCCTTTTTATTTACCTGTAACCTAATGAGCTACAGTGTACTAATGCTAAAATATTAGTGATGAAGAGCACCTTCATTACAGTTACAGATGATAATATCAGAGATAAAGGTTAAGTGATGTAATATTAGAGCAGATCTTTTACAGATGATGATATCCGACAGCCCAGCCTCGTTCCTCTGGACGTCTCAGCTACGCTACGACGCCTGGAGGCTGAAACACAAAGCGGAGTTCAAACAGCCGAAAAAGACAAGCAGCCGACAGCCACAGTGGCTCAAAGTCCTGCAGACTTCCTTCAGTAGTGGAGCTACAAGTCTAAAGTTTGTCCTGAGGGTGGCGCTAGAGGAAAGATCATGGGGATCCCCTCTGAGCTTACTGGCTCAGGGATTTTTCTGTCTCAATATAATAGAAATCATTACCACAATACACTTCATTTCTTGTGAGGAATTCAGCTTTGGTTAATATCGGAGCAAGGGTGTAATAGTTTCAATGTGTTAGTTGGAGTTTAAGTTTTTACTAAGGTTTAGTTTTTTTATATATTGTTATTTTTTGTAAGGGCCAGGTGTAATGTTCTCAGAAGTATGTATCTACATATTCATATAGAATACATGTTGGAGAACAGCCACGATGTTTAATCTTTAAACTACTTTAGTGTCCGATGTGAAGCAGTCACAGCACAGCGACATCTCATGTAAAGTCCAGGGTTTTAATAATAATAATCATAATAATAATAATAATAAAGCTAAGACAGAGCACCTGAGCAGTTTTAGCAGCACTTAAGCCGAATTAATGTTACTAAAAGAATTTCTTAGATCTAATGTTTGTAGTTCTTTAGATAATATAATAATGGTCCACATTTAAGTGAAATAGCATATTTTTAAATTGAAAAACTGAAAATTTTCTTGAGGAAGGAAGTCTAAACCCCTCGCCAAATACGTGCACATGAGACTTCCAATAACCCGAGGGAAAACACTCAAATCTGTTCAGTTTCTGTGGTTTAATGTCAATTACTCAGTGAGAGTTGAAGTAAATTCATGCTGTCTCTTTTTATTAACCCTCCTGTTGTTCTCGGGTCAAATTTGACCCATTTCAAAAGGTTTCCATATCAGAAATGTGGGTTTCTTTAAACCAAATTGTCGAAATAATGTGGATGGTTCCATACAACCATTCCTCTTCACGTTCAAGTTAAATAAATGAGCTACTTTCATTAGATTTTTTTGTTTTATTCAATTTTATAGCATTTGAAGAAAAATTTATAATAGAACATTGAAAAACGCAGAAAAAAAAAATGTCAAAGTGACAAAATCAGAAAAGCCTAAAAAATGTCATAAGCGCAGAAAAATATTGACAGAAACTTCGAAAAAGTGACAAAAGTGTCAATTTGTTTTTTTTACATTTTGACCCAGAAAAACAAAGCTGCTGCGGGTCAACAGGGAGGACAACGCAAGGTTTAAGTAGTGAAATATTAAAGCTCTCGTGCATAACTTTTTGATATTAATGAACGTCCGTTACATTCAAGCCATTACCAAATGAGTTGCTACAAAGCTAATTAAGACGATCAGCTCCACATAACTCTCTCTGTATTTCTCAGTGTGACTATGTTCAGAAGATTGTGGCATCCGGTGACTTTCACGCACAGAAACTCGTGTGAAGTGCTGTCTCCTTTTTAAGTAGTGAAAGATTAAAGATAAAAATCTCAAACTGACATAATTTATGTTCACCTTTTTTTTCTTTTCTTTTCTTTAAACCTGGAAAGTTTTTGTGTAGTTTTAGTTTTTCTTGAAGGTTTTATTTTTTATTAATTTTCAGTTTACTAAAATTATTTTTCAAGAGTTATTGAAGAGAAGCTGAGGGGACGTTGTAAACAAGCTTTCATTTCTCACCATCTTTTAAAAGAGCTAAAGAAACTATCACAAAAAAGAGGAAACTTTGACATTTGTGTTTATATCTTTCACTTCAAAGCCAGGTTCCTGTTTCTGTGCAAATTAATTTATTCATAACAGCTGCAGGTTTTTAACAGGAAGTCATAAAGGCAGCACCCAACTCTAACGGCACTTTCACACCTATTTTTCGGTGGACTTGGTGCAATTGGGGGGGTCAGTTTGCTTTCACACTTTCTCAAATGCACCAAAACTGTAAACACACATCATGCGTTCGAGACAGTTGCTTGTTTATTGGACAGAATATCTGAAACTCGACGACACTTCTGATCTCAGTAATAAAGGAGCAACACCATATTTATAACGTCCTGGGTTTTCTGGTTCTGCTTTAGTGTTTCTCATATTTTAGATGAAGGTGAACAATGTGAGCAGCTGACAGTGAAGGAGAGATATGATGATGTCACAAAGACTGTTTATGTCCCACACACTGATGATGTCACACAGACGACCAGCAATGTGTGCTCAGAACAGCTTATGGATCAGAAAGTTATTGTCCCTTAAATCATATAGAAGTCTGTATATTATGTGAGGTTGAAGATGCAGGCTAATAAATGCTCTGTTGTTGGTTCACTTCCTGTGTTTGGGTCGGATCGCGTTCTCACCTGAAGTGAACTGAACTCTATAGTTACCTTGGAAGAAAACAGAGACCCCCGTTTTTAAGTGGACCAGAGTTTGTTGGTTTGGTCCACGCCAGAGTTTAATAAGCTTTCACACTGGTCCAAACCAACTGGACTATCAGACCAATTGCTCCAGGGTTTTGTTTAAACGGACCAAACAAGGCAGGTGTGAAAGCTTAAAGGTACTCCATAAAGACAGGACTGTTAACTATTAAAGGTGCTCTAAGCGATGTTGGGTGACGGCTCTTCTTGTTGAAGTTCAAAGTATTTTCAAACAAAACGAGGCTAGCTCGCCCCTCCCTCGTCCTCATCCCGCCCCTCCCCCTCCATTCCGTGCTTCCGTGCACTAACTCCCAGACCCCCACCCCCGAATCCTTTGTGTTGGTTATTGGCTGGAACACTGGAAGACAGTTTGTTATGTTTGGTGGTGCAGGTTGGCACAGTTTGTTTTTCTTGGCGTTTGTGGAGCCTGGGCTTTCTACAGAGACCGCGTTTTTTTACAGTGTTCAGGGGACAGGCAGCTAGCAGATAGTGAGGAGATGATTGCTGTATGTGACAACAAATGTGTGTGTATATATATATATATATATATATATATATATATATATATATATATATATATAGTAAATAGTATATATATATATATATATATATATATATATATATATTTTTAAAATATATATATATATATATATATATATTATAAATAAAATATTAAAATAAAAATAACAGTAAAGGATGTTTAGTGACTCACCTACACCATCATCTATTTTTTGCAAACGCACGTCCTGTGAAGAAGGATGTAGAAATAGAGTAGAATCTAGCATATTACTGTTTTTAAAAATTTATCTGACACAAACTCAAGTTACAAAGTGCTTCACAAATAACTTAAGATGAAAGAAAATACAATTTAATGATAGATGCTCAAATGCAGTAGAGCCACATAATAGATCAGTTTAATAAAATGCAAAATTAACGACTACGAACTCTTGTGTTTCAGATTCATGTAGAAATATATGTATTTGTTCTGAGGAATAAATACAGGAACATGACTCAGCAGACTGATAGAAATACAGGAACATGACTCAGCATACGGATAGAAATACAGGAACATGACTCAGCAGACTGATTTGAAAGTTACCTTTTGATGATGATGGACGTCACTATGACGACGAGAACAGTGTGCAGAGTGAAGAGAAGCAGACGAACAGCCAGCAGTGTGTCAAATGCTATTGTTCCTGTGAAACAGATCAGAAGGCTGTTGGACTGTAGACTAGTAATGAGACACACACACACACACACACACACACAAGACACACACACACAGACATACACACACATACACACATAGACACAGAAACATACATAAAGACACACACACACACAGACACACACACACACACACACACAGACACACACACAAACACACACACAGACACAGACACACACACAAAAAATCTAAACTCTACTGTAGACTAGTAATGCACCGAATGTAGCAACAAATAAAACTCTTTCGGTGTTTGGCCAAATTAATGAAAAAGCCAAATACATTTTACCCAATAATTTCATTTTTGATGGCATGATCAAATATCAACCAGTGTAGACTGAGAGGTGCGCACGCTTTATAAATGTTGCAAACATGCCGGCAGTGTGGATGTTATTGAGGGCTAGACTTGGACTGTATAAACTTTAGTGTTTGGCTGATTTTGATTTTCAACTTCGCCCCCCGTGTGTCTGTCAAAACACGGACTGAGATGACTTCTCTCTTTTGATACTTGAATTCATTAATTATAGGACTTACAGGGCTCAAGGACACTGTTAATCATTGACATCCTCAGTAATAGATTTCTGATCAAGAACTGATCAAACAAACCTTCCTCGTCAGCCTCCACGTGCAGGCTATACGGCGCGGAGAGGTTGTGGTTGTTCCTCTTCAAACCACAGGTGTAGTTCCCAGAATCCTTTGCAGTCAGATAACCCAGAGTGAGGTTGGGGCCAGACTCACAGAGGGTGAAGCCGTCTTTGAACCAGGTGACATCCAGTTGGTGGATAGTACAGCTTGCAGCAGAACAGTTCAGTGTGACTGTTTCCCCTTTTTTAAACACTCTGTCATCTCTGGAGCTTCTTATCTTCATCTGAGCACCATCTAAAGTAAATATGACAAATAAAATAAATGTGCATTATAAAAGTCCTTGATTAATAAATTCATTACATAGTTTTGAGCAAATTTAGCCCGAAGTGCATTAAAATGTTTTACTATAAACAACAACTAATGCAAATTCTCACTTAATATAATCTTAAAAAATTTAATTTTAAATGCTCTTACCTTCGACTGTGACTCTCACTCCTGGTTGGCCAGTAAAAGTTTTTTTGCGATCATTAGTTTGCACTCTAAAACGAAAAGTTGCATCGTCTTTCTCCTGTAAATCTGAGATCTGTAAAGTGCAGCTTCCCTTCTTGTCTCCCAGGTATCTGTAACGAGGGTTGTTGTTGTTTGATTCGCTGTCGTACACAGACGTAGCGGTAAGCAGACAGAATTCCTCGTTCTGGCACCAGACGACTCTGACGCCCTTGATCAAAGGTGCTCCTGCATCATCAACGACTGGTGTGAAGGAGCAGGGGAGGGTGACTGTTGATCCTATCACACCACAAACAGGATCTGGATAGTTCACACTTTGACCCAGAGCACCTGGAACAACACAACAGTGAGATTAGGAATAAAGGCTCTGACACACCAACCCGATTATTGGCCGTCGGACAGTGTGGCGAGGTCGCTGACTCAAGGCTGATCGGTGTGTTCCGTGCCAGTCGGAGGAGCAGTTGGCATCCATTTTGGCCGATTTGACTTGTTGAATCGGCCAGTGGGCAGTCGGACTCAATGACCAATCTGATTGGTGGAGTGCTAGCCCTTGACTAGCGAATCAGTGCTTCTTCCACAAGAAGAAGCCCGAGAGCTGACAACGCCAGTATCTCCTTATTACTAGCCATCATATTTTCTTGTGTTCAGCGAGTAATGACAACAACGATCCTTCTTGACTACTATCACCACTCTCTGATGAAGACAATGACTGATGACAGCGTGCTCTGTGTTTACTAGGTCTAAAGAGATGTTACGTCATTTCTGTTTTTCATTTTTGGGGCGAAAATACAGATTAGTGCCGCTTGCTGTTATGGAGATGTTTTGCGCACGCGCAGAACGTATGCTCAACTCGGCGTTGTTTCGTTGTGTTCCGAGGCACTTTTTTGACTAACTCGGGAGGCTGATCAGTCTGACTGCCTTTTCTGCCGACGGTTGGCCATCAGGTTGGTGTGTCAGATCCTTAAAGATGCAGTAGTTACAGTGCCTTGCGAAAGTATTCGGCCCCCTTGAACGTTTCGACCTTTTGCCACATTTCAGGCCTCAAACATAAAGATATAAAACTGTAATTTTTTGTGAAGAATCAACAACAAGTGGGTCCCAATTATGAAGTGGAACGAAATTCATTGGCTATTTCAAACTTTTTTAACAAATAAAAAACTGAAAAAGTGGGCGTGCAAAATTATTCAGCCCCTTTACTTTCAGTGCAGCAAACTCTCTCCAGAAGTTCAGTGAGGATCTCTGAATGATCCAATGTTGACCTAAATGACTAATGATGATAAATAGAATCCAGCTGTGTGTAATCAAGTCTCCGTATAAATGCACCTGCTCTGTGATAGTCTCAGAGGTCCGTGCAAAAGCGCAGAGGGCATCATGAAGAACAAGGAACACACCAGGCAGGTCCGAGATACTGTTGTGGAGAAGTTTAAAGCGCGGGTTTGGATACAAAAAGATTTCCCAAGCTTTAAACATCCCAAGGAGCACTGTGCAAGCGATAATATTGAAATGGAAGGAGTATCAGACCACTACAAATCTACGAAGACCCGGCCGTCCCTCTAAACTTTCAGCTCATACAATTAGAAGACTGATCAGAGATGCAGCCAAGAGGCCCATGATCACTCTGAATGAACTGCAGAGATCTACAGCTGAGGTGGGAGACTCTGTCCATAGGACAACAATCAGTCGGTATACTGCACAAATCTGGCCTTTATGGAAGAGTGGCAAGAAGAAAGCCATTTCTTAAAGATAACAATAAAAAGTGTTGTTTAAAGTTTGCCAAAAGCCACCTGGGAGACACCCCAAACATGTGGAAGAAGGTGCTGTGGTCAGATGAAACCAAAATCGAACTTTTGGCAACAATGCAAAACGTTATGTTTGGCGTAAAAGCAACACAGCTCATCACCCTGAACACACCATCCCCACTGTCAAACATGGTGGTGGCAGCATCATGGTTTGGGCCTGCTTTTCTTCAGCAGGGACAGGGAAGATGGTTAAAATTGATGGGAAGATGGATGGAGCCAAATACAGGACCATTCTGGAAGAAAACCTGATGGAGTCTGCAAAAGACCTGAGACTGGGACTGATTTGTCTTCCAACAAGACAATGATCCAAAACATAAAGCAAAATCTACAATGGAATGGTTCACAAATAAACATATCCAGGTGTTAGAATGGCCAAGTCAAAGTCCAGACCTGAATCCAATCGAGAATCTGTGGAAAGAACTGAAAACTGCTGTTCACAAACGCTCTCCATCCAACCTCACTGAGCTCGAGCTGTTTTGCAAGGAGGAATGGGCAAAAATGTCAGTCTCCGATGTGCAAAACTGATAGAGACATACCCCTAGCGACTTACAGCTGTAATCGCAGCAAAAGGTGGCGCTACAAAGTATTAACTTAAGGGGGCTGAATAATTTTGCGCGCCAATATTTCAGTTTTTTATTTGTTTAAAAGGTTTGAAATATCCAATAAATTTCGTTCCACTTCATGATTGTGTCCCACTTGTTGTTGATTCTTCACAAAAAATTACAGTTTTATATCTTTATGTTTGAGGCCTGAAATGTGGCAAAAGGTCGAAAAGTTCAAGGGGGCCGAATACTTTCGCAAGGAACTGTAAGTCTTATAAAACTAACTTTCTGTCATATTTGCTGAAACTGACCCTATGTTCCTGTAGATCTACATGAATTATGTAATATAAAAAAATCCAGCTCCTCTGGCACCACCTACAGCCTGTAGTGCGATTGGCAAAATTCCACCGCTCCCAGTTGATTTTCTCCAATCAGGGCCACAGGGGGCGGGGTCTATCTGCCTGTCAATCACTGCTCAGGCACTCACACGCATATATTAGAGTTCTCCCCTCCCCCTTCCCCGCGCACGAGCTGCAGAAAGGTTTCCCAAAACTCGAGTGAATATTGGCGTGGCTTTTCAGAGGTGGTGTGAGCTCTGGGATTTTAAAGATCTGAAGAACGATGCAGATGTAGCCACATTTCTTCTCGACAGGTAACATAATTACCTTGAATAATTTATCTTTCACTTGGTTATTAGGAGTCAAAAGTCCACAAAGCTAGGTTGGTGAGGATAATAGTAACGTTTGCACAGTGGTCGGTCAGATATGATGCTGAAATGGCAGAAACGGTAGCCTGCTAGTTAGCATTGTTTTACTGTTGGTGAGTAAAGTTAACATTGTGTTAGTGTTAACTTATTGAAAACGTTGTCTGACATGCCGGCAGTTCTGTCAAACTCCGTTGTGTGGGAGGGGCTTAGGAGACGGTTTGGGCTGCAGCAGAAAGGGGGGAGGGACTGAGAAGTTGTCGATGTTCAAATTTGTTGGCAAAGTCCTGGATCTTCACAATCTTACCTACAGCAGCTTTAAAGGAACTTGATTTAGAGTGAATGCTTTGATGTAAAAACTAAGGAATAGGGCTGGGTACCACAGATGATTCCCGATTTGATAACATTTTTGAGTCAATATCAATCAGGTTAGGAAAATTTCAGATATAATACCAGTTTAGCTTGGATGTTAAATAGATTCTCAGAGAATATATTTACCAAGTTAAGTTTACATTAAATGTCCAATATGTAATATAGACAGCTAACGTTTAAAATGGTTACGGCAGTTCAAATTCAAATACTGAAAAGACTGGTCTCCCCCAGCCTTTCCTCCCCAGCGTCGAAGTTCACGGGACTTGCCAGGTTGAGTAGCCTGGAAAAACCCTGATGAACTTCCAGCAAATTTCAGATTTGCTCTGCAATTCCGTCTGGCCAAGAGCCCATTCAAGCCCATTTCCAGTTTTTCCAAATCGAGGCACCAATCACAACCGTTGAGGCGGGCTTTACATGGATGCCGCTGTCGTTGCTACGTCACCCGGATGGAATTGTGCCCAGAGGCATTTGAGCGGCGTCCGTTGGTGACGCCTCTTTGCAAATGGGCTGTGAATGAAGCTTGCTCATATACTCTCAGTTACAACCGAGAAGGGTCTGGTGTCAACCAGGCTACAGGTTGAGAACACTAAACCCAACGTCACACAATGTCAGTGTTAGGTTGATGCTAGTCTTGCATTGCCAGACAGGGACAGGAGCAGACTCAATAGACTGATCAGGAGAGCGAGCTCTGTCCTGGATTGTCCTCTGGACTCCATAGATGAGGTGGGGGAGGGAATGATGTTAGCCAAGCTGACATCCATCATGGACAACACCTCTCACCCCCTACATGACACTGGGGTCCCTGAGCAGCTCCTTCAGCAGCAGACTGATACACCCACGGTGTAAGAAGGAGAGGTACTGCAGCACCCGATATTGTTGTAGTTTTTTTAATTTCCTGTTTCAATTACCCACCACTCATCATGGCTCTATGTATATCTTTGTTATTATCTGTATTTATATTTTTCCATCTGTATTTATATTTTTCCATTCCGAGTACTTACTTTTTCAATATAATTTATATTATGGTTAATTACTTTTGCTGTTATTTAATTCCATATTATTCAATCTAATTTCACGTCAATTACTTACTTACATTA
Source organism: Perca fluviatilis (assembly GCF_010015445.1). Taxonomy (NCBI): domain Eukaryota; kingdom Metazoa; phylum Chordata; class Actinopteri; order Perciformes; family Percidae; genus Perca; species Perca fluviatilis. The sequence continues at coordinate 1,929,647 of NC_053122.1, read as the reverse complement.
CAAGACGTTTCGCATTATGGCCACCTCACTTTACTTTGCTTAAATACTTTTTTTATAATGCCACTTTACATTCATTCAATCCTTTTTGCACATTGTCTGTTGTTTGCCTGTTGTTTGTTTGTTTGGTTTTCCGTTGGTTTTTTTTTTATTGTGGAAAAACTGCTGCTGTAATGAGTGAATTTCCCCATTGGGGGATGAATAAAGTATTATCTAATGTAATCTAATCTAATGTAAACATTACTTTTTAGCGCAGCAGAGTTGTTAGATGCTGCTATGTTGACGATTATAAAATTTCAAAGGAGAAAATCCTGGCTTTAGCATTGTTGTCATATAAAAAACTTGCCTTGAACATGTCCTTCAAAACAATCCTACTGGTTTTCTGCTACATCAGACAATCATTGTGTTGCCGTTTTTGATAACATTATCATAGGATGCGCTTACATTACATGTTTTTTATCCAAAGTGACTTACTATATATGTCAGAGGTCACACGCCTCTGGAGCAACTAGGGAAGTGTCTTGCTTAGGGACACATTGGTTGATGTATCACAGTGGGAATCTAACCCTGGTCTCCCACACCAAAGCCATGTGTCAGATCCCCTGCACCATCACCACCCCTATCTTACCTATGACTCCTAGTCTCACGCCTGATTGGCCAGTAAAAGTTGCTCTGCTGTCATTAGTTTCCACTCTGAAGCGAAAAGTTGCACCATCTTCCTCCTGTAAATCTGAAATCTGTAAAGTGCAGTTTCCCTTCTTGTCTCCCAGGTATCTGTAACGAGGGTCGGTGTTGTTTGATTCGCTGTCGTACACAGACAGAGTCTCTCCGAAACAGGTTTCATGGTTCTTGCACCAGACGACTCTGTTGATCTCAATCAAAACTTCTTTTCCATTGTTGTTGACAGACTTCAGTGGTGTGAAGGAGCAGGGGAAGGTGACGGTCGATCCTTTCATAGCCCAAACAGGGCTATCTGGATAGTTGACACATTGACCCAGAGCACCTGGAACAACAACACAGTGAGTTTAGGAATGAAGGAACTTGACTTAGAGTGAACACTTTGATGTGAAAACTCATAAAAAGGGCTGGGTATATCACCAAAGGTTTTACGAATTCAATTCCGAATTCACAAGGCTCCGATTCGATAACATGTTTAATTCAATATCAATCAGGTTTACCAGTTTAGCTCAGATTTTCAGAGAACGCATTGAACAAGTTAGTGTTTACATTAAGAACTAACCCCTAAAAGGGTTTAGTAGATTGTAGTAGCAGGGTTTGTACGGTCATGGAAATCCTGGAAAAGTCATGAAATTTGAAAATAGCAACTTCCAGACCTGGAGAAGTTTGGGAAAGATAAATAAATACAAAAAGTTTTGGAAAAGGGAGGGTCATTTTCTTCACAAATTCCTGTATAATAGAGTGTGGTTCAGTTAAGATCCATATTGGTTCAACAATATTTTAATGTTCAGGCAGTCACGTCACTTACTTTTGTGAGATGTAAATTAGCACAATTCCAGGAAAATGCCATTTTACCAATGTATGGCTTCACTTAGACAAACACAAGACATGGCTTGAGAAAGACTAGGACCTGCTGCTGCTGCGCATGAATCCACTCACCGCATTGCCAGTTTTATCTTTTTTTTCACCCCGATGTGTTATCTGTTTTTTTCACCCCGATGACCAAGGTGACACCCACTGCCAGCTGCAGCACTACTCTCTCGTCCACCAGTTAAACAAGGGAGCATTTTGGGTGCTGTGTCCAGAAACGAAGCCCTTGCTAACTGCAGAGGTACTGTGGGCAACAAAGGTGGCTAATTCTCACTATTCCTACAAAACTTTACTAGCTTTCATTTAGAATGTTAAGTAAAAAAACTATGGTGACTACAAGACAATATAATCATATTGTGCTTTTAAAAACATCAGAAACCTAGGACAATATTGTTGCTGCTGACAGACTTATATTGTTACGATAAGTGCCTGTCAACATATAAAAGGTCCCTACAGAGATAAATATGTGCATAGTTGGTCTAAAATCTTGTATTCCAAAAAACTGTTTCCCTCTGATATTGCTTCCTTTTGAAGTTAATGTCTGTTACTGGACACTTTTATTTACTTATTTATTTTTCTAACGTGACATCATGACTTTGCGTAAACATACACGCCACTTTCTAAAGCCAAGTGGCGTGTTATCTGTACACATTTTGAGCTATCTGCGTGTATGTCCACGCAGTATACAGCGGACGGGATGGGTTTAGGAAAACAACGGGATGCGAGACAACAACGGCATGGTTGGGTTTAGGATAAGAAGAAAGCAACGGTTGGGTTTAGGAAACGTGACACGCGGGACACGATCCCCGGTCTCCTGGGTGGAAGTCCTGTGTTGTTTGACCCGTCCACCCCCACCCCCCCGACCAACCTCCCTACGCGGATTTTCGGGCTTTCATACTACTTGCTACGGTGTAAATTCACACGCAATTGCAAGGTAATGTAAATCAATGGAGGCCAAACGGCATTGATAAACATGATAAAAAGCAAGTATGCGTCTTGATACATACGCCACTTCATGAGATTAGTCTGTATTTTTCAAATATTGTTGCCTCCCAGTAATTTGTCCATTAGGACTAGATAATGGAGTTCTCAGGGTTTGACAGATTTTATTCTGTAAACATCTTACTGGTATGAGTGTTAAATACATGTTTATTTTGTATCAAACCATATAGCTTGAGAAAGGAAAGGAAATGTGTTGGTGAAAATGTGTATGTAGGCCTACCCTGTTAAAGTACTTTTTACTTAGCAGTAACATGACTACAAGACTACACCATGGTAAACTATGAAAAAATCCATCTATGACAATTTAACAGGGTTAAGTTATTTATATTATTATTTTCATAGGATGCTCTTACCAGCGGCTCTGACTCTCACTCCTGGTTGGCCAGTAAAAGATGCTCTGCTGTCATTAGTTTCCACTCTGAAGCGAAAAATTGCTTCGTCTTCCTCCTGTAAATCTGAGATCTGTAAAGTGCAGTCTCCCTTCTTGTCTCCCAGGTATCTGTAACGAGGGTCGGTGTTGTTTGATTCGCTGTCGTACACACACGGAGTCTCTCCGAAACAGAATTCATGGTTCTTGCACCAGATGACTCTGACGACCTCGATCAAAACTTCTTTTCCATTGTCGTCCATGACAGACTTCAGTGGTGTGAAGGAGCAAGGGATGTTGACTGTTGATCCTATCACACTACAAAAAGGATCTGGATAGTTCACAATTTGACCCAGAGCACCTGGAACAACAACACAGTGAGTTTAGGAATGAAGGACATGACATGTACCCTGTTAAAGTCCTTTTTACTGAACAGCACTAACATGACAGTCATTGACAAATTACAGCAGTCGTTGACACGATACAGTGACACTGTCGACTACAGCCAGAGAGGAGAGAGACCATAAAACAACTATACAGATGGGCCTCAGCTACTAAAACAGAAAACTATACAAGAAAATAATAAAACAGATTCAGAGCTGCAACTTCAGAAGCATAAATGACAAAAACGTCATTAAAGATATTAATGTAACGTGAATAAAGTCCATGTCTTACCAGCGAGCAGTAACGTGAAGCAACAGGATATCTTTCTGTCCCAAACTGCCATCCTTACTTTTTTTTAATGAGTTGATTTAATGTTTGACTTGAATGTTGAACCTGCAGCAGAGATGAGAAAGACACTGACTGACTGTAGAACTGAGACAGAGCATTAAATGTGATTGTGGTTATTAACTTAGTTCCTCATTTTCTTAAATTGTAATGAACCTGTACATGCCTTTAGTATTTATTTCTAGAAAGTTTGAAAGTAAACTGAGACTTAATATTTCAACATGTTATGTTTTATGCTTTTTTATAATGTCTCTTCAATGTAAAGTGGCAGTTTAGTATCTTTTGGTCCTCTGTAGCCATTTGAGGTCAAATTCAAAGATGTTGCAGTTGATGGGGAAGCTTCTGTTTTCATGAAATTTTTAAGTTAGTAAAATGTTCTGTGGTAAAAATGTCATTCTACTGAGTTCTTCTGTGAATTATGATGTTATGGAATATCAACAACCAGTTCTTTCAGTTTTATTAGTGTTTCAGTGTCTATTTGGGATGCAGATCAACATGAACAATGGAAGGAGCTCATTGTGGCCGATCTATTTTCATTGTTTTCTATCAGCAGCTGGTATGAACAGAACCAAAAGTTTAAGTCCGCTGGATTCCATAATTACATGTCTGCGACCGGCACAACATTTCCTACATTTTGATCAACCATGATGTATGAAAAGTGAAAACTGTAGGGGAGAGAGCAATTTGTTTGAGGAAAATGTTCAGAGAATCATACTGCCGCTCCCCCCTCTGTCCTCCCCTCTGACTCTCAACATTCTTTCCCATATTTATTACACACACATTGGAAAATCTGAAACGGTCTGAAAACTGGACGATACATAAACTGTCATTTGGTAGAAACCGTGCATGATATCAGAATACCCATTCAGCCCAATAAAGGCAAAAGTCTTGTCTTCAGTTTAAACTTTTAATTATTTTTCTACATTAAAGTATGGCGGTACAGTATGGCCCCAAAAAGGGGTTGTTTTGAGCTATGTTAAGCGATTTAACCAAGATTTCCCATTAAAGTCTATGGGAAATTTTAACATTGTGGCCTACTGGCCCACAGGGTATGAAGGTAAGTCAGTGTCCATGTATTTGTTGTCATGGTGTCTTGTGTTTGAACCATCATACAGTTGGTTTGTCATTGATGTGGATTTGCTGCTCATGTGAGTCCTCCCACAGTGTTACATTAGCAGTTGTAACCACAGGGACTCTGATAAAACTGGAATAATAAGAATTCATCTGATATGAAGCTGTGGATTGAATACCACTTCCCTCCTCTTTGAAGAGTAGTCAGATATCTGTGTTCAGGTTTTTGTACAGCCTCTTCTACACTTTCTATCACTGTGTTTCTAGAGCACAGTAGTAGAGACCTGTGTCTGCCAGGGTTAGTCTATTTATGGTCAGTTCTGTTGTTTTCCCTGGTGTTTTGGATTCATATCTTGTCTTTTCAGGGATATATTCAGTTGTAACTTTCCTTGCTCCTTTCCAGAGTATAAACTGAGGTGCCTGAATGTCAGAATTATGTCTGTACCAGTCGAGTGTAATATATTCTTCAGTAGTCTCATAGTTACATCTGAGTGTGACAGATTCTCCTTCTCTTTTACTAACTTCATCTTCTACAGGAAATATTTTGTTTCCAGCTATTAATCCTGGAAAAGGAAAGAAAAAGAAGCTATTGAACTAACATTGTTCATGAGGCTGAAAGGAGAAAACAGTGGAAAATGTCAACCGTACATTGTTACTCTGGACAGAAACAGCTCAACTGTTCAGAGATTTCTGCTCTGAACTGCAGTTTATAGTAATGGAAACCATTCTTTGTATCTTACCAAAGAAAAGAGCAGCAAGAATAATCCACAGCCAATGTTCCATCTCTAGAAACAAGGTATAAATCAACAGGAGAAGCTAGCTGATGTTCAACATTCAGTCTGAGAATTGTTCTCTTCACAGCAGCACTTATTATTGACTGAAAGGTTGAACACAGTGAGGAAGTAGTGCACCGCCTACTTGATAATGTTGCCCTCTACTGGAGGTACAAAGTTCAGTACAACAGTGTAGAAAAAAGTCTTCCAGCAGCTTGTCAGTGTGTCAGCTTGTGTTTTTGTACAGAGACTGTGGGTTTGCTGTAACTGTGGACCTCACAGCACAGTAGTACAGAGCAGAGTCTGTCACTGCAGCAGAGGAGATCTGAAGAACCATTTTGGTTTTATCCTCACTCACTGAAACAGACAGTCCAGAGTTTGTTTCATTTGGCGTTCCAGAGTGAAAGATGATGAACTCTGGTGGTTTTCCTGAATATTGTCGATACCAGAAGAAATAATCATTATATCCAGCTTGTTTGGAGTATCTGTAGGACAGAGTAACAGAGCTGCCTTCTAAACTGTTCTCTTCTTTCTCTACTGGAGTGAGTTCTTCAGAGCTAATTCTTAAAAAAGAGATAACTCTGTTTTTTCATGTTGTAAAAGACTCAATGATTTCAATTTAGATGTTATTGGATAAAACTTGTCATGCTACAAAGTCTAACATACCTGATAGAATGGAAAGAAACAGCAGAGAAAACAAACAATGCTGCAGGGACAGCATGTTGAGTATGTTGATGGTTTGTGTAGGAACTCTGTTGAATATAGAAGTTCCTCTCTCTTCTATAGTTCAGTAACAGCTCAGCTCCTCCCTGAGTCTCTCCATAAAGTGATTCTCTCTGTTACACTTCTTACAAACCTACATGAAAATGTTGAACAGTGTGTGACTCTCTCTGGTGGATGTTGTGGAGTATTGTGTTGAGTTTTTTGATGTGAAAACATTTCAACATAAGGTGACAATTTAAACTTACCCCAAAACTACAGGAGTCCACCATGAGAACACTGGAGCAGACTGAACTCACACACATAGGTCTGGTGTGGAGTCCCTTGACAACTATCTCAGCTGGTTGGAAAAACAGTCGACCAATCAAAGCTCTTTGGTGGGATAAAAAATGGCCATCTCATTGTCTGACATAGTTAGCTTCCTAGCTACATCCATAGAATAATAGCGACATAAAAACTGCCACCAAGTGAGATCAGTGCTACTTAACAGGTTGTTGTAAGTAAGTAACTTCCAAATTGGCATATTGTGTTATGTTTGATCTACAAGAAAAACAAAGTTAACTTTTTCTTGCGACCTCTACCACGGCTTCTGAGACCACTGAAAATGACAACCTAATGTCACATAAATACGTGAAATGACCACAACATTTTTACCGCGCATTATGTGGTGGTGGCACGTAATGTGTTAGAATTAAGTATCAACACCACAGAAACAGCTTTGGGAAAGATCATTGTTTGGGTTAAAAAAAGTAGCCTACTTGTACGTACATGAGGGACGATTACAAGAAGAGTATGTGACGCAGGCTGTGTTTCCAGCTAAATCAAGCATGGTAGGTATTTTAACTACTTACGTAAGTTTAAATGAGTCAAAGTTGACTCTTAATTTTACACGGTGAAAGAACGGGACAAGTGTTTATTCAGAAATCAGCTAGCATAAACATGATGCCAGGCTGAATAAGAAGGTCAAAACAGTATCAGGGTAACTGTTGTAAGATGGACATACTTAGGTAATATCTGTACTGTAGCCTTCATTGGCTATTTTTGGCTAACTTGCTGACACTGACAGCATGTTAACATGCTAAAATTGGCATGTATGACAATTAAATTGTCAACATGTTAATCATGAATTTAATCATGTTAAAATGCAATTTTTATACTAACATTGAGCATGTTAGCATGCTAACACTGGGTTGTTTTAGAACTGTGCTGAAAGTTTGGATATAGTTTTGACTGTCAAACAAGATTCCAAAACTGCAGAACTATGAGAACATGGTCTCACTGCAGTGAAAAGGTCACATTATTTTTAATCTATTGTATACTCTTTGTGTACAAGAAGCCTACACGTTTATCATTTTTTTTCCGTGGTGGCCACCACGAAATGGGAAGCATCTATAAGAGGTTGGGTTTAGGAAAAGAACGGGGAAAGTAAACGTCACATCCCGGGACACGATCCGCAATCTCTGGGGGACACACGACAACAACAACGGGACGGTGGGGGTTGGGTTTAGGAATAGAAGAACAGGGAAAGGACACGTCACACACCGGGGCATGCGCGACATGATTGCAGAGGTTGGGTTTAGGAAAAGAAGAATGGGAAAATGACACATCACACGCCGGGGAACGCACAACAAAAACGGGACAGTTGTGTTTAGGAAAATAACAACGGGAAAAAGAAACACCACACGAGGGCCATGAGCCCCGGTCTCCGGGGGGGGGGGGAGTCCTGTGGATGTTTGACCCATCCACCACCCCAACCAACCTCCTTATGCGGATTTTCAGCATTTCATACTACTCGCTACCGTAGTCGTTCTGTGATCACTAAATATGCTTCCCATTGAAATACATTAGTTTACATTTTCGTGCTGGCCACCACAAGAAAAACGAGAAAAACGTGCCGGTGTACACAAATCAATAGATTAAATAACGTGACCATTTCACAAACCGCTGTGAGACGGGGTTGTGGGTTTCCACTCTTCAACCAACCTTTTTGTGTTTTTCAGAAAATGAATCCTCCCACAGTGTTTTATTAGAAGCTGTAACTACAGGGACTCTGATAAAGCTGGAATAATCAGAATCCATCTGATATGAAGCTGTGGTTTGAACACCACTTCCCTCCTCTTTGAAGAGTAGTCAGATATCTGAGTTCAGGTTTTTGTACAGCCTCTTCTACACTTTGTATCACTGTGTTTCTAGAGCACAGTAGTAGAGACCTGTGTCTGCCAGGGTTAGTCTATTTATGGTCAGTTCAGTTGTTTTCCCTGGTGTTTTGGATTCATATTGGGAATCTGGGATATATTCAATACTACTTCTACTAGCTCTTTTCCAGAGTATAAACTGAGGTGCCTGAAGGTCCGAATGGTGTCTGTACCAGTGGAGATCAGGATTACTATATGTTGTCTCATATTCACATCTGAGTGTGACAGATTCTCCTTTGTGTATACTGACTTCATGTGGATTTACAGGAGAGATTTTATCTCCAGCTATTATTCCTGAAAACAGTAGACAAAATAAAGTAATTAGACCAACATTGTTCATGAGGCTGAGAGGAGAAGACATTGGAAAAAATCAACTATACATTGTTACTCTGGACGGAAACAGCTAAACTTTTTAGAGGTTTCTGCTCTGAACTGCAGTTTATATAAATCTTTAGAAAATAATAAAAATATGTTGTTCTTTGTATCTCACCAAAGAGAAGAGCAGCAAGAATAATCCACAGCCAATGTTTCAAATCTACAACAAGGTTTAAATCAACAGGAGAAACTAGCTGATGTTCAACATTCAGTCTGAGAATTGTTCTCTTCACAGCAGCACTTATTATTGACTGAATGGTTGAACACAGTGCAGAAGTAGTGCACCTCCTACTTGATAATGTCGCTCTCTAGTGGAGGTACACAGTTCAGTACAGCAGTCTAGAAAAAAGTCTTCCAGCAGCTTGTCAGTGTGGCAGCTTGTGTTTTTGTACAGAGACTGTGGGTTTGCTGTCACTGTGGGCCACACAGCACAGTAGTACAGAGCAGAGTCTGTCACTGCAGCAGAGGAGATCTGCAGATCCATTTTGGTTTTATCCTCACTCACTGAAACAGACAGTCCAGAGATTGTTTCATTTTGCGATCCCAAATGAAAGATGATGAACTCTGGTGGTTTTCCTGGATATTGTCGATACCAGAAAAAATAATAACTGTATCCAGCTTGGTTGGAGTATCTGTAGGACAGAGTAACAGAACTGCCTTCTAAACTGTTCTCTTCTTTCTCTACTGGAGTGAGTTCTTCACAGCTGATACCTAAAGGAAGAGATAACTCTGTTATGTAATGTGGTAAAAGATTTAAATAATTATTCACAATCAGATGTTTTTAGAATTATATTTTTTAAGTTGCATAGTCTAACATAATGTACCTGTGATGATTGAGATAAAAAGCAGAGAAAACACACAATGCTGCAGTGACAGCATGTTGAATACAGGTAATGTTGATGGTTTGTGTATTAAACTCTGTTTAATATAGAAGTTCCTCTCTCTTCTATAGCTGAGTAATAGCTTAGCTCCTCCCTGAGTCTCTCCATCTCCTCTTAGAGTAGAGTCTTCTCCTTCGCCCAGAAAAAGAAAACGGAGATTGAAAAGAGCAAGATACCGGCTTTTTGAAGCGTGAAGGCTACCGTAGCTGTAATATGTAATTTGAACTGCGAGGTGCGAGAGAGTTGATTGCAATATACAATCTCAATGCTAGATGGGAGAAACACACATTTGACATTTAAGAATATGGAGAAATAGTGTCCATTAAGTAAGAAGTTGTGGTGTGAGGAAAAACAGTGGACAAGTTTGTCAGGTGTCTGAGTTAGTGACCAGAATTGGAAATAGAACAATCAAATGCTATTCCTTCACATTGAGTTGTTTCAATTAAAAATTAGGTAAATCATATCAGCCAGTACCAGTAAAACAGTAAAATAACAATATGGACACAAGAGAACAAGAAGGTTTAACCCTCCTTTTCTCATCAGGTCAAATTAGACCCGTTTTCAAAATGTCTGTATCAGAAATATGGGTTTCTCTTCAACCAATTACCAAAATTAACATGGATGATTCGATACAATGCTCTTCACAAGTACAATTAATGATCACTACTTTCATTGAATTTTGAGTGTTTTCATTTTTGTTTCATTCATTTGAAAATAATGTATATAGTTTGAAAAGTAACTGACAAAATGTTGACAAACACAAGTCTCTTGATTATCCATCAACATACGTTCTTCTAAAATTAGTCCAAAAAAATAGATATAATTTCATATACACAAGGTTTATTAACAATTAATTCCAAAAATAAGTGTGAAACTAAAGTGTTTTAGTTGGTGTTAGTGGTAGTGAAAAGATTTATCAAACGTCTAAAAAAACGTGACAAAGAAAAGGGACATAAAAAGTGTCAAAGTCATAGAAAAAAAGTGTTAATTTTCTATTTTTTACCCGAGAGGACATGGCCGGCCGGAAGACAACATAAAGTTTAAAGGAGTGATAGAATGCAAAACTGATTTTACTCTGTCATAGTTGAATAACGACAGTTCGGTGGGTGAATAGGACATACATAGAAGCTCAAAAGGGTCTTAGGTACCTCAAGGGGCGGTAACCCACGAACACTGTGGTGGACACCGGTCCGACTGAAGAAGGAATCTTTCCGGGATATGTTATCCCAGAGGACTCCGGAGGCAGTTGCAGGGTACCGAAGGGCCTGAAAGGCTGCAGCTTCTGCCGTGAAAGAGGCAAAGCAGCGGGTGTGGGAGAAGTTTGGAGAAGACATGGAGAAGTACTTTCGGTCGGCACCAAGGTGCTTCTGGAAAAGTTCGCCACCTCAGGAGGGGGAAGCGGGGAACCATCCAAGCTGTGTACAGTAAGGATGGGACACTGTTGACCTCAACTGTGGAGGTAATAAGTAGGTGGAAGGAGCACTTTGAGGAACTCCTGAATCCGACTAATACGCCCTCTATGTTAGAGGCAGAGCTGGAGGATGATGGGGGATCATTGTCAATTTCCCAGGCGGAAGTCACTGATGTAGTCAAACAACTCCACAGTGGCAAAGCCCCTGGGATTGAAGAGATCCGTCCAGAAATGCTCAAGGCTCTGGGTGTGGAGGGGCTGTCCTGGTTGACACGCCTCTTCAACATTGCGTGGAAGTCTGGGACAGTGCCAAAGGAGTGGCAGACCGGGGTGGTGGTTCCCCTTTTTAAAAAGGGGGACCAGAGGGTGTGTGCCAATTACAGGGGTATCGCATTTCTCAGCCTCCCTGGTAAAGTCTACTCCAAGGTGCTGGAAAGGAGGGTTCGGCCGATAGTCGAACCTCAGATTGAAGAGGTGGTCGTGGAACAACGGACCAGCTCTTCACTCTCGCAAGGATCCTGGAGGCAGCCTGGGAGTATGCCCAACTGGTCTACATGTGTTTTGTGGATCTAGAAAAGGCGTATGACTGGGTCCCCCGGGAGATACTGTGGGAGGTGCTGCGGGAGTATGGGGTGAGGGGGTCTCTTCTCAGGGCCATCCAATCTCTGTACGTCCAAAGTCAATCAATCAATCAATCAAAATGTATTTGTATAGCGCTTTAAAACAACCAACAGGTATCCAAAGTGCTTCACATCTTGAGCTAAGAATAGACAACATATGTTGCAATAAGAAGAATGAAATGTAGAAAACAGTAAAATCATAAAAAGGTTACATAGAAACAGAAAGAGGAAATTGTCACACCACTACTGCGTATTAAAAGCCATTCTAAACAGGTAGGTTTTGAGTTTAGACCTAAAAAGAGCAACATCTGTAATTTGTGGCGCAATATCAGGGGTAACTTGTTCTAGAGTCTCGGGGCAGCAACCGCAAAAGCCTGATCACCCCATTGTTTGTACCTTGACCTTGGGACTTCTAAAACCAGTTGGTTAGAAGACCGCAAAGACCGGCTGTGCTCACGCAGGGTTAAAAATCTCGGATAGGTACTCCGGGCTAGGCCATTAAGGGCCTTAAAAACAAAAAAATAAAATCTTAAAATCTATTCTAAAACGCACAGGGAGCCAATGTAGGGTGAAAAGAACGGGAGTGATGTGTGCACGTCTAGATGTATTTGTTAAAAAGCGAGGAGCAGCATTTTGCACAAGTTGAAGACGTGAGATGGAGGTTTGATTCAAACCAACATAGAGAGCATTACAGTAATCCAACCTTGAACTAATAAAAGCATGGATCGCTTTTTCTAGATCATGCTTGTTAAGGAATGGCTTAACTTTAGCCAGGAGACGGAGCTGGAAAAAGCTCATTCTAACAACATTGCTGATTTGTTTGTCAAACTTCATGTTGCATTCAAAAGTCACCCCCAAATTCTGACAGCTGGCTTAAAATATGAAGCCAGTGCTCCAAAACTCGCGATATGGACGGTTTGTCGTGCCTCGAAGTACTGAAGATGATACACTCCGTTTTATCTTCGTTCAAGTTTAGAAAGTTTTGTGACAGCCACAAATTTAATGTCATTGATACAACTAAGCAGGGAGTCTAATGCGACACGGTCATTTGGTTTGATAGGCAAATAAATTTGCAAATCATCTGCATAACAGTGAAAAGATAAGTTGTGCTTTCCTATTATAGCCCCTAACGGCAATATATATATAAAGAAAACAGGATTGGGCCAAGAATTGAACCCTGGGGTACCCCACAAGAGAGAGGAGTGGTTGACGAGGAACAGTCACCAATCATAACAGAAAAGCCTCGTCCGCCAAATAGGAGCTAAACCACTGAAGTGCCGAGCCTCCGGATGCCTACGTATTGATCAAGGCGAGAGGAGGACTGCATGGTCTACCTTATCAAACGCCGCTGTGAGGTCCAATAGCACTAAAACAGTCGGATTCCCAGCATCTACAGACAGGGCAATATCATTGTGCACTCTAAGCAGTGCAGACTCAGTGCTGTGACGTGATCTAAAACCAGATTGAAATTTTTCAAACACACAGTTCAGTTGCAAAAAAGGCTTGTAACTGTATATAAACAACTTTTTCCAAAACCTTTGACATAAAAGGCAGATGGGAGACTGGTCTAAAATTGGTCAACACTGTAGGGTCAAGATTAGGCTTCTTAAGTAGGGGCCTGACCACAGCATGTTTAAAGGCAGCCGGGACAGAACCTAAACTAAGACAAGAATTAAAAAAAGTGAGTAGACTCGGCCCAATGGTGTCATTAAAAACCTCCTTCACTATCCTGGCGGGAACAATGTCTAACGGACAGTGGGTAGGTTTCATGTGTTGCACGATCTCAGAAAGCAATGTCAGAGAAACTGGCTGAAATTCCTCAAACACAGCAGAATGCATAGGAGCAGCAGGTACAAACACATTAAAACTAACACTGGCATTTTGCCTGACCGATGCAACTTTGTCAATAAAATAAAAGAGAAACTTCTCACAGGTACTAGTTGAAACCTCTGTCGGATCAGAGGTGCATGGATTTACAACAGAGTTAATAGTATTAAATAACACTCTGGGTTCATGGCAACTGCTAGCTATTACGGAAGAGAGATGTTGCATCTTTGCCACCTTCACAGCCTTCTGGTATGTGGCTAGACTGTGGCTAAAGTGAGCGCTGTGTCCGGGTTATCAGCAGTAAGTCGGACTCATTTCAGGTGAGGGTTGGCCTCCACCAGGGCTGCGCTTTGTCACCAATCCTGTTTGTAACATTTATGGACAGGATATCAAATCGTAGTCGGGGTGGGGAGGGGTTGCGTTTTGGTGGGCTGGGGATCTCATCGCTGCTCTTTGCAGATGATGTGGTCCTGATGGCATCATCGGCCTGCGACCTTCAGCCCTCACTGGATCGGTTCGCAGCCGAGTGTGAAGCGGTTGGGATGAGGATCAGCACCTCTAAATCTGAGGCCATGGTTCTCAGCAGGAGTGCCTACTCCAGGTAGGGAATGAGTCCTTACCCCAAGTGAAGGAGTTCAAGTACCTTGGGGTTTTGTTCACGAGTGAGGGGACAATGGAGCGGGAGATTGGTCGGAGAATCGGCGCAGCGGGTGCGGTATTACATTCAATTTATCGCAACGTTGTGACGAAAAGAGAGCTGAGCCAGAAGGCAAAGCTCTCGATCTACCGGTCAGTTTTCGTTCCTACCCTCACCTATGGTCATGACGGCTGGGTCATGACCGAAAGATCCAGATCCAGGGTACAAGCGGCCGAAATGGGTTTCCTCAGGAGGGTGGCTGGCGTCTCCCTTAGAGATAGGGTGAGAAGCTCAGTCATCCGTGAGGAGCTCGGAGTAGAGCCGCTGCTCCTTCAGGTCGAAAGGAGCCAGTTGAGGTGGTTCGGGCATCTGGTAAGGATGCCCCCTGGACGCCTCCCTAGGGAGGTGTTCCAGGCACGTCCATCTGGGAGGAGGCCTCGGGGAAGACCCAGGACTAGGTGGAGGGATGATATCTCCAACCTGGCCTGGGAACGCCTCGGGATCCCCCAGTCGGAGCTGGTTAATGTTGCTCGGGAAAGGGAAGTTTGGGGTCCCCTGCTGGAGCTGCTCCCCCCGCGACCCGACACCGGATAAGCGGACGAAGATGGATGGATAGAAGCTCAAAGTCCCATTGACACCCCTTTACTATGAAAATCTCATATTTTGAAACTGCCGCTGAAAACGGGCGAATCCCAACAAAGCTGGAAGTTGACGTCAACCTCCCAAAAACCGGAACCTTTCTCAGCCCATGGGTGTATTAAGAGAACGGTCACGCCCCAACATTTACACAGGCTACACAACTGACCTGAGATCAGATAGTCTTCTGAATCTAGCTAGGTCAGGTTTCAGTTAATCTTTTAATGTGTGTAATTATAATGTGTTGAGTTATTTAAACAAACGATTGGGGAAATAAACGCCGCTGCTGGATGTAGCTCTATCAATGAGAGCTAGCTAGCCTCCTCTTAGAATTCCTCTGAAATTCACAAATATTCATTAACTTGAAATCGGACACCGTTGTTAGATTTATAAGACATTTAGTTAGATGTTGTATATGTGGCGTGACGAAATTCAAACTTTAAATATACTCGAAGTACGACCAAAAATAAAGCTAACTAGCTGCAATCTGTACACATAGGATTGAAGGGACAGTCACAGCTAACGAAACCCTTACAGTTCACAAATATTCATTAACTTCAAATCGGACACCGTTGTTAGCTTTATAAAATATTTAGTTAGATGTTGTATATGTGGCGTGACGAAATTCAAACTGTAATTAAAGCTGTGAGCAGCGATGGACGGGCCCTCACGCGTCGGGGTTACCCGCGGACACCGCTCCTTGCGACCGTGCATTTGCGCGGCACTCAGACGCCGATAAATTGTCAACAATGAAAAGGGAACTCCCTGCCGAGTTCAACAATAGCTCACACAAGACTCTATGTCATACGGTTCATTACCTGTGAAAAGGTGCGTGGCAAAAGCGTAGGGGGCGGGTCAAACCATCACCAATTAAAAAGGAAGTCTGTGCTGAGTTCAATGATACCTCACATAAGACTCTACCTTAAACGGGTCAAAAGTTATGAAAAGGGGCGTGGCTTAACCATAGGGGGCGGGTCAAACCATCACCAATTAAAAAGGAACTCTCTGCTGAGTTCAATTATACCTCACACAAGACTCTACCTTAAATGGGTAAGGTTTTATAAAAGGGGGGTGGCTTAAGCATAGGGGGTGGGCCAAACCATCACCAATGAATAAGGAAGTCTGTGCTGAGTTCAATATCTCACACAAGGTCTATATGAAACGGGTCATTAGTTATAAAAGGGGGCGTGGCTAAAGCATAGGGAGTGGGCCAAACCATCACCAATGAAGAAGGAACTCTTTGCTGAGTTCATTGATACCTCACACAAGGGTCTGCATCAAACGGGTCATTAGTTATAAAAGGGGACGTGGCTAAAGCTTAGGGGGCGGGCCAAACCATCACCAATGAAGAATGAAGTCTCTGCTGAGTTCAATGACACCTCACACAAGACTCTACCTTAAACGGTTCAAATGTTATGACAGGGGGTGGGGCCTGAGTAAGTGGGCATGCTCATATTATAGGGGACGGATCAGTATCACATGTAGACCCCACATTCTGAGTTTCATGTAAATCGGATGATGTTTGTCATATAAGGCAGATTTCCTGATGCCAGACTTTTGGTGCTATGACCAAAAGTCAATTTTGGCCTGTAGGTGTCCTCAGGCCTTGACCCTTGTCAATTGTGAGAAATTCCGGGCAGATAGGACAATGTACACTCAAGTTACAACAACTTCTTTGTTCATCGCTAAACACTCTGGCCGCCACGCCACGCCAACACCGTCTGACGAAAAGTTTTTAATAACTTTTCATCTTTCAGGTGTTGGGATGGTACAGACCAAGTTTGAAGTCCATCTGATGAAATCTCTAGGAGGAGTTTGTTAAAGTATAGCACCTTGACTTTTAGGCCTACTTCCTGTTGCCACCAGGGGGCGCTATGACTTTAAGTAAATTTCGGCCGTTATTTGTCCTCAGGGTTGGACTCTTGTGAATCCTGAAAAGTTTCGAGGTAATCGGACAACGTATACTCGAGTTACACCCACTTCCTGTTTCGGCGGAAAAATGCACAAAATGGCTGCTCCGGCACGGCCACGCCCTATGACGAAAAGTTTTTCTTTTAACAACTTTTCATCTTTAAAGTGATGGTTCGGAGTAATTTCACCCTAGGGTAACTTTACACCATGACCTCGAGCGAAACACCCCCCCAGAAGCTTTTTTCACCTGGGTCTAACATTGGGACAGTTAGCGTAGAGTAGCGTTATAAGCTGAATAGCTTAGCGCAGGGGCTAATGGACCCATGTTTGTATCTCGTAAATGATCCCACTAATAATGCCCCGAAACGATACCAAACTTCTACACTAGTACAAATAGGTTATGTACTCATAAAACGATGGATTGGAAAGTTTGTAAGTACACCAGAAGTTTATGAACACTTGCCTGCTCTCTTCTGCTCTCTGTTGCTGCTGCTGCTACCTGCAGTTAGACGAGTGCTTAGGGCCGTCTACAAATTACTACACCGAAAAGAGATACAACAAAAATATTTATTAATTTAATGATTAAATAAGGTAATGTCTCCAAACTTACCTCAGTTATTATTTGTCTCCTGCTAGTTATACAACAGCACTTTAAAAAATAAGTTAAATTAATAAATATTTTTGTTGCATCTCTTTTCGGTGTTGTAATTTGTAGACGTCCCTAAGCACTCGTCTTACAGCAGCAACAACAACAGCAGAGAGCAGAAGCCAGCAGGCAAGTGTTTTTTACATAAAATTCTGGTGTACAAACTGTCCAATCCATCGTTTTATGAGTGCATAACCTATATGTACTAGTGTAGACCTTTGGTATCATTTCGGGCATTATTAGTGGGGTCATTTATGAGATACAAACGTGGGTCCATTAGCCCCTGCGCTAAGCTATTCAGCGGCTAACGCTACTCTACGCTAACTCGCCCAATGTTAGACCCAGGTGAAAAAAGCTTCTGGGGGGGTGTTTGGCTCGAGGTCATGGTGCAAAGGACCCTACGGTAAATTAATCCGAACCATCACTTTAAAGAAAAGTGGTTGTCAGTCGCCAAAAACTGAGCATAACGTGCTGGATTACGTCAGTTCTTTTCGAGAGCGTCTCAATCATGTGTGTCAGTTAGCCCGTGATAACTTGGCACAAAGTACGACTAAAATGAAGCGTCGTTATGACAAAAGTCTGTGTTCCAACCAGGGGAAAATGTTTTGGTGCTGCTTCCGTTACTTGGATCCAGTTTGCAGTCTCGGTTTTCGGGTCCATATACGCTGGAGAGTGAAATTAGTGACACAGACTATGTTATTCAAACTCCAGATCGGAAAAGGAAATCTAGAAAATGCAATATTAACCTGTTGAAACGTTACTTTTCCAGGGTGAGTGATTCCCCGCCATCTCCTGCTGCGCCCGTGATGTCCGTGTCCGCTGCTCTTCCTCAATACAGTCTTGCTGATGATGGATTGGTAGAGAAAAGTGGTTTAAATTCAGTTACCAAACCCGATTCATTTCCGCTCCCCAGGATGGAGGATTGCATAGACCGTGTAGGCTCCGCCACATATGTGACAAAGCTGGACCTGTTAAAAGGTTACTTGCAAGTTCCTTTAACACCATGGGCCTCTGAGATATCAGCTTTTGTCACACGCGACACTTTCCTCCAGTATACAGTTATGCCTTTTGGGTTGCGTAATGCACGCGCCACTTTCCTGCGTTTAATGCGTACCGTGTTATCTGGCGTTCATATTGCGTCCTAGGCACCCCTAGACTGGGGCGTAACACTATGAAATAACTGGTTAATACTGCATGTTATGTGAAACTTTGATCTCTGTTCTAACACTCACCTATAAGGGGAGAGAACAGGTAAAACAACATGTCTTTGGAGTTGTTAAAGCCAAACAGACAGCAGATGAGCAATGTTCTTCCACTGCAGTAGAATGAAAAACTAAACAGCCTCTCTGATGTGCAGCCCTTCTTCTCAACATCAAGCTGATTGTGCTTTTAGTTCCTCAAACATTTCTGCTCTGGAGACAGAAATAATCTCATTGGTTGACTTAAACGTCAGTGGGGGCGGGGCCAGAGAATAACCTTTTACTGAAAGGTGAAAAGATAAAACAGCAGTGAAGAGAAAGAAGACCTTTGGTGGATGTTTCTGATGTTGGTGGAGTTGTTGTGTGATTGTCTTAAAGTTTAGCAGTGTGTGACTCCCTCTGGTGGATGTTGTGGAGTATTGTGTTGTCTTTGCTCCAAAGGTTTTTGTACAGAGTTTTGGTGTTTCCTGTCACTGTGGGCCTCACAGCACAGTAGTACACAGCAGAGTATGACACCTTAGCTGAAGAGATGTTCATATGGATTTGTTTGTCCTCCACTTTAATCTTCAATCCAGGGAATAGATTAGTTCCTACTTCTCCTGAAGCAGAGTGTGAGATGATTAAATCTGGTGGTTTTCCTGGATATTGTTGGTACCAGAAGAAATAATCACTTAATGACAGTTTGGAGTATCTGTAGGACAGAGTAACAGAGCTGCCTTCTAAACTGTTCACTTCTTTCTTTGATGGAGTGAGTTCTTCACAGCTGACACCTAAAGGAAGAGATAACTCTGTTATTTCATGTTTTAAAAGACTCCATAAATGATTCACATTCAGATGATGCTGCAAATAAACTTTTTCATGCTTCATAATCTAACATACCTGTTAGAATGGAGAGAAACATCAGAGAAAACACACAATGCTGCAGTGACAGCATGTTGAATAAAGGTAATGTTGATGGTTTGTGTATTGATCTCTGTTGAATATAGAAGTTCCTCTCTCTTCTATAGTTCAGTAACAGCTCAGCTCCTCCCTGAGTCTCTCTGTAAAGTGATGCTAGACTGCATGATGAAAAGTATTGTAGTTTAACAGTGTGTGACTTCCTCTGGTGGATGTTGTGGAGTATTGTGTTGTCTTTGCTCCAAAGGTTTTTGTACAGAGTTTTGGTGTTTCCTGTCACTGTGGGCTTCACAGCACAGTAGTACAGAGCAGAGTCAGACAGCTTAGCTGAGGAGATGTTTATACGTATTTGGTTGTCTTCCACTTTAAAGTTCAGTCCAGGGAACATATTATTTATTAATACTGCTGTTCCTGAATGAGTCAATAAGTATTCTGGAGGTTTTCCTGGATGTTGTCGATACCAGAAGAAATAATCAGTTCCAGTTGGTTGTTTGGAGTATCTGTAGGACAGAGTAACAGAGCTGCCTTCTAAACTGTTCTCTTCCTTCTGGACTGGAGTGAGGTCTTCACAGCTGATACCTAACGGAAGAGATAACTGTTATTACATGTTGTAAAACACTCAAGAAATTGAGAAGACATTGGTATCCAACTTTTCCTTGATGAAGAATCTAATATACCTTTTGCAATAACTAGCAACAGAAGAGTAATAACAAATTGCTGCAGTGACATCATGTTGAATAAAGGTAATGTTGATGGTTTGAGTATTGATCTCTGTTGAATATAGAAGTTCCTCTCTCTTCTATAGTTCAGTAACAGCTCAGCTCCTCCCTGAGTCTCTCCGTCTCCTCGTAGCTCTGGATTTTCACTTCTCCTAGTTACACTACTAAGGTAAAGTGATTCTAGACTACATCAGGAAAACATATTCGAGTTTAACAGTGTGTGACTCCCTCTGGTGGATGTTGTGGAGTATTGTGTTGTCTTTGCTCCAAAGGTTTTTGTACAGAGTTTTGGTGTTTCCTGTCAATGTGGGCCTCAGAGCACAGTAGTACACAGCAGAGTCAGACAGCTTAGCTGAGGGGATGTTCATATTGATTTGTTTTTGTTTGTCCTCCACTTTAATCTTCAGTACAGGGATTACATTATTGTTATCTTACAGTGCCTTGCGAAAGTATTCTTTCCCTTGAACTTTTGACCTTTTGCCACATTTCAGGCCTCAAACATAAAGACATAAAACTGTAATTTTTTGTGAAGAATCAACAACAAGTGGGACACCATCATGAAGTGGAACGAAGTTTATTGGATATTTCAAACCTTTTAAACAAATAAAAACTGAAATATTGGGCGTGACAAATTATTCAGCCCCTTAAGTTAATACTTTGGGCGCCACCTTTTGCTGCGATTACAGCTGTAAGTCGCTTGGGGGTATGTCTCTATCAGTTTTGCACATCGGAGACTGACATTTTTGCCCATTCCTCCTTGCAAAACAGCTCGAACTCAGTGAGGTTGGATGGAGAGCGTTTGTGAACAGCAGTTTTCAGTTCTTTCCACAGATTCTCGATTGGATTCAGGTCTGGACTTTGACTTGGCCATTCTAACACCTGGATATGTTTATTTGTGAACCATTCCATTGTAGATTTTGCTTTATGTTTTGGATCATTGTCTTGTTGGAAGACAAATCTCCGTCCCAGTCTCAGGTCTTTTGCAGACTCCATCAGGTTTTCTTCCAGAATGGTCCTGTATTTGGCTCCATCCATCTTCCCATCAATTTTAACCATCTTCCCTGTCCCTGCTGAAAGAAAAGCAGACCCAAACCATGATGCTGCCACCACCATGTTTGACAGTGGGGATGGTGTGTTCAGGGTGATGAGCTGCGTTGCTTTTACGCCAAACATAACGTTTTGCATTGTTGCCAAAAGTTCGATTTTGGTTTCATCTGACCACAGCACCTTCTTCCACATGTTTGGTGTGTCTCCCAGGTGGCTTGTGGCAAACTTTAAACGACACTTTTATGGATATCTTTAAAGTAAACTTTCTTCTTGCCACTCTTCCATAAAGGCAAGATTTGTGCAGCGTATGACTGATTGTTGTCCTATGGTCAGAGTCTCCCACCTCAGCTGTAGATCTCTGCAGTTCATCCAGAGTGATCATGGGCCTCTTGGCTGCATCTCTGATCAGTCTTCTCCTTGTATGAGCTGAAAGTTTAGAGGGATGGCCGGGTCTTTGTAGATTTGCAGTGGTCTGATACTCCTTCCATTTCAATATTATCGCTTGCACAGTGCTCCTTGGGATGTTTAAAGCTTGGGAAATCTTTTTGTATCCAAATCCGGCTTTAAACTTCTCCACAACAGTATCTCGGAGCTGCCTGGTGTGTTCCTTGTTCTTCATGATGCTCTCTGCGCTTTACACAGACCTCTGAGACTATCACAGAGCAGGTGCATTTATACGGAGACTTGATTACACACAGGTGGATTCTATTTATCATCATTAGTCATTTAGGTCAACATTGGATTATTCAGAGATCCTCACTGAACTTCTGGAGAGAGTTTGCTGCACTGAAAGTAAAGGGGCTGAATAATTTTGCCGCCCCAATTTTCAGTTTTTATTTCTTAAAACGTTCGAAATATCCAATAAATTTCGTTCCACTTCATGATTGTGTCCCACTTGTTGTTGATTCTTCACAAAAAATTACAGTTTTATATCTTTATGTTTGAAGCCTGAAATGTGGCAAAATGTCGAAAAGTTCAAGGGGCCGAATACTTTGCAAGAGCACTGTAGTTCTTGTCCTGAAGAAGAGTGGGAGATGATGAACTCTGGTGGTTTTCCTGGATATTGTCGATACCAGAAGAAATAATCACCCAATGACATTTCCAAATGTCTGTAGGACAGAGTAACAGAGCTGCCTTCTAAACTTTTCTCTTCTTTCTCTACTGGAGTGAGTTCTTCAAAACTGACACCTAAAGGAAGAGATAACTGTTATTTCATGTTGTAAAAGACTTAATACATGATTCACATTCAGATGTTATTAAAATAAACGTTTTTCATGCTGCATAATCTAACATACCTGTTAGAATGGAGATAAACATCAGAGAAAACACACAATGCTGCAGTGACAGCATGTTGAATAAAGGTAATGTTGATGGTTTGTGTATTGAACTCTATTGAATATAGAAGTTCCTCTCTGCTATAGTTCAGTAACAGCTCAGCTCCTCCCTGAGCCTCTCTGTCTCCTCATAGCTCTGGAATTTCACTTCTGTCAGTTACACTTCTAAGGTAAAGTTATTCTGGACTACATCATATTGAAGTTTGTCAGTGTGTGACTCCCTCTGGTGGATGTTGTGGAGTATTGTGTTGTCTTTGCTCCAAAGGTTTTTGTACAGAGTTTTGGTGTTTCCTGTCACTGTGGGCTGCAGAGCACAGTAGTACACCGCAGAGTCAGACAGCTGAAGCTTTTGGATCTTCAGAGGAACTGATGTCTTGTTGATTGCAGCATCAACTCTCTCTTGCTCTTTAGAATTATCAGTTTTTACAGAGAAACGTTGCAACAGCATCTTTGGGTAATCCTTTTCTTTTTGTATGTACCAGTACAAAGTGGGATTTGAGATACTGGTCTCAAATGTACAGCCAATAGTAACTGTCTCTCCTTCAGTAGTAATGACATCTCCTGTTGGCTGGTTCACTCTGTCTTCTGCTTTACACTCTGGGAAGAACAGAACATGCAAAGATAAAGAGGAATCAAAGAAGATTATTTAAAGCAGAAAAGTAGGTTTGAAGAGTAAATAATCTGTATTTTCCATTACTGCTTTTTCATGTCAGAGAAAACCATATAACATGTTATTTAGAATGTACGAGATACCAACAGAAATTTTCTTATGTTGCTTTTGTGTGCATTAAAACACTATTTGCACCTTACCAAAGAAAAGAGCAGCAAGAATAATCCACAGCCAATGTTCCATCTCTACAACAAGGTATAAATCAACAGGAGAAACTAGCTGATGTTCAACATTCAGTCTGAGAATTGTTCTCTTCACAGCAGCACTTATTATTGACTGAATGGTTGAACACAGTGCAGAAGTAGTGCACCTCCTACTTGATAATGTCGCCCTCTAGTGGAGGTAAAAACGCCAGTACAGCAGTGTGGGGAAAAAAGTCTTCCAGCAGCTTGTCAGTGTGTCAGCTTTTGTTTTTGTACAGAGACTGTGGGTTTGCTGTCACTGTGGGCCTCACAGCACAGTAGTGCAGAGCAGAGTCTGTTACTGCAGCAGAGGAGATCTGAAGATCCATTTTGGTTTCATCCTTACTTACGGAAAGAGACATTCCAGAGTTTGTATTTTGCATTATTTCTCCTGATTTCAGATGAGAGATGAGGAACTCTGGTGGCTTTCCTGAATATTGTCGATACCAAAAGAAATAATCAGCAGAACCTTTGGAGTATCTGTAGGACAGAGTAACAGAGCTGCCTTCTAAACTGTTCTCTTCTTTCTCTACTGGAGTTAGTTCTTCACAGCTGATACCTGAAGGAAGAAATAACTGTTATTTATTGTTGTACAATGCTCAAATGATTCACATGCAGATATTATTGAAATATAACTTTTTCATGCTATATAATCTAACATACCTGTGAGAATGGAGAGAAACAGCAGAGAAAACAAACAATGCTGCAGTGACAGCATGTTGAATAAAGGTAATGTTGATGGTTTGTGTTTTGATCTCTGTTGAATATAGAAGTTTCTCTCTCTTCTATAGTTCAGTAACAGCTCAGCTCCTCCCTGAGCCTCTCTGTCTCCTCGTAGCTCTGTATTTTTATTTCTCTGTTACTCTTCTAAGTTTAAGGGATTCTAGACTACTTCATATTGAAGTTTAACAGTGTGTGACTCCCTCCGGTGGATGTTGTGGAGTATAGTGTTGTCTTTGCTCCAAAGTATTTGTACAGAGTTTTGGTTTTTCCTGTCAGTGTGGGCTGCAGAGCACAGTAGTACACAGCAGAGTCAGACAGCTGAAGCTTCTGGATCTTCAGACGAACTGATGTCATGTTGATTGTAGCATAAAATCTTTCTTTCTGGAACTCTGGAGCATTATCTTTTGTGCTTCAGCATATACTTTGGGAAATCACTGACTTCTTGTTTGTACCAGAACAAAGTTGGATATGTGGCACTGGTCTCAAATATAAAGTCAAGAGTAACTGTCTCTCCTTCAGTAGTAATGACCTCTCCTGTTGGCTGGGTCACACTGTCTTCTCCTTTACACTCTGGGGAAGAAGAGAACATTCAGAGGAAGAGATGAGTCAATAAATATGATTTATTAAAGGAGAACAGTCAGTAGTTTAAATAGTTACCTAGCCAGAGAGTCCGAATCAGGATGTTAGTCAGCCGGTGTTTCATGTCTGCAGTGAGAGGGGAGGAGAGAGAGGAAGAGCATTGATACTCTGATGGATCTGGGCCTTCATACCATTGGTTCTTCCTCTTCATCATCTGTTGAAGATTTGTCATCGTCTTGAAGTTTACAGTTTTTTACGATCACTATGACACTTTTTTCAATACTTTTAACAACTTTCCTAAACTCTTAACACAGTTAGCACAACATCCGTCTGTGTAGGCTATACAATTAACACATTTCTTGTTGCTTTGACACAAAATGCATTCAGTTAACACAAATTTAAAATGCTTGAACTTCTTTTACACACAAGCTCCACCAAAACCAAAACAATGGATTTTTACTGCAAAATTTACAAATGCTTTTACAGCTGTATGTCAGAACAGATAACATCATGTTCTAAACCTAACTTATAGGCTAAAGTCAAAGTGAACAGCTGATCATATTGTAAATTGAAACACAAATATATCCCGTGCATTTTATACATGCATTTATTGAGAAACAGCTGATTGAAGTTATAGATCAATCACGGCGGATTCCCTTCTACGAAAACACACTCAGGTGTTGAGGTTCTTTCAATCGCATGATCATATGGTAGTACAGTAAAAGAGGACCTATTTGAACAATATACTGTAGATGAACACAGAAAATAAGAAAAATGCCTTCACAAGGGAGAGGAAGAGGAGTACCAGGACAATTCTGCCTCTGTCTCCTTTTTTTCATAAACCGTACATTCTATAAAGCTACTCTGAGATGGGTCAATAATTTATTTATTGAATCTCTGCAGCAAAAGAAATAAATTGGTTAGTGGGTAGACCAGGCGCACATATACTTGGAGGTTTGTGCCTCGACGCAGAGGTCCAGAGTTCAAATCTGACTTGTGACGATTTCCTGCATGTCTTCCCCCCCCTCTCTCTCCCCCTGCAATTTGTCCTGTCAAATAAAGGCAGAAAAGCCCCAACAAATAATCTTCAAAAAAATGTACTAAACCCAAAGGAAACAAAAATGTAGAGAGGCTTCAACAGAAACTACAGTGCAATATGATCAATACAATCACTTGTGGCTGTTGTATAAGGGCAGACCTGACTGACACGTATAAAATAATGCAGTTTCTGTAATTCCATGGGATGTTAGTGTTTTGTATGACATTGTGCTATGATTGACTAAATGTTCCTGTTGGGAGAGAACATGTGTTAGTGTTGTGGAAGAAGTATTTGATTTTGAGACATGATTGCATTGTTTTGGTAGACATAGTGTATTGTGTGAATTATTGTATTTTGAAAATCAGTTTTGGAGTTAAGTTTACAATGTGTGATTTTGAGCATGAAATTAACTGTTTTGCCAATCGTGTGTTGTAGGTGTGTTGGTGCGTTAAGAGTTTAGGAAAGTTGTTAAAAGTGTTGAAAAAATTGTCATAGCGATTGTGAAAAAACAGTGTGTGACTTCCTCTGGTGGATGTTGTGGAGTATTTTGTTGTCTTTGCTCAACACATTCTCACACCAAACTCGTAAAAAATAAGGACGTTTGGTCAGGAGCCTTTCTCGTTCTTATTGACGCTAAAAGTCTCCTTTCTTCTAGTAAACTATTGTTACCTGTAAAAAATATGAATGTGTTGATAAAACCAAAAATAGTTAATTTAAGTGAATTAGGATTGCAATACTTGTTACATCCTGAACATCCAAAACAGGAGAAGAAGACTGAGATGCTTCAGACTGCGCATGCGTTTAGTTTTGAATTCCTGACCGGACCTGGACCGGACCAACATGCCTGACCCTCCTTCGGTTAATTTTGGTAATTCTGTCAGAAAAGTTGCAGTTGGTGTTGGGTGTCTGATATGGAAAAGGTAGGAGGACATTTTCTTTCACTCGAACCTGTTTTGTAATATTTTCTTGAGCATTGTACTTTGTGTTTGTGATGCAAACTGCTGTAAAAGCAGGTGGGTCTTCGACATGTTTGCTATTGAAACTTAGCTAGCTAGCTAACGTTAGCTGTATGACCCAGGTCAGTTAGCTGTTTATCCATGTAGGGTGCCGCTTAGCTATATCTAACGTGTGTAGTGTTTCTAAACTTGAATTTAGTGCTGGTGGCCCAATGTAATTAGCTCAGGTTAGCCGTTAGCTCCGGTCAGCTCGAGTGAGGAAGAGGGTGAATAACCAGATAAATGACGTTTGGGGTCGCATCCACAGTGGTGTGGCTGCGGCGCTTTCGCGGTTTATTAGAACAGATATTTCTGCAGGCCACAACACCACAAGCAACATGCTGCTACTAATGTTAGCCTCTGAGCCTGAAGTGAATGTTGTGGCTGTGTCATGCTCACTGCACGATAAACTTTCTGCATTTAGCTAATACAATAGAAACAATAGAAAAAAATTTGTGGACCTGACGTACGGTTAGCTGCAACACTGCATATCACTCATCTTTAGTTTCAAAGCAGTTGGGCAGGACCCATCCACTTATTTGTGGTGAATTTGAAAGTTTATGTTGCACATGTATTTAGAGTATAAAATATATACCACTCCCCCTACTGGTTGTCTTATTATAACTACAGCTCGCGCTACCTTCCACTCCCCCCACTGGTTGTCTCATTGGAACTACAGCTCGCGCTACCCTCCACTTCGGTGCCCCTACTGGTTGTCTCATTGGAACTACAGCTGCAGCTAAAAGTTGCATAGTGCTGCTTTAAGAACCATGTAAAATGTGCCACAATAATTGATCTGTTAACATCTTTATATGTTTATTTGTCTCTTTTAGTAATCATTATGTTGCAAAATTTCAGATCCTGAAAAATTGCTTCGTTGATGAGTTGTGCTCCTGTCTGGATAAGACCTACTCAAAAAAAGGTAAGATCGTAACTAGCTACCTAGTTACTGCAAATCGGCTTTTGCATATTTTTAGGAACATTTATTAGATGACAGCTTCATTATCTTGTTCTGAATAGATTTTTTTTATTTTAAGGTATAAAGCTCTCTTAAATGCAAGTAATGCATTTCAGTAGTTGATGGCTTCTGTAAATCTGTTGAATTTCAGGTCCTGGCTGGGATAGCCTTTGTCAACTCCCTACGTATTGATGTATTATAGCTGGACTGCGGAGCTTTCATGTGTTACGTTATGGCAGAAAATAGAAAAACCTTTTTATGAGGTAGTACTAAAATAATGAATGTTGACTGTTTTAGTATAGGTACCATTAATATAATTTGTGTTTGTGGACATGTTTTCAGATGGAGGCAGACTTTGTCTTACTACTACTACTCCCCGTCTCTCAAAGTTCCTTACACAACTTGACCAACGCACTGAGCAGCTCATGAAAGTGTTGAACAAAGGAGGCTCTGCAGGGAGGAAAATCAGGATCATTATGGCCCCAATGACACAGGTATGTTTTGCTGTTGGTAGAAAATATTATGGAATTATAAGTTGATGTTGACTAGTTAATCTGACTGACTAGATAGTATCTGTGAATGCACCCTTAAGAGTAGGCTATGAAGTTAGGTTTTGATAGTTGCCTCTTCTGCTTCTTTCAAATTATTTTTTATTTGCAGCCACCTCTGAATATAAACACAGATCAATCAATGTAGCTGTGTTTAGGGATCAAATGTATTGATATTTGGAATGAAAAACAGAAGTTTGCTTCTCAACATACAGCACTGATCACTCAAACAATTGAGGCCGGTTTATCTATTAGTGAGTGTTGTGAAAATTGCGTAGGTAAAACATTTTCTAATATAATTGTTTTCTCCTTGCTCTTTCTTCTCTGTAAAGGAAGCCGAGGGGGCTTGAGAAGTCACCTTTGGTATCTACAGCATCGATGTTAAGGGAGGTGATAGCGCCACTCCTCCAGCCGATGTTGGAATTGTGATTCAGGGTGTTGAAGTTCTGCACGACTTGGGAGACTTTGCCTCTGCATGTGCCCTCAGTTATCCTAACAGACTGAAAGCCTTCTTTGAAGTACTTCAAAAGTTCTGCCTTCAAAAGGATGCTTGCAGACTCTCAACCAAGGTACAGCTGCTCATTAACTAACTGTACAAATGAGACAATCACTGATTTGGATGCTGAATGTTCCATAGAACAGGAGAAATATTTTGGGCCGAAACTGAAAAAAATGATCTGTTTGAAAATAGAGCAGAGAATATACACTTGAGGAAAACAACCAATTTCTTTGCAAACTTTTGAAAAACTTAACCATCTTAACCATCGTTAAAGAAATCCTACTTTAACAGAGAGTAGATGTTTGTTAAAGTGTTAACATCTAAAATAAAGTTTTCAGTGGCAAGGCTGTTAGATGGAGAGACTATTATTTTGTAAACAAATTTGAAAACTGTAAAAAGTATTATTTATTAAACCATAAAAAGTGAGTTATTTATTAAAGTGTGAATTATTTATATATTTACTGTCAATCAATCGACTAATATTTGCATCTGTAATTCCATGTGTTACAAATGTGTACATGCATTGAAATGTTACTTTATTGTATACAATGTTACTTTAGTTTATAGAATGGCACCAAAATGTTACTGAATCACTGCTGTGTTGATGAATAAAGGAAATATGAAAACTATGTTAGGTGTACCAAATTCATTTGTGTGGAACCTGTTGACAAACTTTAATTATGTCAAAGTAAATAGTAAAACTTATATTAGATGAAAACTTAAAGTTATCATTAACTGAACTTGAATTGATTATTTAATGACTACAAATGAGATATATGCTGAATTGACAAATGTAAAATATGTAGCCTGTACATATATTATTTAGGTTAATATAACATAATTGACTTAATTTGGTTAAGCTTAAATATGTCTTGTTGATCAGAAGTAAAACATTTTAATTAGCTGAATTTACAATCATTGTGTTACTGTAACTGTTAGTTAAATTAAATGACCTTAATATTTTTGCTTTTAACTAACCGAATAAAACTACGTGGAACTGGTTGCCTTAATAAATTTAATTAAAGTCAATGATTGAATTTTTTCAGTGTATGTGTATAAATATGATTCATGTTTAACAGCAGGAACAGGAATCGACTATGTTGTTTTGAAGATTAAGGTGGAAATTGGGATCAGAGATGTAAGTTTCAGAGTATTTTGTAGTGTGTTCCAATCATGTACTGCTGCAAAGCGGAAGGCATTGCGTCCAAAGGTAGTAGAAGTAGAGGGGGTACTAAACTTTATAAAATTACTTGATCTTGTGTGATAGGTGTTATGAGCAACATGAAAAAGAGATGACAAATAGAGAGGTGTCTTGCCCAGGATTGTCTTGTATATGAAGCAAAACCAATGATGAAGCCGCCGTGTGTGAAGGGAGGGCCAGCCCACCAGTTTATACAAATCACAGTGATGAGTATGAAAAGGAGCATTAGTGGCAAAACGGATGGCTGAATGATAGTGTATCAAGTTTTTTTTTTTTTTAGAGCTGTGTTCGGAGCTATTCTGTAAATAGTATCGCCATAGTCCAAAATTGGCAATACTGTCATCTTAACAAGAATGCATTTGGTAGCATGAGTAAAAGAAGCTTTATTGCGGAAAAGAAAGGCTAGTCTAGCTTTGACTTTAGTTTGAAGGTTCTTGATATGTTTAATAAATGACAAAGATACATCCAACCAGATACGTAGGTATTTATATGTTTCGACATACTCTATAGCCATACCGTTCACGCAGGTGATTGTCAATGGAGTCTCAGTAACAGGTTTTCAGCTGAAAATTATACATTTTTTCTTACTAGTGTTAATACAGAGGTGAAGATTGTCAAAGAACTGTTCTATCAAGGTGAAGCTTAGTTTAAGATTAGAAGCTGCAGAGGTAAGACCAGAACCAACTTTAGAAAATAATAAAACCATGTTGTTCTTTGTATCTTACCAAAGAAAAGAGCAGCAAGAATAATCCACAGCCAATGTTCCATCTCTGCAACAAGGTTTGAATAAAGGTAATGTTGATGGTTTGTGCATTGAACTCTGTTGAATATAGAAGTTCCTCTCTCTTCTATAGTTCAGTAACCGCTCAGCTCCTCCCTGAGTCTCTCCGTCTCCTCGTAGCTCTGGATTTTCACTTCTCCTTGTTACTCTTTTTACAAGCAAATCTACATCATGAAAGAGTTTAACAGTATATGACTCCCTCTGGTGGACGTTCTGGAGTATTGTGTTGTCTTTGCTCCAAAGGTTTTTGTACAGAGTTTTGGTGTTTCCTGTCACTGTGGGCTTCACAGCACAGTAGTACACAGCAGAGTCAGACAACTGAAGCTTCTTGATCTTCAGAGGAACTGATGTCTGGTTGATTGTAGCATCAAATCTTTCTATGTGGAACTCTGGAGCATTATCTTTTGTGTTTGAGTAACGCTTCAGCATGTACTTTGGGAAATCATTTTCTTCTTGTTTGTACCAGAACAAATAGGGATATGTGTCACTGGTCTCAAATGTACAGTCAAGAGTAACCGTTTCTCCTTCAGTAGTAATAACATATCTTGTTGGCTGGATCACTCTGTCTTCTCCTTTACAATCTGGGGTAGAAGAAAAACAGCAGAAGAAGAGCTAAATAAATAAAGATGATAGATTAAAGGAGAACAATCAGTAGTTTAAATAGTTACCTAGCCAGAGAGTCAGAATCAGGATGTTAGTCAGCCAGTGTTTCATGTCTGCAGTGAGAGGGGAGGAGAGAGAGGAAGAGCATTGATACTCTGATGGATCTGGGCCTTCACATCATTGGTCCTTCCTCTTCATCATCTGTCGGTTCCAGTCGCTACTCCTTTGGCAGACCACGCTACCCCTGTCTAGTTTTAGACTTTTTATATTTTTTGATTTTTTTGTCGCTATTTTTAGACTTTGCGATGGACGTCAAAAGTGCTGGTTGTTGCCGTTTTGCACATACCTCTTGCAGTCTTTGGTAAATTGAGGGTGTTATGCCTTGAGAGTTTGTTACTCGTCTGCTGAATTGAAAGGGATTGGAGCTGGCATGGAACAATGGCGGGTGGGTGGCTCAGTGGCTATCTTGGCAGATTTCCAAGAGTTACCGAAAGAGATAACAAGACACAGGAGAGGTAAATCTGTCGGAGTTTTAAAGAGACTTAAATCATGAAGATGTCGGCCCTAAATTCTGTCTATGATCATGGGCAATGTGCAGGATTGAGAACAAAATGGATGAACTGAGAGCCAATGCCCTGTTCCTCCACGAATATAGATCAATAACTTTGATGGTCTCCTCCACGAATATAGATCAATAACTTTGATGGTCTTTACTGAAACTTGGCTGACACACTGATGAACTGGTGATGAATTTAAAGTTTTTCACAGTTAGATAACGTTAATTAACTCCTTGTTTTTCTGGCTAACATTTACACAGTCAGATACAGACTTTACAGTGTTACTCCTCTTATATGTAACTGTGGACATGTATGTAATGAGCTACTAAGATTACTTTTACACTAAGCTAGCTGTTAAGCTTACCTAGGTTTTTTTATTTAACCTTTATTTGTCCAGGTAAGTCGATTGAGAACAACTTCTCATTTGCAACAACGACCTGTCACATTCACACATTCACACCTGGAAGCTGCCCAGTACAACCACAGTCTGATCTGCTGGCCACTGAGCAGCTCCACTGGAGCGGTTGGAGGTTAAGGGCCTTGCTCAAGGGCACCTCAGTGGTGGCAATGACAATGACAAAGCGCTGTTCTTTCACTTTCCCCAACCAGATTTTCTCCTGTCAGTCTGGGGATTGAACTGACGACCTCACGGTCACAAGCTCGCTTCTCTAACCTTTAGGCCACCACTGCCCGTAAGCTACAATATACAGGCCAAAAGTTTGGACACACCTTCTCATTCAATGTCTTTCTTTATTTTCATGACTATTTACATTATAGATTCTCACTGAAGGCATCAAAACTATGAATGAACACATATGGAATTATGTACTTAAGAAAAAAGTGTGAAATAACTGAAAACATGTCTTATATTTTAGATTCTTCAAGCAGTACCCCGTCCACCTTTTTTTTTTTGATAACTCTGCCAAACCCTTGGTGTTCTCTCAATGAACTTCATGAGGTAGTCACCTGAAATGGTTTTCACTTCACAGGTGTGCTTTGTCAGGGTTAATTAGTGGAATTTTTTCCCTTATTAATAAAAAGCAAAGGGTGGCTACTTTGAAGAATCTAAAATATTGTGTTCATTCATAGTTTTGATGCCTTCAGTGAGAATCTACAATGTAAATCGTCATGAAAATAAAAAGGAAATGCATTGAATGAGAAGGTGTGTCCAAACTTTTAGCCTGTACTGTATGTAAGCTAAATTTGTTAGCAGTAGCTGTGGCCAGGTTGCCGATGCAGGTGATTGTAAACAGCGTTTATAACATCAGTCACTCTCCTCCTTCACTCCTCCCCAGCTCCTCCCTCTCGTCTAAATATCCTCACATCGGTTTATAATGCAACCAAGATGACAGCACCCGTAACAGCAAACTCAATGACTCCGAGAAGCTCTGCACAAACCAATGGGTGACGTCACACATACTCTGTCACACTAGCAGCTGTAACCACAGGGACTCTGTTTAAACTGGAATAATAAGAATCCATCTGATATGAAGCTGTGGTTTGAATACCACTTCCCTCCCCTTTGAAGAGTAGTCAGATATCTGTGTTTAGGTTTCTGTACAGCCTCTTCTACACTTTGTATCACTGTGTTTCTAGAGCACAGTAGTAGAAACCTGTGTCTGCCAGGGTTAGTGTCTTTATGGTCAGTTCAGTTGTTTTCTCTGTTGTTTTGGATTCATACCCGCTTATCTGGATATATTCACCACTACTAGCTCCTTTCCAGAGTATAAACTGAGGTGCCTGAAGGTCTGAATGATGTCTGTACCAGTGAAGTGCAGGATTGTTGATCTTTGTCTCATAGTAACATCTGAGTGAGGCAGATTCTCCTTCTCTGTTACTGACTGCATTCCTTACAGGATAGATTTTGTTTCCAGCTATTAATCCTGAAAATAGTAGAGAAAATGAAGTCAGACTAACAATGTTCATGGGGTGGAGAGGAGAAGACAGTAGAAAATGTCAACTGTATATTCCTACTCTGGACAGGAACAGTTCAATTGTTCAGCGATTTCTGTTCTGAACTGCAGTTTATATAAATCTTTAGAAAATAATAAAACAATGTTGTTTTTTGTATCTTACCAAAGAAAGGGCAGCAAGAATAATCCACAGCCAATATTCCATCCCTACAACAAAGTTTAAATCAACAGGAGAAACCAGCTGATGTTCAACATTCAGTCTGAGAATTGTTCTCTTCACAGCAGCACTTATTATTGACTGAATGGTTGAACACAGTGTAGAAGTAGTGCACCTCCTACTTGATAAAGTCGCCCTCTAGTGGTGGTACAAGGTTCAGTACAACAGTGTAGAAAAAAGTCTTCCAGCAACTTGTCAGTGTGTCCGCTTGTGTTTTTGTACAGAGACTGTGGGTTTGCTGTCACTGTGGGCTTCACAGCACAGTAGTAAAGAGCAGGGTCTGTCACTGCAGCAGAGGAAATCTGAAGAAACATTCTGGTTTTATCCTCACTCACTGAAACAGACAGTCCAGAGTTTGTTAGATTTTGCATTCCCAACTGAAAGATGATGAACTGTGGTGGTTTTCCTGGATATTGTCGATACCAGTAAAACTCATCACTAGTAGTTGCTTGTTTGGAGTATCTGTAGGACAGAGTAACAGAGCTGTCTTCTAAACTGTTCTCTTCTTTCTGGAGTGGAGTGCGTTCTTCACAGCTGATGCCTAGATGTAGTAAAATACTTAATAAATGATTAACATTCAGATGTTATTGGAAGAAAGCTTTTTCATGCTACATAATCTAACTTACCTGTTGGAATTGAAAGAAACATCAATTTGGTTTCATCAGAGCATTGATACTCTGATGGATCTGGGCCTTCACATCATTGGTCCTTCCTCTTCATCATCTGTTGAGGATCTCTCAGCAATTTGTAATGTACCTGAAGTTTAAAAGTATGTGACTCCCTCTGGTGGATGTTGTGGAGCATTGTGTTGTCTTTGCTCCAAAGGTTTTTGTACAGAGTTTTGGTGTTTCCTGTCACTGTGGGCTTCACAGCACAGTAGTACACAGCAGAGTCAGACACTTCAGCTGAGGAGATGTTCATATGGATTTGTTTATTCTCCACTTTAATCTCCAGTCCAGGTATTAAATTATTGTTGTTTACTACTCCTCCTGAAGAAGAGTGTGAGATGAGGAAATCTGGTTGTTTTCCTGGATATTGTCGGTACCAGAAGAAATAATCACCAGTTGCTTGGTTGGAGTATCTGTAGGACAGAGTAACAGAGCTGCCTTCTAAACTGTTCTCTTCCTTCTCTACTGGAGTGAGTTCTTCAGAGCTGACTCCTAAATGAAGAGATAACTCTTGTTAGTTTATGTTGTAAAAGACATAATCAATGATTTACGTTCAGATGTTATGAGAATACAACTTTTCATGCTGTATAATCTAACATACCTGTTAGAATGGAGAGAAACATCAGACAAAACACACAATGCTGCAGTGACAGCATGTTGAATAAAGGTAATGTTGATGGTTTGTGTAATGATCTCTGTTGAATATAGAAGGTCCTCTCTCTTCTATTGTTCAGAAACAGCTCAGCTCCTCCCTGAGTCTCTCTGTAAAGTGATTCTAGACTATATCATGAAAAATATTGAAGTTTAACAGTGTATGACTCCCTCTGGTGGACTTTGTGGAGTATTGTGTTATCTTTGCTCCAAAGGTTTTTGTACAGACTTTTAGTGTTTCCTGTCACTGTGGGCTGCAGAGCACAGTAGTACACAGCAGAGTCAGACAGCTGAAGCTTCTGGATCTTCAGAGGAAAGGACTTATCCTTTATTGTAGCATCAACTCTCTCTAGCCTTCTAGAATTATCAGCTTTTACAGAGAAACGTTGCAGCATGTACTTTGGGAAATCATTTACTTCTTGTTTGTACCAGTACAAATTCGGACTTGCTCTAGTTGTCTCAAATGTACAGTTAAGAGTAATTGTCTCTCCTTCAGAAGTACTGACATCTGTTGGCTGGATCACTCTGTCTTCTCCTTTACACTCTGGGGAAGAAGAAACCATGCATAGGAGGAGATAAATTAATAAAGATTATTGATTAAAGGAGAAAAAATAGTAGGTTTAAAGAGTTACCTAGTCAGAGAGTCAGAAACAGACAGTAAAAATAGTCTGGATTTTAATTATCTGATATCAGATTAAATGATCATTAGAAGGTACTAGATGACAATACACATGATCTGTTTTGCTGTTCTGTATAATAAACATTAAAAGCACTTAACAGTTAAGTTACTTGTGAAAAATGCTGAGAGAGAATACATATTAATTGTATCTTACCAAAGAAAAGAGCAGCAAGAATAATCCACAGCCAATGTTCCATCTCTACAACAAGGTTTAAATCAACAGGAGAAACTAGCTGATGTTCAACATTCAGTCTGAGAATTGTTTTCTTCACAGCAACACTTATTATTGACTGAATGGTTGAACACAGTGCAGAAGTAGTGCACCGACTACTTGATAATGTCGCCCTCTAGTGGAGGTACAATGTTCAGTACAACAGTGAGGAAAAAAAAGTCTTCCAGCAGCTTGTCAGTGTGTCAGCTTGTGTTTTTGTACAGAGTTTTGGTGTTTCCTGTCACTGTGGGCCTCACAGCACAGTAGTACAGAGAAGAGTCTGTCACTGCAGCAAAGGACATCTGAAGAATCATTTTGGTTTTATCCTCACTTACAGAAACAGAGAGTCCAGAGTTTGTTGCATTTTGCATTCCGAAGTGAAAGATGATGAACTCTGGTGGTTGTCCTGGATATTGTCGATACCAGAAGAAATAATCAGCAGAAGTTGCTTGTTTGGAGTATTTGTAGGACAGAGTAACAGAGCTGCCTTCTGAACTTTACTTTTCTGTCTCGACTGGAGTGAGTTCTTCACAGCTTATACCTAAAGGAAGAGATAACTCTGTTATTAGATGTAGAAGTCTAAAATCAATGATCAATGATTCAACTTGTTTATGATGCATAATCTAAAATACCTGTAAGGATGGAAAGATACAGAAAAAACAATGCTGCAGTGACAGCCAGTGATGCCACGTAACGCGTTACTTGTAACTCGTTACTCTAATCTGACCACTTTTTTCAGTAACGAGTAATCTAACGCGTTTCCAAACCAGTAATCAGATTAAAGTTACTTATCCAAGTCACTGTGCGTTACTATTTTTGTAATTTTCCTTAGTAAAAATATATATTTTTGCGTTTTCTTGCGTCTCGGGGAGTGAAGTCACGTATGCGACAGGTCACGTTTTCAGCATGTGGACAGTTCACGTGTACCACGCAGTGACACAAACGTAAACAACAATGGAGGGAGTTGAAAGATGCGCCCTTTCTAGCTGGAAATATAGTCACTATTTAGAGTTTGTGTCGGCTAAAGACGGCAGTATTAAGGTTCGTTGTACACTCTTTGCTGGCGACAAAGTGCTATCTAGCTACAAAAACACTACGTCAAATTTGAAGAAACATTTAGAGTCGCAGCGCTGCAGTCAAACTTACAGAGCAAGTCCCAGCAGGTGGTGCGAAGCAGAGAGCAGGAGGTTTCCTACCACCCAAACAACAAAAGCTGGATTTCGGTGCAAAACCAGTAAGTGGAGAGTTGAAGAAGTTGGTCGGGCAGTATGTTGTAGCGGAAATGCTGCCCTTAAATACCGTTGACTCGCTCTCTTTTGTGCCATAATAAACCAGATCCGACTACTGGCAACGCCGAGCTGCCTCACAGTAAACCGGTTGTAATTTTTATGTTGAGGCTGTGGGGGTTTGTCGGCAGTTGCTGAATGTAACTAATAAAGTAACTTGTAATCTAACTTCGTTACTTTTAAAATCAGGTAATCTGTAAAGTAACCAAGTTACTTTTTCAAAGTAACTGTGGCAACACTGGTGACAGCATGTTGAATAAAGGTAATGTTGATGGTTTGTGTATTGATCTCTGTTGAATATTGAAGTTCCTCTCTCTTCTATAGTTCAGTAGCAGCTTATCTCCTCCGTAGTCTAGTCTCCTCATAAGTCTGTATTTTCACTTCTTTCAATTACTCTAAGGTAAAGTGATTCTAGGCTACATCATGAAAAATATTGAAGTTTAACAGTGAGTGACTCCCTCTAGTGGACGTCACTGCCTCTCCTTTCTTAGTGTAGCAATTCTGGTCATGGTTCCTGTTTTAGAGCTGGTGCAGATTGACTTTGGTAATTGTAGTGAACTTGTACATGCCTTTTTAATATTTCTTCATAGAAAGTTTGAAAGTAAACTGAGACTTGATATTTCAATAGGTTACATTTTAATGCTGTTTTTCAGAATGTTTCTTCAATGTGAAATGACAGGTTAGTATGTTTTGGTCCTCTGCAGCATTTTTAAGTCACATTCAAAGAT
This sequence comes from Perca fluviatilis, assembly GCF_010015445.1. Classification (NCBI taxonomy): domain Eukaryota; kingdom Metazoa; phylum Chordata; class Actinopteri; order Perciformes; family Percidae; genus Perca; species Perca fluviatilis. The sequence goes on along the minus strand of NC_053122.1, from coordinate 1,891,417 downwards.
GGTGAAGGTGTTGGGGAAGCTTCGGTTTTCTTGAAATTATTAGGATGTTAAAAACTTTTGCAAAAAAATGTGATTCCACTGAGTTCTTATGTGAATTATGATGTTATGGACTTTCAAGAAAATAAAACGATACAGCCGTAAACTGTGCGGCTGGTGTCTAGAGTCGAGAGTGCATCCATACATTTTTTCCTTGTCCCTTTAGCCACAAAGGCAAGGCAAGGCAATTTTATTTATATAGCACATTTCAGCACAAGGCAACTCAAAGAGCTTTACACAAATCAATCATTAAAGAACCAATAGCAAAATAGGGAGTAAAATAAGAATAAAAATAGTAATGAATAAAAATTTAAAACCATTTAAGATACATAAATAAAAAATATAGTTCAGCATGATTGTTCGGTTCTTTAAGAATCTCCCCACCGAACGGGGCGTCAGGAGAGGACACGTTATGACTCGTGGTTTTTTTATACCGTTTTGATTTCCCACATACAGTTGTTTAGTCAACAAATAGGTTATAAACCTGTAGAAATAGAAAGGCTACGGTGTAAACAACAATATTAGCCACATACATAATATACCATATTCTGAATAATATACAAATAGAATATCAATTTCAATCTAGGCAGTACTTAATATTATAATATTGTCACAAACCGGCTCATGGCCTGTGGCAGAGAATGAGGGGACACCAACAACAATTATAGGCCAATGAAGAAAATGCTTTATTGTAAACCAAAAATATTAACTATAAACAAAGAAAAAGGAATGAGGTGTGAAAATGTCATAATGTAAGGTGTCTGTAAAGTGCATGGGTGAGTGAGTCTGTATGTGTGAAAATGACTGAGTGGAAACTAAGTAAAACTAAAAAGGAACAAACAAAACAGGATCATACCTGGAGGAGCAGAGCGAGAGAAAAAAAGTGATTAGAAGCAGGTTAAATAACCTGAGCCCAGGTGGCTCCAATCACTAACGACCCTCCTCTGTGTTGCAGGAGGAACCACCCCTGCACTGCAGAGGCGGGGTCGTAACATCCCCCCCCTTAAAATGAGGGTCCCACCCTCAGCCCAAAATTTGGCCCAACCGAATCCAAAGTTCCCCAAAAAGAAAAAAAAACAAAACTCAATCCCGATTCCTAACAGTCGCCTTGTGTCCCCTGGCTGACTGTCCGTAGCCATAGTTCTGGTTGTATCCAGGTTGATCCCAGCTCTGGCCTGCACGGACCCTGCCACGTCCTCCGTATCCACGGCCGCCATACTGCTGCTGGTAGACCTCTTTTGGCTGGGCTATTTTAATCTCACACTTCCTTCCACCGACATTGTGGCATTTCTTCTCTATGACCTTCTTCACAGGAGTCTCTTCTTTATATGTGATGAATACGAATCCCCTCCTCTTCCCTGTCCTTGGATCTTGTGGAAGCTCAACGGTCCCAACCTCTCCAAAGGATCCAAAGTACTCCTGAATGACTTCCTTTGAGGTTTCCGGGTTAAGGCCTCCCACAAAGATCTTGACTGGATCCTTCATGGCCATGGCTTTCTTTGGGTCGATCACTCTGCCATCAAGCCTGTGCTCCTTCTGTCCAAGAACCCTTTCTACACTGGCTGCGTCTTTAAAGAGAATGAAGCCAAAGCCTCTTGACCGGCCTGTCCGCTGGTCCATCTTCATGGTGCAATCTGTCACCTCGCCAAATGTAGTGACGTAATCTTTAAGCTCATTCTTACTCGTTTCCCAGCTGAGACCACCAACAAACATTTTCCCTGCATCCTCCTTGCAAGAGGCAGAGCGGTTAACAGCACAACCTGGAAAAACCTCTGGAGACAGTTGCAATCTGGAGATACCTTTACAGGGAATACTTAAACTTGCTTCTTAAAGATGTTCATTTTGCCATCCGCCTACACCTTACTACCTGCCAAGTCATTCCCCAAAATCATATGGACTCCCTGTACTGGCAACTGGGGCCTAACCCCAACGGCTACATCACCCTCTACCAAACCACATTTAAGGTTAACATCATGTACATGAGAAAAGAATGGAACTAGTCCCATGCCACGTGTCAATACACAACTGCCAGTATCAGACTCCTTGGAGAACGGCAAAACAGATTCCAAAAGAAAGGAATCCAACGCTCCAGTGTCTCTTAAAATCCTGATAGGAACATTGTGGTTGCCATCTACCAAAGACACCACACCATCTGAAATAAAGGCTGAAAAATTTACCTTTGGAAGACTCAGAACCAATCTAAACTATTGGTTGAGAAAACTCACCCTGGTGGTCAGAGGCTGCAACATGAACTGCCATCACAGCAGGTTTAGCTTGATCTAACTTTTTTGATTGAAGTAGAGGACAATCTGCCTTCCAATGTCCTTCAACTAAACAGTTGCGACAAGTATTAGCCTCAACCAGTGCTGTAGGTCCCCCAGACCCAAACTGCTGCTGAGGCCTTTGAAACAAAGCTCCAGAAAAAGATAACCTACTATTCCTAGGAGTAAAGTTACTTATATAGTACATGTCACTGTTTGACTCAAAACGGCTTTTATGAGTTAACCTGTACTCATCTGCAAGAACTGATGCATCACTTGGAGACTTACTTTACGTTCATTAATGTATGTAGCAACCTGGTCAGACACTGAATCGTTGAACTGTTCTAACACAATCAAGTTAGACAGCCCCTCAAAAGTACCAACTTCAGAAGCAGTGCACCAACGATTAAATGCAGAAGTCAAATCTCGAACAAACTCAGAATAGGTTCGTGAATTTTGCTTTTCCCTATAATGAAAGCGCTGACGATATGCCTCCGGCACAAGCTCGTAGACCCTCAGGACTGCTGATTTAACTTTAGCAAAAACTTTACTATCAGCTACACTCAGTGCTGAAAAAGCCTGAAGTGCTTTCCCTGTAAGTGCACATTGCAACAACATAGTCATGTCCAAATCTGACCAAGCTTTAGCTCCCACAATACGCTCAAATAAAGTAAAGTACATATCTGGATCTGACTCATCAAATTTAGGCAACAAACAAAGATTCTGTGAAACATCAAACTGTGGTACTCCTTCTGGCCCATTGACATCTTGCAATCGCACCATTTCTAACTGCAGTCGCAACAACTCCCTCTGCTGTTCAAAAGTTAATGAAGGGCTAGACTGAAAACTTGCCCCCTCATTACTAGCAGACTGACCCAAAAGAACACCTGCTTCCCTAAGACCCTGCTTTAACCTAGCCTTAATGGTCTCTAAGTTTTTTATCAGTAATCTCAATCTGATAATGGTCAGCAATCTCAATTAACTGCTTCTTAGTACACAATTCCAAAGCTACCTCTTAAGGAGCTTGAACAAACCTGCTCAAAATAGAAGACATCTTCCTCAACCAATACAACTATTACAAATGCTGAAAAAGAGAAAAACATAAAATAAAAATAAAAATATATACACAACTCACCTGCTGCCAGTTTGGGTTTAAGGACAGGAGCCACACCCCACTATACTTCAAAACAACTAACTAGCCCCTGGTCTTCGTGCAGTCACATGTGGTGGGGTTTATGCACACAAAACCAGCGGAGTGGAAAAGACAACCAGAACCTGGTGGCCCCTCCCACAGAGGTGCTCCCGAGCCGATGTAGGGAAAAAAGGAAGCTCTACCCACGTTCACTGCCACCTAAAACAAAACCACCACAAGCCTCCTATTGACACTCGCTGATAAGCCTCAACAGGAGAGGACTCCCACCTAAACAAAAACCCAGAACAGGCCCAAAGTGAATTGCTAACCAAATTTAGCTATAAAGTTAACTGAACAAGAGGAACACATGGCTCTCATTGCTCTCTCCAATAATATTGGCCATACCAAAGCATCCCCTCAAACAAAAGTTTGGCAATCTGAGCTAAACTAACAAAACTACTAACCCAAATTAACTACAAAACCATAATTAAATAAGCCAAACTACAAGTAAACAAACAAATCAATAAGGCAAAAACAGTCTAGACAAAACTTTAACCAACTATTGAAAATTGTCAAAGTAAACTAAAATACTAAAGCAAGACTAAAGTATAATTAACTTTAACTTAAAGACGAGCCCCCACTTGTCACAAACCAGCTCATGGCCTGTGGCAAAGAATGAGGGGACACCAACAAGTATAGGCCAATGAAGAAAATGCTTTATTGTAAACCAAAAATATTAACTATAAACAAAGAAAAAGGAATGAGGTGTGAAAATGTCATAATGTAAGGGGTCTGTAAAGTAGGGATGGCTGAAGTGAAACTGATGTTCCGAAGCTTTGCCGAGATCCCGAAGCGCAGATGTTTCGAAACACTGATCCGAAGCGCGATTCAAAACACTGATGTCACGTGACTATGGCTAAATGAAACACCGGAGTGTTTCACTAGTGTTTCAACAGGTGGCATGGTCCGCCAAATCAGCGTTTGATTGACAGGGTCGGGAACACACATCGTACATCAGTATAAAAGTGAAGTCAACGCACCTTGACCTCGTGGGTTTTTGTGAGATGAGTTTGATTTTGAGATAGTGGATATTTGGTGATATAGTGACATTCATAGTGCGATTTGTTTAGTTATATTTAGTCTTACATTTAAATTTACACATTGACTGATAGACTGAGACAGACAGAGTATAGACCTACATACAGTGACACATTAATAGATAGATAGATAGATAGATAGATAGATAGATAGATAGAACAGGACAGTTTATGGGAACGTTTTAATGATCGTATCCGTAAAACCCAGATTATACATAATGCTACAGCTGAAGCCACAGTGGAAGTGAAAAAATACCACAACTATGCGTTTTTGCCCAGAACTCATGATCCCCTAACTTACTGGAAAGAGAGAGCAGTAATCTTTCCTCATTTGTATGTCCTTGCTAAAAAATATCTTTGCATGCCAGCAACAAGTGTCCCTTGTGAGAGGATCTTTTCAAAGGCTGGAGAAATTATCTGTAAAAAACGAAGTAGGCTAAGTCCTTCCACAGCAGAGAAATACATATTTTTGAATGAAAATCTATTAAAAAGTGAGACATTGTGGCTTGATTTCTTTTATTAATATTCATTTTTTATGACCAAAATAGCATTATGCACAGTGAGGAGTCTACATGCCTTACAAGCTTCACATATTAGAAAAATAATACAATACAATAATACATTTTTTATTTTTTTAATGGCTCGTTATCAAGGTTGTTTCAGATCAACACCTGCAAGTGACCACTAGGTGTCATCGTTGAGACGGGTGTCAGATTGTTTCGAAGCCTCGACACAATATGACACATTTGCTTCAACTGTTTCACTGTTTCACGAAGCCTCGATCTGCCCACCATTACTGTAAAGTGCATGGGTGAGTGAGTCTGTATGTGTGAAAATGACTGAGTGGAAACTAAGTAAAACTAAAAAGGAACAAACAAAACAGGATCATACCTGGAGGAGCAGAGAGAGAGAGAGAAAAAAAGTGATTAGAAGCAGCTTAAATAACCTGAGCCCAGGTGGCTCCAATCACTAACGACCCTCCTCTGTGTTGCAGGAGGAACCACCCTTGCACTGCAGAGGCGGGGTCGTAACAATATACATAGTGTTTAAACTGAATGACTAAACAAAGCGCATATATCTAAACAGAAATGCACATCAATATCAATGTTACACATTAAACCAGTAGCCCAAAACCACACAGGTGTATGTTGGTCTAAAGTGTAAACAGCGAGTGTAGTTTCAGATAGCGACGCTGTGCACAGCAATCCATTACCAATGTAAAGCGATTAACTACATTTCCCATCCAGCACCGCAACCAGGAAGTAGCTTGTGTGACAGTGAAACGCACCAATTTCAAACATTTACTGGAATATAGTCACGGATACTATCGAGCCGACAGCGTTAAAAATCAGACCACAAATAAGGTTTTATCAGCGTGACAAACGTAACAATTATCAAGCATACAAATTGCGCACATACATATCGGCAGCACAGCAGTAGCGCAACAGACAAACAAACTTAAACCTCAGCTCATGTAGAAACCAGTACTCGCTCCTGTTTATAGCCCGTGCTCGTTCGTTCCAGGATTCTAACACATCGCTTTCTTTGGTATCTTACTGGTCCACGTTTCAACTCTTGTCTGGCCCCTACTTCAATCAGGTAAGTCTCTACCATTTATTAACCTTCATGTTGATATCCCATAAACGTTTACTTTACAATTCGCATTGAAATTGTATACGAAATAAAATACAAGAATAAAATTCACTGTTCGATAAAAGAATTAACGAAAAGCATCATCAAAAATAAAGGTCTTCAGTCTTGATTTAAAAGAGCTGAGAGTTGGGGCAGACCTGCAGTTTTCTGGTATTTTGTTCCAGATATGCGGAGCATTAAAAAGTGAATGCTGCTTCTCCCTGTTTAGTTCTGACTCTGGGGACCACGAGCAAACCTGTTCCAGACGACCTGAGAAGTCTGATCTGAGATATATTTTAGTCCTAAGCCATTTGGGATTTATAAATCAGCATAAGTATTTTGAAATCCATTCTTTGAGGCACAGGAAGCCAATTTAAAGTCTTTAGAACTGGAGTGATATGATCCACTTTTTTTGTCCTAGTGAGAACTATTGCTGCAGAATTCTGAATCAGCTGCAGCTGTCTAATTAGTTTCAGGGATAAATTTCTTTTCATAAATCTCCAAGACTCCAAGGAAATTTGAATATCCAAGCCGTCATATCCAAAATGAGCTGTTTGCCTCACAATGTTGAAGTTTCTGGCCGAATACCAGTGGAAAATCTGTTTTTCATTTTCACACTTGTATCCTACATGCTTGATGCAGGAGTCACTGTATTCTCTGAGTTCTAAGGTTTTCACCGATACCTGGTATAAACCAATCTGTTCCGTTTTGCCTTTGATATCCCCATTGGAAGCTGAGGATGCCTCTGACACCATGTTGACAAGACCCATGTACCTTTTTAGCCAATGAGCAGACAATTCGATAGACACCAAATTTGACACGGAAATTTTAATCCTGTGATGGCTTTAGCTTGTTCTAAGCAAAAACAGGGCCTCCTATAAGCATATCAAACCCTGTGCAATTTGTAATTAATTATTTCTATATATTTATGTATACAGTTATTTCATGGATGTGTGTGATTGATGTGGATGTGTTTGTGTATTTGAGAAGTTTTTTTTTGTACTTTTTTGGTTTTTCTCTTTGCACTTTTCAAATTGAAATAAGAAAAAGAGAGATTTCTGCTCTGAACTGCAGTTTATATAAATCTTTAGAAAATAATAAAACCATGTCGTTCTTTGTATCTTACCAAAGAAAAGAGCAGCAAGAATAATCCACAGCCAATGTTCCATCTCTACAACAACGTTTAAATCAACAGGAGAAACGAGCTGATGATCAACATTCAGTCTGAGAATTGTTCTCTTCACAGCAGCACTTATTATTGACTGAATGGTTGAACACAGTGCAGAAGTAGTGCACCTCCTACTTGATAATGTCGCCCTCTAGTGGAGGTACAAAGTTCAGTACAACAGTGTGGGAAACAACTCTTCTAGCAGCTTGTCAGTTTGTCAGCTTGTGTTTTTGTACAGAGACTGTGGGTTTGCTGTAGCTGTGGGCATCACAGCACAGTAGTACAGAGCAGAGTCTGTCACTGCAGCAGAGGAGATCTGCAGATCCATAAAATGCTTTTCTTCAGACAGTTTCGCAGAGAACCTTGTGTCCAATGTCAGAGATTTTGCTTTTTTTGTAATGTTTATCCGTGAGATGAATATGATGAACTCTGGTCGTTTTCCTGGATATTGTCGATACCAGAAGAAATAATCATTGTTATCAGCTTATTTAGAGTATCTGTAGGACAGAGTAACAGAGCTGCCTTCTAAACTGTTCTCTTCTTTCTCGACTGGAGTGAGTTCTTCACATTCATTTTTGTCCTCACTCACTGAAACAGACAGTCCAGAGTTTGTACTTTCCTTAATTTTTCCTGATTCCAGATGAGAGATGAGCAACTCTGGTTTTGTCGATAACAGAAGAAAAAATAAGCAGAATCTACAGCACCTGTAACAAACTCAAGGCCCTCGGGCCAAATCCGGCCCCTTGCAGATTTAGATTTGGCCCGTATATCAATTTAGGTTCCCAATACATTTAGGCCCGCGTAGTTGTGCACCAAACCAAAAACACAGGAAAGTGTTTTTTAAACTGCAATGTCATTCAAAGCAGATGCATAATCGTTTTTCTTGATTTGCTGAATTCTATGACGGCTAAGGAACTCTTTTGATGACTTTTGTACGGCTTCATGTCAACAAAAATGCAACAAAAAGTGTATAGAAATGTCAGAAAAGCAACAAATTTGCAAAAAGGTGACAAATGTCTGAGAAAGCCACAAAAACGTTGGAACAAAACAAACAAAAATGAGGAAAGTAAAGCTACCAAAATGTTTAAAAAAAAGTGACATGCAGTAACAAAGGCACGTCAATATACTGTTCATGTCTGGCCCTAGGTGTGATTCTCTTTTTCCAGTGTGGCCCTCTGGGAAAATGAGTTTGACACCCCTGATCTACAGGACTGAGTAACAGAGCTGCCTTCTAAACTGTTCTCTTCTTTCTCTGCTGTATTAAGTTCTTCAAAACTGACACCTAAATTATTATTATTTATTATTATTATTTGATGTTGTACAATGCTCAAATGATTCAAATGCAGATATTTAGAAACATTTTCATGCAGTATAATCTAACATACCTGTGAGGATGTAAAGAAACATCAGAGAAAACACACAATCCTACAGTGACAACATGTTGAATAAAGGTAATGTTGATGGTTTGTGTATTGAACTCTGTTGAATATAGAAGTTCCTCTCTCTTCTATAGTTCAGTAACAGCTCAGCTCCTCCATGAGTATCTCCTTCTCCTCTTATATTTTCACTTCTCTCAGTTACACTACAAGGTAAAGGGATTCCAGACTACATCATATTGAAGTTCAACAGTGTGTGACTCCCTCTGGTGGATGTTTGTGGAGTATTGTGTTGTCTTTGCTCCAAAGGTTTTTGTACAGAGTTTTTCGTGTTTCTTGTCACTGTGGGCTGCAGAGCACAGTAGTACACAGCAGAGTCAGACAACTGAAGATTCTGGATCTTCAGAGGAACTGATCTTAACTTGGAATTCAGTGTAGATGAAAATCTCTCCCTGAACTCGTCTGCTGTGTTCCCTTCATCCCGTTGAACGCGGCTGAGAATGAATTTGGGGCTGTTGTTTCCATCCTGTTTGTACCAGAAGAGATAATTATTAGTTGCACTGCTGTTATATTGACAGCCAAGTGTTACTGCTTCTCCTTCAGTAGTAGTCACATGTCCTTGTTTTTGCAGCACGTTGTCGTTTTGTGCTCTGCATTCTGTAAAACAGCAACAAACAATATCAGTGTGCTATGAAAGATTAATTACAAGGTGGCATTGATAGCAAAGAAACAGAGTTGTTTTCATACCAAGGCTCATTGCAGCCAGCAACACTGAGATGAACAGAGGCTTCATATCTGCAGTGTGGAGTAACTCTGAGTATAGGCAAGTATAAAGAAGGCTGTGATCTCTCTGTTTAGTCTTCATCAACACTAAGTTGGTGGATTAGAAGGAGGAACCTGATCACAGCCCTGGGTTATTCCCCCTACTGACAACTTTACAACTAACACATTTTGTACCTCTCTCCTTTCCTAGTAAAACATGTCTTGTATGAAGTGGTCTTTGTAGTTTTCAGCTGACATGGTTCCTGTTTTACAGCAGGTGCAGATTCACTTTGTTCTCGAACGTATAAAAGGTGGTAATTGTAGTGAACCTGTACATGCCTTTTGATATTTCTTTCTAGAAAGTTTGAAAGTAAACTGAGACTTAATATTTCAACATCTTACGTTTTATGCTAGGTTCATAATGTTTATTGAATGTAAAGTGACAGTTTAGTATCTTTTGGTCCTCTGCAGCCTTTTGAGGTCGAACTTAAAGATGGTGGAGTTGTTGGGGAAGCTTCTGTTTTCATGGAATATAAACTACCAATGATTTCAGAGTTCTATTAGTAAATGTATCAGTGTCTACTTGGGATGCAGATCAACATGTTGAATAATGGAATGAGCTCATTGTGGCCTAATGGCACACAGGGTATGAAGAGGATTTAGTAGGTAAGTCAGTGTCCATGTATTTGTTGTCATGGTGTCTTGTGTTTGAACCATCATACAGTTGGTTTTCCATTGATGTGGATTTTCTACTCATTTGGATCCTCCCACAGAGTTACATTAGCAGCTGTAACCACAGGGACTCTGATAAAACTGGAATAATCAGAATCCATCTGGTATGAAGCTGTGGTTTGAATACCACTTCCCTCTTCTTTGAAGAGTAGTCCGATATCTTTGTTCAGGTTTTTATACAGCCTACAGTGTCGTGATGGTCAGTTCAATTGTTTTCCCTGGTGTTTTGGATTCATATCGCTTATCTGGAATATATTCTATCCTGTACTCTTTTGCTCCTTCCAGAGTATAAACTGAGGCGCCTGAAGGTGAGAATGATATCTGTACCAGTGGAGATCAATATATTCTTCATTAGTCTCATATTCACATTTGAGTGTAACAGATTCTCCTTCTCTTTTACTGACTTCATGCGGTTTTACAGGAGAGATTTTGTCTCCAGCTACTAGTCCTGAAAAAGTAGAGAAAATGAAGACATTAGACTAACATTGTTCATGAGGCTGAGAGGAGAAGTCAGTGGAAAATGTAAACTGTACATTGTTACTCTGGACAGAAACAGCTCAACTGTTCAGAGATTTCTGCTCTGAACGGCAATTTAAATAAATCTTTAGAAAATAATAAAACTATATTGTTCTCTGTATCTTACCAAAGAAAAGAGCAGCAAGAATAATCCACAGCCAATATTCCATCTCTACAACAAGGTTTAAATCAACAGGAGAAACTAGCTGATGTTCAGCATTCAGTCTGAGAATTGTTCTCTTCACAGCAGCACATATTATTGACTGAAAGGTTGGAAAGTGCAGAAGTAGTGCCGCCTACTTTATAATGTCGCCCTTCAAAAGAGTGTGTGTCCTTCTGGTGGATGTTGTGGAGTATTGTGTTGTCTTTGATCCAAAGGTTTTTGTACAGAGTTTTGGTGTTTCCTGTCACTATGGGCTGCAGAGCACAGTAGTACACAGCAGAGCCAGACAGCTGAAGCTTCTGGATCTTCAGCGGAACTGATCTTGAGCTGGAATTTAGTGTGGATGAATATTTCTCCTCATCAACTGTTTTCCCAGAGCCAAACATAAAGCGGCTCAGAATGAATTTGGGGCTGTTGTTTCCATCCTGTTTGTACCAGAAGAGATAATCATTATTTGAACTGCTGTTATATTGACAGCCAAGCGTTACTGCCTCTCCTTCAGTAGCAGTCACATCTCCTTTAGGTTGCAGCACGTTGTCTTTTTGTGCTCCACATTCTGTAAAACAACAACAACAACAACAAACCCAATCAGTGTGCTATTAAACATTAATTTCAAGGTGGTATTGATATCAAAGAAACAGAGTTGTGTTCATACCAAGGCTCATAGCAGCCAGCAACACTGAGATGAACAGAGGCTTCATATCTGCAGTGTGGAGTAACTCTGAGCTACAGCAAGTATAAAGAAGGCTGGGATCTCTCTGTTTAGTCTTCATCAACACTAAGTTGGTGGATTAGAAGGAGGAACTTGATCACAGCCCTGGGTTATTCCCCCTACTGGCAACTTTACAACTAACACATGTTGTGCCTCTCTCCTTTCCTAGAGTAACATTTCTTGTATGAAGTGGTCTTTGTAGTTTCCAGCTGACATGGTTCCTGTTTTACAGCTGGTGCAGATTCACTTTGTTCTCAAACGTATAAAAGGTGGTAATTGTAGTGAACCTGTATATGCCTTTTAGGGCATTTTCACACCTACCTCATTAGGTCCAGACTTTTGAGATTGGTCCACACCAAAATTACAGGTGAGAAAGGTGCCTCGGACCACGGTCCGGATCAAAAGACCAAATTTTGGTCCGATAAAAAGAGGTGGCTTCGGTACGGACCAAACTGAACCATGGCCCGGTCCGTTTATAGTTTGAAAGCATTTTTTGGATGGTTCGGACTTCCAGACCAAATACAACAAGCTCTGGCAGGCTCTCGTCGTGTTACAAGACCGGGGAAGCTCCTTTAAAGAATAGCTCGGTGCTTATGGCGCTTTTCCATTACATGGTACCTACTCGCCTCGCCTCGACTCTACTCGCCTTTTTTGGTTTTCCATTACGAAAAAAAGTACCTGGTACCTGCTAACAGATACTTTTTTTAGTACCTCCTCAGTCAAGGTTCCAAGCGAGCTGAGGCGAGCCGAAAATGTGACATGAAACCCTGCAGGCTGCTGACTGGTCGGAAAGAATCGTCACTGATCACTGCATTGCTAGCGAGAGACGGCATTTTTAAATAGTTTAGCCAGCGGTGTTTTTTGCTCGCGCTCCACGCGAGACTTTCTCCGTAGCATACAGGCCGTGGCCTGATGTTTATACTTGTGCGCTGGTGTGTCGAAGTGCCGGGTGTGTGTAGCTGGTGAGCGAGGGAGAAGTGAGAGAGTTGACGGCGATTAGCCCGCGAGCGAGTAGTGACTCTAGAGTCATATGTGAGAGAAACAAAGTTCTGTCTCTTCTTCTTCTGACCACGGTGGGAAATCTGGAGCAGTAAAAGTTAACTATCTTGTTGATTTCATGTTGTTTACGGAGAAGGAGAACCAGGAAATGAGTCGGGGGGGAAATGCAACGCTACCAAGCCACGCCCACGGCAGTCGCTATGACGACCAGCCACGCTGAGGCGGTACTAAAATCTGCAATGGAAAAGGGACGCACAGTGCGCCGAGTCGAGGCGAGTCGAGCAGGTTACATGTAATGGAAAAACGCCATTAGTGTGTACATGAGAGAGTGAGTGACGGTGAATGCGCTCAGAGAAGACAGCTTACTGTTAAGTTTACTTGTTAAGTGGTACTAAATGTACAGTGTAGGTTTCAGTTTGTCTCTGAATAAATGCTCCAGAAAGAAAGTTCCTGTGTCTTGCTTCTCAACATCACAATAAATCAAAAAGAGGCGCGGTGGTAGGAGAGAGCAGCAGTCAGTAGGAGAGAGTAGCAGTCAGTAGGAGAGAGCAGCAGTCAGTAGGAGAGAGTAACAGTCAGTAGGAGAGAGTAACAGTCAGTAGGAGAGAGCAGCAGTCAGTAGGAGAGAGCAGCAGTCAGTAGGAGAGAGCAGCAGTCAGTTGAAAAATCTCTGACACAGAGAGAGGATACGGGAGAGGACAGGGAAGCCAGTCTACAAACCAATCACTTATAAGTATCTGGACACACAGGTCACGTATGTGATGACGCAGGACGCCGTTTTGTCACATATAGATCTTTAGTGCACTTGCACAATTGCAGTGTGAAACCAAAACTTACCAGATCAAATGTATACAATGTAACAAAAACATGAACCTTGGTCCGGACCTTGGTTTGGACTTTCAGGAGTGAAAAAGGCCATAATATTTCTTTCTAGAAAGTCTCAAAGTAAACTGAGACATAATATTTCAACATCTTACATTTTATGCTCTGTTCATAATGTTTATTGAATGTAAAGTGACAGTTTAGTGTCCTTTGGTCCTCTGCAGTCATTTGAGGTCAAATTCAAAGATGGTGGAGTTGTTGGAGAAGCTTCTGTTTTGATGAAATTCTTCAGTTAGTAAAATCTTTGGCAGTAAAAATGTGATTCCACTGAGTTCTTCTGATTTCATAGTTGTATCAGTTAATGTTTCAGGTCTATTTGGGATGCTGATCAACATGTTGAACAATGGAAGGAGCTCATTGTGGCCTAATGGCCCACAGGGTATGAAGAAGATTTAGTAGGTAAGTCAGTGTCCATTTATTTGTTGTCATGGTGTCTTGTGTTTGAACCATCATACAGTTGGTTTGTCGTTGATGTGGATTTGCTCCTCATGTGAATCCTCCAACAGTGTTACATTAGCAGCTGTAACCACAGGGACTCTGATAAAACTGGAATACTCAGAATCCATCTGATATGAAGCTGTGGTTTGAATACCACTTCCCTCCTCTTTGAAGAGTAGTCAGATATCTGTGTTCAGGTTTTTGTACAGCCTCTTCTACACTTTGTATCACTGTGTTTCTAGAGCACAGTAGTAGAGACCTGTGTCTGCCAGGGTTAGTCTATTAATGGTCAGTTCAGTTGAGTTTACTGATGTTTCGGATTCATATCGCTTATCTGGGATATATTCCATACTAGTACGGTCTCTTGCTCTTTTCCAGAGTATAAAATGAGGTGCCAGAAGGTCTGAATCATGTCTGTACCAGTAAAGCAAGACAATGTTGTCATTAGTCTCGTAGTTACATCTGAGTGTAACAGATTCTCCTTCTCTTTTACTGACTTTATCTCCTGCAGGAGAGATTTTGTTTCCAGCTATTATTCCTGAAAAAGTAGAGAACATGAAGCCATTAGACTAACATTGTTCATGAGGCTGAGAGGAGAAGACAGTGGAAAATATCAACTGTACATTGTTACTCTGGACAGAAACAGCTCAACTGTTCAGAGATTTGTGTTCTGAACTGCAGTTTATATAAATATTTAGAAAATACTAAAACCATGTTGTTTTTTGTATCTTACCAAAGAAAAGAGCAGCAAGAATAATCCACAGCCAATATTCCATCTCTACAACAAAGTTTAAATCCACAGGAGAAACTAGCTGATGTTCAACATTCAGTCTGAGAATTGTTCTCTTCACAGCAGCACTTATTATTGACTGAATGGTTGAACACAGTGCAGAAGTAGTGCACCGCCTACTTGATAATGTCGCCCTCTAGTGGAGTTACAATGTTCACTACAACAGTGTAGAAAAAAGTCTTCCAGCAGCTTGTCAGTGTGTCAGCTTGTGTTTTTGTACAGAGACTGTGGGTTTGCTGTAACTGTGGGCTTCACAGCACAGTAGTACAGAGCAGAGTCTGTCACTGCAGCAGAGGAGATCAGAAGAATTATTTTGGTTTTATCCTTACTCACTGAAACAGACAGTCCAGAGTTTGTTTCGTTTTGCGATCCCAAATGAAAGATGAGGAACTCTGGTGGGTTTCCTGGATATTGTCGATACCAGAAGAAATAATCATCATATTCAGCTTGTTTGGAGTATCTGTAGGACAGAGTAACAGAGCTGCCTTCTAAACTGTTCTTTTCTGTCTCAACTGCAGTGAGTTCTTCACAGCTGATACCTAAAGGAAGAGATAACTGTTATTTCATCTTGTAAACGACTCAATAAATGATTCACATTCAGATGTTATTGGAAACTTTTTCAGGCTGCATAATCTAATGTACCTATGAGGATGGAAAGAAATAGCAGAGAAAACAAACAATGCTGCAGTGACAGCATGTTGAATAAAGGTAATGTTGATGGTTTGTGAATTGAACTCTGTTGAATATATGTTCCTCTCTCTTCTGTAGTTCAGTAACAGCTCAGCTCCTCCCCGAGTCTCTCTGTCTCCTCGTAGCTTTGTATTTTCACTTCTCATTTACACATCTATGGTGAAGTGATTCTAGAGCGATTCGACTTGTCAATATTCCTCCTTTTACTAAATGAGAGATGATGAAACTCTGGTGGTTTTCCTGGATATTGTCGATACCAGAAGAAACAATCATCAACAGCAGATTGTTTGGAGTATCTGTAAGACAGAGTAACAGAGCTGTCTTCTAAACCGTTCTCTTCTTTCTCGACTAGAGTCAGTTCTTCACAGCTGACACCTAAAGGAAGACATCATTTCTCATTGCATTTTATAAAACTCATTGAATCAACAGATTAAGAAAATATTTAAATTAAAGTTTTCCTCAATGCAGAATTTAACAAACCTGTTAGAATAATGAGAAACATCAGATGAAGCACACAATGCTGCAGTGACAGCATGTTGAATAAAGTTAATGTTGATGGTTTGTGTCTCTGTTGAATATAGAAGTTCTTCTCTCTTCTGTAGTTCAGTAACAGCTTAGCTCCTCCCTGAATGTCTCAATCTCCTCTTAGATCTGTATCTTCACCTCTCTATTATGCTTCTTCTGGAAGACTGAATTAATCTCATCCAAAGACATGTAATCAGAGAATGAGGGGACCTAGGATTGAACCCTGTGGTAAGCCACAATAAATCAGCTTTATAGGGGCACTATGCAGTTTTGGCCATTTCTTGGCTGTTTTCTGGCTTTTTGCTCGCAGGTTTCTCTATAGAGCTCCCCCTACAGCTTCGGAATAGATATTTGTCAGCTCCTATGTTTACTTGTTTACTGACTACAGACCCGGTCAGTCTGCCGTTTCCTCTTTCTCTGTTCCTCCGACAATGCTTTCCTAGCTTTCTGCTTCTTTTTTTCTGGCTCAGCCATGACGATAGTGTGAAAAACTCCATCACTATCTTGTCCTTAAAGCTAGCCGGTTCCTGGATTTGTCCAGTGTGATACTTACTGTAGGATTCACGTAGGGTACAGATTTGATCATTGGCAAATTATCAAAGATGTTTTATCAATATTAATAAAGTTATGAATATGGCTATTAATAACTTTATCAAATCGACAAACCATCAAAACGGGGCACCACCCTGCTAGTCAGGGACCAATAATCAAACTGTGGAACAGTCTCATTTGTGTAAAAATCCTTTAAAAGGAATAAAAGGAAGGGGTGATTTTGAGCACGACCCGTTCGACCAGCAGTTATCACAACAAATACACAAATAATCACCAGCAACTGCTAATAATCGAATTTATTAACGTCACAATTATCAACAGCCAATCAATAATCCTTCAATAATAAAACGTATATACATTTTACAATATCACAACCAAACAAAGCAAAAACAAAGCAGCATGTCTTGTAGACACGTCTGTGTCTGTGTGTATGTGTATGTGTGTGTGTGTGTGTGTGCATGTGTGTGTGTGTGTGAGTGTGTGGGAAAAAGAGAGTAAGAAAAGAGGAGCGGAGGTTATCGAAATGTAACGCCAAACAAAACTCCAAAACCCCGGCAGGTCGCAAAACCATTTAGCCTCAAGAGGGCGGTAGTGGTGCTGGGTGCACGGAGAGGAAGAAGCCGAGGTGGGGTTTCGTAGGCAACGCGCACCTTTATACCATATGCTAAATCCCCTATAAGCTCTATACAAAACCCACGTGGTTCAATTAGCAGAGTTAGCTCGGGAGCTTCGTGGTTAGCTTATATGTCCGTGTGTGGGTTAGTAAAAGGAACAGAATAAAGGAGGAAAGGAAAAGAAACACTCTGATCTTAGTTATAGATAATGACCCAGTTCCCCTCAGCTCCTCAGGTCTGGGCTAACGTGTAGTTTAGGACAGACTGAGACTTTTGATTTACCGAGGGAAACGGCCAGTATAACCACTCTAGTGACTAACAGCTGATTCACCGCGATTATCTCGCGGACAGTAACTAAACTCCGTGAAAGGAGTGTTTTAGCAGATAGCATTTACGGTTTTAACCCAGCTACTTAACACAACATAAATCGACGGTATAATTGATCGATTATACATTCACAGAACAGATTAATAATCATATATGGACGAGTACATGATTAAATCAGATCACATTAATGGCAACAATGGTAGCGAACCCTTTGCTCATTAATAACAAAACAAAACACACTAGTTCTAGTATCTGCCCAGAACTGTGTAAGCCTCTTACTGTATGCGTGGTTTGTCAGTTAAAGCTCTTGCCAGAGTTTAATGATCTGTTTCGTCTGAAGCAGAGGGGACGAACGTAATCCAGGTCGACCAAACAAGAAACAGAACGCTGTCCTTTTCTTGAATACAGGCTGATTAAGCCCGCTGCAGATGAAGGAATACTCGGACAGTATTTCCTCGGATCCCCTTTGTATATCAGACCGATATAAATTTGTCCCAGTTCAACTCGACCAGCGAGGTGATGCTGGCTAGCTAGCTAGCTAGCTAGTCCGGACTAGAGTGCTTCCTGTAGTGAACTGAGTCACCGTGGAAAAAGCGAAGAAAACACAGTGCCGACAGCTTTTATCCTACCTCCGCCTCCTAGTGGCGGGGTGGTGCATTCAAAGACCCGACAGCCAATGGGAAAGCGCAACCTTCTCACAGGTGTGAAGCAGTTCTTTGTCTCACCACCAGTCTGCCGTGCCCTCCACGTGTTGAAGTTAGAATCTCCATCTTAGGGACTCTGCTTACAAATAGCAGCCTGTAGGAGTTTGGTGAACTGGCTTTGGGATTAACATGTAGGCCAAGATCCTTTGTCTCTGCAGTCAGCTCAGTCTGAGCCAAATCACTGTTTAACCAGCTTCTTGGTCCCCAACACTTACTGACGCTGAGGCCGAACCATATTATAACCAAGTTGCAAGGGTGATTTTTCCACTCACTGGCGCTAGGGGGAAGCGGACGACCACCATTCAACGCAAAAAAAGTCATATAACCATTCCAATGACTCTGAAACTGTTCAGTTATGTTGTACAATCCATTTATGTTATTTTCTTGAATAAGATACAACACGTCATTATCATCCTTACTGTTGAATAAAACGCTTTTCCTTTCATATTTAGTGCTTCATTTTCTGTTATTGTCATCTCTACAAATAATCTAGACTGTATCATTACATACTATACAACCTTTAACAGTGTGTGTCCATCTGGTGGATGTTGTGGAGTATTGTGTTGTCGTTGCTCCAAAGGTTTTTGTACAGAGTTTTGGTGTTTCCTGTCACTGTGGGCCTCACAGCACATTAGTACACAGCAGAGTCAGACAGCTGAAGCTTCTGGATCTTCAGAGGAACTGACTTATCCTTGATTGTTGCATCAATTCTCTCTTGCTCTTTAGAATTATCAGTTTTTACAGAGAAACGTTGCAGCATCATCTTTGGGTAATCATTTTCTCCTTGTTTGTACCAGAACAATGTAAGACTTGGATCAGTTGTCACAAATGTACAGCCAAGAGTAACTGTCTCTCCTTCAGTACTAATGACATATCTTGTTGGCTGGATCACTCTGTCTTCTCCTTTACACTCTGGGAAAGAAGAGAACATGCAGAGGAGGAGATGAATCAATGAAGATGATGATTAAAAGAGAACAATCAGTAGTTTAAATATTTACCTAGCCAGATAGTCAGAATCAGGATGTTTGTCACCAGTTCAGTAGAGGGGAGAAGAAAGACAAATACTGTGGATCTGGGCCTTCACATCATTGGTCCTTCCTCTTCATCATCTGTTGAGGATCTCTCAACGATTTGTGATTGTCTTAAAGTTTAACAGTGTGTGACTCCCTCTGGTGGATGTTGTGGAGTATTGTGTTGTCTTTGCTCCAAAGGTTTTTGTACAGAGTTTTGGTGTTTCCTGTCACTGTGGGCTTCACAGCACAGTAGTACACAGCAGAGTCAGACACCTTAGCTGAGGAGATCTGCAGGTCTACTTTGGTTTTATCCTCACTCACACTCACTGAAGCAGACAGTCCAGAGTTTGCAGCATTTTGCGTTCCCACGAGAAAGATGAGAAACTCCGGTGGCTTTCCTGGATATTGTCGATACCAGTAGAAATAATCAGTATATCCAGCTTGTTTGGAGTATCTGTAGGACAGAGTAACAGAGCTGCCTTCTAAACTGTTCTTTTCTGTCTCTACTGGAGTGAGTTCTTCACAGCTGTTACCTAGAGGAAGAGATAACTGTTAATAGGTGTAAAAGTTTAAAAAACTTATTCACATTCAGATACTCAGAAACTTTTTCATGCTGTATAACCTAACATACCTGTTAGAATGGAAAGAAACATCAGAGAAAACAAACAATGCTGCAGTGACAGCATGTTGAATAAAGGTAATGTTGATGGTTTGTGTATTGATCTCTGTTGAATATAGAAGTTCCTCTCTCTTCTATAGTTCAGTAACAGCTCAACTCCTCCCTGAGTCTCTCTGTAAAGTGATTCTAGACTACATGATGAAAAATATTGAAGTTTATCAGTGTGTGACTCCCTCTGGTGGATGTTGTGGAGTATTGTGTTGTCATTGCTCCAAAGGTTTTTGTACAGAGTTTTGGTGTTTCCTGTCAATGTGGGCTGAGTATTGTATTTAGATTAGATTCACCTTTATTGTCATTGTGCAGAGTACAATTACAAAGACAATGAAATGCATTTTGCGTCTATCCAGAAGTGCAAAATAGCAGAAAAGTGCCATGTGATATACAAAGTATAGACAACTGGTGCATAGACAGAACAAGAAATATATCGCAGTGTTATAAGAGCAGAATAAATATGGCTATGTAATATGAACAGTGTATGAACAGCATGTACGCATATGTGCAATGTAGTAGCAGTGACACTATAATAGTAGTATGAATAATATAGATATGCAGTGTATTAGCAGAATATATTATAAGAAAAACAGAATAAATATGGATATGCTGAATGCAACATATAGACAGATATGTACAGTATGTACAGCTATGTGCAGTGTGGTAACATTATAAGAGTAGTAAGAATAAGTATAAGTGCAGGATGAATAGTATGAAGAGCAGTAGAATATGGCTATGTATAGATGTAATTACAGTATGTACATTAGTAAATAAATAAATAGAACAGTATGGGTGGGGTAGGGTAGTGCAAATTGTGCTTAGTAGGCTTCAATTGTTACCGGGATAACCTGCAGTGTGTGACTCCCTCTGGTGGATGTTGTTAGAGTATTGTGTTGTCTTTGTTCCAAAGGTTTTTGTACAGAGTTTTGGTGTTTCCTGTCACTGTGGGCCTCAGAGCACAGTAGTACACAGCAGAGTCAGACAGCTGAAGCTTCTGGATCTTCAGAGGAACTGATCTTAACTTGGAATTGTGTGTAGATGAAAATCTATCCTTGAACTTGTCTGCTATGTTCCCTTCATCCCCTTGAATGCGCATCAGAATGAATTTGGGGCTGTTGTTTCCATCCTGTTTGTACCAGAAGAGATAATCATTAGTTGAACTGCTGTTATATTGACAGCCAAGTGTTACTGCCTCTCCTTCAGTAGCAGTCACATCTCCTTCTGGTTGCAGCACGTTGTCTTTTTGTGCTCTGCATTCTGTAAAACAGCAACAAACAGAATCAGTGTGCTGTTAAAGAATCATATCAATGATACCAAGGTTCCAAGGTTCATACCAAGGCTCATAGCAGCCAGCAACACTGAGATGAACAGAGGCTTCATATCTGCAGTGTGGAGTAACTCTGAGCTACAGCAAGTATAAAGAAGGCTGTGATCTCTCTGTTTAGTCTCCATCAACACTAAGGTGGTGGATTAGAAGGAGGAACCTGATCACAGCCCTGGGTTATTCCCCCCTACTGGCAACTTTACACCTAACACATGTTGTGCCTCTCTCCTTTTCTTACTTTACAATTCCTTAGCTTTGTGCTTCGAGGGGCGGCCTCTAGATCACCCAGTAAGAGTGTTCGCCCCATGTTGGCTGAGTCCTGCAGCGGCTCGGGTTGAATCTGACCTGTTGCCCTTTGCTGCGTGTCATCCCCCATCTCTCTCCCCCTTTCATGTCTATCCACTCTCACTTGAAATAAAGGGGAAAAGCCCCAAAAAAAAATCTTTAAAAAAAGTTTTGTTTTGAGGCCTAAACTAGTAGTAAATTAGAAGAAATAATTAACTCTGACTCTGCACTCTAAGACTTTTATAATGTTTTATGTCTAAATTACATAAAAAGATAAATGTAAAAGAAGAACAAAAACAGTGATATTGTGTCAGTCTGTCACAAATGGGTCCTAGAGTTCTAGGGTTAGTAGTCAAGTTAGTCACTTACTTTATGGATAAATATAAATAAATAATAATGTAAATGCTAGCCTGGATGCCAGCCGAATTTAGCCCCGCCCACAAAATTCGAGCTCGGGAAGTTCCGTCTGGAGTTGTTCCGTTGAGAAGCAATTATTGCCCGAACAGGATCTGTTCGGACCAATCAGATTGTCGGACAGATGATCAACCGTAACAGAATCAACCACGTCACCAAAGAACGCTTGTGTTGAATTTGTTGAGATGTGTAGATTCCTCCATCGCGTCTGTTACAGAAGATATCGACAGCACATTCATTTTAAAATCCTCAACGGAGGAGCCTCAACAACTGCCCGAAAGCATGGTAGCGTTATATGGTGGAGAGAGATAGAGAGAGACTGAAGAGAGATAGCGTTATATGGTGGAGAGAGATAGAGAGAGACTGAAGAGAGATAGCGTTATATGGTGGAGAGAGATAGAGAGAGACTGAAGAGAGAGAGCGTTATATGGTGGAGAGAGATAGAGAGAGACTGAAGAGAGAGAGAGCGTTATATGGTGGAGAGAGATAGAGAGAGACTGAAGAGAGAGAGCGTTATATGGTGGAGAGAGATAGAGAGGGACTGAAGAGAGGGAGCGCCCAGCGGCGCTAGAACAAAGCCGTGAATCAGAGAAATAAAACGTGTTTTTGCTGATTCATCTCTTGAAACGCAACTGTAGCGAGCATGTCACTATCACTAATGTTATCCACATTTATATTTACACGCAACAAATGATATATCCAGCTTCAAAAAGGTCTAAAAGTCGGAAGTTAGAACCAATGCATTGTGCAAAGAGTGGTTGCTATGGAGACGATACACAGTGTTGAGTTCTGTTGACAGTTGAGTTGAGTTCTGTTGCTCTGATTGGTTGTAGGTCTATCCAATGAATGCATAGGCATTGTTTTTCCTGGTTTGGTTGGAACACGCCCCATAATCACAGCCCAACGGAGCGGTTTCAGACTCACATTCTGACTAGAATCCGAGTAGGACCACGTCAGGCTATGTAAATGCATGTGTGAAAGAGAAAATAAATGTTTGAATAAACATACCTTTATCTCAGGTTCAAAACACACCAACTGGATCACATAGAGTCGGAAATCTTTTTCTTTTTTTAAATGAAGGGAGTAACTTTACGTTACCCAGCGATTTTGCTGCTATAACGTCAGCAGATTGCAACGTGTAGCCCTTTACTTTATAAGTCGATTGGTCATCTCATTTTGGGTGAACATCAACTTATGAATTAAGGAGGGAACCCAAGGAAGCCACAACAATAGACGTTAATGGCCAACATAGCTCCTCTGTTAATGAAATGATTGAGCCATGACGTACTTCGTGACGCTACTATTAAAGATGCAGTAGGTAAGTCTTATAAAACTAACTTTCTGTCATATTTGCTGAAACTGACCCTATGTTCCTGTAGAACTACATGAATTATGTAAAAAAGAAAAAAAAAAGACAGCTCCTCTGGCACCTCCTACAGCCTGTAGTGCGATTGGCAAAATTCCACCGCTCCCGGTCGATTTTCTCCAATCAGGGCCACAGGGGTGGTCTATCTGCCTGTCAATCACTGCTCAGGCACGTACACGCATATATAGCGTTCTCCCCTCCCCCCTCCCCGCGCACGAGCTGCAGAAAGATTTTCCAAAACTCCGTGAATAATGGAGTGGCTTTTCGGAGGTGGCGTGAGCTGTGGGATTTTAAAGATCTGAAGAACGATGCAGATGTAGCCACATTTCCTCTCAACAGGTAACATAATTACCATGAATGATTTATCTTTCACTTGGTTATTAGTAGTCAAAAGTCCACAAAGCTACGTTGTTGAGGATAATGGTAACGTTTGCACAGTGGTCGGTCTGATATGATGCTGAAATGGCTAACGGTAGCCTGCTAGTTAGCATCGTTTTACTGTTGGTGAGTAAAGTTAACGTTGTGTTAGTGTTTAGTTACTGAACATGTTGTCTGACATGCCGGCAGTTCTGTCAAACTCCGTTGTGTGGGAGGGGCTTAGGAGACGGTTTGGGCTTCAGCAGAAAGGGGGGAGGGACTGAGAAGTTGTCGATGTTCAAATGTGTTGGCAAAGTCTTGGCTCTTCACAATCTTACCTACAGCAGCTTTAAATTAAGTTTGAAGTTGTTGCATATCAATTTTGAATGTTTGACCAGCATGTTTTTCATTTTGCAATCCATTTTTTGTTAGCCGCCACATAGTTTTTATATGCAAACAGAATTATCTTCATTTCCAACTGGCACTCAGTCACATAACTTCACTTCTTCATGATTCTCTGTGATCTGTCAGGTTGGGATATAGTGGATCTGGGCAATGATGCATTCATGACGTATCGCATTGCTGGGAATTAATAACATTAGTTGATTCAAGAATAGACGGAAATTTATTTATTTGTCGAACACCTTTTAAAATAATATACTTTTTCCTCTTTCAGTTTGGGGAAAGGTATCAAGTCTTTAAAGTCAAAAGGCTCAAGTCCAAGTAAAGTCATGAGTCATTGGTGTTGAAGTCCAAGTGGAGTTGCAAGTCTTTTCTTCTCGAGTAGGGTCTAAAGTCATCAAATTTGTGACTCAAGCCTGCACCTCTGGTTAAAGGACTCTAAACATTTACATCACATTTAGCATATTTAAATTATTGTCATGAGTCTCAAAGATTGTATTGGAGAAGACAACAGGATGTCTGTTAAGTAACACTTATCAACAATGAAAAATAAAAACTGTAGAGAAAAATAACTTTCTTGTGAAGTTCTTCTGTCTAAACAAGAGTTAAGATTCACAACAACAATGAACTGGATTACATCTTTTTCATGAAGTTGTAAGCACGAATAATCAGTGTAAACAATGAAATATTGCATTTATTCATTGATTTATGTTGTCAGTGTCCACTTTATGGCACTGTTGTTCAATAAAAGGAGGAGCTGAAGTGTGTATATGTTCAGTGAGGAGCTGTCAGGTTTTTGTACAGAGACTGTGGGTTTGCTGTCACTGTGGGCCTCACAGCACAGTAGTACACAGCAGAGTCTGTCACTGCAGCAGAGGAGATCTGAAGAATAATTTTGGTTTTATCCTCACTTACAGAAGCAGACAGTCCAGACTTTGTTTCATCTTGCGTTGCAGAGTGAAAGATGAGAAAATCTGGTGGTTTTCCTGGATATTTTCGATACCAGAAGAAATAATCATCATATTTAGCTTGTCTGGAATATCTATAGAACAGAGTAACAGAGCTGCCTTCCAAACTGTTCTTTTGTGTCTCGACTGGAGTGAGTTCTTCACAGCTGATGCCTAAAGGAAGATATAACTCTGTTATTTCATGTAGAAACAGACTCAATTGATGATTCACATTTAGATGTTATTGGAATAAACTTTTTCAAGCCGCATAATCTAACCTACCTGTGATGATGGAGAGAAACATCAGAGAAAATACACAATGCTGCTGTGACAGCATGTTGAATGAAGGTAATGTTGATGGTTTGTGTATTGATCTCTGTTCTTCTATAGTTCAGTAACAGCTCTGCTCCTCCCTGAGTCTCTCCTTAAAGTGATTCTACATCATGAAAAATATTGAAGTCTAACAGTATGTGACTCCCTCTGGCGGATATTGTGAGGTATTATTTTGTCTCTGCTCCAAAAGATTTCGTGCAAAGTTTTGGTGTTTCCTGTCACTGTGGGCCTCAGAGCACAGTAGTACACAGCATAGTCAGACAGCTGAAGCTTCTGGATCTTCAGAGGAACTGACTTATCCTTGATTGTTGCATCAACTCTCTCTTGCGCTTTAGAATTATCAGTTTTTACACGTTGCAGCAGCATCTTTGGGTAATCATTGACTTCTTGTTTGTACCAGAACAAATTGGGAAATGTGTCACTGGTCTCAAATGTACAGTCAAGAGTAACTGTCTCTCCGTCAGTAGTAATGACATCTGCTGATGGCTGGATCACTCTGTCTTCTCCTTTATACTCTGGGGAAGAAGAGAACATGCAGAGCAGGAAATTGATCAATAAGGATGATTGATTAAATGAGAACAATCAGTATTTTAAATAGTTACCTAGCCAGAGAGTCAGAATCAGAATGTTAGTCAGCCAGTGTTTCATGTCTGCAGTGAGAGGGGAGGAGAGAGAGGAAGAGCATTGATATTCTGATGGATCTGGGCCTTCACATCATTGGTCCTTCCTCTTTATCATCTGTTGAAGATATCTCAACAATTTGTCATTGTCTTGAGGTTTAACAGTGTGTGACTCCCTCTAGTGGGTGTTGTGGAGTATTGTGTTGTCTTTACTACTTTGGTGTTTCCTGTCACTGTGGGCTGCAGAGCACAGTAGTACACAGCAGAGTCAGACACTTCAGCAGAAGAGATCTGAAGATCTATTTTGGTTTTACCCTCACTCACTGAAGCAGACAGTCTAGAGGTTGCAGCATTTTGCGTTCCAAATTGAGAGAAATTCTGGTGGTTTTCCTGGATATTGTCAATACCAGAAAGAATTATCAGCACCAGTTGCTTGTTTGGAGTATCTGTAGGACAGGGTAACAGAGCTGCCTTCTAAACTGTTCTCTTCTTTCTCTACTGGAGTGAGTTCTTCACAGCTGATACCTAAAGGAAGAGATAACTCTGTTATTTCCTGTTGTATGAGGCTCAATCAATGATCATTCCAATTTAGATGTTATTGGTATCAAACTTGTTCATGCTGCATAATCTAACATACCTGTTAGAATGGAAAGACACAGCACAGAAAACACACAATGCTGCAGTTACATCATGTTGAATAAAGGTAATGTTGATGGTTTGTGTATTGAACTCTGTTGAATATAGAAGTTCCTCTCTCTTCTATAGTTCAGTAACAGCTCAGCTCCTCCCTGAGTCTCTCTGTCTCCTCGTAGCTCTATATTTTTGCTTCTCCTTGTTACTCTTCTTTCAAACAAACCTACATCATGAAAAAGTTTAACAGTATGTGACTCCCTCTGGTGGACGTTGTGGAGTATTGTGTTGTCTTTGCTCCAAAGGTTTTTGTACAGAGTTTTGGTGTTTCCTGTCACTGTGGGCTGCAGAGCACAGTAGTATACAGCAGAGTCAGACACCTTAGCTGAGGGGATGTTCATTTGAATTTGTTTGTCCTCCACTTTAATCTTCAGTCCAGGAATTATATTATTGTTGTTTACTTCTGCTCCTGATGCAGTGTTTGAGATGATGAACTCTGGTGGTTTTCCTGGATATTGTCGGTACCAGAAGAAATAATTACCAGATGAATATCTGTAGGAGAGAGTAACAGAGCTGCCTTCTAAACTGTTCTTTTCTTTCTCAGCTGGAGTGAGTTCTTCAGAGCTGATACCTAAAGGAAGAGATAACTCTGTTATTTCATGTTGTAAAAGACTATTTAAATGATTCACATTCACATGTTATTAGAATAAAATGTGTTCCTCCTGCATAATCTAACATACCTGTTAGAATAGAGAGAAACATCAGAGAAAACACACAATGCTGCAGTGACAGCATGTTGAATAAAGGTAATGTTGATGGTTTGTGTATTGATCTCTGTTGAATATAAAAGTTCCTCTCTCTTCTATAGTTCAGCAACAGCTCAGCTCCTCCCTGAGTCTCTCTGTAAAGTGATTCTAGACTACATCATATTGAAGTTTAACACTGTGTAACTCCCTCTGGTGGATGTTGTGGAGTATTGAGTTGTCTTTGCTCCAAAGGTTTTTGTACAGAGTTTTGGGGCCCTATCTTGCACTCAACTCAATTGCCTTTGTACACCGACACATGTATTATTCCTATTTTGCAACCCAGGCATAGCGGACTTTTCCCTCCACAGACGCTCGTCGGTAAATTAAGGAATGTATTATGAGGCATGTTCCGGCGCAAATGTTCCCTGGTGCTATTTTGCAGTTTCAGAAAACAATTCCACCACAGACCAGGAAAAACCTGATCTAAAGTCAGTGGCACTAGTCTAAAGTCAGTGGTGCGTTATTCAGATGCTATTTTAGGGGTGCATGTTTGGCCATAATGTAGCTTGTTCACAACGCGCATACACTTTGCTTCTCTACTTTATCTACACGGACGCAGCAGTTCCCATTTTTGCAAACCATACATAATTACAAAGAAAAATATTACTGAAAATGCATTTCAGGTGTTTGGATAGATCAGGAGGCACTTTACAGTACAGTCCTCAAAAAGTCCCAGCATTCTTTGTGGCTTGTTGTGTTTTACACATTTCCATGAATCATGGATGTGTTGATGACTGTCACGACCTGGCTCAAAGGTATGACAAAAAAGGGGGAGACACACATGTATTTCCAGTCAAATCAAAAATATTTAAAATAACCAAGATAAACATAAATTCAGTAAATCAGTAATGTGTGTAATGTATGGATGTCCGTAAATGTATCAAAGCTACAACGCAAAATAACTAAACCAAAATCCAAACAAACCAAACAACCTGGAGGAGGGAGAGAGAATGACTGGCCAAGCACTGCTACTTATAGACAGGTGAGCAATCAGTTGCTCCAGGTGTCAATCATCAGTCCTCATTAGCCAATCCCCAGAGCCCAGCAACCAAAGGGACTTAATAGGCCTAGGAGCCATCACATGACATAAATTAGGAAATATTAGAGGACTTAAGGAGACGTGATGTTGAACTATGGCGGGATTGGACACTCCGGAACAATCTGGTCCGGGAGTGGCAATGCGCAAGGCACTCCTGGTGGAGCGCGTGGACGGAGATGGAGTGGGGGGAGGAGGAAGGGGCACAACAGGAGCAGGTGGTGCGTTTGGAGGCCCACGCTCCACGGCTGTAGCAATCCTCTCCAGACTTGAGGAGATGCGCCCGAGAGAGCGCAGCAACATCGCCACCCGGTCAAGACGGGCATTTATTACTTTGCCGCATCTCGGACAGCTCCCGCTGGCGTGCGGCAGGCAAATCTGCCGTCATAATAGCAATCTGCCATGGAACAAGCGCGCCTGCTCTTAAAGGGAATGTGAGATGGCGCTCTGATTGTTTTTTTGCACGTTACGCCCAAACCATACCTAGCTACTTCAGATCCACCCATTTTAGATTTGCGTCATTTATCCCACCGGTATAATAGCAACAGCGCCCGAGATCCGCCCACAAAGCTATTTGTGTTTCACATTTGATATTTGCGTTTCAGATCGCTTAAATAGGGCCCCTTGGTGTTTCCTGTCACTATGGGCCTCAGAGCACACTAGTACACAGCAGAGTCAGACACCTTAGCTGAGATGATCTCCAGTTTAACATGGTTCTTTAACTTGTCAATGTGAGCTGAGAAATCAGAAGCAGTTGGATGAATTGGTCCTTCCTCTGTGATGTAAGTAAAAAAGTAAGTAAAATTTATTTATAGAGCGCATTTCACAGATATAAATCACAAAGCGCTTTACAAGGTACATACACATATAAGTGGGAAGAAAATACAGCATGACATGAGGAGAGACGAGGAGAAAAAGGCAACTCCCAGACTATGCCCCTGAATAGGGGTACAGTGTGGGAACAGGAAAAAAACACCTCAGCACATAAGCACACAAGCAATACATTTGCACTGCTGCACACCACATAACAGTACATTTGCACCTCACATAACAAACATAACAATATAACATGACACGCAGTGGGGGTGGGATGATGGGTGCATCGGGATAGGGGTCATGGAGTAGAGGTAGTCCAGGACAGGCAAACAGACATCTGGTCCTGCAGCCAAACAAAGGCGCTGGCCCCAGACCTGCCCGCCTGACTGGGGGAAGAAGCGGTGAAGGCGCTGGATAGGGGGCTGGGGTGTGGTTGCAAATCTGTATGTATGTCAAAGTTTGTGTATGTGTAGGCCTGTTAAGTCAAGCTACGTCTGGCCCCCGTAATCTGGTTTACTCAGTCCGCACGATTGTCATTGCGATACACAGCCGGTTGCCATGGAGTCAGCCCTGAAACAGGACCCAGTACGAGTCAACAATCAACAGGTGTCTGTGGGAGTCGGGTGGGGAAATGAAGAGTGTGCCTCGCTGTAGTGCTCCAGGGGGAGTGAGAACTTCCACACGGCCTTGGCCAAGGCCAGCGCTGGTTCAGGAGCCGAAAAGATAAGGTTGGAATTTGTTTTGTCTTGGGTCTAGGAAGCCGGCAGTTAGTCACTCCCGACTTCTCTGAAATGTCCCCTCTGGTCTCCGTAACGATCAAATTTCCTTGCCAAAACCGTGAGTTTCCCCAAGATGTTGTCCAGCTTGTCCAGAGCTGACTGTCTCTCCAAGATGGTATCCAATTTTGGGCCCATGATAATCACAGTATCCAATTTGTGGCTCATGGAGTTCAGAGTCACAATTTGAGTTCCGACAGCTCTGCCCACAGCTTCAACCATGACGGCCAGCCTGGTAATTTGCTCTGTTCCCGTCTTCACTTTAATTTCTCGATAAACCAGGGCAATGCCTGAGCCAATCAGCAAAAGACCTGTTATCATGGTTCCGAATAGGTAGATATCTTCAATGTCCTCCACGGAAAGAACCGCCAGACACACGACCCGCAACCTCTCCCACGCGTCCATCGTGTAGCCGGCTGCGAACGTCCCGGCAGGGCAGTCAGGTTCCCCCGAACCTGAGCTTCTCGTCGAGAATATGGTGTCAATTGCGCCGAGAGACCAGTTAATCAAATCCATAATTCGTAGTTTAGGAGCAGTGCAGAGAGAGAGACTCTAAAAGTACAAGAAACAGCAGACAGCACGAGACAAGATAGCAAGCAGGGTAGGCCTGGGAGGGAGAGGGAGAAAAGCGACCGCCTTCGTTGAGAGCAGAAAGAATAATAATACAGTGCGTGTAGAGCAGGAACTCTGGTCTGGATCTCTGGTATTGTCAGTACCATTGGATATTGTTGATATTACCCTCATATGTACAGGTCAGGTTGATGTTTCTGTCCTCTGCAACATGTTCTTCAGTACTTTCTGGCTTTATGCCGTACATGGAACCCAGTGCTGCAAACTGAGTATTATTCACATCAGTTATCATTAACTTACACAGATAAACCTCTAGTTATGAAATATTTGGCTAATACAGCAGGTTATATGATACGTTGATCTCTGTTCTAACACTCACCTATAAAGGGAGAGAAAAGTAAAAACAGGTAAAGCAACATGTCTTTGGAGTTGTTAAAGCCAAACAGACAGCAGATGAGCAATGTTCTTCCACTGCAGTAGAATGAAAAACTAAACAGCCTCTCTGATGTGCAGCCCTTCTTCTCAACATCAAGCTGATTGTGCTTTTAGTTCCTCAAACATTTCTGCTCTGGAGATGGAAATAATCTCATTGGTTGAGTGAAATGCCAGTGGGCGGGGCCAGAGAATAACCTTTTGCTGAAAGTTAAAAAGATGAAACAGCAGTGGAGAGAAAGAAGACTTTGGTGGACACTGCATGAAAAGTGGGATTTCCGTCCCCGTAAATGCCTGTAAACGCCCGGAAATCCCCCTAATTTTCGGCAGTTATCGACAATTTACAGGCTGCAAACGTCACGTTCGTCTGTGCCACATATTGTCGCAAACGAACCATGACGTATGTGGAGAGCCCCCGCGGAGGTGTTAACCCTTGTGTAGTCCTTCGGGTCACTGGGACCCGAAGGACCACACAAGGGTTAATGGATCTAATTAGAATATGAATAGGCGCCTGGCCAGAGAACGTCTGGCCTGGCTGGAATTTCCTCACTCAGGATTGGATGAAACCACTACTTTTAAACAAGAAAAATCTCTCGTGATTGGTTGGCAAGTCTGTCACGGGTTAGGTTATTGGTCAACCTGGGCCATTATTATTATTATAATAAAATTTTATATATATATATATATAAAAGACAGTCACTGTACGATCAAGAGTTAATAAACAGTACAGACTAGCTCGCCGTTTCATTAATAATCATATACTTACGTTGTCTTCTTCTTTTCTGTGAGCGCATCTTTGGAGCCCCGGAGGTGACATGGAGGAGAGAAAAAAAAACGCTCCAAACGTCTTGAACAAATCCTGTGTGTTTCCAAGTGAAGTTTGACAGAGTGTTCACACAACTCTTTTACCAGCTGGCCTGAAATATTCCAATATTTTGGAAGTTTTTGCTCTAACTCTCGGACTCATCTCCCGCAATCTCCCGCCGCTATTTTCAAATGGAAGCAGTGAAGGCGGGGGTAGGAGGCGGGGCAGAGTGATAGAGAAAGACAAAGAGGAGCACATTAACCAGCAGGGCGCGAACAGCGCACACACTGGTGTGGAGGTGAATTACAGTGAGATTTAATGGAATACTGGGAAAGCTTAATAACAATAGGACAATTGTAGCCTGGGTAAACCCTGACGACCTTCCGGCAAATTTGAGATTTGCTCTGCAGGTCAGTCTGGTGAAGAGCCCATTCAAACCCATTTCCAATGTCCTCAAAATTGAGGCACCAATCACAACCGCTGAGGCGGGCTTAACACCAATCACAACCTTTGAGGCGGGCTTTACGCGACGAGGATAGTGCAGCGACGGTGTGCAGCTTTTTGTTTACATTTAACATGACGGCTACCGAAGCCCTGCTTCACCATGAACAGGGACCGGCAGGTGAGTCTGACATATGCCGATTTTATACCGGTCAATGCTATAATTAACTGACAACAGAAGTTATACGAGTTACAGTTCTCAAGGACGCACGCACACATGGACAGAGACACAGTCTCTTTTTCCTTTCTTTCAACTTCTCCGCCGTGTGTGGCGTGTACCCGCTCGCGGTGTGAAGCGCGTGTCCGCGCTATTCTTGCACATGTAGCGAGCCTCGTGATTTAACCTGCAACATATCAGCTGTTTGGAAATTCTTCAGCGTGTGGTCAGAAGATAACAAGTTAGCAATATGAACACCTGCAAGGAGAAAGTAGGGCGTGGAGGGACGACACCAAAAACCAGAATCACATTTTTTTTGTTGGATGTGAATAACGTCACCCGCATCGTTGTTCTGATTGGTTGAAGGACTATCCAATGAGCCCAGAGGCATTTGAGTGGCGTCCGTTGGTGACGCCCCTCTGGAAATGTACCGTCAATGAACCTTTCCCAGACCCACTCTCATCTAGAGTGAGGTCATTTCAGCAGAGCCAACAGCTTCATATGCCATGGACATGTGAATATGGTTCTGAATTTGCCAGTATTTTAAGAAGACAAATGGTTGGGACCTTGTCATGCAATGACACAGCTGACATGCTTTATGTGAAGCACAGTGTTTTGGTGTCAGCAGAAAGACAGTTTTTAAAAAAAACTGTACAGTGGAGCCTCTGTCTCCATTCCACCAGACAATGTTGAATGAGCAAGACCAAAGAAAGGCCACTGTAGTCATGTCACTATGCACAGTGAATGAATCATGGAATGCACATTTTACCTTTGTGGCAAAGCCTGATTAAAACTAATTGTTGAAATAAATTATTTTGTGTATCTTTTTTACATCTAATTAGTCATTAATAATGACATACACAGTAATTAATCTAGCATACTTTCATCAAATAAATCTACTGAAGAGTCTACAATTAGGCTATACTGAGTCTGATCTATTTTAAGAGATTTTCTTAAAATTAATTTAATACCTTTTAGAAAAATGTCACCTGGGGTAAAACTCCCCCTGCTGCTACCCTGATTTGCATTTGTATAGCTAACAGCATTTTCATTTACATGTTAAAGCCTCCCCTAGAATTAGAGGGAGGGGGGTTCATGGAGGGACAACTGCGAAGCAAGGCCCACGTCAATTTCCGACAATTCATGGCAGTTTTCGGTGTTGCCTGTAAATTGACGTGTACAGCCGTAAACCTGAAGTTCCACGACAATCTACAGTGCATCCCACTTTTCATGCAGTGGGATGTTTCTGATGTTGGTAGAGTTTTTGTGTGATTGTCTTAAAGTTTAACAGTGTGTGACTCCCTCTGGTGGATGTTGTGGAGTATTGTGTTGTCTTTGCTCCAAAGGTTTTTGTACAGAGTTTTGGTGTTTCCTGTCACTGTGGGCCTCAGAGCACAGTAGTACACAGCAGAGTCAGACAGCTGAATCTTCTGGATCATCAGAGGAACTGATCTTAACTTGGAATTGTGTGTAGATGAAAATCTATCCTTGAACTCATCTGGTGTGTTCCCTTCATCCCCTTGAACGCGGCTGAGAATGAATTTGGGGCTGTTGTTTCCATCCTGTTTGTACCAGAAGAGATAGTTAGAAGGTGAACTGCTGTTATATTGACAGCCAAGTGTTACTGCCTCTCCTTCAGTAGCAGTCACATCTCCTTCTGGTTGCAGCACGTTGTCTTTTTGTGCTCCGCATTCTGTAAAACAGCAACAAACAGAATCAGTGTGCTGTTAAAGAATCTTATCAATGTTGGATTGATATCAAAGAAACAGAGTTGTGTTCATACCAAGGCTCATAGCAGCCAGCAACACTGAGATGAACAGAGGCTTCATATCTGCAGTGTGGAGTAACTCTGAGCTACAGCAAGTATAAAGAAGGCTGTGATCTCTCTGTTTAGTCTTCATCAACACTAAGGTGGTGGATTAGAAGGAGGAACCTGATCACAGCTGTGGGTTATTCCCCCGACTGACTACTTTACACCTAACAAATATTGTGCCTCTCTCCTTTCTTACTGTAACATGTCTTATATGAATTGATCTTTGTAGTTTTCAGCTGACATTGTTCCTGTTTTACAGCTGGTGCAGATTCACTTTGTTCTCGAACGTATAATACGTGTAAAAAAGGTAGTGAACCTGTACATGCCTTTTGATATTTCTTTCTAAAAGGTTTGAAAGTAAACTGAAAATTAATATTTCAAAATCTTTTTTTTCAGAATGGTTGTAGAATGTAAAGTGACAGTTTAGTATCTTTTGGTCCTCTGCAGCGTTTGAGGTCAAATTCAAAGATGGTGGAGTTGTTGGGGAAGTTGCTGTTGAAATGAAATTCTTAAGTTAGAAAAATTTTCAGCAGTACAAATGTAATTCTTCTGTGAATTATTATGGTACGGAATATAAATAACCAGTGATTTCAGTTTTATTGGTGTTTCAGTCTCTATTTGGGATGCATTATAATTAAAATACTGCGATACAATATGGCCACGATAGGGGGTGGTTTTGAGCTATGTTAAGCAATTTCCTGAAGATTTCCCATCAAAGGCTATGGGAAATTTTAACATTGTGGCCTAATGGCCAACAGGGTATGAAGAGGATTTAGTAGGTAAGTCAGTGTCCATTTATTTGTTGTCATGGTGTCTTGTGTTTGAACCATCATAAATTTGGTTTGTCATTGATGTGGATTTGCTGCTCATGTGAATCTTCCCACAGTGTTACATTAGCAGCTGTAACCACAGGGACTCTGATAAAACTGGAATAATCAGAATCCATCTGATATGAAGCTGTGGTTTGAATACCACTTCCCTCCTCTTTGAAGAGTAGTCAGATATCTGTGGTCAGGTTTTTGTACCGCCTCTTCTACACTTTGTATCACTGTGTTTCTAGAGCACAGTAGTAGAGACCTGTGTCTGCCAGGGTTAGTCTATGTATGGTCAGTTCAGTTGTTTTCACTGGTGTTTTGGATTCATATCGCGGATCTGGGATATATTCACCACTACTAGCTCTTTTCCAGAGTATAAACTGAGGTGCTTGAAGGTCTGAATGGTGTCTGTACCAGTGGCGATCAGGATAGCTATTGGTTGTCTCATATTTGCATTTGAGTGTGACAGATTCTCCTTCTCT
The DNA here is from genome assembly GCF_010015445.1 of Perca fluviatilis. NCBI lineage: Eukaryota > Metazoa > Chordata > Actinopteri > Perciformes > Percidae > Perca > Perca fluviatilis. Next base: position 1,855,939 of record NC_053122.1, on the reverse strand, counting down.
TTGACTCCATCTTCTACAGGATAGATTTTGTTTTTAGCTATTAGTCCTAACATTGTTCATGAGGCTGAGAGAAGACAGTGGAAAATGTCAACTGTACATTGTTACTCTGGACAGAAACAGATCAACTGTTCAGACATTTCTGATCTGATCTGCAGTTTATATAAATCTTTAGAAAACAAGAAAACCATGAGTTCTTCGTATCTTACCAAAGAAAAGAGCAGCAAGAATAATCCACAGCCAATGTTCCATCTCTACAACAAGGTTTAAATCAACAGGAGAAACTAGCTGATGTTCAACATTCAGTCTGAGAATTGTTCTCTTCACAGCAGCACTTATTATTGACTGAATGGTTGAACACAGTACAGAAGTAGTGCACTGCCGACTTGATAATGTCGCCCTCTAGTGGAGGTACAAAGTTCAGTACAACAGTGTAGAAAAAGTCTTCCAGCAGCTTGTCAGTGTGTCAGATTGTTTGCTGTCACTGTGGGCCTCACAGCACAGTAGTACAGAGCAGAGTCTGTCACTGCAGCAGAGGAGATCTGAAGATCCATTTTGGTTTTATCCTCACTCACTGAAACAAACAGTCCAGAGTTTGTAGTTTGCATTATTTCTCATGAATCCAGATGAGAGATGAGGAACTCAGGTGGCTTTCCTGAATATTGTCGATACCAGAAGAAATAATCAGCAGAACCTTTGGGTATCTACAGGACAGAGTAACAGAGCTGCCTTTAAACTGTTCTCTTCTTTCTCTACTGGTGTGAGTTCTTCACAGCTGATACCTAAAGGGAGAGATAACTCTGTTATTTCTTGTTGTACAATGCTCAAATGATTCACATGCAGATATTATTGAAGTATAACTTTTCCAAGCTGCATAATCTGACATACCTGTGAGAATGGAGAGAAACATCAGAGAAAACATACAATGCTACAACATCACTTCTTTCAATTACTCTTCTAAGGTAAAGGGATTCTAGACTACATCATATTGAAGTTTATCAGTGTGTGACTCTCTTCTATAGTTCAGTAACAGCTCAGCTCATCCCTGAGTCTCCTCGTAGCTCTGGATTTTCTCTTTTCTCAGCTAAACATCTAAGGTAAAGTGTTTCTAGACTACATGATGAAAAAGATTGAAGTTTAACAGTGTGTTACAGTAGCACAGTAGTACAGAGCAGAGTCAGACACTGCAGCAGAGGAGATTTGGAGAATCATTTTGGTTTTATCCTCACTCACTGAAACAGACAGTCCAGAGTTTGTTTTATTTTGTGTTCCAAAGTGAATAATGAGGAACTCCTTATTCCTGGATATTGTCGATACCAGAAGAAATAATCATTGTTATCAGCTTGTTTGGAGTATCTGTAGGACAGAGTAACAGAGTTGCCTTCTAAACTGTTCTTTTCTTTCTTAGCTGGAGTGAGTTCTTCACAGCTGACTCCTAAAAGGAAGAGATAACTCTGTTATTTCATGTTGTAAATGTTATAGAAGACTAAATACATTATTCACATTCAGATGTTATTAGAATAAAACTTTTTCATGCTGCATAATATAACATACCTGTTAGAATGTAAAGAAAGATCAGAGAAAACTCACAATGCTGCAGTGACAGCATGTTGAATAAAGGTAATGTTGATGGTTTGTGTATTGATCTCTGTTGAATATAGAAGTTTCTCTTTTCTATAGTTCAGTAACAGCTCAGCTCCTCCCTGAGTCTCTGTCTCTCCTCGTAGCTCTGGATTTTCACTTCTCTCAGTTACACTACTAAGGTAAAGTGATTCTAGACTACATCATTGAAGTTTGTCAGTGTGTGACTCCCTCTGGTGGATGTTGTGGAGTATGACTTGTCTTTGCTCCAAAGGTTTTTGTACAGAGTTTTGGTGTTTCCTGTCACTGTGGGCCTTACAGCACAGTAGTACACAGCAGAGTCAGACAGCTGAAGCTTCTGGATCTTCAGAGGAACTGACTTATCCTTGATTGTTGCATCAATTCTCTCTTGCTCTTTAGAATTATCAGTTTTTACAGAGAAACGTTGCAGCATCATCTTTGGGTAATCATTTTCTTCTTGTTTGTACCAGAACAAAGTGGGACTTGGATCAGTTGTCTCAAATGTACAGCCAAGAGTAACTGTCTCTCCTTCAGTAGCAATGACATATCTTGTTGGCTGGGTCACACTGGTTTTTTCCTTTACACTCTGGGGAAGAAGAGAACATGCAGATGAAGAGATGAATTAATAAATATGATTGATTAAATTGATTAAACAATCAGTAGTTTAAATAGTTACCTAGACAGAGAGTCAGAATCAGGATGTTAGTCAGCCAGTGTTTCATGTCTGCAGTGAGAGGGGAGGAGAGAGGAAGAGCATTGATACTCTGATGGATCTGGGCCTTCACATCATTGGTCCTTCCTCTTTATCATCTCTTGAGGAAGTCTTAACGATTTGTGATTGTCCTGAAGTTTAACAGTGTCTGACTCCCTCTGGTGGATGTTGTGGAGTATTGTGTTGTCTTTGCTCCAAAGGTTTTTGTACAGAGTTTTGGTGTTTCCTGTCACTGTGGGCTGCAGAGCGCACAGTAGTACACAGCAGAGTCAGACAGCTGAAGCTTCTGGATCATCAGAGGAAAGGACTTTTCCTTGATTGTAGCATCAACTCTCTCTTGCTCTTTAGAATTATCTGTTTTTCACGCGCAGCAGCATCTTTGGGTAATCGACGGTTCTTGTTTGTACCAGAACAAATAGGGATATGTGTCACTGGTCTCAAATGTACAGTCAAGAGTAACTGTTTCTCCTTCAGTAGTAATGACATCTCTTTTTGGCTGGGTCACACTGTCTTCTCCTTTACACTCTGGTGAAGAAGAGAACATGCAACGGAAGAGATGAATCAGTAGAGATGATTGATTAAAGGAGAACAATTTAAAGTAGTTTAAATAGTTACCTAGCCAGAGAGTCAGAATCAGGATGTTAGTCAGCCAGTGTTTCATGTCTGCAGTGAGAGAGGAGGAGAGAGAGGAAGAACATTGATACTCTGATGGATCTGGGGTCTCATTTATAAACGTGGCGTACGCAAAAACGGGGCTGAAAACATGCGCGACGCCACTTCCCACGCAAAGGTTGTGATTTATAAAAACAAACTTGACGGGAGAATGTGCGGTCCTCCATGCAAACTCTGACCCATGCGACGCACATTTTGGAGACAAAATAGGAATTGCCGGACGCAGATGGTGAGGTGGTGAACTGAAGTCAGACTGCAGAAAGTACATGTGGGAATAACGATTAGGCTACTCTTAATATGTTTAAGTATCAAAAAGAATGCCTCACGCACATTTCTTCACACCATATGGAGATTAAATTGAAAGATTAAAGTGTTATTTGCACTTGTACTGAGTGATAATTGTTCCATAAACGCCTCAAACTCAAATCTTCAATAAAAACTCATTCTTAATATTTTATCGGCGCTGTCTCGCCTCACATTGTCCGCTACGGAGCGCAGGAGGAGGAGATGGCCCGACTGCATGGAATACATGATAGCATCAAATACTCTACCATTAGATAACTGCACAACACAGTGTAAATAACTAAATATCTGTCTTTAAAACTGTGCATATATCATCAAATGTCAAAGTCTGGAAATACAGCCGTTAAGCTCTCGCCCAATCGTTAGCTCTATGTCCTTGTTATCGGGTTAAAATTTAATAACAAACCCTGCATGAAGAAAAGTGTGTTTGCTTATTACATTTCAATTTCAAATTGTATCGGGTGGGTGGGGGGATACCACTAGTTGTTGCTGTGATTTTAGCAAGGTGTTAACAATCACAAATTGTTGTAGACTAAACATATACAGTGCCTTGCGAAAGTATTCGGCCCTTGAACTTTTCGACCTTTTGCCACATTTCAGGCCTCAAACATAAAGATATAAAACTGTAATTTTTTGTGAAGAATCAACAACAAGTGGGACACAATCATGAAGTGGAACAAAATTCATTGGTATTATTTCAAACCTTTTAAACAAATAAAAACTGAAATATTGCGTGCAAAATTATTCAGCCCCCTTAAGTTAATACTTTGTAGCGCCACCTTTTGCTGCGATTACAGCTGTAAGCGCTTGGGGTATGTCTCTATCAGTTTTGCACATCGAGAGCTGACATTTTTGCCCATTCCTCCTTGCAAAACAGCTCGAGCTCAGTGAGGTTGGATGGAGGCGCGTTTGTGAACAGCAGTTTTCAGTTCTTTCCACAGATTCTCGATTGGATTCAGGTCTGGACTTTGACTTGGCCATTCTAACACCTGGATATGTTTATTTGTGAACCATTCCATTGTAGATTTTGCTTTATGTTTTGGATCATTGTCTTGTTGGAAGACAAATCTCCGTCCCAGTCTCAGGTCTTTTGCAGACTCCATCAGGTTTTCTTCCAGAATGGTCCTGTATTTGGCTCCATCCATCTTCCCATCAATTTTAACCATCTTCCCCTGTCCCTGCGGAAGAAAAGCAGGCCCAAACCATGATGCTGCCACCACCATGTTTGACAGTGGGGATGGTGCGTTCAGGGTGATGAGCTGTGTTGCTTTTACGCCAAACATAACGTTTTGCATTGTTGCCAAAAAGTTCGATTTTGGTTTCATCTGACCACAGCACCTTCTTCCACATGTTTGGTGTGTCTCCCAGGTGGCTTTTGGCAAACTTTAAACGACACTTTTTATGGATATCTTTAAGAAATGGCTTTCTTCTTGCCACTCTTCCATAAAGGCCAGATTTGTGCAGTATACGACTGATTGTTGTCCTATGGACAGAGTCTCCCACCTCAGCTGTAGATCTCTGCAGTTCATCCAGAGTGATCATGGGCCTCTTGACTGCATCTCTGATCAGTCTTCTCATTGTATGAGCTGAAAGTTTAGAGGGACGCCCGGGTCTTCGCGAGATTTGTAGTGGTCTGATACTCCTTCCATTTCAATATTATCGCTTGCACAGTGCTCCTTGGGATGTTTAAAGCTTGGGAAATCTTTTTGTATCCAAACCGGCTTTAAACTTCTCCACACCAGTATCTCGGACCTTCCTGGTGTGTTCCTTGTTCTTCATGATGCTCTCTGCGCTTTAAACGGACCTCTGAGACTATCACAGAGCAGGTGCATTTATACGGAGACTTGATTACACACAGCTGGATTCTATTTATCATCATTAGTCATTTAGGTCAACATTGGATCATTCAGAGATCCTCACTGAACTTCTGGAGAGAGTTTGCTGCACTGAAAGTAAAGGGGCTGAAATAATTTTGCACGCCCACTTTTCAGTTTTTTATTTGTTAAAAAGTTTGAAATAGCCAATGAATTTCGTTCCACTTCATAATTGGGACCCACTTGTTGTTGATTCTTCACAAAAATTACAGTTTTATATCTTTATGTTTGAGGCCTGAAATGTGGCAAAAGGTCGAAACGTTCAAGGGGGCCATACTTTCGCAAGGCACTGTAAATACTGTAATGCTGCATGATGGCCCTGCTGGCCCTGCAGAAGGACTGGAATGGAAGAATCAGGAGAAAAAGAGACTTCAGGGACCATGATGATGACTGGCTCATATGCCGATTTAAATTCCCCTTACGTAGCTGTAATAGTAATATAGCTGCGCTCTTGGATCTATGTACTGAATTGGGTCCAGTAGAGAGGGCAATGCGCCGGAACCGTGCGCCATCCCGGTCCAAATACAGGTCCTCGCCACTCTGGGTGAAACCGGCTGTTTCCAGAGGGAAATGGCTGAAGCTAAGTGTTTTTTAAATAAATATTATATATAATCTTCAACTTCATCACTAAGGCTTGTTTGGATATAATATATAGTTCTGTTAAATTTTATTATATACGTCTGGTATTTCGCTGCCCCAAAGTACCGTAATGCCTGCTGATTTGGAAGATTTTATTAATAAAGGTAGTCTATAGATCCGGTTTCCCTACACTGTGCGAAAATTAACAGGCCGAAATTATGATTCAATTGGCAGAAATTCCGCCGCGCCTGAGAGGTTTTTTTGTTTGTTTGTTTTCTCCGCCAGTCGTCATGATTCGGATGATTCGGTGTAACGAAGAACAACTGCGCAGGGTCATTAACATACTGATCAGCATTCACGAGGTGCTTTACATTGACTATTTATGGTTAAAAATGGGCGTGTACAGGGCGGGATAAGAGGCTGATCTACGTCCGCACACTTGTAGTCAGTCTGTGATTTATAAAGGGAACATTGCTTACAGGGTGTAGCATACACGGTTTTATAAATCTGACTTTTTCGGCACACCAATTTGGGCTTTTGGGCGCACGTATACTTATAGTAAGGATCCACGCACAGTTTTATCAAATGAGACCCCTGGGGGCCTTCACATCATTGGTCCTTCCTCTTTATCATCTGTTTAGGAACTTCGCAACAGAACATCAGCCACCCAAAAGAGGAGCTGAAGTGTGTAAAAGTTCATGGAGGAGCTGTCAGGTTTTCGTTACAGAGACTGTGGGATTGCTGTCACTGTGGGCTTCACAGCACAGTAGTACAGAGCAGAGTCTGTCACTGCAGCAGAGGAGATCTCCAGATCCTCACCGTGATTTCATCCAGTCACAAGGTTCATGTGTCTAATCTCTGAGACTCTGCTCGTCTTGTACTGATTAACAGCTCGGAGTTCTTGTGGTTTTCCTAGATATTGTCAATCCAGGAGTTAACTTCTTCACAGCTGACCCTAGAAGCAATGTCAGCGTGGCTGCAGACTTCTGCTGAATCTAAACGTCAACCTTTTGGACCAGTGGCCCCTGTCACTGTGTGTGCAATGTGGCAGTGTTGGGCAAGTTACTCAAAATGGGTCATCGTTAATTACTAACAACGTGTTACTACACTTTGGTTACTCACTAGAGGTCGGCCAATTAATCGGTCTTTTTGACATTTTTTACATCAGCCGATATCCGAGTATATCAAGCCGATTTTTGTGTTCAAGTGTTATACATTTTCTTCAAACCTAAAAAAATAAATGCTGCTGGTTGCTACTGTGTGCAGCACTACTATTGTTAAAATTGTTAATTTATTTTATTTTGAAAAGTTTGCAGATCTGTGTCAGAATATTGATAAATGCTGCTAAGTGCACTAAACTTTATTTTTTCATTGAAAGGTCGGACAAAATTTGCAATTAGTCATCCATTTCCGTAAAGCGGCCCATATTTGAGCTTTACATAGTTGATTTCTTGCATAAAAAAGTTTCAGAAGTGAAGTTTGTAATAATAGCAGAGATCTGCGTGACCTAGCTATATTCAGAAGACTACCTGATCTCAGGTCAGTTGTGTAGCCTATGTAAATGTTGGGCGGGACTCTTAATACACCCATGGGCGTGACAAAGTTACAGGTCTTGGGAGGTTGACGTCAACTTCCAGCTTTGTTGAGATTCGCATGTTTCAGCGGAAGTTTCAAAATATGAGATATGAGAAGGGGTGTCAACATTTGCAACAACCAAAATCGCTTGTTCGGGTTCTTTTCATTGATTTTACTTCTGGTTTTTAATACTATGCAAATGGATATTCTTTTAGAACAACTTCATAGGATGAATGTGAATGGCGGACTTATTCACTGGATTAGACGTTTCGGTAGCACTGTATATTACGAATCCGTAATAAGATGGTAATAGTGGGGTAACAGTGAGATAATAAAGAGGTAATATATAAGTAATAACATTAGGGATGCACCGAACCCAGATTTTAGGGGTTCTGCCGAATACCGAACCTACTGGTTAAGATTCTGCCGAACCCCGAACCGAAACCGAACCCTACTCCCATTCTTAACACAGTAAACACATTAATGAAGTAAACAATGTCCACAGCAGTGCATTTTTCATTGTATTTTAAGTGTAAAAATAAAAAGAATAGGCAACATTATGCCTGGCACCCAAGTGGGAAAAAACTATTTTTGACAAGGCCTATGTTTACCCTATCTCAAGATCCAACCAATATCCAAAATATTAGCCTTTTAGATTTATAATCCCATAAAGTAGGCTACCCCCACGCTCTATTCACATCGTGGGAAAGTACATCGGTATCGCCAGATGAGTGACAATTTTGTTTTGCAAACTTTAGAATTAGAAAGCTACCGTTAGCTAACGAGCAGCAGCGCGCCGCGTCGCTCCGGCCCTCGCTGTAGGAAGACTCATTTACCAAGAGAACAGCTGACAGCCCGGAGAGGCTCCGGTCTGGTTAACACCAGTTTTTAGCTGTGACTGTCCTTCCTTTGCTGTACCTGAAGTTGCTGCATTTTGGCTGGTGTCTGGAGATTCCTTCATGCACAACTCGTATTCTTTCGGATGTTTCATACGCAAATGTCTTAACAGCGGCGGTGTTTTGTATAGTTTAGGGTCCTCGTCACCACGACAAATCGGCATTGCAAATTGAACATGTAGCGCACTTGAATCGCCTTCTTTGACTGAAAGTATTGCCAAACAACAACTTTTTCTGCTCACAAGTTCCATTTTCACTTTCTCACAGCTTACTACCGTGCTAGGTTGCTACTGCATTCCGTCTCAGCTACGTCATTACTTCGATCACGTAACTCTACAAAGAGTAGTGAAGTGACAAGATAGTTCAGTCCAAGATAGCGAAGCTGCAGCTCTGGGGGGTTTTGTGTTTTTTTTTTTTTTTGGGTTTTTTTTTTTTTTTTTTTTTTTTTTTTTGGAAAAAAAAAAAAAAAAAATTTTTTTTTTTTTTTTTTTTTTTTTTTCGTTACTTCTCTTTGGTACCGTTCGGTTCGGTCGAAAAAAAAATTCTGACGTTCGGCAGTACCCGAACTCCGTCAAAAAGCCCAAAGTTCGGCCGAATTCAAACCGAACGGCTGGGTTCGGTGCATCCCTAAATAACATGTAATTACCAAAGTAATAACGTGGTAATACATCACAGTAGTAAGATGTAATACTGGGGTAATAAGGTGATAAGGTAACAGCTGTAATAACATGCAATTACCAATGTAATAAGTAAGAAAGGGTTTGACAATAACCATATGTATATCTAGGTAATGGTAATATACTTATATTTATATTCTAATAATGTGGTAATAATGGGGTAATATATGTTGATGTTTTCACATTATTATAGGCTACTATCAGCGTAATACCTTCCAAATTAGATAAAACTTCTTGGGATTTAAAATTGGTAATGTATCCACCCTTTATGTTCCAAACATTTCCCTTTTGTTTCAAGGTAATACTTTATGTTAATTTATGTTAATGATGTTTAATCTTGTGGCTTCTTACATGGAAATGCTTCTGGTAGTTTCTGTGTTTCTGATAGTCTAATATGAGCTATCAATCATCATCAAAAATATACATATTGCACATCAAACTTTCTGACAATAATTAACAAAGATATCAGAACAGTATGTAAAAATCTGTTTCACATACCGAGAATGCTACCAAAGGCATGGAACGTCAAAGATTGAGGCGGATTGTATGGAGAGATAACACATGAGGCTGTCCTGCTCAGCGTTCAACTTCCTGACTGAAGTCCCATGGTGCAAATGTCCTACAGTTCTTAAAGGAACACACACACTTGTGGAACAAACTGCTGCGAGCAATGGGAGAATGTGTGTGTTCCTTTAAGAACTGTAGGTCATTGGCACCTATGGGACTTCAGTTTTGCGGCCCCATTTTGTGGCTGTTTTCTGGCTTTTTGCTCACAGGTTTCTCTACAGAGCTCCCCTACAGCTTCGGAATAGATATTTGTCAGCTCCTAAGTTTACTTGTGTCTGACTCCTCGCTCGGCCAGTCTGCCATTTCCTCTTTCTCTGTTCCTCCAACAATGCTTTCCTAGCTTTCTGCTTCTTTTTTGCCGGCTCAGCCATGACGATAGTGTGAAAAACTCCATAGCTACCTTGTCCTTATAACTAGCCAGTTCCTGGATGTGTGCAGTGCCGTGAAGCAATTCGTTACATCGCGAGACCTGATATCAAGCGATACTTCCTGACGCTGAGGCCGAACCATATTGCAAAGTTGCAAGGCTGATTTTTCCACTCACAGGGGGCAACACAGTCTCACTCCCTACTCTTCAAATGTATGACGCAGGTCAAGGACCCTGGCGTCAAGTTTCAACGAAATAGGGGTACCCTTGACGTTATTTTTCGCCGAGGGGTCCGTCAGATAGACATTCATGTTATTCCCTCACCGTCCGGATATCGACGAAAGAAAAAAACACCCCCGCCCCTTAACATGAAATCTGTGACAGTTATTATGGGTATTTTTAGCCCAATAACCGCTGTTTTAATCAACATTATTCACGAGATAGTCTCATGGTTTATATGTATTTCTTTTAATGTTATTATTTCGGTATATTTCGGCCAGGGAAGCTGGATTGCTTTTTGTTGATTTATATTTTTAAACTATAATGCTACATCTATCAACATTTATTTAGATGTTATCATGGTATTCATTTCTTTACTTTAATAATATTATTTCGGTCTTATTACCGGTGAAATATTACAGTATATGCTGTAATACAGAACATGTCCCCAATGCAATGTGGCCATTCATTTCAATGAATCGGGCAGCGATCAGCTGGTCTTTAACGTCAGGATCGCTTCAATATACATATATACAGTCAGTGATCAGTATCGCTTCAATATACATATATACAGTCAGTGGTCAGTATCGCTTCAATATACATATATACAGTCAGTGATCAGTATCGCTTCAATATACATATATACAGTCAGTGATTGTGTCACCAGCAACAACACGTTGCTCAGTTTTGTTCCAGTAAGTTATGAACCATAATAACGTTTAAACGAATCCGCGGAAAAATCCGAAGTGACGTAATACGTCCGGCGCGAGATACGAAGATAAAAATATATAGGCCTAACATTCCTTAATATTTTTTTTCTAATGTTGTATTTGAGGAGTTAAACAATAAAGATAGTTATAATATTAAAACACAGTTTCATGTATTTGTCTACGTTTAAACGAATCCGCGGAAGTGACGTGGAAATTCCACATCTCGTCTGTGAAAGAATGTTCCACGTTATGCGTGAGAATTTCCACAATAAAATACTAATAATGAAAAAATTGTGTTTTATATTTAGCTTTGATTTGCCTTATATATACTATATAAAAACCTACAGTTGACTGTTTAGAAATACAGCCTAATGGCTTGTTTGACTAATTTGCATTTGTTTTTAATTGTACTGTTGTGAAAAACAATAAACTATAGGCCTATACAAAGAGAAGCATTTTTTATTTTATTTTCCATACATAGTTATTTAAAAGCGCAATTTTCTAATTTTGCAATTGATGAATATTAATAGCAAAGACTAAAGGGGAAAAACATGAGTATATTTATGTGTGGGACTTAGTTTGATTTAAAATCACACTGCATTATTAGTTGTTTTAAATAAATTACTTTTTGAAATATCAATTTATGGTAGGCCTAACATACTAATTATTATATTCAGAAGATGATCCTCATATCAATCACCGTGGTTACAGCTTGTAGCCATCCTAACCTTTGTAGCCTTTACTGAGACTACCTTTTCAAAATTAAGAAGGGACTAATTTTAAGAAGCATTTTCAGGAAATTAAAAGGATAAGCAGATTGTTACTGAGGTTTTTGTTCACAGAGTAAGATGTATATAGCTTTGTTTGGGTATGTATACATATACAACATGTGTTTTGGCATTTTTGGCACACGTCTACCTCAGCACTGCACAAAGACAAAACTCACACATCTCATTCAACCATTTCACAAGCTGAGAAAAGGGTCATGACATGGGTCAGAGCAGTGGTTCCCAACCTTTCTTCCTTGGTGCCCCCTACTCATGTCTAAGAAAAGCTAACCCCCTTGAAACTGAAGTTGAGGTAACTCTCGAGATAGAGCTGGGTCAGAGGGATATCAGAGGTCATAAATGATTAACCAATCCATGGGGCTCTCTGCTCCCTATAGGCCCAATGGTGTCCTTATGGACAACATGCACCTTTGAGGAGCCCATGTTGAAAGTGTATTATTTATCATTTAGAGCAGACTACCCACACGGTGAATCAAGATGGTTTATGCACAAGGCTGCATTACAGAGAATTTTATTATGACTCTCATGAAGTTGTGTAGGAATAGAAACCAGTCACCAGGCAAGCAGCACACAAGAATATGGTCTGCTCTATCTTTATTCTCCATTGCCAAGGTATAGGCTCTTAACATCACTAGCAGAGATATGGGTAAACAACGCATTTCTAAACTATAAAAGCGTTGATGATGATGTATAGGCCTAATTTAGACCAATTAAAACTTTAAAATAATGTTGCTTGAGATTGAGGGGTGTGCAATATAGCTTCATGATATGAAGCATGGTTGTGTTAACTCTTTGTCACTGTTTGTGAAAGATGAGCAATAGATTGTTACTGTGTGATGTGCTTCAGTCAGCCTATATCACTTTGTACATGTTGTTTTTATTGTAAGTATATGCGGCTGTACATGATAAAACAATATGTCAGCGTGATATTCCATTTGTGAACATTTGAACTCAAGGCAAATATCCCTCGGGACAAATTGAGGCTATCTCCTGCTAGAAATTGATTCTCCATGATGAAATAATAAAATTAAAAGCGGACGACTATGAAAATCATATCGTTGGAAAGGTCTCAAGTAATTGTTGGGGTTTTGGAAATTATAGAGTGTGGTCTTGACCTACTCTATCTGTAAAGTGTCTCGAGATAACTTTTGTTATGATTTGATACTATAAATAAAATTGAATTGAATTGAATTGAATAGTTTCAATCTCTCTGATAAGAATTATCTAGGGGCACATTTTATATGTTGGGGAATAAACAGGAAACAACTCACCTGAAAATGTCAAGGATGACTGCATACAAGACATATTACACTAAGAAAGGAAAGAGGCTCAACGTGTTTATTGTAAAGTTGCCAGTAGGGGGAATAACCCAGGGCTGTGAATGAGCCCTGTCACTGTGATCAGGTTCCTCCTTCTAATCCACCAACTTAGTGTTGATGAAGACTAAACAGAGAGATCACAGCCTTCTTTATACTTGCTGTAGCTCAGAGTTACTCCACACTGCAGATATGAAGCCTCTGTTCATCTCAGTGTTGCTGGCTGCTTTGAGCCTTGGTGTGAACACAACTCTGTTCTTTGATATCAATCCAACATTAATATGATTCTTTGACAGCACACTGATTCTGTTTGTTGCTGTTTTACAGAATGCAGAGCACAAAAAGACAACGTGCTGCAACCTAAAGAAGATGTGACTGCTACTGAAGGAGAGGCAGTAACACTTGGCTGTCAGTATGACAGCAGTTCATCTAATGATTATCTCTTCTGGTACAAACAGGATGGAAACAACAGCCTCAAATTCATTCTGAGCCGCTTTAAGGTTGGCTCCGGGAAAACAGTTGATGAGGAGAGATTTTCATCCACACTGAATTCCAGCTTAGGATCAGTTACTCTGAAGATCCATAAGCTTCAGCTGTCTGACTCTGCTGTGTACTACTGTGCTCTGAGGCCCACAGTGACAGGAAACACCAAAACTCTGTACAAAAACCTTTGGAGCAAAGACAACACAATACTCCACAACATCCACCAGAGGGAGTCACACACTGTTAAACTTCAATATGATGTCTAAAATCACTTTACCTTAGAAGTGTAAGTGAGAGAAGTGAAAATACAGAGCTATGAGGAGACGGAGAGACTCAGGGAGGAGCTAAGCTGTTACTGAACTATAGAAGAGAGAGGAACTTATATATTTGTAAATGTAAATGGTCTGTATTTATATAGTGCTTTTCTAGTCTTAACGACTAGTCAAAGTGCTTTTATGTTACAGGAACCATTCACCATTCACACACATTCATACACTGATGGCCAAGGCTGCCATACAAGGTGTCACCTGCTCATCAGATAAACACTCACACTCATTTACACTCCAATGGTGCAGCATCAGGAGCAATTCAGGGTTCAGTTTCTTGCCCAAGGACATTTCGACCTGGAAATGCAGGGCCAGGGATGGAACTGCCAACCTAGAAAAATATCTAATGAAGTTCATTGTTTGTGTGATACTTAACTATTTCAGAAGCAATTGACAAGAAAGTTATTTTTTTCTACAGTTTTTTATTGTTGAAGAGTTACTTAACAAACATCCTGTCATCATGTCCAATGCAATCTTTGGCTACATTCAGACTGCAGGCGAAAGTGGCCCAAACTTCTTCAGCAATAGTGTGACCACTCAAATCTTGGTTAGAGTATCAAAATATCAGTGGTATATGAATCAGACCAAGGTCTATTGAGGTATATTTTAATGCGGCTGCAGTTTGGACAACTGAGGTAAAATTAAAAACTTAACTAGACCTACATGGAGAACAGTGATAGAGCAAGTCAATGGAGGGAGAGGGAGGTGTTAGACCTAGTTAGTGTATGCTCATTAATGTTACGGCTGCCATTAAACAAACATTTTGAAATAAAAGTGAAAATGCTTACTTCCTCTATAACCTCCATAACTTTAGTGCAACAGCGTGCTGCATCTGATGTCATTAGCCGCTTTCAGACCAAGTAGTTAGAGGAACATCTTTATAGGAAAAGTCCACCTCTAATCATATCTACCTAGTACGCTCCCCCAAAACCGTTTTTTCAATATGCATTCACACTGGCCACGTGGCCATAGGGACTGGTAGGAGGTGTAAGGGAGTGATGCAAGTACCGCAACGGTCTTTAAAAGCATTAAAATCAGAAAACAAATAAACCAAAAATGAAATGAACTAATACTAAATCTAATGTATATAGCATATTCGTAATAATTTAAACATAATTTAAACAAGTGTCCTGAAGAGAGATGGATATCTCTCTCTCCCCCGCCTCTGCCTGTTGCGCTGTGGCCGTGTGTGTGTGTGTGACTGTGTGTGTGTGTGTGTGTGTGTGTGTGTGGTTTGTGTGTTTTTGTGTGTGTGTGTGTGTGTGTGTGTGTGTGTGTGTGTGTGTGTGACTGTGTGTGTGTGTGTGTGTGTGTGTGTGTGTGTGTGTGTGACTGTGTGTGTGTGTGTGTGTGTGTGTGTGTGTGTGTGTGTGTGTGACTGTGTGTGTGTGTGTGTGTGACTGTGTGTGTGTGTGTGTGTGTGTGTGTGTGTGTGTGACTGTGTGTGTGTGTGTGTGTGTGTGTGTGTGTGTGTGTTGTGTGTGAGAGACGGCCGGCCAGCAATGTTGTCATAAGACAGTTAACCACAGGTTCTCGTTAATCTTATGATGGACATGTGTTGTGATATTTAAACAAACGAACCGTCAGCGGCGAAATAAAAGCCTCTTATTTATGAGACCAGTCTGAGAGACGTCCAGCTTACAGCGGGGTCTCTAAGCATGACTGGCTGAGCGACAAGCTAGCTGCCGGGGCAGGCGCTGGCTGGCTGTTGCTTCACTTCATGGAGCTTCTCAACTCCGAAAACTTTGAATCAAATTGTCAATTTGGCATCGACTTTCGCAAGACTGCCTATATTCAAAATCTAAACAGTTAATTTCTCGCCTAAAACTAAGAACTGCAAAAATCCCTCCGGTCGTAAAGCGGGTATTGTTATTGTACTTTTGACCATGCGGGTTAGTTCAAAACCGCAAAGAGTTCACACTGGAATCTGATATAGGCCATTTTAAAAAGGTAACGTGAACAGACAAACAAAAAATAGGATCTGAGCAAAAAATCCAAATTAAGCTTTAAGACTTGTGGTATGAATGTAGCCTTTGACACTCATGACAATGATTTCGTCATGCTAAATATTATGTTAATGTTTAGAAATCTTCAACAGATGATAAATAGGAAGGACCAATGATGTGAAGGCCCAGATCCATCAGAGTATCAATGCTCTTCCTCTCTCTCCTCCCCTCTCACTGCAGACATGAAACAGTGGCTGACTAACATCCTGATTCTGACTCTCTGGCAAGGTAACTATTTAAACATACTGATTGTTTTTCTTTAATCAGTCATCTATATTGATTTATCTCCTCCTCTGAATATTCTCTTCTTCCCCAGAGTGTAAAGGAGAAGATAGAGTGACCCAGCCAACATGAGATCTCATTACTACTGAAGGAGAGACAGTTACTCTTGACTGTAAATTTGAGACAACTTATTCAACCTTCACTTTGTTCTGGTACAAACAAGAAGTCAAACATTACCCAAAGTACATGCTGAAGCGTTTCTCAACAACGGTAGAAAATGCTGCAGAGTTTAAGAGAGATAGATTTGATGCTACAATCAACAAGACATCAGTTCCTCTGAAGATCCAGAAGCTTCAGCTGTCTGACTCTGCTGTGTACTACTGTGCTCTGAGGCCCACAGTGACAGGAAACACCAAAACTCTGTACAAAAACCTTTGGAGCAAAGACAACACAATACTCCACAACACCCACTAGAAGGAGTCACACACTGATAAACCTCAATCAATATTTAGTCTAGAATCACTTTACGGAGAGACTCAGGGAGGAGCTGAGCTGTTACTGAACTATAGAAGAGAGAGGAACTTCTATATTCAACAGAGATCAATATACAAACCATCAACATTACCTTTATTCAACATGTTGTCACTGCAGCATTGTGTGTTTTCTCTGAGCTTTCTTTCCATCTTCACAGGTATGTTAGATTATGCAGTTGAACAAGTTTGATTCCAATAACATCTAAATTGGAATCATTCATTGAGACTCATACAACATGAAATAACAATTTCTTTTTTTTTTTTCCTTTAGGTATCAGCTGTGATGAACTCACTCCAGTATAGAAAGAAGAGAACAGTTTAGAAGGGAGCTCTGTTGCTCCTACAGATACTCCAAACAAGCTACTGTTGCTGATCAATTCTTCTGGTATCGACAATATCCAGGAAAACCACCAGAGTTCATCATCTTTCACTTGGGAACGCAAAATGAAACTAAATCTGGACTGTCTGTTCATGTAAGTGAGGATAAAACCAAAATTATTCTTCAGATCTCTTCTGCTGCAGTCTCCTGACAGACACAGAGCCCCGTTTGAAACACAGAGCCCGTTTGAGACGTTTAAGGAAGTGGCTATACGCTGCTAAACATCGGAGGTGGAAACCCGAAACTTATGGCAGAAATACACGGAGCTCAAACGAGACACATCTGCCGCAGCATGTCCGCAGCAGGAGTGGACACTAAGCAACGTCCGGTTTCATATTTGTCAGTTAACTTTTCAAAATACATTTGGGGTTAAACTCAAAACATTTGGGGCTGAACCCCCGGCAAAATGTTTGATGCTGAAGGAGACGGAGATGAGCACCGGCAGGGTGTGTTGTGGACCTGAGGAGGGGGAGCTGCGCTACGGTGCGCTCCGGCCCAAATTAACCTCTGGGTGTATGAATTAAATAAACTTCAGCTGGAGTCCAATTTACTACGGCAACACTGTTGACCGCATCAGTGATCTCTTTCCATCCAACATTCTTTCTATAGCCTTTAATACCAGTTTTCAGGCTGGCAAATAGTACACACGTTAGTGCAAATTAACCTGAGATATCAGGGTTTCAATCTCCACCTCTGAAAAGTGCTGCAGATTAAGTCTCACCATGTCGTAAATGGCAGGGGCGAGGCCTCAAAACCGAGAATATATTGGGGCATGATATTTAAATTACGATCATTTCCAGCCGCTGCATTTATATCAATGTACGACCATTCTTACGCTCTGATTGGTGTGATACGAACGTTTCATGAATCACACGTGAAGCCTGTCGTAAGATGATTTCTGCGCTCATATCTGCACTGGTTTCTACAATAGGTTGATAAATGAGGGCTAAAGTCTCTGTACAAAAACACAAGCTGACACACTGACAAGCTGCTTGAAGCGTCTTTTTCTACACTGTTGTACTGATCTTTGTACCTCCACTAGAGGGCGACATTATCAAGTAGGAGGTGCACTACTTCTGTACTGTGTTCAACCATTCAGTCAATAATTAGTGCTGCTGTGAAGAGAACAATTCTCAAACTGAATGTTGAACATCAGCTAGTTTCTCCTGTTGATTTAAACCTTGTTGTAGAAATGAAACACTGGCTGTGGATTATTCTTGCTGCTCTTCTCTTTGGTAAGATACAAAGAACATCATGGTTTTATTATTTTTCTAAAGATTTATATAAACTTCAGTTCATAGCAGAAATCTCTGAATATTTGATCTGTTTCTGTCCAGAGTAACAATGTACAGTTGATATTTTCCACTGTCTTCTCCTCTTAGCCTCATGAACAATGTGACTTCAAATGACTTAATTTTCTCTACTTTCCTTTTTTCAGGAAAAATAGCTGGAGACAAAATCTCTCCTATAGAAGATGAAGTCAGTAAAACAGAAGGAGAATCTGTTACACTCAGATGCAAATATGAGACAACGTATAGTCCTACACTTTACTGGTACAGACATCATTCTGACCTTCAGGCACCTCAGTTTATACTCTGGAAAAGAGCTATTAGTGGTGAATATATCCCAGATAATCGGTATGAATCCAAAACACCAGGGAAATCAACTGAACTGATCATAAGGACACTAACCCTGGCAGACACAGGTCTCTACTACTGTGCTCTAGAAACACAGTGATACAAAGTGTAGAAGAGGCTGTACAAAAACCTGAACACAGATATCTGACTACTCTTCAAAGAGGAGGGAAGTGGTATTCAAACCACAGCTTCATATCAGATGGATTCAGATTATTCCAGTTTTATCAGAGTCCCTGTGGTTACAGCTGCTAATGTAACACTGTGGGAGGATTCACATGAGCAGCAAATCCACATCAATGACAAACCAACTGTATGATGGTTGAAACACAAGACACCATGATAACAAAGAAATGGACACTGACTTACCTACTAAATCCTCTTCATACCCTGAGGGCAATTGAGCCACAATGTTAAAATTTCTTTACTGGGATGTCTTCGGGAAATAACTTAACATAGCTCAAAACAACCCCTCTTTGGGGCCATGCTCTATCTCCATATTTTAATGTAGAAAAATAATTAAATGTTTAAACCGAAGACAAGACTTTGGCCTTTATTGGCCTGAACAAGCATTCTGATATCATGCACGGTTTCTACCAAATCACAGTTTATGTATCGTCCAGTTTTCAGACATTTTCAGATTTTCCAATGTGTATGTATGGGACGAAATGTTGAGAGCTAGAGGGGAGGACAGAGGGGGAAGCTGTGGTACATCTCTCTGAAATTTTTCCAAACAAATTACTCTCTCCCCTACAGTTTTCACTCTTCATACATCATGGTTGGTCACAATGTAGGAAATATTGTGCCTGTCGCAGACATCTATCTATGGAATCCACCGGACTTAAACTTTTGGCTCTGTTCGTACCAACTGCCGATGGAAACAATGAAAATAGATAGGCCACAATGAGCTCCTTCCATTGTTCAACATGTTGATCTGCATCCCAAATAGACACCGAAACACCAATAAATAAATAAAACTGAAGTCACTGGTAGTTTATATTACATAACATCATAATTCACAGAAGAACTCAGTAGAATCATATTTTTACTCCACCATCTTTGAATTTGACCTCAAACTGCTTCAGAGGACCAAAAGATACTAAACTGTCACGTTACATTCAAGAAGCATTATGAAAAGAGCAGAAAATACAATATGTTGAAATGTTAAGTCTCTGTTTACTTTCAAACTTTCTAGAAATACATTTTTTTTAAATGTCCCATGAAATGTTAGCCTGACGTGGTCCTACTCAGATTCTAGTCAGAATGTTAACTTCCCGACCTCAAATTTTGTGGGCGGGGCTAAGTTCGGCTAGCATCCAGGCTAATGACATGTCGCTCTTTGGATTCTTTTATATAGACCTTAGTGGTCCCCTAATACTGTATCTGAAGTCTCTTTTATATAGACCTTAGTGGTCCCCTAATACTGTATCTGAAGTCTCTTTCCTGAAATTCAGCCTTGGTGCACAATTACAGCCTCTAGAGCCAGTCCCACAATGAGCTTTCCTTAGTTTGTGCCATTTCTGTGTCTGTAGCTATTGAGGAGGAGAGAGGGAGGTCAAGGTGGAGGTTGGGGGGGTGGCCTTCACCAACTGCCACTTTGCTCGTTTGAAAGCCATGATGTCTCTCTTTCTCATGGGCAGGCCAAATTCTCTGGGCAGGCAAAGCAGAGAAAGGGGAGGTAAACTCGCTCCTTATGACCTCATAAGGAGAAGATTCCTGATTGGCCCATCTGAGCTTTCATTTTCTCAAAGGCAGAGCAGGATACTCAGGGCTTGGTTTACACCTCTCGCCATTTCTAGCCACTGGGGGACCATAGGCATGCTGGGGGAACTAATATTAATGTTAAGAAACCTCATAAAGTGAAATTTTCATGCCATAGGACCTTTAAAATGCATGTAAAGCTTCACTACTATTACCAAACAAAGTGATTCTGCAACAGCTGCAAAACAGGAACCATGTCAACTAAAAATTACAAAGACCACGAAATGTTACACTAACAAAGGAGAGAGACACGCCATGTGTTAGGTGTAAAGTTGCCAGTAGGGGGAATAACCCAGGGCTGTGAATGAGCCCTGTCACTGTGATCAGGTTCCTCCTTCTAATCCACCAACTTAGTGTTGATGAAGACTAAACAGAGAGATCACAGCCTTCTTTATACTTGCTGTAGCTCAGAGTTACTCCACACTGCAGATATGAAGCCTCTGTTCATCTCAGTGTTGCTGGCTGCTATGAGCCTTGGTATGAACACAACTCTGTTTCTTTGATATCAATCCAACATTAATATGATTCTTTAACAGCACACTGATTCTATTTGTTGCTGTTTTACAGAATGCAGAGCACAAAAAGACAACGTGCTGCAACCAGAAGGAGATGTGACTGCTACTGAAGGAGAGGCAATAACACTTGGCTGTCAATATGACAGCATTTCATCTAATAATTATCTCTTCTGGTACAAACATGATGGAAACAACAGCCCCAAATTCATTCTGAGCCGCTTTCAAGGGGATGAAGGGAACACAACAGAGGAGTTCAAGGAGAGATTTTCATCTACACACTATTCCAAGTTAAGATCAGTTCCTCTGAAGATCCAGAAGCTTCAGTTGTGTGATGTGGTTTTTTGTAATGTTGTGTGCTGCCGTTGCGGAAAAAAAAAAAAAAAAATATATAAAAAAAAAAAAATAGAAAAAAAAAAAAAAAAAAAACAAACCACACCCCAGACACAACAAAACAAAAAAAAAAAAAAAATTTTTTTTTAATAAATAAAAAATTATTTTTTTTGGTGTAAATTAAAAAAAAGAAAAAAAACAGAGCCACCAGGAAACCGAAAAAGCCCCCGGAGAACTGCCCTGTTTTAAAAAAATAAAAAAAAAGAGAATTTATATAAAAAAACAAAAAAAAAAAAAAAAAAAAAAAAAAAAATTATTTTTTTATTTATATTATTTTTTTTTTGTTTTTTTTTTTTTTTTTTTTTTTCTTTTTCATAATGTATGCTAGTTTACATAGTTAGATTATTTTTTTTTAAAAAAATATTAATTTTATTATTTTTTTAATTATAATAAATAAAAAAAATAAATTATTTTTTTTTTTTTTTGTTTTGTATAGTTACATATTAAATAAATAAAAAAAAAATTAAAAAAAACATTACTTTTTTTATCTTACCCTTTTTTACTTACCTTACAATGTCAACTAGTAATTATTTCTTCTGGTACCGACAATATCCAGGAAAACCACCAGAGTTCATCATCTCCCACTCTGCTTCAGGACAAGAAGGAAACAAAAATAATGTAATCCCTGGATCAACGATTAAAGTGGAGGACAAACAAATCCTCATGAACATCCCCTCTGCTAAAGTGTCTGACTCTGCTGTGTACTACTGTGCTGTGAGGCCCACAGTGACAGGAAACACCAAAACTCTGTACAAAAACCTCTGGAGCAAAGACAACACAATACTCCACAACATCCACCAGAGTGAGTCACACACTGGTAAACTACAATCAATATATAGTCTAGATTCACTTTACGGAGAGCCTCAGGGAGGAGCTAAGCTGTTACTGAACTATAGAAGAGAGAGGAACGTCTATATTCAACAGAATTCGACTGACAAACCATCAGCATTACCTTTATTCAACATGCTGTCACTGCAGCATTGTCTGTTTTCTCTGATGTTTCTTTCCATCCTCACAGGTATGTTAGATTATGACACATGAACAAGTTTGATTCCAATAACATCTAAATTTGAATCATTCATTGAGTCTCACACAAACATGAACTACCAGAGTTATCTCTTCCTTTAGGTGTCAGCTGTGAAGATCTCACTCCAGTTGAGAAAGAAGAGAACAGTTTAGAAGACAGCTCTGTAACTCTGTCCTACAGATACTCTAAACAAGCAACTGCTGCTGATCGATTCTTTTGGTATCGACAACATCCAGGAAAACCACCAGAGTTCCTCATCTTTCACTTGGGAACGCAAAATGAAAAAAAATCTGGACTGTCTGTTCATGTAAGTGAGGATAAAACCAAAATTATTCTTCAGATCTTCTCTGCTGCAGTGTCAGACTCTGCTGTGTACTACTGTGCTGTGAAGCCCATAGTGACAGGAAACACCAAAACTCCATACAAAATCCTTTTGGAGCAAAGACAACAAAATACTCCACAACATCCACTAGAGGGAATCCCACACTGTTAAACTTGAATATGACGCAGTCTAGAATCACTTTACCTTAGTAGTGTAACAGAGAGAAGTGAAAATAGAGAGCTACGAGGAGACGGAGAGACTCAGGGAGGAGCTGAGCTGTTACTGAACTATAGAAGAGAGAGGAACTTCTACATTCAAAGACTTCAATACACAAACCATCAACATTACCTTTATTCAACATGCTTTCACTGCAGCATTGTGTGTTTTATCTGATGTTTCTTTCCATCCTCACAGGTATGTTATACAGCTTGAAAAGTATATAATAACATCTAAATTGGAATCATTCATTAAGTCTTTTACAACATGAAATAATAGTCATCTCTTCCTTTAGGTGTCAGCTGTGAAGAACTCACTCCAGTTGAGACAGAAGAGAACAGTTTAGAAGGCAGCTTTGTTACTCTGTCCTGTACATACTCCAAAGGTTCTGCTGATCAATTCTTCTGGTATCGACAATATTCAGGAAAGCAACCAGAGTTCATCATCTCTCATCTGGAATCAGGAAAAATAATGCAAACTACAAATTCTGGACTGTCTGTTTCCGTAAGTGAGGATAAAACCAAAATGGTTCTTCAGATCTCCTCTGCTGCAGTGAGAGACTCTGCTCTGTACTACTGTGCTGTGAGGCCCACAGTGACAGCAAACCCACAGTCTCTGTACAAAAACACAAGCTGACACACTGACAAGCTGCTGGAAGACTTTTTTCTACACTGTTGTACTGATTGTACTGAATAAGTGCTGCTGTGAAGAGAACAATTCTCAGACTGAATGTTGAACATCAGCTAGTTTCTCCCGTTGATTTTAACCTTGTTGTAGAGATGGAACATTGGCTGTGGATTATTCTTACTGCTCTTTTCTTTGGTAAGATACAAAGAACAACATGGTTTTATTATTTTCTAAATATTTATTTAAACTGCAGTTCAGAGCAGAAATCTGTGAACAGTTGAGCTGTTTCTGTCAAGAGTAACATTGTACAGTTGACATTTTCCACTGTCTTCTCCTCTCAGCCTCATGAACAAGGTTAGTCTGATGGCTTAATTTTCTCTACTTTTTTCAGGAATAATAGCTGGAAAATTTTTTTTTTGCTGTAGACGTTGAAGTCAGTAAAAAAGAAGGAGAATCTGATGTGAATATGAGACAACAGATAGTGATCCTGACCTGATCACTGGTACAGACATCATTCTGACCTTCAGGCCCCTCAGTTCATACTCTGGAAAGGAGCTATTATTGGTGAATATATCCCAGATGAGCGGTATGAATCCAAAACATCAGTGAAAACAACTGAACTGTCCATAACGACACTAACCCTGGCAGACAAAGGTCTCTTTGGAGCAAAGACAACACAATACTCCACAACATCCACTAGAGGGAGTCACACACTTTTAAACTTCACTATGTTGTAGTCCCTTAACCTTAGAAGTGTAACTGAGAGAAGTGAAACTACAAAGCTACGAGGAGACAGAGAGACTCAGGGAGGAGCTGAGCTGTTACTGAACTATAGAAGAGAGAGGAACTTCTATACTCAACAGAGTTCAATACACAAACCATCAACATTACCTTTAGTCAACATGCTGTTACTGCAGCATTGTGTGTTTTCTCTGCTGTTTCTTTCCATTCTAACAGGTATGTTAGACTATACAGCATGAACATATTTTATTCCAATAATATCTAAATATTTTTAATTAAGTATTTTACAACATTAAATAACTGAGTTATCTTTTCCTTTAGGTATCAGCTGTGAAGAACTCACTCCAGTCGAGACAGAAAAGAACAGTGTAGAAGGCAGCTCTGTTAGTCTGTTCTACAGATACTCCAAAAACGCTGATTATACTGATTATTTCTCCTGGTATCGACAATATCCATGAAAACCACCAGAGTTCCTCATCAATCACTTGGGATTACAAAATTTAACAAACTCTGGACTGTCTCTTTCAGTGAGTGAGGATAAAACCAAAATGGTTCTTCAGATCTCCTCTGCTGCAGTGACAGACTCTGCTCTGTATTACTGTGTTGTGAGGCCCACAGTGACAGCAAACCCACAGTCTCTGTACAAAAACCTGCCAGCTCCTCAGTAAACATTTATTCACTTCAGCTCCTCCTTTCATTGAACAACAGTGCTGTCAAGTGGACAATGAGAACATAATTCATTGAATTCATTGTTTACACTGATTATTTGTCCTTACAACTTCATGAAAAATATGTAATCCAGTTAATTGTTTTTGTGAGTCTTAAAGGGGTGATAGAATGCAAAACCTATTTTACCTTGTCATAGTTGAATAATGACAGTTCGGTGGGTAAATAGGACATACATAGAAGCTCAAAATCCCATTGACACCCCTTTACTATGAAAATCTCATATTTTGAAATTGCCTCTGAAAACGGGCGACACTCAACAAAGCTAGAAGCTTACGTAAGCATCCCAAGACCTGTACTTTTGTCACGCCCATGGGTGTATTAAGAGAACGGTCATGCCCCAAAATTTACATAGGCTACACAACTGACCTGAGATCAGGTAGTCTTCTGAATCTAGGTCGCACAGATCTCTGCTATTCCATTACAAAATTCACTTCTGAAACTTTTTTATGTGAGAAATAAACTATGTAAAGCTCAAATATGAGCTGTTTTACGAAAATGGATGGCAAATTTCAAATTTTGTCCGACTGTGTGTCGGAGTTCAGCGGCTGGTGCTGCTTGGGTTGCTACATCGCCGCTCTGCCTGTCTTTCTTCACCGACCCCGGCCTGCTGTGTGCTCGATTGAGCTCCGCCTGGCAGCCCCCGGTGCGCAATACCCGCGCAAACTCACCGTTTTCTGGGGGTACTGGACTACCAAAACGCCGCTGCCCTGACAGAGCTCCAGGGCCTGCAGCTCGCTGTTTATGGAGGAAATATTTATTCATAATTCAAATTGAAAGTCCAAACACAAATTGAAAGTCCAACAAAGCGAGATCAAATTAAAAATATTATTTTTTGTTTTTTAATTTTCCATTTGGCTTATCCATTTGGATTGAATATTTGGCTTTTTGATTCCAATTTAACATTGGCTTTTAATTTGGATTTAATATTTGTCTTTCAGAAGTGAAACATTGCAGTGTTTGGAATGTGAGATTCTGTCGCTTCTCTAATGTGTGTGTATGGGGGATTCGCTCAACTAATCAGTGCGCGTCTCTAATGTGTGTGTATTGGGATTCGCTCAACTAATCAGCACGCAGCTAATCTAAATATTCATGATCATACCATATTTGGAAGAAAAGCTCTTGTTACAAATAGGGCCAAAACACAGGGATGCATAAGGGCCAATAAAATATCAACCAGGCCATTTTCAGCCCAACTAATGTTACACATACCCCATTAGGAGACCATAAGGAACAGTGTGAAATACCCTATATAATCATTCTATCATCCCTTTAACTTTTGTTTAGACAAAACCACTTGACAAGAAAGTTGTTTTTCTGTTGAACTTTATACCTCCCCTAGAGGGGGCGACATTACCAAGTGGGGGGGTGCACTACTTCTGCACTGTGTTCAACCATTCAGTCAATGATAAGTGCTGCTGTGAAGAGAACAATTCTCAGACTGAATGTTGAACATCAGCTAGTTTCTCCCGTTGATTTTAACCTTGTTGTAGAGATGGAACATTGGCTGTGGATTATTCTTGCTGCTCTTTTCTTTGGTAAGATACAAAGAACAACATGGTTTTATTATTTTCTAAATATTTATTTAAACTGCAGTTCAGAGCAGAAATCTGTGAACAGTTGAGCTGTTTCTGTCAAGAGTAACATTGTACAGTTGACATTTTCCACTGTCTTCTCCTCTCGGCCTCATGAACAAGGTTAGTCTGATGGCTTAATTTTCTCTACTTTTTTCAGGAATAATAGCTGGAAACAAAATTTTTGCTGTAGACGTTGAAGTCAGTAAAAAAGAAGGAGAATCTGATGTGAATATGAGACAACAGATAGTGATCCTGACCTGATCACTGGTACAGACATCATTCTGACCTTCAGGCCCCTCAGTTCATACTCTGGAAAGGAGCTATTATTGGTGAATATATCCCAGATGAGCGGTATGAATCCAAAACATCAGTGAAAACAACTGAACTGTCCATAACGACACTAACCCTGGCAGACACAGGTCTCTACTACTGTGCTCTAGAAACACAGTGATACAAATTGTAGAAGAGGCTGTACAAAAACCTGAACACAGATATCTGACTACTCTTCAA
The DNA here is from genome assembly GCF_010015445.1 of Perca fluviatilis. Lineage (NCBI taxonomy): Eukaryota > Metazoa > Chordata > Actinopteri > Perciformes > Percidae > Perca > Perca fluviatilis. Next base: position 1,829,090 of record NC_053122.1, on the reverse strand, counting down.
AGAGGAGGGAAGTGGTATTCAAACCACAGCTTCATATCAGATGGATTCTGATTATTCCAGTTTTATCAGAGTCCCTGTGCTTACAGCTGCTAATGTAACACTGTCGGAGGATTCACATGAGCAGCAAATCCACATCAATGACAAACCAAATGTATGATGGTTAAAACACAAAACACAAAAACACCAAATAAATGGACACTGACTTACCTACTAAATCCTCTTCATATCCTGTGGGCCATTAGGCCACAATGAGCTCCTTCCATTGTTCAACATGTTGGTCTGCATCCCAAATAGACACTGATACATTAACTAATACAACTCTGAAATCATTGATAGTTTATATTCCATAACATCATAATTCAAAGAACTCATATGCTGTCCTCACTAAAGGTTGTTGCAGGCAACGTATTCTTCAGCTATACAGCTAGCTTAACATTATATTATCCAGCATTATATTCTCCAAGAAACAGGCAGGTTGTTGTGTTTGGCAGGATTTAATTAAAAGGTCCAATACGTAATATATGTACTGTAATAAATCAAAAAATGACACCAATGCCTCATTAGGCCACATTGAACTCCTTCCATTGTTGAATATGTTGATCTGCATCTCAAATAGAAACTGATACATTAACTAATACAACTCTTAAATCATTGGTAGTTTATATTCAACAAAAACAGAAGCTTCCCCAAAAACTCCACCATTTTCAAATTTGACCTCAAACAACTGCAGAGGACCAATAGATACTAAACTATTACTTTACATTCAAGAAACATTCTGAAAAATTCATAAAACATAACATGTTGAAATATGAAGTCTCAGTTTACTTTCAAACTTTCTAGAAAGAAATAGTAAAAGGCATGTACAGTTTCACTACAATTACCACCTTTTATACGTTAGAGAACAAAGTGAATCTGCACCAGCTCCAAAACAGGAACCATGTCAGTTAAAAACTACAAAGACCACTTCATACAAGAAATGTTACACTAAGAAACGACAGAGGCACAACATGTGTTTAGTGTAAAGTTGTCAGTAGGGGGAATAACCCAGGGCTGTGATCAGGTTCCTCCTTCTAATCCACCAACTTAGTGTTGATGAAGACTAAACAGAGAGATCACAGCCTTCTTTATACTTGCTGTAGCTCAGAGTTACTCCACACTGCAGATATGAAGCCTCTGTTCATCTCAGTGTTGCTGGCTGCTATGAGCCTTGGTATGGACACAACTCTGTTTTCTTTGATATCAATCCAACATTGATATGATTCTTTGACAGCACACTGATTCTGTTTGTTGCTGTTTTACAGAATGCAGAGCACAAAAAGACAACGTGCTGCAACCAGAAGGAGATGTGACTGCTACTGAAGGAGAGGCAATAACACTTGGCTGTCTATATAACAGCAGTGCAACTAATAATTATCTCTTCTGGTACAAACAGGATGGAAACAACAGCCCCAAATTCATTCTGATGCGCGTTCAAGGGGAGGAAGGGAACACACCAGACGAGTTCAAGGAGAGATTTTCATCTACACACAATTCCAAGTTAAGATCAGTTCCTCTGAAGATCCAGAAGCTTCAGCTGTCTGACTCTGCTGTGTACTACTGTGCTCTGCAGCCCACAGTGACAGGAAATACCAAAACTCTGTACAAAAACCTTTGGAGCAACGGCAACACAATACTCCACAACATCCACCAGAGGGAGTCACACACTGTTAAACTTCAATATGATGTAATTTTGAATCACTTTACCTTAAATGTGTAAGAGAGAGAAGTGAAAATACAGAGTTACGAGGAGGCAGAGAGATTTAGGGAGGAGCTATCTAGATCATGCCTGTTAAGGAAGGGCTTAACTTTAGCCAGGAGAGGAAGCTGGAAAAAGCTCATTCTGAAAACATTGCTGATCTGCTTATCAAATTTCATGCTGCAATCAAATGTAACCCCCAAATTCTTGACAGCTGGCTTAGTGTATGAAGCCAGAGCTCCCAAACTCAAAGCTGGACCGTTTGGCATGCATGAAGTACTGAAGGTAATACACTTATCTTCATTCAAATTAAGAACGTTTTGTGAAAGACACAATTTAATATCATTAATACAACTACAGGGAGTTTAGTGTGACACTGTAATTGTATTTCAAAGGCAAATCAATTTGCAAATCATCTGCATAACAATGAAATGGTTGTGCTTACCTATAATATATACAATGCCCCTAAAGGCAACATGTATAAGAAAAACAGGATGGGGCCAAGTATTGAACTCCTAGGTACAGCCAGGGGCGGATCTACAGGGGGGCAAGGGGGGGCAGCTGACCCCCCACTGTAGGGCCTTGCCCCCACAGCTGCCCCCCTAACTTTGGTGTTCAAAAAACTTTGCTTGTAAAAACAAACTGCCACTATGTGCACAGGCTTCTTAAAACATTGAAACAAACAATTAATTTATATTAATTCATAATAAATAATAATTGTAGATGTAATCTTAGCCCCCTGCCCCTCACATACTTAGCTACGTCCCTGCATCAAACGTGCAGAGCAGCGTTCGCACATTCTGGCTCGCACACAGCGAGTCTGCTGCGGTGTGGGGGCCCTGCATCCCGGCAAAGACTGGAGCGACTGAACTGCCCCCCGAGCCTCTGAAGGTGAAGTCAGTTTCCCCAGGTGAAGTTAAAACACACGTTTCATGTAAAGTTAAATTTGTAATAAATGTAATGTATGCTAAAGGCGAGTCAGCATCAACAACAGCGCGTCCATTACGTTAGCCAAAAGTCAAATCGCTCCCTCGTGGTTTGTAAGCGCATTCTGCTGTTTGATTAGTTTGATTTCAGTAAAGACAAGAAGAGCAGAATACAAAATATTACAAACTGGCATGTTTGAATTCATAACGTTTACAGAGGGTCTCCGTTTCGGTGACGTTATGTTAAAACACACTACACAGTGCTCGCTGAGACCGATCATTTGTATACGATTAGTTAAGGAGTACTATTAAATCCACTTCCTCTCACATATCACGGCAGTATGGCTGCACAAATTAAACCAGGCAACATCCTTTACTGTCAAACTGGGAAAACAACAAATGCAACGGGATTAAGAAGGCTAGTCTAAACATAACTGATGTGTGCATGTAATAAATCTCGTCTGATGTTATGTTTTTTTAGGCTACTTATTAGCTACAGGGCCATACAGTGTAATGTAATACAATAATAACAAGAGCTTTTCACATCTTGACTTTTGCAGGCCAGAGTAGCTGGAGATATTAGCTGAAGCCTAACAGTGGGGATATTGCCAGCCAAGAAAATTCTGAGATGTGCACAGGAGGAAGAGGAGGAGGGAAATGAAGAAGGAGAAAACAGGAAACTGGAGAGACCAGGCAGGTCAGAGCAGGAGAAGACCACAGAAGGAGATGCAGAAATGAGTGAAAGAGAAGAGGGAAAGGAAGAATTGACAGTGAGGGATGAAGAGGAGGCTGCAGGTTCAGAGAGAGGGACAGAGGCAGAGAGTGATCAGGAGGAGGCAGATGAAGATGACAGAGAGGAAGAGGAGGCTGCAGTTACCCCTGGACCATATGGTTGGTTTATATTCTCCTTACATATAAATTGCAGTACAGTAACATAACATGTTGTGACATGACGTTTTTTCAGTTTTTGGCTATTTCCATTCTGTTGTATATGTTATAGGGTTAGATATGTAAATATTTACATATACAACAACAGTTGACTCTTCTCAAGACACTTTACAGATAGAGTAGGTGTAGACCACACTCTTTAAGTTACAAAGACCCAACAATTCTCCCAAGAGCAAGCATTTGGTGCAACAGTGGCGAGGAAAAACTTCCTTTTGGGCAGAAACATCAGACAGACCCAGGGTCTTGGTGGCCGCTGCCGGTTAGATACAGATGGATACAGATATAGAGAATTTTATGATTCATAATAATGGTAATTATAGTAACAAAAAAGATAATGGAACTATGACTAGAAATAATAGTTGTAGCAGTTTAGGGCGTAGCAGTTTAGGGCATAGCAGGGCGAGGCGTAGTTTACGTATGGGGGTTCCCATGTACCGTCTTCCCCTGCCACCCTACCAAGATCTCTCGCTACCCCTTTGCCCCCCCATGTAAAATTTTCTAGATCCGCCACTGGGTACAGCACAAGAGAGAGGAGTTAGTGATGAGGAGAGGTCACCAGTCATGACAGAGAAGTTCCTATTTGCCATATAGGAGCTAAACCATTTAAGTGCCGAGTGCTTGATCAAAGCGAGAGAGGAGGACTGCATGGTCCACTGTATCAAAAGCCGCTGTGAGGTCCAAGAGCACTCAAACAGCAGGATTCCCAGCATCTACAGACAAGACAATATCATTGTGTACTCTCAACAGTGCCGACTCAGTGCTGTGACGTGATCTGAACTCTTCAAACACAGAGTTCTGTTGTAAAAAGGCTTGTAACTGTATGAAAACAACTTTTTCCAAAACCTTTGAAAGAAAAGGCAGATGAGAGAAACAAATTGGACAACACTGTGGGATCAAGATGAGGCTTCTTAAGTAGGGGCCTGACCACAGCATATTTAAAGGCAGCTGGGACAGAACCTAAAATTAGACAAGAATTTAATAAAGTAAGTAGACTCGACCCAATGGTGCTATTAAAAACCTCCTTCACCATCCTGGTGGGAACCATGTCTAAGGGACAGTAGGCAGGTTTCATGTGTTGCACTACCTCAGTAAGCACCGTCACAGAAACTGGCTTAAATTCCTCAAACACAGCAGAGTGCACAGGAGCAGCAGGTACAAACAATTTAGACATAAAACATTATGAAAGTACGAGAGTGCAGAGTCAGAGTTAATAAGTTCAGTAGCACTTGATAAAAACATGGTATAAAAAATGTATTCATGATTTGGGTAAATTTAATTTATTACAACTCTGTTGTCTCAGCCAGGTCTCACGGCAGGTCGTTATATAGTTACGTTATTTTAATCTATTAAGTCATGGACAGGTTACGTAAATGCCTTTTTTTTGTGTGCCGATTACGAAATTGAAAGCAATGCATTTTAATGGGAAGCATATTTCGTGATCCCAGAACGCTGACGGTAGCGAGTAATATTGATAAGGCGAAAGTCCGCGTAGGGAGGTTGGTCAGGGTGGTGGATGGGTCAGAAAACACAGAACTTTCACCCCGGAGACCGGGAATTGCGTCCCGCGTGTTGCGGTACCTTTGTCCCGCGTGTTGCAGTTCCTTTGTCGGTGTGTCCCGCGTGTGACGGTTCCTTTCCCCATTCTTTTTTTTTCCTAACCACAACCGTCCAGTTATTGTTTCATTTCCCCATTGTGGCGTTTCATTTCCCCGTTGTTGTGTGCCCCTGCGCCCGTGGATCGCGTCCTGCGAGTGGCGGCCCGCGAGTGGCGGCCCATCCCGTTGTTTTGGCCGGTGTGTGGCGCTTCATTTCTCCGTTGTCGCGTCCCCCAGAGCAGGTTCAAAAAGCGTCACCTGTACACGTTCAAAAGTCGTTGCATATACACGAAAAAAAACGTCAAAATAAGTCGTTACATATACACGAAAAAAACTTCAAATTCGTAACCTGTACACAAATTTATGAATCAAAATAACGTGACTATTGCACGACCTGGCGTGAGTATGGGTTGGTTGTCTACATTTGGTGAAGATTGCTTCATGACCTGTTTATGGCTCGAAACACAAAGTTAAGGAATTGGAACTTCACTTAGGACTTCACTCGGCACGTCCTTGTCTTGACTTCAGTGCAAAGACTTGACACTTAGTTGTGATTTGCAAAACAGTGATTTGGTCCCACCTCTGTCCTCAACAGATGATGAAGAGGAAGGACCAATGATGTGAAGGCCCAGATCCATCAGAGTATCAATGCTCTTCCTCTCTCTCCTCCCCTCTCACTGCAGACATGAAACACTGGCTGACTAACATCCTGATTCTGACTCTCTGTCTAGGTAACTATTTAAACTATTGATTGTTCACGTTAGATCAATCATCTTTATTGATTCATCTATTCCTCTGCGTTTTCTTCTTCCCCAGAGTGTAAAGGAGAAGACAGAGTGATCCAGCCAAGATGTCATTACTACTGAAGGAGCAGACTGATCCCACGTGGTGGGTATGTTTACATCAGCTGTATACAGCGTAGGCATACACGTGGATAGCTGAAAATGCGTACAATAACAACGCCATTTTGCTTTATGAAAGTGGCGTGTATATTTACGCAAAGTCATGATGCCATGTTGGAAGGAGAGACAGTTACTCTTGGCTGTACAATCGAAGTCAGTGTTAGCTCGAATGCATATTTGTTCTGGTAGAAACAAGAAGTCAATGATTTCCCAATGTTTATTTTGAGACGTGATACCATTGGAACAGAAGAGAATGCTCCAGAGTTCCAGAAGGACAGATTTGATGCTACAATCAACAAGACATCAGTTCCTCTGAAGATCAAGAACATTCAGCTGTCTGACTCTGCTGTGTACTACTGTGGTCTGAGGCCCACAGTGACAGGAAACACCAAAACTCCTTTAGAGCGAAGACAACACAATACTCCACAACATCCACCAGAGGGAGTCACACACTGTTAAACTTCAGTGTATTTTATGAGCCAGTCTGGATTCTTTTCACTAATGAAACACAGTTGTGATGAAGACTTGAAGAAATGAAACTAATTCAACATCTGAGTCTCCTCCTACTGACTGCAGAGGTGGCTTCATCACAGAGAACTGTTTGATTCCAGCTGTGAACATCAGACCAAACAACTCACAAAACTTCTTCATCCTGAACATTCAAAAACAGCATTTCACCTCTGCAGACATGGAAAAACTCACTGTAATTCTGTTCTGCTTCACTCTCATAGGTACGTATGTTTTTGATTATAAATCCTGAAATACAAAGACATTTTCAAAGTTTTACAGATCCACTTCAGATTTTAGATGGAGTTCAAAGTTACACATTTCAAAAATAATAATTTAGATGTCATCACTTTATCTCATTGTATCAACATTGTTAACAGCATAATAAACTATCAAAAATATGTTTTTCAAATGTTGGATATGTGACTTTGGAACAGAAGTGTAAATCTAACATGTTGTTTTCCTCACTAGGTAACACGATGGAAGATGATATTACTGCCAGCAGTGCTGAAGTGTTTTCATCAGAGGGCCCTAATGTTACTCTGTCCTGTACCTATTCAGTTAAAGCTGAAAATCTCCAGTGATATCGACAGGATCCTGGATCAGCTCCTCAGTTTCTTCTCCTGATCACTGATACAAAATCGCCTTCAGTAGTGGAAGCAAAACCTCCTCACCCTCGACTGAAAGCTACACTGAATGAGGAGAGAAATCAAGTTGATCTGCAGATCTCCTCTGCTGTAGTGTCTGACTCTGCTGTGTACTACTGTGCTCTGCAGCCCACAGTGACAGGAAACACCAACACTCTGTACAAAAACCTTTGGAGCAAAGATAACACAATACTCCACAACATCCAGCAGATGGAGTCACACACTGATAGAGGATTACATTATCAAGTAGGCAGTGCACTACTTCTGCACTGTGTTCAACCATTCAGTCAATAATAAGTGCTGCTGTGAAGAGAACAATTCTCAGACTGAATGTTGAACATCAGCTAGTTTCTCCTGTTGATTTAAACCTTGTTGTAGAGATGGAACATTGGCTGTGGATTATTTTTGCTGCTCTTCTCTTTGGTAAGATACATAGTGTTTTAATGTACAAAAAGACAAAAACAGATAATTTCTGTTGGTATCTCGTACATTCTGAATAACATGTTATATGTTTTTCTCTGACATAAAACAGCAGTAAGGGAAAATCCAGATTATTTACTCTTTAAACCTACTGTTCTGCTTTAAATCAATCACCTTTATTGATTCATCTCCTCCTCTGAATGTTCTCTTCTTCCCCAGAGTGTAAAGGAGAAGACAGAGTGATCCAGCCAACAGGAGATGCCATTGCTACTGAAGGAGAGACAGTTACTCTTGGCTGTACATTTGAGACCAGTGACACATTTCCCCGTTTGTTCTGGTACAAACAAGAAGTAAATGGCTTTCCAAAGTTCATACTACAAGTCTACTCTGGAACAAAAGATGCTGAAGACTTTCAGAAAGAAAGAATGTATGCTACAGTCAACAAGCCATCAGTTCCTCTGAAGATCCAGAAGGTTCAGCTGTCTGACTCTGCTGTGTACTACTGTGCTCTGCAGCCCACAGTGACAGGAAACACCAAAACTCTGTACAAAAACCTTTGGAGCAACGATAACACAATACTCCACATTATCCACTAGAGGGAGTAACACACTGTAGGTTATCCCGGTGACAATTTAACCTATTAAGCACCCCCAGGACAATTTGCACTACCCTAACCCACCCATACTTTTCTATTTATTTAATTAAAATGTACATACTGTAATTACACCTATACATAGCCATATTCTACTGCTCTTCATACTTTTTTTTTACGTTTTTCTTATTATATATTCTGCTAATACACTGCATATCTATATTATTTATACTACTATTATAATGTCACTGCTACTACATTTCACATATCTCTACATGTTGTTCATACACTGTTCATATTACATAGCCATATTAATTCTGCTCTTATAACACTGCAATATATTTCTTGTCCTGCCTATGCACCACCTGTCTATACTTTGTATATCACATCCTCCCTCTCAGTGGGAGGAGACTGAGAGAAACTCGAGGTTTCTTGAAGAAAACCGGCTCCCGACCAGAGGCCCGTTCCAGAAAGCAGGTTTAGTGAAAACTCTGAGTTGGTTAACCCTGAGATGAGGGAAACTCTGGGTTTTCCGTTCCAGAAAGAGAGGTAACTTAACCTCGGGGTCAGTTAATATGGTAACTGAGTCTGTGAACCTAACCAGGGGTCCGTTCCAGGTAGGAGGTTTAACAAACTCTGAGTCTAACCCTGATGTCTGAGTTGATTTACCCTGAGATGGGAAACTCAGAGTTTTCGGTTCCAGAACAGCTGATATGAGTTGGTTCAATCAACTCGGAGTATGTTCACTCAGGGTTACGCGCGTGCACAAAAGGCAGTATGAATGGAGCCATGATTCTACGATTCACCATGGTAACAACCAAAAAAACGGGTCGGGAAAATACTCATGCCAACAAAGCGAGTTTGAACATGTGTTTCGTTAAAAAGCAAGACAGCGGTGCCGCGCAAAGAGAGAATTGGTGTGGGAGAAAATTGCCGTTCGAGTCAATTGCGTAGCTACATATTTACAGTGTATTAATTTCATATTTAATCACAGTTAACTTAAATATTACTGGTGAAAACTGGAATTGTATTACACCTATAATTTCATTTAGGTGCAATCCTGCAGGCGAAAAGTAAACTATACTAATCCCATTCTGGGGCTGCAGCACCATGATCATTAACAGAACTATAATGTATAATGATGTATTTTTTAATGGCTCTACTGTCCAGGGAACACTACAAAAAGTTTAAAAACGTTTCAGAAGCGAGTCACACTTTTTTGATTGCTCTGCATAAGCGGCTTAGCCTACTATTAGCCTACAGTATGGTCCGGCTACACTGTTGTTAGAGAAAACTGCTGTTTGCAAAATGCGATACAAAGAATCTGCTGGGATGTTAAAGCCTGTCCACAATGGTTGATGTTAGTGATATGAGGACGGATAAGGTATCTACATATCTAATGGACTGTGTTAAAAAAAAAACCTCCCAAATCGGTTATGTGGAAATGAATATATATATATATATATATATATATATATATATATATATATATATATATATATATATAGTCGGAATATCGATGTATCTCTGTGATATACAGCTTTTTCATCAATGGGATCGTCGATAGGACGGAGCATGTTTGAGAAAAACGTTTTATAATCTGCCAAATATAAACCAATTAGTTTTTTATTCATGCAGATAAACTGCAAAAAATGCGCTGATACAGACTGAATGAATGAATGAGTGAAAGTTTTTTCCTCCCTCCTCAGCCGGAGGGAGACTGAGAGAAACCTCGAGGTTTCTTGAAGAAAACCGGCTCCCGACCAGGTTAGGTTCACAGACTCAGTTACCATAGTAACTGACTCCGAGGTTAAGTTACCTCTCTTTCTGGAACGGAAAACCCAGAGTTTCCCTCATCTCAGGGTTAACCAACTCAGAGTTTTCACTAAACCTGCTTTCTGGAACGGGCCTCTGGTCGGGAGCCGGTTTTCTTCAAGAAACCTCGAGTTTCTCTCAGTCTCCTCCCACTGAGAGGGAGGGAGACTGAGAGAAACGGGGAAAAAAACTTGAGTTTCTCTCATTCTCCTCCCTCTCAGAGGGAGGGGAAACTCATTTCCTCATTCATTCATTCAGTCTGTATCAGGCGCATTTTAATGCAGTTTTATCTGCATGAATAAAAAAACGTATTGGTTTATGTAAGGCAGACTAAAATGTTTTTTTTCTCAAACATGTCATGTCCTTTTGTTGACGATTCCGTTGATGAAAAAGCTGTATTAATTCACAGAGAGTTTACGTCGGGAGATGATATTGAGTCCCATCTTTATGTTAGGCCTATTTCATTTCCACATAACCGATTTGAGAGGTATTTTTTATCACAGTCTATTAGATATGATACCTTATCCTTCTACTAGTTCAACATCGTGGACAGGCTTTAACATCCCAGCAGATTCTTTGTGTCGCATTACGTTTTTTGCAAACGGCAGTTTTCTTTATAACAGCAGCGGATCATACTGTAATAGTAAAGCCACTGTATGCAGAGCCGTCAGAAAAGTGTGATCGCTCTGAAACGTTTTTTTAAACGTGTTCCCTGGACACAAACCAGTGAGAGCCATTAAAAAGAAATAAATGATTATACTTATAATTCTTGTAATGATCATGGTGCTGCAGCCTCAGAATGGGAAAAGTATAGTTTACTTTTTCACCCGCAGGATTGCACCTGAATAAAATTATAGGTGTCGCCTACATTTCCAGTTTTCACCAGTAAAGTTAACTGTGATTAAATATGAAATTAATACATTGTTAATGTTTACGCATTGACTCGAGCAGCAATTTGCTCCCACACAAATTCTCTCTCTTTTGCAGCAGCGGCCGCTGTCTTGCTTTTTTAACGAAATACATGTTCAAACCATAGACTGTTAATATCTATGGTTCAAACTCGCTCTTTGTGCGCATGAGTATTTCCGCCGACCCGTTTGTTTGTGGTTGTTACCATGGTGAATTGTAGAATCATGGCTCCATTCATTGGCATTCATGGCTCCATTCACTGCCTTATGTGCACGCGCGTAACCCTGAGTGAACATACTCCGAGTTGATTGAACCAACTCAAATCAGCTGTTCTGGAACCGAAAACTCTGAGTTTCCCATCTCAGGGTAAATCAACTCAGACATCAGGGTTAGACTCAGAGTTTTTTAAACCTCCTACCTGGAACGGACCCCTGATGTCCATTCTCAAAGCAATGAAACACAAAAGAAAGTAACCAAAAAATAACGGTGATCAGTGCCTCAGTCTCTGTCCAGGATCTCTGTCTCCCATCCTCTTATATCCAGGGGCGGGGCCACCCTCAATCAGCAATCAGGCACACCTGAGATAAACAAAGGAAATAGAGAGCAGGGCAGGGAGCACGTAACATGACCTCATAAGGAGCAAGATTCCTGATTGGTCCATCTGAGCTTTCATTTTCTCAATAGCAGAGCAGGATACCCAGGGCTCAGTTTACACCTATCACCATTTCTAGCCACTGGGGGACCATAGGCAGGCTGGGGGAACTCATATTAATTTTAAAAACCTCATAAAGTGACATTTTCATGCCATGGGACCTTTAAATATACTTTGTCATTTTGATTGGTATTTATGTTAAAATAGGGGCAGTTAAAACTGTCCGGTCAATTTTGACCGCGAACAATAAATTAAGGGGGTATCAACAAACAGTGTTTAAAGGTTAAGAATTTAATGACAACAGAAAGCTTCCCCAGAAACTCTACCATATTTGACCTCAAACGGACCAAAGGATACTAAACTGTCACTTTACATTCAAGAAACATTTTGAAAAGAGCATAACACGTAACATGTTGAAATCCTAGACTAGAATATTAATGGACAGAGCATGTGTGACGTCACCCATTGGTTTGTGCAGAGCTGCTCTGAGTCGTTGAGTTTGCCTCTAACAAAAAATAGGGATGGACCAAACCCAGATTTTTGGGGTTCGGCCGAATACCGAACCCACTGGTTAAGATTCTGCCGAAACCCGAACCGAACCAAACCAAACTCTACTCCCATCCTCTACTCCCATCTTTTATTTTATTTTTAATTTGTCATTTTTAATTTAATACATACTGTATACTGTGTACATATACTTATACTTTACTTATATTGTTTATATTATATTTAGAGAATGTGTGACATGCACCAAACAAACACACCAACACCAAAACAAATTCTTTGTATGTGTTAAAAACATACTTGGTAATAAAGCTTTTCTGATTCTGATCCTCAGTCCATTAACACAGTAAACACATTAATGATGTAAACAACGTCCCCAGCCTCTAAAATAGTTAAATGTAACAACTTAATGTTGAATTCACACGCTCTTTACACATCGTAGGAAAGCACATTGCTATCGCCTAACAGTGTATGATGAAGGCATGTTAGGGGGGTGAAATTAGAAAGCTAACGTTAGCTAACGAGCAGCAGCTGGCTGTTTGGTCGCTCCGCTCCCACTGTAGGGAGACTCATTTACCAAGAGAACAGCCCGGGAGAGGCACTGTCTGGTTAACACAAGTTTTTAGCAGTGATTGTCCTTCTTTACCTGAAGTTGCTGCATTTTGGCTGCTGTCTGTAGATTCCTTCATGCACAACTCATACGCAAATGTCTTAAGAGCAATGTTGTGTATTGTTTAGGGTCCTTGCCACCACGAGACATTACATCGACCAGCATAGCGCACGTAGTGCAAGTGTAACACTCTACAAAGAGTATAGAAGTAAGAAGAGGCTTCAGTCCAAGATGGTGGAGCTGCAGCTCGGTCATGGGTGAGTTTGTTGCAATGGAACGTTCTATTGCGTTTCGCCTCTTGTTACTTCTATACTCTTTGACAAGAGCAGACAATCAACACAACGTTCACCGTACGTTCATCTCTTTTTCTCAAGTTTTGCCTCTTGTTACTTCTCTTTGGTACCGTTCGGTGGAAAAAGATTCTAAGGTTCGACAGTACCTGAACTCCGTCAAAAAGCCCAATATTTGGCCGAATCCAAACCCGAATACTGGGTTCGGTGCATCCCTACTTAAAAATAAATGTAACATTACTTACCGGAGAAAGTATACAGCCGACTCCTTTAGTGTCTTGTCAACTGAATGCTGAAAAAGCCATTTTTAGGAGACCAAAATGTTTGATTAAAGTAGTGAAAACAGCGTAAGATGGTCAAAGTTCAGAACAAGAACATGGACACCACCAGCCTCTGTAATTATTGACAGTTCGCGAACTACAAAGTAGCCACGTCTTAAAACACACCCTGCTTCATCGTCTATTTTAAAATCAGTGACAAAATAATTAAAAAAATGTACATCATTCTGTATTTAAGAAGGCTTAAAACTATTGATTGAGACCATAAACCCCTTATGAAAATATTTACTGAGGTAATAACACGGCTGTGAATGGCTTGATGGTCTTTTAACCCTTGTGTTGACTTTGGGTCAAATTGACCCGTTTTCAATTTTTGTTTTATATCACAAAATATGTGATGTAGAAATAAGCACTGAAAATGTGTAGAAGAAAAATGTGACAATTTAAAATGTTGGAAAAAGCTAAATCAAACTGTATTCTTCCAGACAGCGCTGCACCTAACCCTACCCTTAACCCTAACCATAACCATGTCTAATCGTAGTAGCGTCACCTGGAAGGAGACGTTGGGGGATTAAAACACGGATAAACATGTGAATGAGCCATGTCACTGTGATCAGGTTCCTCCTTCTAATCCACCAACTGAGGGCCCTATCTTGCACCCGGCGCAGCCACAATGTCCACTAGATGGAGTCACACACTGGTAAACTTCAATATTTTTCATGGCTTAGTCTGTAATCACATTTTAGAAGTGAAAATACAGAGCTACGAGGGGACGGAGAGACTCAGGGAGGAGCTGAGCTGTTACTGAACTATAGAATAGAGAGGAACTTCTATATTCAACAGAGATCAATACACAAACCATCAACATTACCTTTATTCAACATGCTGTCACTGCAGCATTGTGTGTTTTCTCTGATGTTTCTCTTTATTCTAACAGGTAAGTTAGATTATAAAGCATAAAAACGTTTTATTACAAAAACATCTAAATGTGAATAATTTATGGAGTATTTTATTAGGCTACATGCAATAATAGAATTATCTATTCCTTCAGGTGTCAGTTGTGAAGAACTCACTTCAGTAGAGAAAGAAGAGAACAGTTTAGAAGGCAGCTCTGTTACTCTGTCCTACAGATACTCCAAACAACCAACTAGTGGTGATGAGTTTTATTGGTATCGACAACATCCAGGAAAACCACCAGAGTTCATCATCTCTCATTTAGGAACAGGAACAACAATGAGAAATCCAATCCCTGGACTGACGGTTGAAGTGGAGGACAAACAAATCCATATGAACATCTCCTCAGCTAACCTGTCTGACTCTGCTGTGTACTACTGTGCTCTGAGGCCCACAGTGACAGGAAACACCAAAACTCTGTACAAAAACCTTTGGAGCAAAGACAACACAATACTCTACAACATCCACCAGAGGGAGTCACACACTGCTAAACTTTAAGACAATCACACAACAACTCATCTACCAAAGGCCTTCTTTCTCTTAAAGCTGCAGTAGGTAAGATTGTGAACAGCCAGGACTTTGCCAACAGATTTGAACATCAACAACTTCTCAGGCCCCGTCCACACGTACCAAAACGATCTTTTTTTACCCGTCTTCCCTGGATTCGTTTCAAGAATAGTTGCGTCCAAACGAATCCACTTGTAAATGACTCAATACGCTACTTCATATTCCAGGCCTATAGGCGGCGCTGTTTCTGCTACAGAAAACGGAGAAGAAGAGCACAGTCACTTCCACTTCCCATCATAACAGATTATCATTTTCTCTTAATACATCCGTGGACTATAATAACTTTCATCACTGCTCATTTTATAAAGGCTGCCGCAAGAAAATGTGTCTTTGTTTAAGTTGTATAATGTGCTGTTGGATTGCTTTTTATTTTGCATGATTGCAGCACACTAGCAGCGAACTAACGTTAGCGCGCTAACGTTCGCTAGCTCTAACATCTGCAGTTAAACAAACATCAATGATCCATGAATGATGTCTTTTTAATAATCTATGTTTTTCTTGCAGTAGCCTTTATACAATAAGCCGTGGTAAAAGTTACTATAATCCATTCAAGGAGTTGATAAGCAGACAGATTAGCTAGCTAGCTAGTTGATAAGTTATCTACTTCCACTTTATAAACAGATAGCCATAGCAGCTAACGTTAACGTTACTGTGCTGCTGGAGCGGTCAGCTACTTTAGCGATTTTTAACGTTGGCTACATAACGTTAGCAATATATCTTGTGTAGAATCCAGAGGGAAGGGTCAGGGAGCAGAGACACAGTGTTTAGATGAAGCGAGCTGGTTTGACCACGGAGATGGGACATGCTTGCTAGCTTCACCACAGTTGTGCGTCAGCGGCCGTGGGAGAGGGTGTAAAATCAATACGGATCCGTATTCACCATCCACACGAAGCCAAACGAGAGCCGTTTTCGGATTTTTTCACCCTGAGACCTGGTTTCAAAAAAGTGCGTTTTCAGGCAGTGTGTTTGCAGGATTCGTCTGGACGGTCGGCCCAAACGATGCAAAACATGTGCGTTTGCACAAAAAAACGTTTCCGTGTGGACGGCCCCTCAGTCCCTCCCCCCTTTCTGCTGAAGCCCAAACCGTCTCCTAAGCCCCTCCCACACAACGGAGTTTCACAGAAGTGCCTAGGCATGTCAGACAACATGGTCAATAACTAAACACTAACACAACGTTAACTTTACTCACCAACAGTAAAACGATGCTAACAAGCAGGCTACCGTTAGCCATTTCAGCATCATATCAGACCGACCACTGTGCTAACGATACTATCATCCTCACCAACGTAGCTTTGTGGACTTTTGACTACTAATAACCAAGTGAAAGATAAATCATTCATGGTAATTATGTTACCTGTCGAGAAGAAATGTGGCTACATCTGCATCGTTCTTCAGATCTTTAAAATCCTGCAGCCATGCCACCTCTGAAAAGCCACTCCATTATTCACGGAGTTTTGGAAAACTTTTCTGCAGCTCGTGCACGGGGAGGGGGGAGGGGAGAACGCTATATATGCGTGTGCCTGAGCAGTGATTGACAGGCAGATAGACCACCCCTGTGGCCCTGATTGGAGAAAATCGACCGGGAGCGGTGGAATTTTGCCAATGGCACTACAGGCTGTAGGAGGTGCCAGAGAAGCTGTTTTTTTTTTACATAATTCATGTAGTTCTACTGGAACATAGGGTCAGTTTCAGCAAATATGACAGAAAGTTAGTTTTATAAGACTTACCTACTACATCTTTAACTGCTGTTTTATCTTTTTACTTTTCAGCAAAATGTTATTCTCTGGCCCCGCCCACTGACATTTAACTCAACCAATGAGATTATTTCTGTCTCCAGAGCAGAAATGTTTGAGGAACTAAAAGCACAATCAGCTTGATGTTGAGAAGAAAGGCTGCACATCAGGGAGGCTGTTTAGTTTTTCATTCTACTGCAGTGGAAGAACATTGCTCATCTGCTGTCTGTTTGGCTTTAACAACTCCAAAGACATGTTGCTTTACCTGTTTTTACTTTTCTCTGCCTTTATAGGTGAGTGTTAGAACAGAGATCAAAGTCTCATATAACCTGCTGTATTAACCAGTTATTTCATAACTAGATGTTTATCTGTGTAAGTTAATTATAACTGACGTGAATATTACTCATTTTGCAGCCCTGGGTTCCATGAACAGCATAAAGCCAGAAAGTACTGAAGAACATGTTGCAGAGGGCAGAAACATCAACCTGACCTGTACATATGAGGGTAATATCTACAGTATCCAGTGGTACCGACAATACCAGAGATCCAGACCAGAGTTCCTGCTCTACATCACAGAGGAAGGGTTGATTCAAACAACTGGCTCTAATTTCTCAGCTCACATTGACAAGTCAAAGAAACATGTTAAACTGGAGATCATCTCAGCTAAGGTGTCTGACTGCTGTGTACTACTGTGCTCTGAGGCCCACAGTGACAGGAAACAGCAAAACTCTGTACAAAAACCTTTGGAGCAAAGACAACACAATACTCGACAACATCCACCAGAGGGAGTCACACACTGTTAAACTACATAGTTTTCATCATGTAGTCTAGAATCACTTTACCTTAGTAGTGTAACAGAGAATTGAAAATCCAGAGCTATGAGGAGACAGAGAGACTCAGGGAGGAGCTGAGCTGTTACTGAACTATAGAAGAGAGAGGAACGTCTATATTCAACAGAGATCAATACACAAACCATCAACATTACCTTTATTCAACATGCTGTCACTGCAGCATTGTGTGATGTTTCTCTCCGTTCTAACAGGTATTTTAAACTATGCAGGATGAAAAAGTTTCATTCTAATAACATCTGAATGTGAATCATTTATTAGGTCTTTTACAACATGAAATAACAGTTATCTCTTCCTTTAGGTATCAGCTGTGAAGAAGTCACTCCAGCTGAGAAAGAAAATAACAGTTTAGAAGGCAGCTCTGTTACTCTTTCCTACATATATTTATTCATCTGGTAATTATTTCTTCTGGTACAGACAATATCCAGGAAAACCACCAGATTTCCTCATCTCACACTCTTCTTCAGGAGGAGTAGTAAACAACAATAACTTCATTCCTGGACTGGAGATTAAAGTGGAGAACAAACAAATCCATATGAACATCTCCACAGCTAAGCTGTCTGACTCTGCTGTGTATTACTGTGCTGTGAGGCCCACAGTGACAGGAAACACCAAAACTCTGTACAAAAACCTTTGGAGCAAAGATAACACAATACTCCACAACATCCACCAGAGGGAGTCACACAATGATAAACTTCAATATGATGTAATTTAGAATCACTTTACCTTAGTAGAGTAACAGAGAAATGAAAATACAGAGCTAGTCTCTGCATAAAAACACAAGCTAACACACTGACAAGCTGCTGGAAGACTTTTTTCTACACTGTTGTACTGGACTTTGTACCTCCACTAGAGGGCAACATTATCAAGTAGGCAGTGCAATAATTCTGCACTGTGTTCAACCATTCAGTCAATAATAAGTGCTGCTGTGAAGAGAACAATTCTCAGACTGAATGTTGAACATCAGCTAGTTTCTACCTGTTGATTTAAACATTGTTGTAGAGATGAAACATTGGCTGTGGATTATTCTTGCTGCTCTTTTCTTTGGTAAGATACAAAGAACAACATGCTTGTATTATTTTCTAAAGATTCATATGAATTGCCGTTCAGAGCAGAAATCTCTGAACAGTTGAGCTGTTTCTGTCCAGAGTAACAATGTACAGTTGATATTTTCCACTGTCTTTTCCTCTCAGCCTCATGAACAATGTTAGTCTAATGACTTAATTTTCTTTACTTTTTCAGGACTAATAGCTGGAGACAAAATCTCACCTGTAGAAGATGAAGTCAGTGAAAGAGAAGGAGAATCTGTTACACTCAGATGTGAATATGAGACTAATTAATTATATATTGAACTCCACTGGTAGAGACATCATTCTGACCTTCAGGCACCTCAGTTTATACTCTGGAAAGGAGCAATAGAGTACAGGATTGAATATATCTCAGATAAGCGATATGAATCCAAAACATCACAAAACTCAACTGAACTGACCATAAAAACACTAATCCTGGCAGACACAGGTCTCTACTACTGTGCTCTAAAAACACAGTGATACAAAGTGTAGAAGAGGCTGTACAAAAACCTGAAAACAGATATCTGACTAATCTTCAAAGAGGAGGGAAGTGGTATTCAAACCACAGCTTCATATCAGATTGATTCTGATTATTCCAGTTTTATCAGAGTCCCTGTGGTTACAGCTGCTAATGTCACACTGTGGGATGATTCACATGAGCAGCAAATCCACATCAATGACAAACCAACTGTATGATGGTTCAAACACATGACACCATGACAACAAATAAATGGACACTGACTTACCTACTAAATCCTCTTCATACGATGTAGGCCATTAGGCCACAATGAGCTCATTCCATTGTTCAACATGTTGGCATTCCAAATAGAAAATTAAACATTAATAAAACCGAAATCACTAGTAGTTTATATTCCATAACATCATAATTCACAGAAGAACTCAGTAGAATCAAATTTTTAGCACCAAAGATTTCACTAACTTAAGAATTTCAGTGAAAACAGAAGCTTCCCCAACAACCCCACCATCTTTGAATTTGACCTCAAACGGCTGCAGAGGACCAACATATGCTAAACTGTCACTTTACATTCAAGAAACATTATGAAAAAAGCATAAAACGTAACATGTTGAAATATTGTCAGAAAACACCATAACTATGTACAAAAACGTTTGGAGCAAAGACAACACAATACTACTATATTTTTTATGATTTAGAATCACTTTACCTTAGTGTAACTAGAAGATTCTTTTTGTTAAAGGTCCAATATGTAATGTATCTACTGTAATAAATCCAAAAATGACACCAATGCCTCATCAGATATTAAGGAGACATGTTAAGCTGAAATACTATCTTTTCTGACAACAATGCTAATGTCAGTACTCTTTCATTTTGAAATTTGTTGTGAAAAAATGTTTTGGCCTGTGTGTTGTTATCAACGGCCCAGTTTGACAGCCAGGCCGGGTTGCCAGATATATACCTGTAAAAACGTAAACCCAGCGTGCTACAGCTGTAACATTAGTACAGCCATGAAAGCAGCAAAAAAATGAATTGGATAAACGGAGAAAGATTCTACCTGACCTAAAAAAAAATAAAAAACAGCATGTTTCTAACAGTTGGGTGACCAGGGTCACAGGGTCGCGTTAACCTCAGAGTCAGTTACTACGGTAACTGAACCTGTGAACCTAACCTTGTCGGGAGCAGGTTTTCTTTAAGAAACCTCAAGTTTCTCTCAGTCTCCTCCCTCTGACACAATGCTCTTTCATTTCCTCATTTCCTCATTCATTCAGTCTGGATCAGGCGCATTTTAGCGCAGTTTGTTATTGGCATGAATAAAAAAAAATTGTGTTGGTTTATTAACCATGTTAGGCAGACTATAAAATGTTTTATTTCTCAAAACATGGCATTTCCTTTTGTCAATGATCCCGTTGTTGAAGCAGCTGCTTTACTTCGCAGGGTGTTATATGTCGGAAGATGATATTGAAACCCTGACATTTCAATTTTCAGATAACTTCCTATTTGAGCGGTATCGTATTTCTTCCCAGTCGATCAGTTATGTAGCCTAGGCTACATTAAATTGCAGTGTCTTTATGCTTCGCATCATCAATGTTCTAAAGACAAATGCCGTTTGCAAAAAAACGTAATGCGACACAGTAGGGTCACCCATCTATGCTCTTACATCCCAGCAGATTGTTAACAGATGTTAAAGTGGATGTAAATGTGGAGGACAAACAAATCCATATGATCATCTCCTCAGCTAAGGTGTCTGACTCTGCTGTGTACTACTGTGCTCTGCAGCCCACAGTGACAGGAAACACCAAAACTCTGTATGAAAACCTTTGGAGCAAAGACAACACAATACTCCACAACATCCACCAGAGGGAGTCACACACTGTAAAACTTCAGGACAGTCACAAATTGTTGAGATATTTTCAACAGATGATAAAGAGGAAGGACCAATGATGTGAAGGCCCAGATCCATATGCTCGTCCTCTCTCTCCTCCCCTCTCACTGCAGACATGAAACACTGGCTGACTAACATCCTGATTCTGAATCTCTGGCTAGGTAACTATTGAATCATACTGATTGTTCTCATTTAATCAATTATCTTTATCAATTCATCTCCTCATCTGCATGTTCTCTTCTTCCCCAGAGTGTAAAGGAGAAGACAAAGTGATCCAGCCAACAGGAGATGTCATTGCTACTGAAGGAGAGACAGTTACGTTTGGCTGTACATTCAAAGTCAGTGTTAGCTCGAATGCATATTTGTTCTGGTACAAACAAGATGTCAATGACTTCCCAATGTTTATTTTGAGACGTGATACCATTGGAACAGAAGATAATGCTCCAGAGTTCCAGATAGATAGATTTGATGCTACAATAAACACAACATCAGTTCCTCTGAAGATCCAGAAGCTTCAGCTGTCTGACTCTGCTGTGTACTACTGTGCTCTGAGGCCCACAGTGACAGGAAACACCAGAACTCTGTACAAAAACCTTTAGAGCAAAGACAACACCATACTCTACAACATCCACCAGAGGGAGTCACACACTGTTAAACTTCAATATTATGTAGTCTAGAATCTACAATATTTTTCATGATTTAGTCTAGAATCACTTTACCATTTTAGGAGTGTAACTAGGAGAGAAGAGAAAATACAGAGCTACGGGGAGATGCAGAGACTCAGGGAGGAGCTGAGCTGTTACTGAACTATAGAAGAGAGAGGAACTTCTATATTCAACAGAGATCAATACACAAACCATCAACATTACCTTTATTCAACATGCTGTCACTGCAGCATTGTGTGTTGTTGTTTCTTTCCATTCTAACAGGTATGTTAGATTATGCAACATGAACAAGTTTAATTCATCTAATTAATAACATCTAAATTGCAACCATTCACTGAGTCTCATACAACATGAAATAACAGTGATCTCTTCCTTTAGGTGTCAGCTGTGAAGAACTCACTCCAGTAAAGAAAGAATAGAACAGTTTAGAAGGCAGCTCTGTTACTCTGTCCTACAGATACTCCAAACAAGCACCTGGCAGTGATCAGTTTTTCTGGTACAGACAATATCCAGGAAAACCACCAGAGTTCATCATCTCTCATTTAGGATCAGGAGGAACATTGAAAAGTCCAATCCCTGGACTGACGATTGAAGTGGAGGACAAAATAATCCATATGAACATCTCCTCTGCTGAAATGACCCCATGCCAACGAGGCTACTTAAAGAAGCGTTAACCGTGGTTAAGACTTCGTTACTATATATGATCAATGTCTCTATTAACAGGTTATGTACCACAGTCATTTAAAGCAGCTGTGATAAAACCTCTTCTGAAAAAAACACCCTAGATCCTGAAGTCTTAGGCAACTATAGAACTATATCTAACCTTCCCTTTCTCTCCAAGATCCTTGAGAAGGTAGTTGCCAATCAGTTATGTCATTTTCTACATAGCAATAATTTCTTTGAGGACCTCAGTCAGTATTTAGAAAGCATCATAGCACAGAGACGGCACTGGTGAAAATTACTAACGACCTTCTAACTGCTGCAGACAAAGGACTTATTTCCGTACTTGTCTTATTAGATCTTAGTGCTACATTTGACACTATTGACCATATCATCCTGTTACAGAGATTGGAACATGTAGTTGGCATTAAAGGAATTGCTCTAAGCTGGTTTAAATCCTATTTCTCTGACTGATCTCAATTTGTTAATGTTAGCAATAAATCCTCCAGGTAATGGAAAGTTAGGCATGGTGTGGAACGGAGCGGCCCGTGGCGCAATCCAATCCTATCTTATGTTGGCTTGGTAATATTATTAGGAAACACTCAATTAACTGTCACTGTTAATTTCATATTACACTTGAGGCCTCACGTCAGTGATGCGCCTTTTGGACCTTGTAATTAAACCCTCTCATGTCATATGGCTTAAACAAACGTCAGCGTTAAACGCTGATGTAGTTTTAAATGGTGTCAGAAAGGAAGATGTTAACCAATATTTTATATTAATCCCAATTTTTGCTGTCATATTTCATATCCATAAATGCAGATTTCGAAATTAGAACATTAAAAAGATTTAGCCTATAATAAAATATTGGTTAACCACTTATCCAAATTTTAGATATCAGGTCCCCTTCTAATGGGAAATATTATTGTAGCCTACTCTTCTGTGGTCTCATATGTTAATTGTAAAATTGTATTCATTTTAGTATTATGTGGGTGGCTTTATTGTTGAGATATATTTTTTTCACTTTGCATACGTTTTTATGTTATGCTTGTCCTTTTTTTACTGTTATGAATTTGCAAATAAAGCATTAATAAAAAAAAGTAAAGTCATCGCAGGTTTCATCAAATAAACAACAAACGTTAACATCAGGGAGACAATATTAACATCCATAAACAATATGTATGGCTATCATTAATTTAAGAGTTTAAACGGTGTTCAATTAATTGCATCATGCTCACTAACTTAACCTTGACTTCATTTAGAAAATAATTCACGATTTCATATTCTGAATATCTGAATTTACTGTTGGACATGCCCAGGCATGAGACGGGAGGTCTCCAGGCTGCAACCATACACTCCGTTGTGATGAAGACTTGAAGAAATGAAACTAATTCAACATCTGAGTCTCCTCCTACTGACTGCAGAGGTGGCTTCATCACAGAGAACTGTTTGATTCCAGTTGTGAACATCAGACCAAACAACTCACAAAACTTCTTCATCCTGAACATTCAAAAACAGCATTTCACCTCTGCAGACATGGAAACACTCACTGCAATTCTGTTTTGCTTCACTCTCATAGGTATGCATGTTTTTGATTATAAATCCTGAAATACAAAGACATTTTCAAAGTTTTCCAGATCCAGTTTCGATTTTAGATGGAGTTCAAAGTTACACATTTCAAAAATAATAATGTAGATGTCATCACTTTACTAATTTGCTTTACTCATAAATGTCAGAGTGATGTTTTTCAAATGTTAGATCTGTAACTTTGGAACAGAAGTGTAAATCTAACATGTTGTTTACCTCACTAGGTAACACGATGGAAGATGATATTACTGCCAGCAGTGCTGAAGTGTTTTCATCAGAGGGCCCTGATGTTACTCTGTCCTGTACCTATTCAGTTAAAGCTGAAAATCTCCAGTGGTATCGAGAGGATCCTGGATCAGCTCCTCAGTTCCTTCTCCTGATCACTGATACAACATCGCCTTCTGTAGTGGAAGCAAAACCTCCTCACCCTCGACTGACTGCTACACTGAATGATGAGAGAAATCAAGTTGATCTGCAGATCTCCTCTGCTGAGGTGTCTGACTCTGCTGTGTACTACTGTGCTCTGCAGCCCACAGTGACAGGAAACACCAAAACTCTGTACAAAACTCTTTAGAGCAAAGACAACACAATACTCCACAACATCCACCAGAGGGAGTCACACACTGTTAAACCTCAAGACAATGACAAATTGTTGAGATATTTTCAACAGACGATAAAGAGGAAGGACCAATGATGTGAAGGCCCAGATCCATCAGAGTATCAATGCTCTTCCTCTCTCTCCTCCCCTCTCACTGCAGACATGAAACACTGGCTGACTAACATCCTGATTCTGACTCTCTGGATAGGTAACTATTTAAACTACTTTAAATTGTTCTCCTTTAATCAATCATCTCTACTGATTCAGCTCTTCCTCTGCACATTCTCTTCCTCCCCAGAGTGTAAAGGAGAAGACATAGTGAGCCAGCAAACAAGATATGTCATTACTACTGAAGGAGAGACAGTTACTCTCGACTGTACATTTGAGACCAGTGACCCAACTCCCACTTTGTACTGGTACAAACAAAACAAAAATGAGTACCCAAAGATGCTGCTGCAGCATTTCTCTGTAAAAACTGATATTTCTAAAGAGCAAGAGAGAAATGATGCAAAAATCAAGGATAAGACCTTTCGACTGAGAAAACGTTTATTCTAATAACATCTGAATGTGCATCATATATTACCTCTTTTACAACATGAAATAACAGAGTTATTTCTTCCTTTAGGTATCAGCTGTGAAGAACTCACTCCAGCTGAGAAAGAAGAGAACAGCTTAGAAGCAGCTCTGTTACTCTGTCCTACAGATACTCCAAACAAGCTGAAAATACTGATTATTTCTTCTGGTATCGACAATATCCAGAAAAACCACCAGAGTTCATCATCATTCACTTTGGAATGGAGTTGTTACTGAACTATAGAAGAGAGAGGAACTTCTATATTCAACAGAGTTCAATACACAAACCATCAACCTTTATTCAACATGATATTTTGAAAACGGGTCTAATTTGACCTGATGACAAAAGGAGGGTTAAACCTTCTTGTTGTCTTATGTCCATATTGTTACTTTACTGTTTTACTGGTACTGGCTGATATATGATTTACCTAATTGTTAATTAAAAAAACTCAATGTGAAGGAATAGCATTTGATTGTTCTATTTCTAATTCATGTCACTCACTCAGACACCTGACAAACTTGTCCACTGTTTTTCCTCACACCACAACTTCTTACTCAATGGACACTATTTCTCCGTATTCTTAAATGTCCAATGTGTGTTTCTCCCATCTAGCATTGAGATTGTATATTGCAATCAACTCTCTCTCACCAGGCAGTTCAAATTGCATATTACAGCTACAGTAGCCTTCACCCTTCGAAAAGCTGTTCTTTTGCTTTTCAATCTCCTTTTTCTTTTTCTGGGCGAAGAAGAAGAAGACTCCTGTTCCTGAAATTAGGATTTTGAATACATGTGGTCCTCCATGTTTCCTTCTTCAAACTTGCCGGGGCCGGGAAGCTACGATACCCATTAGCAGCATTAGCAGCACCTGTGAGTTCATCATGTGACAGCAAAAATGTGAAAGGTGGAGCAGTATGTCCCTCACCGGCTAATGTATTTCAAGATGGAGCATGAATATGGAGCGTCTACCCCAGTTCATGCAAATGCAAATGTAAAATTTCAAGCCAAAAGGAATACTTGGAATTGATGGTGGTAACTCAACATGTTACACAATGGACCTTTAAATATTTCTGGTCCATTGGGCGGATTCAATCTTCTATCACACCTAACCCTCATGTTGTCCTCGGGTCAAATTTGACCCGTTCTCAAAACGTCTCTATCAGAAATATGGGTTTCTTTTTAACCAAATTACAATGTACAAAGTACAATTGCAAGTACTCCAATACTACTTTCATTGAATTTTGGGACTTCAATTTTATAGCATTTGAAAAAATTTAAATGGTTTCAAAACCTGACTAAACTTTGACATCCACACATCTGTGATTCTCCACCGACATAAGTTCCTCTAAAATTAGTCAAAATCATTCAGAATTTCAAATTTAGGTATAATCTCCTATAAATGAGATTTATTGACCATGAATTCCAAAAATATGTGTAAAACTATTGGTAAAAAGTTGTGAAAAATAGCATCAAAAATGTGGGAACAAAGTGACGCAAAAAAGAATCATCAGAAACATCCACCAAAGGTCTTCTTTCTCTTCACTGCTGTTTTATTTTTTCACCTTTCAACAAAAGGTTATTCTCTGGCCACATCCACTGACGTTTAAGTCAACCAATGAGATTATTTCTGTCTCCAGAGCAGAAATGTTTGAGGAACTAAAAGCACAATCAGCTTGATGTTGAGAAGAAAGGCTGCATATAAGAGAGACTGTTTAGTTTTTCATTATACTGCAGTGGAAGAACATTGATCATCTGCTGTCTGTTTGGCTTTAACAACTCCAAAGACATGTTGCTTTACCTGTTTTTACTTTTCTCTCCCTTTATAGGTGAGTGTTAGGGCAGAGATCAAAGTCTCATATAACCTGCTGTATTAACCAGTTATTTCATAACTAGAGGTTTATCTGTGTAAGTTAATAATAACTGACATGAATAATATTCATTTTGAAGCCCTGGGTTCCATGAACAGCATAAAGCAAAAAAGTACTGAAGAACATGTTGCAGAGGGCAGAAACATCAACCTGAACTGTACGTATGACGGTGAATACAATATCCAGTGGTACCGACAATACCAGAGATCCAGTCCAGAGTTCCTGCTCTACATCACAGAGGGAGGGGGGATTCCTCCAACTGGTTCTGATTTCTCAGCTCACATTGACAAGTCAAAGAAACATGTTAAACTGGAGATCATCTCAGCTAAGGTGTCTGACTCTGCTGTGTACTACTGTGCTGTGAAGCCCACAGTGACAGGAAACACCAAAACTCTGTACAAAAACCTTTGGAGAAAAGAGAACACAATACTCCACAACATCCACCAGAGGGAGTCACACACTGATAAACTTCAATATTTTTCATGATGTAGTCTAGAATAACTTTACCTTAGTAGTGTAAAAGAGAGAAGTGAAAATCCAGAGCTACGAGGAGACGGAGAGACTCAGGGAGGAGCTGAGCTGTTACTGAACTATAGAAGAGAGAGGAACTTCTATATTCAACAGAGTTCAATACACAAACCATCAACATCATTCAACATGCTTTCACCGCAGCATTGTGTGTTTTCTCTGATGTTTCTATTCATTCTAACAGGTATGTTAGACTATGCAGACTGAAAACTTGTATTATAATAACATCTGAACAGAGGCACCGTTGGAGGTGCGACAGGCAAAAAGCCCAGCAGAAAGAACACCTTGCTGTAATGAATGATGAATGTTAATCATGTATTAAGTCTCTTACAACATGAAATAACAGTTATCTCTTCCTTTAGGTGTCAGTTTTGAAGAACTCACTCCAGTAGAGAAAGAAGAGAACAGTTTAGAAGGCAGCTCTGTTACTCTGTCCTACAGATATTTGGAAATGTCATTAAGTGATTATTTCTTCTGGTACCGACAATATCCAGGAAAACCACCAGAGTTCCTCATCTCTCACTCTGCTTCAGGACAAGAAGGAAACAACAAGAACGTAATTCCTGCACTGCAGATTAAAGTGGAGGACAAACAATTCAAAATGATCATCTCCTCTGCTGAGGTGTCTGACTCTGCTGTGTACTACTGTGCTGTGAGGCCCACAGTGACAGGAAACACCAAAACTCTGTACAAAAACCTTTGGAGCAAAGACAACACAATACTCCACAACGTCCACCAGAGGGAGTCACACAATGTTAAACTTTAAGACAATCGCACAACATCTCAACCAACATCAGAAACATCCACCGAAGGTCTTCTTTCTCTTCACTGCTGTTTGTGACTGCCCTGGTCAGGTGTCCACATCAGTGATAACTGATGTGAATAATACTCATTTTGCAGCCCTGGGTTCCATGAACAGCATACAGCGAGAAAGTACTGAAGAACATGTTGGAGAGGGCAGAAACATCAATCTAACCTGTACATATGAGGTGCCATCTACAATATCCAGTGGTACCGACAATACCAGAGATCCAGACCAGAGTTCCTGCTCTACATCACAGAGGGAGGATCGATTCAGCTAACTGGTTCTGATTTCTCAGCTCACATTGACAAGTTAAAGAAACGTGTTAAACTGGAGATCATCTCAGCTAAGGTGTCTGACTCTGCTGTGTACTACTGTGCTCTGCAGCCCACAGTGACAGGAAACACCAAAACTCTGTACAATAACCTTTGGAGCAAAGACAACACAATACTCCACAACATCCACCAGAGAGAGTCACATACAGTGCCTTGCGAAAGTATTCGGCCCCCTTGAACGTTTCGACCTTTTGCCACATTTCAGGCCTCAAACATAAAGATATAAAACTGTAATTTTTTGTGAAGAATCAACAACAAGTGGGTCCCAATTATGAAGTGGAACGAAATTCATTGGCTATTTCAAACTTTTTTAACAAATAAAAAACTGAAAAAGTGGGCGTGCAAAATTATTCAGCCCCTTTACTTTCAGTGCAGCAAACTCTCTCCAGAAGTTCAGTGAGGATGTCTGAATGATCCAATGTTGACCTAAATGACTAATGATGATAAATAGAATCCAGCTGTGTGTAATCAAGTCTCCGTATAAATGCACCTGCTCTGTGATAGTCTTAGAGGTCCGTGTAAAGCGCAGAGAGCATCATGAAGAACAAGGAACACACCAGGCAGGTCCGAGATACTGTTGTGGAGAAGTTTAAAGCCGGATTTGGATACAAAAAGATTTCCCAAGCTTTAAACATCCCAAGGAGCACTGTGCAAGCGATAATATTGAAATGGAAGGAGTATCAGACCACTACAAATCTACGAAGACCCGGCCGTCCCTCTAAACTTTCAGCTCATACAATGAGAAGACTGATCAGAGATGCAGCCAAGAGGCCCATGATCACTCTGGATGAACTGCAGAGATCTACAGCTGAGGGCGGGAGACTCTGTCCATAGGACAACAATCAGTCGTTACTGCACAAATCTGGCCTTTATGGAAGAGTGGCAAGAAGAAAGCCATTTCTTAAAGATATCCAAAAAAGTGTCGTTTAAAGTTTGCCAAAAGCCACCTGGGAGACACACCAAACATGTGGAAGAAGGTGCTGTGGTCAGATGAAACCAAAATCGAACTTTTTGGCAACAATGCAAAACGTTATGTTTGGCGTAAAAGCAACACAGCTCATCACCCTGAACACACCATCCCCACTGTCAAACATGGTGGTGGCAGCATCATGGTTTGGGCCTGCTTTTCTTCAGCAGGGACAGGGAAGATGGTTAAAATTGATGGGAAGATGGATGGAGCCAAATACAGGACCATTCTGGAAGAAAACCTGATGGAGTCTGCAAAAGACCTGAGACTGGGACGGAGATTTGTCTTCCAACAAGACAATGATCCAAAACATAAAGCAAAATCTACAATGGAATGGTTCACAAATAAACATATCCAGGTGTTAGAATGGCCAAGTCAAAGTCCAGACCTGAATCCAATCGAGAATCTGTGGAAAGAACTGAAAACTGCTGTTCACCAACCACTCTCCATCCAACCTCACTGAGCTCGAGCTGTTTTGCAAGGAGGAATGGGCAAAATATCGTGTCTCTCGATGTGCAAAACTGATAGAGACATACCCCAAGCGACTTACAGCTGTAATCGCGCACAAAAGGTGGCTGCTAAAGTATTAACTTAAAGGGGGCTGAATAATTTTGCACGCCCAATATTTCAGTTTTTTATTTGTTTAAAAGGTTTGAAATAACCAATAAATTTCGTTCCACTTCATGATTGTGTCCCACTTGTTGTTGATTCTTCACAAAAAATTACAGTTTTATATCTTTATGTTTGAGGCCTGAAATGTGGCAAAAGGTCGAAAAGTTCAAGGGGGCCGAATACTTTCGCAAGGCACTGTACTGTTGAAGGGCAACATTATCAAGTAGGCGGTGCACTACTTCTACACTGTGTTCAACCATTCAGTCAATAATAAGTGCTGCTGTGAAGAGAACAATTCTCAGACTGAATGTTGAACAACAGCTAGTTTCTCCTTTTGATGTAAACCTTGTTGTAGAGATGGAACATTGGCTGTGGATTATTCTTGCTGCTCTTCTCTTTGGTAAGGTGCAAAGAACAACATGGTTTTATTATTTTCTAAAGATTTATATGAACTGAAGTTCAGAGCAGAAATCTCTGAACAGTTGAGCTGTTTCTGTCCAGAGTAAAAATGTAGAGTTCATATTTTTCACTGTTGTCTCCTCTCAGCCTTATGAACAATGTTAGTCTAATGACTTCATTTTCTCTACTTTTTCCAGGAGTAATAGTTGGAAACAAAATATATCCTGTAGGAGATGAAGTCAGTAAAAGAGAAGGAAAATCTGTCTCACTCAGATGTGACTATGAGATTAATTTACAATATATTAGACTTTACTGGTACAGACATCATTCTGACCTTCAGGCACCTCAGTTTATACTCTGGAAAGGAGCAAGAAAGGAAACGACTGAATATATACCGAGGTCACAGGGCTGGTGGCTATCTGCTAGCTAGCTGCAGCAGCAGCTAATATTAGAATAGACCCAGCACCGGAGGTCTGATCCCCATGATCTGATCCCGAACCGCCGGTGACTCTGCCAGATCAGCAACAGAACGTTTGGGATTGTTAACGGTGGCGTAACGGTAACGTTACAGCCGTGAACTGAAAGTCTGTTTCCTCAGCTGGTTCGACTCTCTTGGGGTGAAGTTGTCTGCGGCGGGGAGAGACAGAGAGTCAGAGGGAGGCAGGGAGAGAGGGGAATAAATACATGTGGCATTATGAAATAAAATCCCCCCCCAAGCATTATCAAGAGCACAGGTTTCCAAAGTAATTTTGGCCTGGGCTGAAAGCAACACTGGTAGGCTAGGCTGGCGCTGTTGCCTTGGAAATGACAACATCCGGTCTCTGAATATGAAAAAACAAACCTTTTTTCATTTCTATTTCCGAGTGATTTTATTTTTGTTATATGAAATAGAAAATGAAAATCACAGCATATTTTTAATTTCTCCCATCCCCTTTTGACCATGAAAAGGAAAAAAATGCCTTGTATTTCGATTTCAATTGTTGTATTTTAAAACGAAAATCAAATAACCATTCGTTTTTTGTTTTTTAAGTCTGATTATGAAATGAAAATTGAATGAACGAAAAAGTACACGGACCATTAACTAATATAAATCTGAAATCACTGGTAGTTTATATTCAACGAAAACAGAAGCTTCCCCAAAAACTCCACCATCTTTATATTTGACCTCATGCGGCTGCAGAGGACCAAAAGATACTAAACTCACTCTATCACTCTACATTCAAGAAACATTCAAAAAAAATTCATGAAATGTAACATGTAACATTATATATTAAGTCTCAGTTTACTTTCAAACTTTCTAGAAAGAAATACTAAAAGGCATGTACAGTTTCACTACAATTACCACCTTTTATATGCTAGGGAACAAAGTGAATCTGCACCAGCTGTAAAACAGGAACCATGTCAGCTGAAAACTACAAAGATCTCTTCATACAAGAAATGTTACACTAAGAAAGGAGAGAGGCACAACAAGTGTTTAGTGTAAAGTTGTCAGTAGGGGGAATAACCCAGGGCTGTGAATGAGCCCTGTCACTGTGATCAGGTTCCTCCTTCTAATCCACCAACTTAGTGTTGATGAAGACTAAACAGAGAGATCACAGCCTTCTTTATACTTGCTGTAGCTCAGAGTTACTCCACACTGCAGATATGAAGCCTCTGTTCATCTCAGTGTTGCTGGCTGCTATGAGCCTTGGTATGAACACAACTCTGTTTCTTTGATATCAATCCAACATTGATATGATTCTTTAACAGCACACTGATTCTGTTTGTTGCTATTTTACAGAATGCAGAGCACAAAAAGACAACGTGCTGCAACCAGAAGGAGATGTGACTGCTACTGAAGGAGAGGCAGTAACACTTGGCTGTCAATATAGCAGCAGTTCAACTAATGATTATCTCTTCTGGTACAAACAGGATGGAAACAACAGCCCCAAATTCATTCTGAGCCGCTTTAAGGTTGGAACGGGGGAAACGGTGGACGAGGAGAAATATTCATCCACACTGAACTCCAGCTTAATATCAGTTCCTGTGAAGATCCAGAAGCTTCAGCTGTCTGACTCTGCTGTGTACTACTGTGATCTGGAGCCCACAGTGACAGGAAACACAAAAACTCTGTAGAAAAACCTTTGGAGCAAAGACAACACAATACTCCACAATGTCCACCAGAGGGAGTCACACACTGTTCAACTGATAAAGGTTATCCCAGTGACAATTTGCACTACCCTACCCCACCCATACTGTTCTATTTATTTATTTACAAATGTACATACTGTAATTACATCTATACATAGCCATATTCTACTGCTCTTCATACTATTCATCCTGTACATACACTTATTCTTACTACTCTTATGTTACCACACTGCACATAAATGTACATACTGTACATATCTGTCTATATGGTGCATTAAGAATATCCATTGTTATTCATTTTTTCTTATTATATATTCTACTGTTACGACCCCGCCTCTGCAGTGCAGGGGTGGTACCTCCTGCAGGCAGAGGAGGGTCGTTTGTTATTGGAGCCACCTGGGCTCAGGGTATTTAAACTGCTTCTAACCACTCTTCTCTCTCTCTCTCTGCTCCTCCAGGTATGATCCTGTTTTGTTTGTTCCTTTATAGGTGTTCTTACTTTCCACTCAGTCATTTTCACACACACAGACTCACTCATCCATGTACTTTACAGACACCTTACATTATGACATTCTCACACCTCATTCCTTTTTCTTCGTTTAAAGTTAATAGTTTTGATTTACAATAAAGTATCTTCTTGATTGGCCTATACCTGTTGTTGGTGTCCCCTCATTCTTTGCCACAGGCTATGAGCCGGTTTGTGACACTACTAATACATTGCATATCTATATTATTCATACTACTATTATAGTGTCACTGCTACGACATTGCACATATGTGTACATGCTGTTCATACACTGTTCATATTACATAGCCATATTTATTCTGCTCTTATAACATTGCAATATATTTCTTGTCCTGTCTATGCACCAGTTGTCTATACTTTGTATATCACATTGCACTTTTCTGCTTTTTTGCACTTCTGGTTAGACGCAAACTGCATTTCGTTGTCTTTGTAATTGTACTCTGCACAATGACAAAGTTGAATCTAATCTAATCTAATCTAAAAACCTTGGCCCAGTTTTTCAAAAGTAATCCACTAGGATTTTAGATAACGGATTGGATCAAATCTTGAAAATGGGTTTTTCAAAAGAAAAAACGGATTACATAATCGGATTAGATCACGTAATCCAATCTTGGTTTTGATCCGGATCAAACCTTTAGTTTGGGTTTTTCAGAACTTTTTTGTAGGATTTGGATCACTTTGATCCAAAAAATCTGGATTAAACTGATCCCATCGGAAGGGTGGATTCAGTGTGGATTTCATGCCCAAAATGTAATGAAAACTTTAAAAATGTATCAAATACTATATTTGGATCATGCAGTATCTTACAAGATATCCTATTTATTCATAAGGTTTTAATTTTATTTGTTCATCCGTCTGGCTACAGTGATTAGGTAGGCTTTAACGTATTCAGCCTTTCAGTATAGGCCTACAGCAAAGTAGAAAGAGTTTGGCTTCATTAAATAATCCCTCAAACAGCTGTCAAAATTGACCAAAAACAATACATTTTATTCTGTCACTAATTGATATATATATATATATATATATCACAATCGAAAATATTTTTGTTTTTAGAATATTTATTAGTGATGCATGCAATGATTACAGAATAACCAAAAGAATGCAAAGAATGGCAATCACAGATTTTTGAAATCCAAAACAAATCCAAATCAGAAATAGTGTCTAACTATCGCGTCCCTTTTGCATGTCCTGTCTGCTCGTTCTGGCAGAATGCAGGGGTGGGGCTTTTCTTGTTTTAAGTTTTTTTTTAAATGTGTGTGTTTTCATTTCAAAAATGAATAATCTTATATTGACCCCACACTGGCTATTCTACTTGTTGCTCTTTACATATCTATAGTTCTACATTGTGATTTCCTATCCTGTTTGAGCACTGGTTATCCAGATTTGGTGATCCTGAAAAGTTCCTATCCGGATCAGATTGATCCAATCCGATGTTGCTTTGAAAAACTGCCTCAAAAGTAAGCTGGATTACGTGATCACGGATCGCAAAAAAAAGTATTACTAAATCCGGATCAATTTTATCCGGATTAAACCTTTTGAAAAACTGGGCCAAGCTTGGGTACAAGGAAAACACAATACTCCACAACGTCCACCAGTTGGAGTCACACACAGATAAACTTCAATATTTGTCATCATGTAGTGATGTAGTGACTTTACGGAGAGACTCAGGGAGGAGCTGAGCTGTTAGTGAGCTATAGAAAAGAGAGGAACTTCTATATTCAACAGAGATCAATACACAAACCATCAACATTACCTTTATTCAACATGGTGTCACTGCAGCATTGTGTTTTTTCTCTGATGTTTCTATCCATTCTAACAGGTATGTTAGATTATACAACATGAAAACGTTTCTGACTATCTGAATGTGAATCATTTTTTTAGACTTTTACACCTAATAACAGTAATCTCTTCCTCTAGGTATCAGCTGTGAAGAACTCACTCCAGTAGAGACAGAAAAGAACAGTTTAGAAGGCATCTCTGTTACTCTGTCCTACAGATACTCCAAAAAAGCGTCTGGTCTTGATTATTTCTACTGGTATCGACAATATCCAGGAAAACCACCGGAGTTTCTCATCTTTCTCGTGGGAACTCAAAATGCTGCAAACTCTGGACTGTCTGCTTCAGTAACTGTGAGTGAGGATAAAACCAAAATAGACCTGCAGATCTTCTCTGCTGCAGTGTCTGACTCTGCTGTGTACTACTGTGCTGTGAGGCCCACAGTGACAGGAAACACCAAAACTCTGTACAAAAACCTTTGGAGCAAAGACAACACAATACTCCACAACATCCACTAGAGGGAGTCACACACTGTTAATCTTCATTCTTTTTTTCATGTAGTCTAGACACACGTTACCTTAGATGTTTAGCTGAGAAAATAGAAAATACAGAGCTACGAGGAGGAGAGACTCTGAGATGGGAGGAGCTGAGCTGTTACTGAACTATAGAAGAGAGAGGAACTTCTATATTCAACAGAGATCAATACACAGCATCAACATTACCTTTATTCAACATGCTGTCACTGCAGCATTGTTTGGTTTCTCTGCTGTTTCTCTCCATTCTCACAGGTATGTTAGATTATGAAGTATGAAATAGTTATATTTCAATAATATCTGCATGTGAATCATTTAAGCATTGTACAACAATAAATAAGAGAGTTATCTCTTCCTTTAGGTGTCAGCTGTGAAGAACTCACTGCAGTCCAGAAAGAAGAGAACAGTTTAGAAGGCAGCTCTGTTACTCTGTCCTGTAGATACTCCAAAGGTTCTGCTGATTATTTCTTCTGGTATCGACAATATTCAGGAAAGCCACCAGAGTTCCTCATCTCTCATCTGGAATCAGGAAAAATAATGCAAACTACAAACTCTGGACTGTCTGTTTCCGTAAGTGAGGATAAAACCAAAATGATAATTCAGATTTCCTCTGCTGCAGTGACAGACTCTGCTCTGTACTACTGTGCTGTGAGGCCCACAGTGACAGCAAACCCACAGTCTCTGTACAAAAACACAAGCTGACACACTGGCCCAATCCCAAAGTGAGCCCTGAGGACTAAGGACTAAGGACTCACAGACTTAAGTGATCTCAGGTACTAAGTGAGCGAGTGTGTAATGCCACATGGGCTCGGATAGGTATAAATGGGATTGGGACGGCGCTTCACGAGATCACATGTTACCTTGGCGACGTTTAATAACAAAGATGTTGCTAACACTTGCCGGTTTGGGAATTGTCCTTTTAAGTTTGTTGCTTTTCACACGGCTGAGGCCCAGGAGACGGCTGCCTGAATCCAAACTCTTGTTTTACGAGCTGGACAACAGGTTGGTCCGTTCCGTGGTCGTGTGTCGTGCTGTTGTTTACCTTCGTAATTTCCGGATTCCTTCCCTCTATCCCCTGATAGCGATCAAGCGCTTTGAACTGTGGGTAATTCCCTTTGGTGAAGTCTGCATCGATGCAGACTCACGGAAAGGGCTCGGTAAGTGTGTACTCAAACCCTCACGCCTTTTCAAATTCCACATTGGGACAACCCTAAGCCCTGACGAATTTCGCGAGAACGCGCACCAAAGTCCGTGAGTCTGTGAGTCCGGACATTGGGATTGGGCCACTGACAAGCTGCTGGAAGACTTTTTTCTACACTGTTGTACTGAACGTTGAACCTCCACTAGAGGGCAACATTATCAAGTAGGAGGTGCACTACTTCTACACTGTGTTCAACCATTCAGTCAATAATTAGTGCTGCTGTGAAGAGAACAATTCTCAGACTGAATGTTGCACATCAGCTAGTTTCTCCTGCTGATTTAAACCTTATTGTAGAGATGGAACATTGGCTGTGGATTATTATTGCTGCTTTTTTCTTTGGTAAGATACAAAGAACATGGTTTTAGTATTTTCTAAAGATTTATATAAACTGCAGTTCAGAGCAGAAATCTCTGAACATTTGAGCTGTTTCTGTCCAGAGTAACAATGTACAGTTGACATTTTCTACTGGCTTCCCCTCTCAGCCTCATGAACAATGTTAGTCTAATGACTTAATTTCTCTCTTTTTCCAGGAGTAATAGCTTGAGACAAAATCTCTCCTGTAGAAGATAAAGTTAGTATAAGAGAAGGGGAATCTGTTACACTCAGATGACACTATGAGAATAATGACAACAATATCTACCCTCACTGGTACAGACATCATTCTGAACTTCAGGCACCTCAGTTTATACTTTGGAAAGGAGCAAAAGACTTATCTGAATATGAACATATCCCAGATAAGATAAGATATTAATCCCAAACAACAGTGAACCAACTGAACTGACCATAAAGAGACTAGACACAGGTCTCTACTACTGTGCTCTAGATACACAGTGATACAAAGTGTAGATGCCTGCAACAAGTGTCCCTTGTGAGAGGATTTTTTCAAAGGCTGAAGAAATTATCTGTAAAAAAATTAGGCTAAGTCCTTCCACAGCAGAGAAATTAATATTTTTGAATAAAAATCTATAAAAAAGTGAGATATTGTGGCTTGATTTCTTTTATTAATACTCATTTTTCATGACCAAAATAACATTATGCACAGTGAGGAGCCTACAAGCCTTACAAGCTTCACATATTAGAAAAATACAATATATATATTTTTTTTTTAATGGCTCGTTGTCAAGGTTGTTTCAGATCAACACCTGCAAGTGACCACTAGGTGTCATTGTGGAGACGGGTGTAGGATTGTTTCGAAGCCTCGACACAATATGGCACATTTGCTTCAACTGTTTCATTGTTTCACGAAGCCTCTACACCACCAAAAAGCAAATGGCAAACTGAGGCAGGCAGGCAAAAGGCAAAGTCCCAAATCCAAAAGTTCCCAGAGAAAAAGACAAGAAAAAATCCACAGGGAACATTCCAAAATCACACCGACAGGATACAGACACAAACTGACAGAGCAAAGACAAAAACAGACACAAAACAATGTAACAAGAGAAAAGGGAAACACAAGGGCTAAATACACTGGGTAATGAGGTAACGATGGGCAGGTGACCCAGCAGGTGAAACACATTAGGAGAGACAGGGTAATCAACAAAGGCGGGCAAACACAGGAATTAAAACTAGACAAGACAAGACAGAAAACAGGACTATCAAAATAAAACAAGAAACAGAAATCTACACAAAAAAAAACAGAGTCCACAGAATACACAAAACAGGATAAATCTACAAGCCAGGGAACAGAAAAATACAGAATAAATATACAAAACAGAAAACAGCAACCGAAATATACAAACAGGCAACAGAAACATCCACAACCCCAACACATGGTTTGACATATCTTAAATGCATTGCACTACACTGCTGAACAACTTGTAAGTTGGAAGCTGAACTGCACATAAGTTAAGAGCTGAAATACATTTGTAGAAAAGCTGGAAGCTAAACTGTAATATACTCAAAAGTATAAGTTTCAATAAAATGACTAAAAAACTTATTATCAGCCATATCCATTGCATAAAAAACACAAGCATAACGAGAGAAAGAGACAGAGAGAAAGAGACAGAGAGAGAGAGAAGAGAAGAAAGAGGGGAAAGAGAGGAGAGGAGAGAAGGAGAGAAGAGAGAAGGAGAGAAGGAGAGGAAAAAGAGGGGAAAGCTAGAAGGAGAGGAAAAAAGAGAAAAAGGAAGCAACTTTCAATAGCTATATATGTCAGTAGTAACACGCCTCTGGAGCCAATATGGGTTAAATGTACAATATGTAACTTTCTGCCGCTAGGGGTCTCTCAACCAAAACAATGGACGGTAAAACTGGACTTTTGATGACTTTGGGAAGTTGCGTGGAATTATGGGAGTTTTTAGTGTTAAACACCTTCGCTGCCGGTTAGAATGCATCAGTTCACGGATGAGTTTACCCGTTCAAGTTTATTCACGTTACGTTTATTCATGTTATTGTAATAAAATAGCTGCAGTTTCCCCAAAATAATTACGTTTTTCTTGATTAGATTTGTATTTGTAGCTGACCAGTTAGCTAGTGAGCCAGCAAGCTAACAGTAGCCAGCAGCTAAAACACAAAATATTTCACATATCAATGTCTATTGGATGGTTTCAACACCGGGGCGGACGGGGTTTGTTGTAACGCTAGCTAGCTACTAAACGAGGCTGAGAGACGGTGTGGGTGGGGGGGATTGTCGGGGAAATCTCCGCGATAGCGAGCCAGGACGTTTGATGCCTGTTGTGCAGCAGCAGAACATCTCCCAGCTGCCGGGAATTATCTCCCCTTCACTTTTCAGTAATCTTAACTTTTCGTTTTGGTGCTTAACCCACCTTTTGTCGGGTTAATTTAGCTAACCGTAAAGACAGCTAAACGCGAAGGGGGGAGAAATTCGGCACATACACCGGTAGCGCTATGGAGATGTAGCTACCGCTATGGATGGCCGCTGTTGTGGCTCGGTGCTGGGTCTGATATAGTCTGTTTCCCGACGTTTAATTAAACTGCCGTTAGCGTTGGTTGCTGTAATGAAAGTAGCTGGCTGATAGCTGACTGGGGGCTAACGGTAACTAGCTAGCTATATGTCCCGGGGCTGTTGTCAGCGGTCATCCCGACTGAGTTTCTCTGCGCCGGGGGAGTGAGGCAGACAGACCGGGGTGTGCTAGCTGGCTAAATTAGCATTAGATTAATCATCTATCTATACAGCTAATGTTAACGTTACTAGTGAAGTTATTCGTGGGTTAGCTCAGTCCTGTTAGCTGTGGTCAAAACAGTCATACTAAAAATAACTTTATTAGCGTGTTCAACGATGTTGTAACCTCATAATGTTACTCACAAAGCATTAGCATCAACGTTAGCACATTGTAGTAAAGTCAAGCTGGTAGCGATATTGAACTTTCAAAATAGATAAGGTCTCTGTTGTATTACTGTGATAAAAAGTGGGATGTAATTAAT
The DNA here is from genome assembly GCF_010015445.1 of Perca fluviatilis. Taxonomy (NCBI): domain Eukaryota; kingdom Metazoa; phylum Chordata; class Actinopteri; order Perciformes; family Percidae; genus Perca; species Perca fluviatilis. The sequence goes on along the minus strand of NC_053122.1, from coordinate 1,789,089 downwards.
CACAAAATTATGCTGTATGGCAAAAAGTAGTATTTTTTTTCCTGTGACATTGTATGATTTACAATTACTCCTGAACGTATCATCTTGGTGCCAGTGTTCTGAGGAAGTTAGAGTAACTGGAGGGTGAAAGGTTATATGACGCCACTGACGGGCGACTAAAGGAAACGTGCCGTGTCTGAAAATAAAATAACAGATTTCTCTGGATTTGACATTTGATGGAAACATTTGGGATAGTGTAAGAACACAACTAATACAAATATATAACATAGGTATGGTCGTTTTTAGACATTTTAAAGCAGAAATGTTACATAATGTACCTTTAAGTGTCTTCCTCAATCAAATTAAAAATAAAGAAAGAACCGAATAACAATAGTTGGAATGCTGCTGAATCAGCATTCCAACTAATAAAACTCTGAAATCACTGGGAGTTTATATTCCGTGACATCATAATTCACAGAAGAACTCTTTTCACAGTTTTTTTAAGGTTTTTACCAACATTCAACCCGAAAAAAAGTCATATGAACATTACAATGACTCCGAAGCTGTTCAGTTAAGGTAAATTATACTAAAAAAACGTGCATAGTTCCCCTTTAAGAATTGAACAAAAACAGAAGATTCTCCAACAACTTTACCATCTTTGACTTTGACCTCTTATGGCTGCAGAGGACCAAAAGATACTAAACTGTCACTATACATTCAAGAGACATTCTCAACGGAGCATAACACTTGTTGTTCATTCTTTTGTTTACTTTCTAAAGAGAAATATTCAAAGGCATGTACAGTTTCACTATAATTACCACCTTTTATATGTTAGGGAACAAAGTGAATCTGCACCAGCTGTAAAACAGGAACCATGTCAGCTGAAAACTACAAAGACCACTTCATACAAGAAATGTTACACTATGAAAGGAGAGAGGAATAAAATGTGTCAGGTGTAAAGTTGTCAGTAGGGGGGAATAAACCAGGGCTGTGAATGAGGTTCCTCCTTCTCATCCACCAACTTAATGTTGATGAAGACTAAACAGAGAGATCACAGCCTTCTTTATACTTGCTGTAGCTCAGAGTTACTCCACACTGCAGATATGAAGCCTCTGTTCATCTCAGTGTTGCTGGCTGCTATGAGCCTTGGTATGAACACAACTCTGTTTCTTTGATATCAATCCAACATTGATATGATTCTTTAACAGAACACTGATTCTGTTTCTTGCTGTTTTACAGAATGCAGAGCACAAAAAGACAACGTGCTGCAACCAGAAGGAGATGTGACTGCTACTGAAGGAGAGACAGTAACACTTGGCTGTCAATATAACAGCAGTGCAACTAATTCAAATCTCTTCTGGTACAAACAGGATGGAAACAACAGCCCCAAATTCATTCTCAGCCGGTTTCAACGGGATGAAGGGAACACACCAGATGAGTTCAAGGAGAGATTTTCATCTACACTGAATTCCAGCTCAAGATCAGTTCCTCTGAAGATCCAGAAGCTTCTGCTGTCAGATTCTGCTGTGTACTACTGTGCTCTGCAGCCCACAGTGACAGGAAACACCAAAACTATGTACAAAAACCTTAGGAGCAAAGACAACAAAATACTCCACAACATCCACTAGAGGGACTCACACACTGTTAAACTTCAAATTGATGCAATTTAGAATCACTTTACCTTAGATATGTAAGAGAGAGAAGTGAAAATACAGAGCTACGAGGAAACGGAGAGACTCAGGGAGGAGCTATTTCTAGATCATGCCTGTTAAGGAAGGGCTTCACTTTAGCCAGGAGAGTAAGCTGGAAAAATCTCATTCTGACAACATTGCTGATCTGCTTAGGAAATTTCATGCTGCGATCAAATGTAACCCCCAAATGTTTGACAGCTGTATGAAGCCAGAGCTCCCAAACTCAAGCTGGATCATTTGGCATGCATAAAGTACTGAAGATGATACACTCAGTTTTATCTTCATTCAAATTAAGAACGTTTTGTGAAATCCACAACTTAATATCATTAATACAACTAAACAGAGAGTTTAGTGTGACACTAATTTGGTTTCAAAGACAAATACATTTGCAAATCATCTGCATAACAATGCTTGCATATAATATATAATAGCCCCTAATGGCAACATATATAAGGAAAACAGGATGGGGCCAAGTATTGAACCCCTAGGTACAGCACAAGAGAGAGGAGCTGGTGATGAGGAGAGGTCACCAATTATGATAGAGAAGTTCGTATTTGCCATATAGGAGCTTAACCATTTAAGTTTTCAACAATTTAAGCCTTGTTCAAGGCAAGAGAGGAGGACTGCATGGTCCACTGTATCAAAATCCACTGTAAGGTCCAAGAGCACTAAAACAGCAGGATTCCTGGCATCTACACACAAGACAATATCATTGTGTTCTCTCAACATTGCAGACTCAGTGCTGAGACGTGATCTGAAACCAGATTGAAACTTTTCAAACACAGAGTTTTGTTGTAAAAAGGTTTGCAACTGTATGAAAACAACTTTTTCCAAATGAGAGACTGGTCTACAATTGGACAACACTGTGGGGTCAAGATGAGGCTTCTTAAGTAGGGGCCTGACCACAGCATGTTTAAAAGCAGCTGGGACAGAACCTAAACTAAGACAAGAATTTAAAAAAGTAAGTAGAGTCGACCCACTGGTGCTATTAAAAACCTCCTTCACCATCCTGGTGGGAACAATGTCTAAGGGACAGTAGGTAGGTTTCATGTGTTGCACTACCTCAGTAAGCACCGTCAGAGAAACTGACTTAACTGGAACAAACTCCCAGAAAACTGCAGGTCCGCTGCAACTCTCAGTTCTTGTAAATCAAGGCTGAAGACCTATCTTTTTGATGTTGCCTTTCTTTAAATAACCTATTTTATCTGCTTTTATGTTTAACTGTTTTAACTGCTCTTTCTTTAAATTCTTATCATTTTTTAGACTGAAGTTGACACTGCATGATATTCTATAACTGCTCTTTAATGTTTAATTTCTTATACTGCACTATAACTTTTATTCACATATTTTATATCTCAGTTCTTTGGGGTTCTAGTTAGATCAATTAATAGAATTGAATTCATGATTTATGATTATTCCAGTTATTCCAGAAAAAGACATATTTGTGATTATTTCTTTGATACGAGTGTGACAATAGATTACAGAAGAGACAGGCTGTGGACTGTCAACAAAGTTAGTTTGATAACTAACAAAAGGGTCTGAAGACCAAAACAATTACAACTGAACAGAAATAGTCTGAGAAACTATTAAATTAAGAATAAAATGAATAGTCTACGAAACTAGCATGTTTCCTGACTATTAGAGACGGTCTGAAAACCGTTCCGGGTTTTGCAAGGTTTGCCGAAGAAAAGAATTAAGCCTTGTGGTGACGACTGCACTGAAAAAGAGTATGCTAAAGCTTCTGTAACTATGGGGAATAAAACCTCCATGTGAAGCATCTGGACCCATTGTTGGTGAGATGAACCAGAAATATTGACCGAACTGCTTGAGATGTCTGACATATTGGTCCTTTCTTTAATTAACCTACTTTATCTGCTTTTATATGTTTAACTGTTTTAACTGCTCTTTATTCGCATATTTTATCTCTCAGTTCTTTAAATTCTTATACTGCACTGTAAAATATATTCTTGTCTTTTAAATTGTTTTTAATTGTTTTATAGCTGCTCTTTCATGTTTTATGTAAAGCACTTTGAATTGCCCTGTTGCTGAAATGTGCTATATAAAAAAAGCTGCCTTGCCTTGCCTTGCCTTAAATTCCTCAAACACTGCAGAGTGCACAGGAGCAGCAGTTACAAACAATTTAGACACAAAACATTATGAAAGTATGAGAGTGCAGAGTCAGAGTTAACAAGTTCAGTAGCACTTGATAAAAACATGGTATACAAAATGTTTGAAAAGGCCTTCATGATTTGGGTAAATTTAATTCGTTATAACTCTGTTGTCTACATTTGGTAAAGATTGGTTCATGACTTGATTAGGACTCGCAACACAAAGTTAAGGAATTGGAACTTGACTTAGGACTTCACTCGGCACATCTTGTCTTGACTTGGGACTTCAGTGAAATTACCTGACACTTAACTGTGACTTTATAAACAGTGACTTGGTCCCACCTCTGCCCTCAACAGATGATAAAGAGGAAGGACCAATGATGTGAAGGCCCAGATCCATCAGAGTATCAATGCTCTTCCTCTCTCTCGTCCCCTCTCACTGCAGACATGAAACACTGGCTGACTAACATCCTGATTCTGACTCTCTGGCTAGGTAACTATTTAAACATACTGAATGTTCATGTTAGATCAATCATCTTTATTGATTTATGTCTTCCTCTGCATGTTCTCTTCTTCCCCAGAGTGTAAAGGAGAAGACAGAGTGATCCAGCCAACAGGAGATGTCATTACTACTGAAAGTGAGACAGCTACTCTTGACTGTACATTTGAGATCAGTAACACATTTTCTTATTTGTTCTGGTACAAACAAGAAGTCAATGATTTCCCAAAGTACATGCTGAAGCATTACTCAAACACAAAAGATAATGCTCCAGAGTTCCAGAAAGAACGATTTGATGCTACAATCAACAAGACATCAGTTCCTCTCAAGATCCAAAAGCTTCAGCTGTCTGACTCTGCTGTGTACTACTGTGCTCTGAGGCCCACAGTGACAGGAAACACCAAAACTCTGTACAAAAATCTTTGGAGCAAACATAACACAATACTCCACAACATCCACCAGAGTGAGTCACACACTGTTAAACTACATAGTTTTCATCATGTAGTCTAGAATCACTTTACCTTAGTAGTGTAACTGAGGGAAGAGAAAATGCAGAGCTATGAGGAGACGGAGAGACTCAGGGAGGAACTGAGCTGTTACTGAACTATAGAAGAGAGAGGAACTTCTATATTCAACAGAGATCAATACACTGAATCAACATTACCTTTATTCAACATGCTGTCACTGCAGCATTGTATGTTTTCTCTGATGGTTCTTTCCATTCTAACAGGTATGTCAGATTATGCAGCATTAAAGGCTTATTCCATTAACATCTGCATGTGAATCATTTGAGCATTGTACAACATGAAATAACAGTTATCTCTTCCTTTAGGTATCAGCTGTGTATAACTCACTCCAGTCCAGAAAGAAGAGAACAGTTTAGAAGGCAGCTCTGTTACTCTGTCCTACAAATACTCCAAACAAGCAACTAGTAGTGATTATTTCTTCTGGTATCGACAATATCCTGGAAAGCCAACAGAGTTCCTCATCTCTCATCTGGAATCAGGAAAAATAATGCAAAATACAAACTCTGGACTGTCTGTTTCTGTAAGTGAGGATAAAAAAGTAAGATAAAAAATAAAGAAAGAAAGAAAGAAAAGTTTATTTAGGCTCTTTCGCCAGAGGGGCAGCTAAGCCAATCTGGGCAAACGGGCCGTTGCCTGGATAACAATAGCCCGTACCTGTCGCTGGACCAAAACTTAATCTTTCTCTTAACTGCTGTTTTATCCTTTTACCATCTAGCAAAAGTTTATTTTTCTGGCCCCGCCCACTCAACCAATGAGATTATTTCTGTCTCCAGAGCAGAAATGTCTGAGGAAGTAAAAGCACAATCAGCTTGATGTTGAGAAGAAAGGCTGCACATCAGAGAGGCTGTTTAGTTTTTCATTCTACTGCAGTGGAAGAACATTGTTCATCTGCTGTCTGTTTGGCTTTAACAACGCCAGACATGATGCTTTACCTGTTTTTACTTTTCTCTCCCTTTATAGGTGAGTGTTAGAACAGAGATCAAAGTCTCATATACTGTAACATGCAATATTAACCAATTATGTCATAACTTGAGGTTTATCTGTTTAAGTTAATGATAACTGATGTGAATAATGCTCATTTTGCAGCCCTGGGTTCCATGAACAGCATAAAGCCAGAAAGTACTGAAGAACATGTTGCAGAGGGCAGAAACATCAACCTGACCTGTACATATCAGGGTGCTATCTACAGTATCCAGTGGTACCGACAATACCAGAGATCCAGACCAGAGTTCCTGCTCTCCATCACAGAGGAAGGATCATTTTATCCAACTGGTTCTGATTTCTCAGCTCACATTGACAAGAAAGGGAAACGTGTTGGTCTCGAGATCATCTCAGCTAAGGTGTCTGACTCTGCTTTGGAGCAAAGACAACACAATACTCCACAACATCCACCAGAGGGAGTCACACGCTGTTAAACTTCAATATGATGTAACTGAGAGAAGTGAAAATCCAGAGCTAAGAGGAGATAGAGTGACTCAGGGAGGAGCTGAGCTGTTACTGAACTATAGAAGAGAGAGGAACTTCTATATTCAACAGATTTCATCTCACAATCCCCCAACATTACCTTTATTCAACCTGCCGTCAATGCAGCATTTTGATTTCTCTCCTGTTTCTTTCCATCCTCACATGTAAGTTAGATTATGCAGCATGAACAAGTTTGATTCCAATAACATCTAAATTGCAATTATCCATTGAGTGTCACACAACATGAAATAACAGTTATCTCTTCCTTTAGGTGTCAGCTGTGAAGAACTCACTCCAGTCGAGACAGAAAACTTTTTAGAAGGCAGCTCTGTTACTCTGTCCTACAGATACTCCAAACAAGCTGGATATACTGATTATTTCTTCTGGAATTGACAATATCCAGGAAACCCACCAGAGTTCCTCATCTTTCACTTGTGATCGCAAAATACAAAGAAATCTGGACTGTCTGTTTCATTGATTGAGGATAAAAAATAGATTTGCAGATTTCCTCAGCTAACCTTACAGACTCTGCTGTATACTACTGTGCTGTGAGGCCTACAGTGACAGGAACCACTAAGGGCCCTAATTTAACGATCTGAAAAGCAAGTAGCTTTGTGGGCGGATAAATGACTTTTGCGCCCGACACAAATCTAAAATGGGTCAGTCTGAAGTAGCTAGGTGTAGTTTGAGCGCAACGTGCAATAAACCAATCAGAGCGTCATCTCACATTCCCTTTAAGGCAAAGTAATAAATGCCTGTCTTGACCGAGTGGTGATGTTGCTGATCCTCTCGGGCACATCTCCTCAAGTCTGGAGAGGATTGCTGCAGCCATGGAGCGTGGGCCTCCAAACGCACCACCTGCTCCTGTTGTGCCCCTTCCTCCTCCCCCCACTCCATCTCCGTCCACCCGCTCCACCAGGAGCGCATCGCGCATTGCCACTCCCGGACTCGATTCCGCGGGAGTGTCCAATCCCGCCGTAGTTCAACATCACGTCTCCTTAAGTCCTATAATATTTCCTCATTTATGTCATCAACACATCCATGATTCATGGAAATGTTGTGTAAAATAAAACAAGCCACAAAGAATGCTGCAACCTTTTGTGGACTGTACTGTAGCCTCCTGACTTATCCAAACACTTGAAACGCATTTTCAGTAATATTTTTCTTTGTAATTATGTATGGTTTGCAAAAATGGGAACTGCTGCGTCTGTAGATGAGCGAAGCAAAGTGTATGCGTGTTGTGCACACGCTACATTATGGCCAAGCATGCGCCCCTAAAATAGCATCTGAATAACGCGCTACTGACTTTAGAGTAGAGCCACTGACTTTAGACCAGGTTTTTCCTGGTCTGTGGGGAATCCCCGGGAGCGCAAATGCATTCCCTAATTTACCGACGTGTGTCTGTGGAGGGAAAAGTCTGCTGTGCATCGGGTGCAAAATAGGAATGGTACGTGCATCGGTTTACAAAGGGATTGCTCTAAGTGAAAGATAGGGCACCAAAACTCTGCACAAAAACCTTTGGAGCAAAGACAACACCATACTCCACAACATCCACCAGAGGGAGTCACACACTGTTAAACTTTTTTCATGATGTAGTCAAGAATCATTTTACAGAGAGACTCAGGGAGGAGCTGAGCTGTTACTGAACTATAGAAGAGAGAGGAACTTCTATATTCAACAGAGTTCAATACACAAACCATCAACATTACCTTTATTCAACATGCTGTCACTGCAGCATTGTGTGTTTTCTCTGTTTCTCTCCATTCTATCAGGTATGTTAGATTATGCAGGATGAACAAGTTTTATTCTAATAACATCTGAATGTGAATCATTTATTATGTATTTTAAAACATGAAATAACAGTTATCTCTTCCTTTAGGTATCAGCTGTGAAGAACTCACTCCATCTGAGAAAGAAAAGAACAGTTTAGAAGGCAGCTCTGTTACTCTGTCCTACAGATATTCATCTGGAACTTTTTTCTTCTGGTACCGACAATATCCAAGAAAACCACCAGAGTTCGTCATCTCCCACTCTCCTTCAGGAATAGTAGGAAAAAAAAATAACATAATTCCTGGACTGAAGATTAAAGTGGAGGACAAACAAATCCATATGACCATCCCCTCAGCTAAGCTGTCTGACTCTGCTGTGTACTACTGTGCTCTGCAGCCCACAGTGACAGGAAACACCAAAACTCTGTACAAAAACCTTTGGAGCAAAGACAACACAATACTCCACAACATCCACAAGAGGGAGTCACACACTGATAAACTTCAAAATTGTTCATTATGTAGTCTAGAATCACTTTACAGAGTGTCTCAGGGAGGAGCTGAGTTGTTACTGAACTATAGAAGAGAGAGGAACTTCTATATTCAACAGAGATCAATACACAAACCATCAACATTACCTTTATTCAACATGATGTCACTGCAGCATTGTGTTTTTTCTCTGATGTTTCTTTCCATCCATACAGGTATGTTAGATTATGCAGCATAAACAAGTTGAATCATTGATCATTGATTTTAGACTTTTACATCTAATAACAGAGTTATATCTCCCTATAGGTATCAGCTGTGACGAACTCACTCCAGTAGAGACAGAAAAGAACAGTTTTGAAGGCAGCTCTGTTACTCTGTCCTATAGATACTCCAAACAAGCAGCTGCTGGGGATCAATTCTTTTGGTATCGACAATATCCAGGAAAACCACCAGAGTTCATCATCTTTCACTTTGGAACGCAAAATGCTGTAACCTCTAGACTGTCTGTTTCAGTGAGTGAGGATAAAACCCAAATTATTCTTCAGATCTCCTCTGCTGCAGTGACAGACTCTGCTCTGTACTACTGTGCTGTGAGGCCCACAGTGACAGCAAACCCACAGTCTCTGTACAAAAACACAAGCTGACACACTGACAAGCTGCTGGAAGCCTTTTTTCTACACTGTTGTACTGAACTTTGTACCTCCACTAGAAGGCGACATTATCAAGTAGGAGGTGCACTACTTCTCCACTGTGTTCAACCATTCAGTCAATAATAAGTGCTGATGTGAAGAGAACAATTCTCAGACTGAATGTTGAACATCAGCTAGTTCCTCCTGTTGATTTAAACTTTGTTCTAGAGATGGAACATTGGGTGTGGTTTATTCTTGCTGCTCTTTTCTTTGGTAAGATACAAATAACAACATGGATTCATTTTTATAAACTGCAGTTCAGAGCAGAAATCTCTGAACTGTTTCTATCCAGAGTAACAATATACAGTTGATATTTTCCATTGTCTTCTCCACTCAACCTCATGAACAATGTTAGTCTAATGACTTCATTTTCTCTACTTTTTTCAGGAATAATAGCTGGAGACAACATTTTTCCTGTAGAAGTTGAAGTCAGTAAAAAAGAAGGAGAATCTGTCACACTCAGATGTGATTATGAGACAACGCATCGTGATCCTAACCTTTACTGGTACAGACATCATTCTGACCTTCAGGCACCTCAGTTTATACTCTGGAAAGGAGCTATTACTGCTGAATATATCCCAGATGACCGATATGAATCCAAAACACCAGGGAAAACAACTGAACTGACCATAAATAGACTAACCCTGGCAGACACAGGTCTCTACTACTGTGCTCTAGATACACAGTGATACAAAGTGTAGAAGAGGCTGTACAAAAACCTGAACACAGATATCTGACTACTCTTCAAAGAGGAGGGAAGTGGTATTCAAACCACAGCTTCATATCAGATGGATTCAGATTATTCCAGTTTTATCAGAGTCCCTGTGGTTACAGCTGCTAATGTAACACTGTGGGAGGACTCACATGAGCAGCAAATCCACATCAATGACAAACCAAATGTATGATGGTTCAAACACAAGACAACATGACAACAAATAAATGGACACTGACTTACCTACTAAATCCTCTTCATACCCTGTGGGCCATTAGGCCACAATGTTAAGATTTCCCATAGACATTAATGGAAATCTTCGGGAAATCGTCTAACTCAAAGCAACCCATTTTGGGGCCATACTTTAATGTAGAAAAATAATTAAAAGTTTAAACTGAAGACTTTGACCTTTATTGGGCTGAATGGGCATTTGGCTATCAAGCACGGTTTCGACCAAATCACAGTTTATTATTAAAAGGCATGTACAGGTTTACTCCAAATACCACCTTTTATACGTTTGAGAACAAAGTGAATCTGCACCAGCTGTAAAACAGGAACCACTCCAATTACCAGCTTTTATATGTAAAACAGGAACCATGTCAGCTGAAAACTACAAAGACCACTTCATACAAGAAATGTTACAATTAGAAAGGCACAGCATGTCTTAGTTGTAAAATTTAAAGTAGGGGCAATAATTCAGGGCTGTGAATGAGCCCTGTCACAGGTTCCTCCTTCTAATCCACCAACTTAGTGTTGATGAAGACTAAACAGAGAGATCACAGCCTTCTTTATACTTGCTGTAGCTCAGAGTTACTCCACACTGCAGATATGAAGCCTCTGTTCATCTCAGTGTTGCTGGCTGCTATGAGCCTTGGTATGAACACAACTCTGTTTCTTTGATATCAATCCAACATTGATATGATTCTTTAACAGCACACTGATTCTGTTTGTTGCTGTTTTACAGAATGCAGAGCACAAAAAGACAACGTGCTGCAACCAGAAGGAGATGTGACTGCTACTGAAGGAGAGGCAGTAACACTTGGCTGTCAATATGACAGCAGTTCAACTAATAATAATCTCTTCTGGTACAAACAGGATGGAAACAACAGCCCCAAATTCATTCTGATGCACTTTCAAGGGGAAGAAGGGAACACACCAGACGAGTTCAGCGAGTGATTTTCATCTACACACAATTCCAGCTTAAGCTCAGTATAAGATCCAGAAGCTTCAGCTGTCTGACTCTGCTGTGTACTAATGTGCTGTGAGGCCCACAGTGAGAGGAAACATGAAAACTCGATATATATATAATATGATGTAGTCTAGAATCATTTTACAGAGAGTCTCAGGGAGGAGCTGAGCTGTTACTGAACTATAGAAGAGAGAGGAACTTCTATATTCAACAGATTTCAATACACAAACCAACAACATTACCTTCATTCAACATGATGTGTTTTCTCTGCTGTTTCTTTTCATTCTACCAGGTATGTTTTTTTTATGCAGCTTGAAAAGTTTATTAATTTCATTCATTTATTGAGTCATTTACAACATAAAATAACAGAGTGATCTCTTCCTTTAGGTGTCAGCTGTGAAGAACTCCAGTAGAGAAAGAAGAAAACAGTTTAGAAGGCAGCTCTGTTACTCTGTCCTACAGATACTTGGAAATGTCATCTAGTGATTATTTCTTCTGGTATCGACAATATCCTGGAAAACCACCAGAGTTTATCATCTCCCACTCTGCTTCAGGAAAATTGTTTTTTGGAGGAGAAGTAAATAATGTAATCCCTGGACTGAAGTTTGAAGTGGAGGACAAAATAATCCATATGATCATCTCCTCAGCTAAGGTGTCTGACTCTGCTGTGTACTACTGTGCTCTGAGGCCCACAGTGACAGGAAACACCAAAACTCTGTACAAAAACCTTTGGAGCAAAGACAACACAATACTCCACAACATCCACCAGAGGGAGTCACACACTGTTAAACTTTAAGACAATCACAACTTTCTCTTCACTGCTGTTTCATCCTTTTTAGAGTTTAGACCCTGTGGCCGGGTCAGGCCGACATTTCCTGCCACTATCCTCGGGCAAGGCTGGGCCCTTGATAAAGCATTTGTGTTTTTTTAATCTTTACTTTATTAGCATAATTGGGTGGGGAGAAAGCCATGCCTCGCTAGCTTCTCCCGTAACTCTGGGTGTATATCCTGCACTGACTTGAGTGTGAGGTAAACTGTGCTACATCGGGTCTACTTCTTCTGTAGCACTGTTGTCCGTGAGCGGAGGGGGCGTGGCGCGAGTGGCCGCAAGCATACCATTCTCCTATTGTCGGCCAGCGCGTCAGCATGCAGACCGTGGCGAAGGACAGTATTAATTAGGTGATTGAGACAAAAAAGTCTCCTATTTGGTTGCATAGATTTGATTATGTTGCTGCCTTGATCAGTTACCCACACTATTCAGCTGAGGGCGCTTATAAGGTCGAGGTTTCTTTTTTTTAACGTTTCTTCATTCGGATCCATTTGCGATCTATTCCATTCTGAATAAACAAGCAGCGTAGGTTTCGTCCTTGTTGCGTTATTCATGAAGATAATTCTAAACAGATTTCTGTAGTTCAAACAACTCAGAATTCTAGTTGAGAACTTCAGTTATAACGGCCCATGTATTCAAAGTTTAATCGGGTTTAAAGCGGGCTTGGGCTCATAATTACAGTTAATGTGTCGGACCAGGTTCGGACACAATGTGCATGGGCTCTGGTAGGGTCGGGTTTGATGTTTTGGGCCCGATCTAAGCTCTAATCCTCATACCATTTAGACAAAAGTTATTCTCTGGCCCCGCCCACTGATGTTTAACTCAACCAATGAGATTATTTCTGTCTCGAGAGCAGAAATGTTTGAGGAACTAAAAGCACAATCAGCTTGATGTTGAGAAGAAGGTCTGCACATCAGAGAGGCTGTTTAGTTTCTCATTCTACTGCAGTGGAAGAACATTGCTCATCTGCTCTGTTTGGCTTTAACAACTCCAAAGACATGTTGCTTTACCTGTTTTTATTTTTCTCTCCCTTTATAGGTGAGTGTTAGAACAGAGATCAAAGTCTCATATAACCTGCTGTATTAACCAGTTACTTCATAACTAGAGGTTTATCTGTGTAGGGTAATGATAATTGATGTGAATATTACTCATTTTGCAACCCTGGGTTCCATGAACAACATAAATCCAGAAAGAACTGAAGAACATGTTGCAGAGGACAGAAACATCAACCTGACCTGTACATACGAGGGTACTATCTACAGTATCCAGTGGTACCGACAATACCAGAGATCCAGACCAGAGTTCCTGCTCTACATCACAGAGGAAGGATCCAACTAGTTCTGATTTCTCAGCGAGAAAGAGAAAGAAACGTGTTAAACTGGAGATCATCACCAGGGCCGGTTCTAGCTCTTTGGTTGCCCTAGGCGAGATTGAGTTTTCTGAAACAATTTATACTGGAAATATCTTTATCTAAAAGGAAACAGATTACAATCAAAATATAAAAACATAATGGAATATATTGCAGTAAGGCTCTTAGGCATTCTGTATTGCTTTTAACTATTTATTCTCCTGTAGATCGACTTTTCTAAATATATCTGAGTCACAACACATGTAGCCTAGGCATCATTTACTCTTCCCATTTTTTCTTCTTTGTTGAGGAAGTAACATCCTTAAATGTGCATATTAAAATTATTCACCTGAATGATACATTAATTCATTTTAATGAATTAATAAACTCCTGGACTGTAATATTTCAGATGTGTTTGAGCAAGATTTCTGCTCATGTTCAAAACTGTGTGCACATTCAAAATACAGTATATCTCATCTGTGTTCTCTGAGGTTTGGAGGAGTCGTGATATTTTGAGAAAAATAAAGTGATAATACAATAAGCTATTACAAGAATAAAGTCACTATATTTCAGAAAATAATCCACCTGCACCATAGTCTGCTGTGCAGTACGTGATATCTCTGCTGATACGGTAGATCTCAGACCTCCTGACAGACTCAGAGCCCTGTTTGGGACTCTGAATGAGACAGTTTAGGGAAGTGGCTGTAGGCTACGCTGCTCTACATCGGAGGTGGAAACACAAAACTACGCAGAAATAGGGACACATCTGCTGCCGCATGTCCACAGCAGAGCGCGTCCATAGTCCTGGATCCTCTGGCAAAAACTGGTCTGCACTGCTCTGCCTACTTTCCAGTTCCTCATCTCTCATCTCCACACTGTGCTCAGAGCTCCCTGCTGTCTTCACTCCCATCATACTCAATCACATCTTCTCCATCATCTTTCTCTATGAAGGATACATCTGATATTAACCTCTTATCCTAATTGTAACCTAATATAATAAAACACACTAACATGTTAGTGTTACTAAACACCTTTCAGTCAAAATGGCTAAATATGGTTTGCTTTAATTTTGATATAAGCTCACCTTGTCTCAAATCCAAAGAGGAGGATGAGGGGTCTGTTGCTCCTCCACTCCCTGCTGTGACAGTTTCTGAAACTGAGGACCATGTGTTCCACAATGTTAACATCTGCTTCTACTAAATCTGACATAACTATAATGTTGACATGATATGTATCTACCGATGAGCTACCAAGCTACCTATGACACTGATTAGCCTATTACTACTAATTATAGACATTATAGCCTATTCATTTAAAATGAAACATGTTTTAAATGAGGCTATTACAATGGTGTGTTGTATGCAAACAGCATTGCTAGTGTAGTTTATTTATTTAGCCTTTAACCAAATTATCATTTGAAAGTGTATGTTCTGCTCTTTATAAGAGTTGTCTCAGTCCGTTTTTAGCACTATCTGTCACAGAGATATTCAAGAAGTTTAGCACCATGGATTTGGTTTTCTAGTTAGTGCTCACCTTTCTTTGAAAAGAAGTCAGTTACCAATTGTTTCCCCTCCTTTCGTTTTCTCTCCTTCTCCTCCTGTCTTTCCTTTCTTTTTGGTAGCCTGATTTGGCTTTCTTTGAGAAAGATATTTCTACAGCAGAAGTTTGCGCTCCACCAGATACTCAACTAATATAAACAAAATGCGTGCAGATGGACTAAACCATTTGGCGCATTAGCAAGGGGGCGGGGTGGGACCTTTTTGTATACAAAATGTAGTGGGTCAATCAACCAAGTTATTCAGCCAATACACTAACTTTACATTTCATCTGATATACATTATGAAATGTTATTAGGAAATAAAAATATCCAGGTAAAATAAAATATATTCCAGACTTTTCAAGGGCCCTCTCTCCCCTTGGGCCCTGGTAATCAGTATTGGTTTTACCCCCGGTCTGATTCCCCTGGTGTCTGTGCTGCTGCTCGTCTCTATTTATCCAGAGAGAGGGGACACTAAGCGACGCACAGGTCTGCTTCAGAGCTCCGTGTGTTTGAGTCTGACCTGAGACGGGAAACGTTGCGTAATGAAAGGTTGACAAGTAAACGTGTGGCTGAGGGGGCGCCCTAGGATGATCATGTTTAATAAACACGTTTTATTTTGCTTGTCGTCCTAATTCTATGGGAAGTAGACCTAAGGGCGACACGGTGCCCTCAACACATGTGACGCCCTAGGCAATCGCCTTGGTCGCCTATAGTAATCGCCGGTGTTCTGTCGATGTAGCATACTTGAAGTTTAGTTTTATAGCGGGGTCTGTCAATTTGGCCTACTTTGTCAAAACAGCATACCGGTGTTTGTGAAGGGTATGCTGTTTTGATAACCCCTGGTTTAATAAAAATACAGTCTATAAAGGGGTATGCTGTTTTGATAACCCCTGGTTTAATAAAAATACAGTCTATAAAGGGGTATGCTGTTTTGATAACCCCTGGTTTAATAAAAATACAGTCTATAAAGGGGTATGCTGTTTTGATAGCCCATTGTTTAATAAAAATACAGTCTATAAAGGGGTATGCTGTTTTGATAGCCCATTGTTTAATAAAAATACAGTCTATAAAGGGGTATGCTGTTTTGATAGCCCATTGTTTAATAAAAATACAGTCTATAAAGGGGTATGCTGTTTTGATAACCCCTGGTTTAATAAAAATACAGTCTATAAAGGGGTATGCTGTTTTGATAACCCCTGGTTTAATAAAAATACAGTTTATAAAGGGGTATGCTGTTTTGATAACCCCTGGTTTAATAAAAATACAGTCTATAAAGGGGTATGCTGTTTTGATAGCCCATTGTTTAATAAAAATACAGTCTATAAAGGGGTATGCTGTTTTGATAACCCTGGTTTAATAAAAATACAGTTTATAAAGAGGGTATGCTTTTTTGATAACCCCTGGTTTAATAAAAATACAGTTTATAAAGGGGTATGCTGTTTTGATAACCCCTGGTTTAATAAAATAAATCAATGCAAAGGGGTATGCTGTTTTGATAGCCCATTGTTTAATAAAAATACAGTCTATAAAGGGGTATGCTGTTTTGATAACCCTGGTTTAATAAAAATACAGTTTATAAAGGGGTATGCTGTTTTGATAACCCCTGGTTTAATAAAAATACAGTCTATAAAGGGGTATGCTGTTTTGATAGCCCATTGTTTAATAAAAATACAGTCTATAAAGGGGTATGCTGTTTTGATAACCCCTGGTTTAATAAAAATACAGTCTATAAAGGGGTATGCTGTTTTGATAACCCCTGGTTTAATAAAAATACAGTCTATAAAGGGGTATGCTGTTTTGATAACCCCTGGTTTAATAAAAATACAGTCTATAAAGGGGTATGCTGTTTTGATAGCCCATTGTTTCGATAGGTCTTGCTCATAGAAAATGAAGTATTGGGGTCCTTTTTTGTTAGTTTTCACACTTACCAGCGTACCCCTTCATAACCTATTTCTGTGTATCTTACTAAAACAAAATAAATTTTAAAAACATTCATTGTTTATAGACTGGTTGAAAAATATTTTAATACAAATTTCATAGAACTTTTCAACAGTTTGAGGCAAACATTATGCATTTAACACACACTTTTTACACTTGAAATGCTCTGAGGCAAGGGTTGCAGGGGTACACTCCTTGTGCGTCCATCTTGAGCATATGTCACACTGCACCTTTAAAGACAAAATTTTAAAAATTCACTTTAGAAGTGCAATATATAATCAATGAAGCATTGAAGAATTGTTACAAACTTTTTCAGCTGTACTAGCAGTAAGATGAAATACATTTCTTCTTACTGCTACATGAGCCTTAAATAGCCATAGTTAAGACTATTGTAATGTAAATTCTTTCAAGGATGCCTGTATTGCCTGCTTTAGTGAAAGCAGTTAGGAATGTCAGATTGCTGATTACTGACTACTTCAGAAGAGTGGACTGTCCCAGAAGACACCATGACATCTTACAAGGCCATACCAGTCCTGAGAACCTTTTATCTAATGTTCATGTGGGCTGGATTGGGGGGCGGATGTTAGTGGGGGAGAAGAGTCATACAAAATGCTTTGCGTTCTGCTCTGCTTGGTAACAAGCTGAAATAAATTCATAAAAAGACCAAAGGATTTTATTGCCATCCCTTATGAAGAAAATGTCACAACACTACTGAAATGCTTGCAGGTAAGCAAAAAGAAGACACAGCATAGTTGAACCAAACCAGGAGATGCTGCTGCTCCATTTCCCTTCGCCTCCCACTTGTCTGTCTCTAGAAGTCAGATGAAGAGGGAGCTGGAGAGACTGAACCGGTGTTGTGCAGAATTTCGACCCCCGCCAAATTATTACCCCCCTTGTATTGGTAGGTTTAGGATTAGTTGTGGGGGAGGGGTTAGGATTAGGCAATCAGGTAATGACTTCAATGAGGGAGGTAATAATTTGGCAGGGGGTCAAGATAAGGCTGCAGGTCCAGATGGATGGCTACAGCACCTCTTTAACCTTAGCCTAACCCAGAAGGTTCCAGTGTTGTGGAAGACATCCTGCCTTGTTCCAGTAAAAAGAAAAGTCACCCATCAGTCATCAACGACTATAGACCTGTTGCCCTGACATCCCTCATCATGAAGGTCCTGGAGAGACAACTGTTGCCCCACCTGAGTAAGCAAACTAGAACATATCAGGATCCCCTGCAGTTTGCTTATCATAGTGGAGTTGGCGTTGAAGATGCCATCATCCACCTGCTTCAACCAACCCACTGTCATCTGGACAAAGCAGGCAGCACTGTGAGGATCATGTTCTTTGATTTCTCCAGTGCATTTAACACAATTCAGCCTGATTTGCTTTGTCAGAAACTCCAGAAGACACAGGTGAAGCCCTCAACAATCGCCTGGATCAATGACTACCTGACAAACAGACCACAGTTTGAGACTGAAGGATTGTGTGTCAAACCAGGTGTTCCGCAGCACAAGAGCACCACAGGGGACCGTACTCTCACCATTCCTTTTCCCTCTGTACACCTCAGACTTCCAGTTTAAGTCAGAGACCTGTCATCTGCAGAAATAGTCAGACGACTCTGCAATTGTCGGGTGAATCAGAATTGATTTACATCAGATGAAGACAAAAAGCTGAGTGGCTGGATAGTGAAAGTTGCCAGTTTGTCAGTATATAACCTATTGTCTTATTACCATCTCTGTGAAATCCTCCTCAGCATCAAACTGCAACATGTTGCAGGAAACACAGAGATCTTCCACACCATCTTAAATTAAAAACAAAAATAGTGCAACACAAGCAATGTTAATTTAAAGACATTTGCTGCAAGACTTTAGCACAATTTATCCTGAATATAGTCTCTTCTCAAAGGACAAGTCAGACATTGATAATTAATGGATACCTTTGCATTCCAGAAGAGTGGCTGCAATTTTGACTCTTGCGGCTAAGACCTCCTTTGTGTCTGTTTGAGCAACGCAGATACTTCTACCTTGGAGAATGAGCTCTGCAAACTACAAAGAGTCAGTGTAGGTGTAAAGTAACACATATTCACCCCAATTACATATATCAATAATATCCATACCATCAAAATTAAGACTCCACAACTAGAGCCGTCCTGCTGCAGATTGTGTTTTGCAGTTTGGATCGTCCACGGGCCTTCACTGACATTTCTTGTCTTCCAAAAATTTCTGTTATTGTACAAGTCATTAGTTCAGAAACATATTCAAATAAATTAGTCTACAAACACAGTAAGAAAGGCTTGTTTACATTACCTCCAATTCCGAAGAATTTTTCTCTGGTACATATTTTCATTACCGAGGGGGTCTATCACAAGGAGGGATTTTTCATCCATTTTCACAATCTGTTGAAATTTAAAAAAATGTATTAGTTAATCCTAAAACAATCCCTAAAGATTTTATAGACACACCAAAAACTACCAAGAAAGTTTGTGGTAAATACAGAATCAAGAAAAGTACCACTAAAATCCAGTGACCTCCAACGTTTACAGGACAAATCCAAGTTGAGGCTGTGGGTAACTTCATCTAAAAATAGAAGAGAGCACTTAAAATCCAAAGTTCCAACATGCATGTGTATAAGGTTACATAGTCTGTAATAAAACCATATTACCTTTTGAACAACTCTGAATTGGCCACGATGAAAGACAGAGGACCCAAGTACAGCATCCAAACAATGCACAGGTATCTGTAACAGTATTGGTCTGTTAGATCCAGTATTTCTAACAACAGAATGAAAACACAGATAAGGAGTGAAATTTAATTTATTACCTTGGCTAACTTCATAATGCAGTGCAGGTATGCATCAATGATCTGTGTAAACAAAAAAAGTTGTTAGTAATTTAATTTGATACAGCACTGAAACATTAAACTTGTATATCACATGGATGTACTTTCACCTCATCTGAAAGCCAGCCGTGTCCCGATAGTGTTCTAAAAGAGGTATCATAAATTTTGTATGGTCCCACGACTGCTTCCACTTGTCCTGTATCTTTGGAAGACCAAAGTTTTTGGACTGCAACACAGAACATTAGTCTTGTTAATATTTAGATGAAAAACTGTAACATTTACATTTTCAACAAAGAACACATGCAACCATGACCAGGAACAGGTCATGGGAGAAACATGCAACTTGATGACCAACCGGTTTAAACCAACGACCAACAGGTCAGAACTAACTTATGAGTTTCTATTGCACCTTGTTCTTGAGCACTACTCCAAACAGGTAGCAGAGAACTGGTATGAGCTGGGACCTTAGACCTGGCTTTAGCTGGGACCTGAGAGCTGGCTTGAGCTGGGACCTGAGAGCTGGTTGGGGCTGGGACCTGAGAGCTGGTTGGGGCTGGGACCTTAGACCTGGCTTTAGCTGGGACCTGAGAGCTGGCTTGAGCTGGGACCTGAGAGCTGGTTGGAGCTGGGACCTGAGAGCTGGTTGGGGCTGGGACCTGAGAGCTGGCTTGAGCTGGGACCTGAGAGCTGGTTGGGGCTGGGACCTGAGAGCTGGCTTGAGCTGGGACCTGAGAGCTGGTTGGGGCTGGGACCTGAGAGCTGGCTTGAGCTGGGACCTGAGAGCTGGTTGGGGCTGGGACCTGAGAGCTGGCTTGAGCTGGGACCTGAGAGCTGGCTTGAGCTGGGACCTGAGAGCTGGTTGGGGCTGGGACCTGAGAGCTGGTTGGAGCTGGGACCTGAGAGCTGGTTGGAGCTGGGACCTGAGAGCTGGTTGGGGCTGGGACCTGAGAGCTGGTTGGGGCTGGGACCTGAGAGCTGGTTGGGGCTGGGACCTGAGAGCTGGTTGGGGCTGGGACCTGAGAGCTGGCACTACTTTTTTTATAAGGTTTCAGGTGACTGATGTTATATTTTGTTTTAAGACAGACACCCTGTGGTGTTTGTAAAGTTGCTGTCTTTCCTGAAATCTCCTGAATTGTGTAGGTTCCAGTGTAGTCTGCTTCCATTCTCCCTCCTTTCCTGCTTCTCTTTCTCATGTTCAGTAAGAGTACTTCATCTCCTTCTTTAAACTCCACATTTCTGTACTTTTTCTGAACTCTTTTTGCAAATGCCTCTGTCATTTTTTTTTGTGACTGTGCAATATTCTCCTCAACCTTTTCTCTTGTGCTCTCTTGCATTCTCTGACTGTCCCTGAGAAATTCACTGCAGTCTTCAGGGAGTATTATTGTTGAAAGCTACAACAAAATAGATAATGAATGACTTGTACATTTCATAGTATAGACTTTTACACTAAATTAATCTACAATAAAATTTTGACTAGGCAATTGTAGCCCGAATCTGTATCTGTATGTATGAGACTGTCTGAATACCGGCAGAATTCACACTTTTGTAGTAAAAAGAGAAACATTATGCAGAAGTATAATTTGCTGTTATTTGTGTTTGTCAGAGCCTGCAGTTGCTGTGTGACGCGCGTTCACTGCGGGCGTATCGTAGCGCTCCGAGAAAAGACCATTAAAATCGTTAAAAAACTTGTGTTGGTTGGTCCGATCGATTGTGCAATCGATTTTCGAACGTAAAGTGACAGCCCTAGTGGTTTAAGCTATATTATCTAAGCCTATCTTTTAAAATGTTTGGTCACTTGATGCTTGGCCCTAACAGAAAGCCATTTTCAAGAAAAAGAGAAAAAAAACCTACCGGCAGTTCAACAGGCACTTCTGATGGAAATCTAGCTTCTACGCCCATAAAAAGTAAAAAATGGTGAGAATTTTGTTGTGGTTTGTATTTTGGATCTCAGTGAAAAAAGACTTGCATCTAGGTACTGGTCCCAGTCATCCTGCTGATCATTAACAAGCTTTTTAAGTGCCCTAGAAAAATAATTTTTAGAATTATTTCTAAATGAATGTATTTCAAGACAGAAACTACCAACTTTCAATACACTCTGGTAATAATGATCAGAAGAGCTCCAAATAAACAAAACCCTGAAAATAAAACGCACAGAATAATGAATGCTTACCGTTTGATGTTATCATTGGTTTTCTCGCCAGGCCCATTTGTTTGGGGATGGTAAGCCGCAACACTCCTCTCAATAGAAAGCAGCTCACAAAGTGTGCTGTTGATCTAAATAAAAAAAATAAAAAATCAGAACATTATTTTCATTTTGGTTTATAGTACTTCTGTCAAATATTTCAATCAATAAATCTGTATTTTTGAGCACCAAATTACAAATGACATAATCAGAACAAAATGCATAAAGTGAAGCTTACTTGATTGACAAACTCCCGTCCTTGGTCTGACAGTATGCGCTTAGGGCAGCCATGTCTATAAATGACTGTACAAAGGTTTTTGGCTACTTCCAATGCAGACTTTGTCTTTTGAGGAAAGGCCTCCACCCACTTGGAAAAATAGTCAGTGACTGTCAATATATACTGATACCCAGTAGATGTTTTTTGGAGTGGACCAGTGAGATCAATTCCGATGAGCTCCCAAACAGCAGATACCTATTAGTGATTTGAATGCATAATAGATTAAATAAAATAATGCTTAGCATTGTTAAAATCTAGTCGATTACAAAAGATGGTGACCTTGATGCAGTCCAGAGTTTTAACTGCATTCAGGGGTGGTCCCACCCGTTGACATTGGTCACATTCAGATATCTTGAAAAAAAAAAGAAGCTCAAATTACAAACAGTAACTTTCACATAGCTATTAATATGTAGATATAGACTTATAAAAATAAAAATTTTGGCTTATGGATGAACAGATAAACTACATACCCATTTGTCAATGTCCACTGTCATGCCATACCAGTAGAACCGTGAACACATGGCAGCTCGTGTTTTTAAGGTTCCTGTATGTCCTCCAATAGGTGAGGCATGAAATTCTTTAAATAAATTCCTAGCCTCCTCCTTTGTCTTTATGACTCTTCTGTGACTGCCAAAGAGTAGTTCTCCATCTTTAAGGAATATTGACATAACCAATAATAAATACAAAATATGAACACGTGCATATTCCTGTTAGTATTACAGACTTATTTTGATAGTAAATACTGACCGTGAATCCTGAATTTCGAGGAGTATTTCCTTAGGCTTTGCTTCTGCCCTTTATTTAGCTCTGCAGGGTATGAACCCTTTAAAAGGTAATTGAAAATTTCCTCCCACTTATTTTCCATGGTTAAACTACAGTTAGCAGAAAAATAAGCATTAATCATTTAAAAGTCATTTCTATCACATTTCTTGTGATTGTACAAGGCATGCAATTAGGTAATGTGTATATAATATGCGATATAATACAACACTTAGAAAAATAAGCATTAATCATTTAAAAGTCAAACATTACATGGCGCCAAACGCTAGAACCTCGAGTTAACACCAGATTTAACGTTTTAACACGACATTACGCGACTTTACGACTCCACTTGCTAAAAATAATATATTAAAAACGTCTGTCAACATTTCTTGTGATTGTACAAGGCATGCAATTAGGTAATGTGTATATAATACACCAGATTTAACGTTTTAACACGACATTACGCGACTTTACGACTCCACTTGCTAAAAATAATATATTAAAAACGTCTGTCAACATTTCTTGTGATTGTACAAGGCATGCAATTAGGTAATGTGTATATAATACACCAGATTTAACGTTTTAACACGACATTACGCGACTTTACGACTCCACTTGCTAAAAATAATATATTAAAAACGTCTGTCAACATTTCTTGTGATTGTACAAGGCATGCAATTAGGTAATGTGTATATAATACACCAGATTTAACGTTTTAACACGACATTACGCGACTTTACGACTCCACTTGCTAAAAATAATATATTAAAAACGTCTGTCAACATTTCTTGTGATTGTACAAGGCATGCAATTAGGTAATGTGTATATAATATGCGATATAATACACCAACACTTACCGCTTGTAATCTTAGGTATGCTGAAATGATGGTTTAAATTTAACGCATGCGCAATTCCACAAATTTCACTGCTGCGCATGCGCATTAACCGAAGGTATCCCATTCTGATGGGTATGGTGTTCCGTTAGAACACCGGCCCTGATCATCACAGCTGAAGTGTCTGACTCTGCTGTGTACTACTGTGCTCTGCAGCCCACAGTGACAAGGAAACACTAAGGGCCCTATTTAAAAGATCTGAAACGCAAGAATAAAACATGAAACGCAAGTAGTTTTGTGGGTGGATCTTGGGCGCTGTTGCTATTATACCGGCGGGATAAATTACGCAAAATGTTTTGCTCTGAAGTAGCTAGGTGTGGTTTGGGCATAACGTGCAACCACGCAAGTGGCCCAGCAGTGTCCACTTTACTTCTGTCCTGAAGATAATCTTTCATTTCATCGCAAGAGGATCTTTGTGCGCTTGGCTCATCAGGGACAACCTCTGCACCATGTCCACAAAGAAGCATTGCTATCTCCTTCTCTTTTGCCGTTTTCTGTTTTATTGCCAACGGGTCCTCATCATCCCCCGTCTGCTCTGCTCTTTCTCCTGAGAGGCTTAGCCTTTGTGCAAGTTTTATGACTTCAGAATAGGCCTCATCCCATTTCTTATCATTAAGAAAAGGTAGCTGTTTGAAGCGCGGGTCTAGTACTGCAGCTAAAATGTACAGGCTGCTTGTCACCACAACTCAGTCTTTGAGTTTCCATCGACTATCTATTTCCTGCACAAGCTTAAGTTTCATCTTCTTCTTTGTTGGACTATCGTTATCTGTGACGGCAAGATGACATTTTTTTAGATTCTCAATCATTGGGAAGGCCGCAGACAGAGATATGTTAGTCTCCTCCGACAACAGCTCGGTCAGTGTAATAAAGGGCTTAAGAACGTCTGTGATGTCTTCAGCCATATTCCACTGCTCTGTTGTCATGTCCAAACTGCTGCTGTCACTCCACTCAGTGTAATTGGGGTCCAATAAAACGGCGGTGATGGGCCAGCGCTGCTCCAACAGTCGCTCCAACATAAAGCAGGTGGAGGTCCACCGGGTGGCCACATCCTGGATGAGTTCGTGCTCAGGAGCTTTTTGCTGCACCTGTTTCTCTTTGAGACCCTTTTTTGCTTTGTGTCCCTTTTTGAAGTAAGGCAGCATTTACGCACAGCTGCAGGGTGTGGCCTGCATACCTAACCAACTCCACGTCTGGCCACTGACCGGATCCCTTCAGTAATTCCACCGGGAGGACCATGTTGACAGCGTTGTCCATTACCACTGACACCTGCTTCACTGGTGGAATGTGGTAAGTGTCCGCGACTTGAGTGAGGCGTGCAGTTCCAGAGTGTTCTACGTGGTGCGGTAAACTGTGGTGCTGTTACAAAATAGCCTAAATTAAAGCATTTAAAGTTGGGGATAAAACATAGGCTAATTATATTTGGAATACAGTAATATATAACTGCTTATAAAGGAATAAATATCAAGGAGTAAATCAATGAAAATTTCTTTAGTGGTAAATAAAATAAATCCATGCGTGGGCCTCCAAACGCACAACCTACTCCTCTTGTGCCCCTTCCTCCTCCCCCCACTCCATCTCTGTCCACCCACTCCACCAGGAGCTCATCGCGCATTGCCAGTTCAACATCACGTCTCCTTAAGTCCTCTAATATTTTCTCATTTATGTCATCAACACATTCCATTCATGGAAATGTTGTGTAAAACACAACAAGCCATAAAGAATGCTGGGACTTTTTGAGGACTGTGCTGTAAAGTGCCTCCTGACCTTTCCAAACACCTGAAGCGCATTTTCAGTAATATTTTTCTTTGTAATTATGTATGGTTTGCAAAAATGGGAAGTGCTGAGTCTGTGTAGATAAAGTACAGAAGCAAAGTGTATGCGTGTTGTGCACACGCTACATTATATATACATATACATTATGGCCAAACATGTGCCCCTAAAATAGCATCTGAATAATGTGCCACTGACTTTAGACTAGCACCACTGACTTTAGACCAGGTTTGTCCTGGTCTGTGCCAGAATTGTTTTCTGAAACTGCAAAATAGCACCAGGGAACGTTTGCGCCTGAACACGCCTCCTCTTTTCGCTGGACCGCCCCCGGGAGCGCAAATACATTCCCTAATTTACCGACGTGCGTCTGTGGAGGGAAAAGTCCGCTGTGCATCGGGTGCAAAATAGGAATATACACGCGTCAGTGTACAAAGTCAATTGCGCTGAGTGCAAGATAGGGCCCTTAAACTCTGTACAAAATCGTTTGGAGCAGAGACAACACAATACTCCACAACGTCCACCAGAGGGAGTCACACACTGTTAAACGTCAATATTTTTCATGATTTAGTCAAGAATCACTTTAGAGAGAGAGTCAGGGAGGAGCTAAGTTGTTACTAAACTATAGAAGAGAGAGGAACTTCTACATTCAACAGAAATCAATACACAAACCATCAACATTACCTTTATTCAACATGCTGTCACTGCAGCATTGTGTGTTTTCTCTGATGTTTCTCTCTATTCTATCAGGTATGTTAGATTATGCAGGATGAACAAGTTTTATTCTAATAACATCTAAATGTGAATCATTTATTATGTATTTTACAACATGAAATAACAGTTATCTCTTCCTTTAGGTATCAGCTGTGAAGAACTCACTCCAGCTGAGAAAGAAAAGAACAGTTTAGAAGGCAGCTCTGTTACTCTGTCCTACAGATATTCATCTGCTAATTATTTATTCTGGTACCGACAATATCCAGGAAAACCGCCAGAGTTCATCATTTCCCACTCTGCATCAGGAATAGTAGGAATCAACAATAACGTAATTCCTGGACTGAAGATTAAAATGGAGGACAAACAAATCCATATGACCATCCCCTCAGCTAAGCTGTCTGACTCTGCTGTGTACTACTGTGCTCTGCAGCCCACAGTGACAGGAAACACCAAAACTCTGTACAAAAACCTTTGGAGCAAAGACAACACAATACTCCACAACGTCCACTAGAGGGAGTCACACACTGTTAAACTTCAATATGATGAGTCTAGAATCACTTTACCCTAGTAGAGTAACTGTGAGAAGTGAAATACAGAGTTACGAGGAGACGGAGAGACTCAGGGAGGAGCTGAGCTGTTACTGAACTATAGAAGAGAGAGGAACTTCTATATTCAACAGAGATCAATACACAAACCATCAACATTACCTTTATTCAACATGCTGTCACTGCAGCATTGTGTGTTTTCTATGCTGTTCCTTTCCATCCTCACAGGTATAGGTTAGAATATGCAGCTTGAAAAAATGTAATTCTGATAACATCTGATTGTGAATAAGTCTTTTACAACATTATATAAAAGTTATCTCTTCCTTTAGGTGTCAGCTGTGAAGAACTCAAACCAGTGAAAAATGAAGTGAACAGCTTGGAAGGCAGCTCTGTTACTCTGTCCTACAGATACTCCAAACAAGCAACTGGTAATGATGAGTTTTACTGGCATCGACAATATCCAGGAAAACCACCAGAGTTCATCATATTCATCTCAGGGATGAACTTTACAAAAAAAGCTGAATCTCTGACATTGGACACAAGGTTCTCTACTAAACTGTCTGATGAAAAGCATCGTGTGGATCTTCAGATCTCCTCTGCTGCAGTGACAGACTCTGCTCTGTACTACTGTGCTGTGAGGCCCACAGTGACAGCAAACCCACAGTCTCTGTACAAAAACACAAACTGACACACTGACAAGCTGCTGGAAGACTTTTTTCTACACTGCTGTACTGAACTTTGTACCTCCCCTAGATGGTGGCATTATCAAGTAGGCGGTGCACTACTTCTGCACTGTGTTCAACCATTCAGTCAAAAATAAGTGCTGCTGTGAAGAGAACAATTCTCAGACTGAATGTTGAACATCAGCTAGTTTCTCCTGTTGATTTAAACCTTGTTGTAGAGATGGAACATTGGCTGTGGATTATTCTTGCTGCTCTTTTCCTTGGTAAGATACTCAGAACAACATGGTTTTATTATTTTCTAAAGATTTATATAAACTGCAGTTCAGAGCAGAAATCTCTGAACAGTTGAGTTGTTTCTGTCCAGAGTAAAAATGTACGTTGACATTTGCTCTGTCTTCTCCTCCCAGCCTCATGAACAATGTTAGTCTAATGGCTTCATTTTCTCTACTTTTTTTCAGGAATAATAGCTGGAGACAAAATCTCTCCAGTAAACCCACATGAAGTCAGGAAAAGAGAAGGAGAATCTGTTACACTCTGATGTGAATATGAGACAACGTATAGTAATCCTTTACTTTACTGGTACACACATCATTCTGACCTTCAGGCACTTCAGTTTATACTCAAGCAAGCGACCATAGTAGTATGGAATACATCCCAGATAAGCAATATATCCAAAACAACAGTGAAAACAACTGAACTGACCATAAAGAGACTAACCCTGGCAGAACAGGTCTTTACTACTGTGCTCTAGAAACACAGTGATACAAAGTGTAGAAGAGGCTGTACAAAACCCTGAACACAGATATCTGACTACTCTTCAAAGAGGAGGGAAGTGGTATTCAAACCACAGCTTCATATCAGATGGATTCTGATTATTCCAGTTTTATCAGAGTCCCTGTGGTTACAGCTGCTAATGTAACACTGTGGGAGGATCCACATGAGCAGCAAATCCACATCAATGACAAACCAACTGTATGATGGTTCAAACACAAGACATCATGACAACAAATAAATTGACTCTGACTTACCTACTAAATCCTCTTCATACCCTGTGGGCCATTAGGCCACAATGAGCTCCTTCTATTGTTCAACATGTTGATCTGCATCCTAAATAGATACTGAAACACTAATAAAACAGAAAACACTGGTAGGTTATATTCAACATCTTTGAATTTGACCTCAAACTGCTGCAGAGGACCAAAAGATCCTGAACTGTCACTTTACATTCTAGTAACATTCTGAAAAGAGCAAAAAACTTAACATGTTGAAACCATAGACTTTAAATATTAATGGAGAGAGCATTTTTGACGTCACCCATTGGTTTGTGCAGAGCTTCTCTGAGTCGTTGAGTTTCTCTATAGCCTACAATATGATACCTTTCTCACTATTACAATTTGTTTTTACACCCAGCCACAGTCTGGATCATTGGGGACAGCTGCGTGGGGCCAAGAGAGCAACAGAGACCATAGAGAACAACCTTGGTCTGAGTAAAGTTTACATCCAATGGTTCAGCGGGGTAGTCTGAGATGAAGAGCCTTTTCTTCTTCTTGAACCGGTCCCTACGAGGAAGACCCGCCACGGATGTCCTCCTTCTCTCTAACATAAATACACTTCAGAACAGTTTCTTCCTCCAAGTTTTGAGCCTGCTGTATATAAAATGTCTCATGGTATAGTTTGAAAGTTAATTTGCAAAACAAAACTTGTAGTTAATTGAAAATGCAGAAGCTGCTGTTTATCAGTGCAGGTTTGGTAACACTTTACTTGAAGGTATCTACATAAGAGTGACATGACACTGTTATGAACACATGAACTTTAACTCTAACCCTAACTCATTATGACAAAAACCGAATGACACTTAATAAAAGAAGCATAGTCATAAACGTTTATGACTTGTTTATAATATTTATGACATGTTTATGACATTGTCATGTCACTCTTATGTAGATCCCTTCAAGTAAAGTGTAACTGCAGGTTTATTGTAAATTCATTGTAACAGAAAAGAATGATGAACATTTAAAAATGGCATGTTAAAGAACTTATTCAACTACCAAAACTGTTATGATTCAATCTAATGTACATGAGGTTTACTACACTGACCTTTTTGAAGTCTGAAAAGAATAAAGCATACAAGGACATGCAGTGTCAATAACTAATAAATCTAAGTAAATAATATATTTTGTATGCCTAAAAGCTATTAATGCTTCTTGCGTTCAGCTCGACCTGGGCGCTGCAAAACTGCCAGGTTTTTTCCACTGATTTTATCGGCTCAAAGAACGGACGTATTCTCTCCTGTAGCCAATCATTGCTACGCGGTCCGTGTTGTTGCCAGATCTTGGAGATGCTCGGCTCAGCCAGTCACTCAGACCGCGTTTGCGTCATATCGTGTCCACACATCATCAGAAGCATTAAACGGCCATAATACATACTTCTAAAGTGGTGACACGAGTACACACACAATACATGTAACCTCTGAATACTGAGGACAGAATAATAAACTACTAAAAGTTGGCTTGTCCTTAAGCAGAAAAAGCTGAACTAATAAATCAAGTGAGAAGTTGGTCATATCCCCAATAGACTTCTATAGAAACCGACCTCCTTTTAGCAACTGCATGTCTAGCCCCGCTGGAATTCAGATAGAATGCAGGTTTAAGCTAGCCTGGATGCCAGCCAAACTTAGCCCCGCCCACAACATTCGAGGTCGGGAAGTTCACATTCACATTCTGACTAGAATCTGAGTATGACCATGTCAGGCTAGGTTTAAGCATTTGCAGCAGGTCATTAATTTTACAGTTTGTGGTTGAAATATTAATTCTCAGTTTACTTTCAATCTTTTTGTTGAGAAATATTCAAGGGGACGTAGCGGATTAACAACAGTTACCACCTTTTATACGTTCGGGAACAAAGTTAACCCGTACCATACGGTGGCCGAGACGGTTCAACACAAATACAAAAGCCACAACACAAACACAAAAGCTAAAACACAAATACAAAAGCTTAAACACAAATACAAAAGCTACAACGCAAAAGCCACAACACAAACGCAAAAGCCACATACGCTCACTTCTGTTGTCACTCGCTTATGTATTTGTCTTGTAGCTTTTGCGTTTGTGTTGTGGCTTTTGTGTATGTGTTGTATCTTTTGCGTTTGTGTTGGAGCTTTTGCATTTGTATTGGAGCTTTTGCGTTTGTGTTGTGGCTTTTGCGTTTGTGTTGTGGCTTTTGTGTATGTGTTGTATCTTTTGCGTTTGTGTTGTAGCTTTTGCGTTTGTATTGGAGCTTTTGCCTTTGTGTTGTGGCTTTTGTGTTTGTGTTGAACCGTCTTGGCCACCGTAGTACCAGCTGTAAAACATGAAACGAGTAAGCTGAAACTTTTAATGATGACAATGTACGAGAGAAGTCACACTAGGAAAGGAGAGACGCACAAAATGTGTTCAGTGTAAAGTTTGGGTAGGGGGAATAACCCAGGGCTGTGAATGAGCCCTGTCACTATGATGAGGTTACTCCTTCTGATCCACCAACTGAGGGCCCTTATCTTGCAACCGGCACAGCCACAATGTCCACCAGATGGAGTCACACACTGTTAAACTTCAATATTTTTCATGATTTAGTCTAGAATCACATCTTAGGAGTGTATCAGAGAGAAGAGAAAATAAAGAGCTACGAGGAGATGGAGAGACTCAGGGAGGAGCGGAGCTGTTACTGAAGAGAAGAGGAACTTCTATATTCAACAGAGTTCAACATTACCATTAATCAGCATGCTGTCACTGCAACATTGTTTGTTTTCTCTGATGTTTCTTTCCATTCTAACAGGTATATTAGATTATGCAGACTGAAAAAGTCTTATTCCAAAAACATCTGAATGTAAATCATGTATTAAGTCTAACAGAGTTATTTCTTCCTTTAGGAGTCAGCTGTGAATAACTCACTCCAGTAGAGAAAGAAGAGAACAGTTTAGAAGGCAGCTCTGTTACTCTGTCCTACAGATACTTGGAATTGTCAACTAGTAATTATTTCTTCTGGTACCGACAATTTCCAGGAAAACCACCAGAGTTCATCATCTCAAACACTGCATCAGGAGCAGAAGTAAACAACAAGAATGTAATCCCTGGATTGAAGATTAAAGTGGAGGACAAACAATTCCATATGAGCATCCCCTCAGCTAAGCTGTCTGACTCTGCTGTGTACTACTGTGCTCTGCAGCCCACAGTGACAGGAAACACCAAAACTCTGTACAAAAACCTTTGGAGCAAAGACAACACAATACTCCACAACATCCACCAGAGGGAGTCACACACTGACAAACTTTAAGACAATCACACAACAACTCCACCAAAGCCAGAAACATCCACCAAAGGTCTTCTTTCTCTTCACTGCTCTTTTATCTTTTTACTTTTCAGCAAAAGGTTATTCTCTGGCCCCGCCCACTGACGTTTAACTCAACCAATGAGATTGTTTCTGTCTCCAGAGCAGAAATGTTTGAGGAACTAAAAGCACAATCAGCTTGATGTTGAGAAGAAGGTCTGCACATCAGAGAGGCTGTTTAGTTTCTCATTCTACTTCAGTGGAAGAACATTGCTCATCTGCTCTGTTTGGCTTTAACAACTCCAAAAACATGTTGCTTTACCTGTTTTTACTTTTCTCTCCCTTTATAGGTGAGTGTTAGAACAGAGATCAAAGTCTCATATAACCTGCTGTATTAACCAGTTATTTCATAACTAGAAGTTTATCTTTTTAAGTTAATGACGTGAATAATACTCATTTTGCAGCCCTAGGTTCCATGAACAGCATACAGCCAGAGAGTACTGAAGAACATGTTGCAGAGGACAGAAACATCAACCTGACCTGTACATATGAGGGTGCTATCTTCAGTATCCAGTGGTACCGACAATACCAGAGATCCAGACCAGAGTTCCTGCTCTACATCACAGAGGGAGGATCAAGTCAGCTAACTAGTTCTGATTTCTCAGCTCACATTGACAAGTCAAAGAAACATGTTAAACTGGAGATCATCTCAGCTAAGGTGTCTGACTCTGCTGTGTACTACT
The DNA here is from genome assembly GCF_010015445.1 of Perca fluviatilis. Lineage (NCBI taxonomy): Eukaryota > Metazoa > Chordata > Actinopteri > Perciformes > Percidae > Perca > Perca fluviatilis. Next base: position 1,756,625 of record NC_053122.1, on the reverse strand, counting down.
GTGCTCTGCAGCCCACAGTGACAGGAAACACCAAAACTCTGTACAAAAACCTTTGGAGAAAAGAGAACACAATACTCCACAACATCCACCAGAGGGAGTCACACACTGATAAACTTCAATATTTTTCATGATGTATTCTAGAATCATTTTACGTAGAGACTCGGGGAGGTGCTGAGCTGTTACTGAACTACAGGAGAGAGAGAGGAACTTCTATATTTAACAGAGTTTAATACACAAACCATCAACATTACCTTTATTCAACATGCTGTCACTGCAGCATTGTGTGTTTTCTCTGATGTTTCTCTCCATTCTAACAGGTATGTTAAACTATGGAGCTTGAAAACGTTTATTCTAATCACATCTGTGTTAATGTTACTCATGTATTAAGTCTTTTACAACATGAAATAACAGTTATCTCTTCGTTTAGGTGTCAGTTTTGAAGAACTCACTCCAGTCCAGAAAGAAGAGAACAGTTTAGAAGGCAGCTCTGTTACTCTGCCATACAAATATTTGGAAATGTCATTGGGTGATTATTTCTTCTGGTACCGACAATATCCAGGAAAACCACCAGAGTTCATCATCTCAAACACTGCATCAGGAGCAGAAGTAAACAACAATAATGTAATCCCTGGACTGAAGATTAAAGTGGAGGACAAACAAATCCATATGAGCATCCCCTCAGCTAAGGTGTCTGACTCTGCTGTGTACTACTGTGCTCTGCAGCCCACAGTGACAGGAAACACCAAAACTCTGTACAAAAACCTTTGGAGCAAAGACAACACAATACTTTACAACATCCACCAGAGGGAGTCACACACTGTTAAACATCAAACCTTTTCATAATATAGTCTAGAATCAATTTACAGAGAGACTCAGGGAGGAGCTGAGCTGTTACTGAACTATAGAAGAGAGAGGAACTTCTATATTCAACAGAGATCAATACACAAACCATCAACATTACCTTTATTCAACATGCTGTCACTGCAGCATTTTGTGTTTACTCTGATGTTTCTCTCCATTCTAACAGGTACAGCTCAGGCCAAAAGTTTGGACACACCTTCTCATTCAATGTGTTTCTTCATTTTCATGACTATTTACATTGTAGATTCTCACTGAAGGCATCAAAACTATGAATGAACACATATGGAATTATGTACTTAACAAAAAAGTGTGAAATAACTGAAAACATGTCTTATATTTTAGATTCTTCAAAGTAGCCACCCTTTGCTTTTTTTGGTAACTCTGCAAACCCTTGGTGTTCTCTCAATGAACTTCATGAGGTAGTCACCTGAAATGGTTTTACCTTCACAGGTGTGCCTTGTCAGGGTTCATTAGTGGAATTATTTCCCTTATTAATAAAAAAGCAAAGGGTGGCTACTTTGAAGAATCTAAAATATAAGACATGTTTTCAGTTATTTCACACTTTTTTGTTAAGTACATAATTCCATATGTGTTCATTCATAGTTTTGTTGCCTTTAGTAAGAATCTACAATGTAAATAGTCATGAAAATAAAAAGGAAACGCATTCAATGAGAAGGTGTGTCCAAACTTTTGGCCTGTACGGTATGTTAGACTATACATCATGAACAAGTTTTATTCTAATAACATATGAATGTTAATCATTTATTATGTATTTTGCAACATAAACTAACAAGAGTTATGTATTCATTTAGGTGTCAGCTGTGAAGAACTCACTCCAGTCGAGAAAGAAGAGAAGAGAACAGTTTAGAAGGAAGCTCTGTTACTCTGTCCTACAGATACTCCAAACAAGCAACAGCTGGGTATCAATTATTCTGGTATTGACAATATCCAGGAAAACCACCAGAGTTCATTATCTTTCACTATGGAACGCAAAATCCAACAAACTCTGTCTCTTTCAGTGAGTGAGGACAAAACCAAAATTATTCTCCAGATCTCCTCTGCTGCAGTGACAGACTCTGCTCTGTACTACTGTGCTGTGAGGCCCACAGTGACAGCAAACCCACAGTCTCTGTACAAAAACACAAGCTGACACACTGACAAGCTGCTGGAAGACTTTCTTCTTCTTCACTCCTGTACTGAACACACTATTGTTGTATCTCTTTTTGGTGTTGTAGTTTATAGATGTCCCAAAGCAATCGTCTCACTACCGTCTCACTGCAGGCTGCTCATAGAGAATAATGTTATTTCTCCAGGTTGGAGGATGGCTTGTTTTGATGAAAATTAACTTGTAGCTCATTGTTTATGTTACTATGGTAGGAAATATGCATTGTTTGTGATTTAATGACATTTCTCTATAATTTTACATAGGTTTAAAAAACCGAGGGAACAGATTTTTATTCTGTGTGCACGGTTTAGTTTTTTATTTCGCAGCTGACCCCAGGGGGGCTCCGTATCAACAGAAGTGGCCATGCAGGAACTCATAGTGCACCTTTTAAAATAATCACACAACAACTCAACCAACATCAGAAACATCCAACGAAGGTCTTTCTCTTCACTGCTGTTTTATCTTTTTACCTTTCAGCAAAAGGTTATCATCTGGCCCCGCCCACTGATGTTTAACTCAACCAATGAGATTATTTCTGTCTCCAGAGTAGAAATGTTTGAGGAACTAAAAGCACAATCAGCTTGATGTTGAGAAGGGCTGCTAATCAGAGAGGCTGTTTAGTTTTTATTCTACTGCAGTGGAAGAACATTGCTCATCTGCTGTCTGTTTGGCTTTAACAACTCCAAAGACATGTTGCTTTACCTGTTTTTACTTTTCTCTCCCTTTATAGTTGAGTGTTAGAACAGAGATCAACGTCTCATATGACTTGCTGTATTAACCAGTAATTTCATAACTAGAATTATGTCTATAAAGTGTTTAACACACTGTTAAACTTTAAGACAATCACAAATTGTTTAGAGTTCCTCAACAGATGATAAAGAGGAAGGACCAATGATGTGAAGGCCCAGATCCATCAGAGTATCAATGCTCTTCCTCTCTCTCCTCCCCTCTCACTGCAGACATGAAACACTGGCTGACTAACATCCTGATTCTGACTCTCTGGCTAGGTAACTATTTAAACTACTGATTGTTTTTCTTTAGTCAATCATCTTTACTACTTAATCTCTTCCTCTGCATGTTCTCTTCTTCCACAGACATTGTACATTTGAGACAACTTATCTAAGTCCATCTTTATTCTGGTACAAACAACAAGTCAATGATTTCCCAAAGTACATGCTTAATAGGGCTGTCAACGAATATGCTAAATTCAAATATATATTCAAATAGTTTTTAAAAAACGAATTTCGAAGGTGAAAATTAATATTCAAATAAAGAAAAAGTGGAAAAAAAACACTTGCGGTAGCAGAGGCAGTCTGGCTGTCTGCTTTGCGAGTGGGCGCGCTAGACAAGAGTGGAAAGCGCAGACAAAGCAGACTGAAATATCGGTTTCTACATGTTTATGCCTGTACAACAGGTATGTGGGTATACTGATAAGTATTGACTAATTATCTGATCATTGAGGGTTTATTGTAGGCTAGCCTACTTACAGCAACGAGTGTAGCGTTAGTTAATCTGCGCCAGCGGAAGTAAATAATGTATAATCTGTAGCTATCGTTTCAAATCAGTTGCATGTGCTGCGTGAAGTAACACAAACACATCGGCTCTGCTGTGTGTGTGTGTGTGTGTGTGTGTGTGTGTGTGTGAGTGTGTGTGAGTGTGTTTAGCGTGGGCATCACTGTTCAGAATCCTGTCTATCTTCCATAATGCAACGCTTGTATCCAAATGAATTGTGTTGTTACGATGTGATTAGCTTCACTGCTGTTAGCCACCTCCACTGAGCCCCAGGGACTCGCTGTAACGTTAGAGCACTCTAAAGGGTGTCTGCCTTTCATTTGATCGGGTCTGCTTGCTACGTTGCCATCCTCTTGAACGACATTAAACACAACATATAGTTCATGAGTGGTTTCATCTGCCCTGTTTAACGTGTTGAAGCTCCCCGGCGGCGCAGTAGCGCTGCAGCTGGCCGCCGTGACCGCTGAGGGCTGCTTGAAGGTGCCATCCTCACGCTGCTGCTGCCGTAAAACTGGACACGGCAAAGTTAAGTTAACGTTAAGTTAACTTTAAGTGCCGCTGTGGCGACATCGGGTCCTCTTCCAGCATTGCTGGAGGAAAACAGGCATCTTGCATCGTCTTGTTTTTGTGTAGGTAATACATTGTCAAATATGTTTGAACTTAAATAGACTTCCTATACAAGTAGTTATGTCTCTTTGTACTAATTTGTCCTGTTATTGACGTAATGTGCGTCATTGACAAAATGCGCATGCATGTGCAACCAGATGTTCCAATAGTTTGAATATTCAGTGTTATTTCAGAGGCAATATTCGAACATCATGTTTGAGTAATTTTGACAGCCCTAATGCTTAAGCGTTTCTCAAACACAAAAGAGAATGCTCCAGAGTTCCAGATGGACAGATTTGATGCTACAATCAACAAGACATCAGTTCCTCTGAAGATCCAGAAGGTTCAGCTGTCTGACTCTGCAGCCCACAGTGACAAGAAACACCAAATCTCAGTACAAAAAACCTTTGGAGCAAAGACAACACAATACTCCATAATTTCTACACACTGTTAAATATTGAAAAGTATGTAATGATGATTGTCTAGATTATTTGTATAGGTGACAATAACAATAACAGAAATGAAGCACCAAATATGAAAGGAAAAGTGTTTTACTCAACAGTATGATAATGAGATGTTGTGGGATATTATGTTTATGACCATAATATCGTCATAACTGATGTAACAGCAAATCCCCTGACATCCAACAGCTCTATTTCAACTCTGGTTAGCATCACAGAATCAGGTTATAGTTTTGTTCTTATCGTTATAAAAGATGTTTCTCTTAAGGCTGATTTATTGTGGTGTGCCAGAGGGTTCAATCCTATGTCCCCTCATTCCTTGGATGATATTATTTCCGTTTTCCTGACAATCTGTAGTTCAACATTAAATTAAAGTCCAGTAATTGTGGCCACTGTTTTATATCATATAAAGTGTTTCTAAAAATGATTAAGCCTGGAATTGAGATTTAATTTTCCTCCCAAAATTCTGTGAATTAAACTTTACTAAGATATTTAGTGATGAAATTATGTTGTTTCAACTTCTTCATCCTTCTTGTGTTTGTAAACCCTGAAAATCTGATCCAAGCATTAAATCATTGCATTTAAGTTTATGTAATTCTTGTTTTAAAAGGATAATCAACAAAATGTTGCCACTGGTCTGTTAACCGGAGGAAGCATAACAGAGAGGTGAAGATACAGATCTAAGAGGAGATGGAGAGACTCAGGGAGGAGCTGAGCTGTTACTGTACTATAGAAGAGAGAGAAACTTCTATATTCAACAGAGTTCAATATCCACACCATCAACATTACCTTTATTAAATATGACGTCACTGCAGCATTGTGTGTTTTCTCTGATGTCTGTCGTTATTCTAACAGGTATGCAGTGGCGGTTTCTCTAGGAGGCCAAAGGAAGCCTGGCCTCCCCATAAAAATATAAAACATAATTTAAAATATAAAATACATTTTATTTGTAAATAAAATAAAATAAAATAATTTCACGATAAATCTTATAATTTAAAATATATTTGTATATTTTAAATTATGTTTTATACTTTTAACCATAGGAATTATAAATTTACAGTTGTGTCTTTTACTGATTTTGTAATTTCCCTTATCAAAACATTCCATTATTATTTTCTTCTATAGCTGGTAGAGCGAAACAGTGCCCCACTGTCACTGCATTCGTGGTGCAGTCCTGTCTGTACTCTGTCTAGTGACCAGTAAAATGCGACGAACGCTCAAAGGAAGCCAGCTTTTCCTGGCATCCCTTAGAGAAAAAATAAATATTTTCAGCCAATCAGATTGAGGCTAAGTTTGACCGAGCTCGACATTGCGACATAGCTTGACGCCACCCCCATTGCAAGAATTTATTAAATACAGACAGACTCTGATTACTAGAGCTGTTGTAAACAGGGACTGTGAGGTTTCTTTTAGAAAAACTTCTTTTAGCCATAATGCACTATCTATTAAAGGCAGTGCATTATGGAACACACTACCCCCAACTATAATGGAATGTCCCACTCTGGCCACCTTTAAAAGCCAGGTAAAGGTGTGGCGTAGAGCTAACCAAACGTGCAATCACCTCTGACTACATGCTGTACCTTATTAGCCCAGTAGAGTGTGCTAATGAATTGCATCTTTGTCGTAGCACTTACTAATAAATTGTCTTGTTTGTTTTTCTTTCATTTCATTTTTTCCCTGCCTTATATAACAAATGTTATTACTGTATATATTTTGTCTTAGAGCTAACCAAGCGTGGGTCATCTGTACTTGTATGCTGTACTATATTAGCTCAGTAGAGCATATGTATGTTGTGTCTCTGTTTTAACATTTACTAATGATTTGTCCTGTTTTCTTTTATTTCATCCTGTTTTACATAGCAAATGTTACTACTGTATATCTTTTGTCCTTTTATTGTAATTTCTACCTGCCAAATGGACTACATATGGAAATTAGCCCTTGGGCTACAATCTGGCACTTTTACGTGTACTGCTGTTCATCAAATGTGAATGATCAAATGGAATGCTCAATTCATCGTAATTAAAAAAAAACAGGGAAGCCAGGTTGAACCTGGCTTCTCTCCAATCACATGCCTCAGACAGATGTAACTATGGTAACAGTACGCTACTACGCAGCGGTGCCGGCCGGCGTCAGCTGAGCTAAGTCAGTTAACAGCAAGTTTACACAATGGATGGCGATCTTGAGTTTCTTGTTAAAAATGACTACACTAAACTTGCTTTTGAGCTACAACTGAAAGTTAAACAAACCAGTAGGCCTACACCGAAGCTGGATTTAACTCACGGGAGAGTAAAGGGAAAAGTGCGATCTTTTTGTGATAGGAACTATGCCAAAACTGAATGGCTAACAGGAAGCGTTAAATTAAAACGGCTTTTCTGCTGGCCTTGCCTCTAGTTTGACCGGTCAAGCTGCAGCAGCTCTTTGAACAACCCATGGAGCCAAGCCGGATTTGCTGATCTTGCAAACCTCTCACGGGCCATAGAGAGGCATTCAAAATCACAGAGTCACATAACATCTGAACTCAAACTCAAACTTTTTGGACGAGTGAGGATAAATGAAGCACTGGATCAAGCGGCTGTAATAAGTGCGTCAAGGCATAATCAACAGGTGGATAAGAATGGTGCCATTCTGAAGAGACTGATTTCTGACCTCTCCAGCACACACGCTCTCCTTTTCCATGTGAAAGACATTTGATTTGTCATGTATTGCTTTCTATGAATGTGTGCGAACCAATGAAATCAAATAAAAAATCGTGACAAAAGCATTTCGTTTTTACATGCGGGTGAGAGAAGGGCGACATTCATTTATAATTAAACATTACAGTTGGTGCTAAGTGGAGCGTCTGTCATAGTGTGAATGGTTAGGTCAGTTGCATTGATTCTTAATTTCCCACGAAGCTGATTGTGGTTATGTGTCAGTTAAACTTTACATCTCCAATCCTATCTGTCCACGAGGAGTGGCACTGTCCTAAGTTGAAAGACTACGGCTTTATTATCGAGTAAATAGGCGTGTGTGTTCGTGTTGGCCGCTGTCCATTTCCTAAGGTTCTGAAATTAAAGGGCGTTCGCCCATGGACCCACAGAGGAAAACATAAATCGGTGCCTATGTAAGGCAATATGATCTCCATACTAAGCTCACTGGCTTCCTCAGTAAAATTTGCCACGCACCGCCACTGCAGGTATGTTAGATTCTGCATACAGGAAAACTGGAATTGCAATATTTTCTTAATCTGTTGAATCAATGAGTTTTATAAAATGCTATGAGAAATTATCTCCTTTAGGTGTCAGCTGTCAAGAACTAACTCCAGATGAAACAGAAGAAAACCGTTTAGAAGGCAGCTCTGTTACTCTGTCCTACAGATACTCCAAACAAGCGACTGGTGATGATTATTTCTTCTGGTATCGACAATATCCAGGAAAACAACCAGAGTTCATCATATTCATCTCAGGGATGAACATTACAAAAAAGCAGAATCTCTGACATTGGACACAAGGTTCTCTACGAAACTGTCTGAAGAAAAGTATTGTGTGGATCTTCAGATCTCCTCTGCTGCAGTGACAGACTCTGCTCTGTACTACTGTGCTGTGAGGCCCACAGTGACAGCAAACCCACAGTCTTTGTACAAAAACACAAGCTGACACACTGACAAGCTGCTGGAAGCCTTTTTTCTACACTTTGTACCTCCACTAGAGGTATCAAGTAGGAGGTGCACTAGTATTTTCTAAAGATTTAAATAAACTGCAGTTCAGAGCTGAAATCTCTGAACAGTTGAGCTCTTTCTGTCCAGAGTAACAATATACAGTTGACATTTTCCACTGTCTTCTCCTCTCAGTCTAATGGCTTCATTTTCTCTACTTTTTTCAGGAATAATAGCTGGAGACAAAATCTCTCCTGTAGGGAATGAAGTCAGTGAAAGAGAAGGAGAATCTGTCACACTTGAATGTGAATATGAGACAACGGATCGTAGTCCTTTACTTCACTGGTACAGACATCATTCAGACCTTCAGGAACCTCTGTTTATACTCTAAAAAAGATTTCCCAAGCTTTAAACATCCCAAGGAGCACTGTGCAAGCGATAATATTGAAATGGAAGGAGTAGCAGACCACTGCAAATCTACGAAGACCCGGCCGTCCCTCTAAACTTTCAGCTCATACAAGGAGAAGACTGATCAGAGATGCAGCCAAGAGGCCCATGATCACTCTGGATGAACTGCAGAGATCTACAGCTGAGGTGGGAGACTCTGTCCATAGGACAACAATCAGTCATATACTGCACAAATCTGGCCTTTATGGAAGAGTGGCAAGAAGAAAGCCATTTCTTAAAGATATCCATAAGAGTGTTGCACACCAAACATGTGGAAGAAGGTGCTCTGGTCAGATGAAACCAAAATCGAACTTTTTGGCAACAATGCAAAACGTTATGTTTGGCGTAAAAGCAACACCGCTCATCACCCTGAACACACCATCCCCACTATCAAACATGGTGGTGGCAGCATCATGGTTTGGGCCTGCTTTTCTTCAGCAGGGACAGGGAAGATGGTTAGAATTGATGGGAAGATGGATGGAGCCAAATACAGGACCATTCTGGAAGAAAACCTGATGGAGTCTGCAAAAGACCTGAGACTGGGACGGAGATTTGTCTTCCAACAAGACAATGATCCAAAACAAAGCAAAATCTACAATTGAATGGTTCACAAATAAACATATCCAGGTGTTAGATTGGCCAAGTCAAAGTCCAGACCTGAATCCAATCGAGAATCTGTGGAAAGAACTGAAAACTGCTGTTCACAAACGCTCTCCATCCAACCTCACTGAGCTCGAGCTGTTTTGCAAGGAGGAATGGGCAAAAATTTCAGTCTCTCGATGTGCAAAACTGATGGAGACCTACCCCATGCGACTTAGAGCTGTAATCGCAGCAAAAGGTGGCGCTACAAAGTATTAACTTAAGGGGGCTGAATAATTTAATTTTGCACGCCCAATTTTTCAGTTTTTATTTGTTAAAAAAGTTTGAAATATCCAATAAATTTTGTTCCACTTCATGATTGTGTCCCACTTGTTGATTCTTCACAAAAATACAGTTTTATATCTTTATGTTTGAAACCTGAAATGTGGCCAAAGGTCAAAGTTCAAGGGGGACGAATACTTTCGCAAGGCACTGTATTACAGTGCAGTGGTGGCCTAAAGGTTAGAGAAGCGAGCTTGTGACCGGGAGGTCGTCGGTTCAATCCCCAGACTGACAGGATAAAATCTGGGTGGGGAAAGTGAAAGAACAGCGCTTGTCCCTCCCTCATTACCACCACTGAGGTGCCCTTGAGCAAGGCCCTTAACCCCAACTGCTCCAGTGGAGCTGCACAGTGGCCAGCAGATCAGACTGTGGTTGTACTGGGAAGCTTCCAGGGTATGAATGTGTAACTGTGTGAATGAGATCAGGGCGTTCCTGCAAAAGAGAGGCTGCCTCTCAGTGAACCTCCCCTGAATAAATAAAGGTTAAATAAAAAGTTTGAAACAATAATTAAAACTCCAGGGAACACCTCAAAGTCTGCAAAGGCCAGGAGACAGGGCAGAGACAGCAGACAAATTAAATGCGTGTTCCATGTTGTGGTTATATCACTTATTACAGTATATATTCTTTTATTTTCATAATTGCTTAATGTCAGAGTCAGTTCAGGACCCACTAGAACATGGGAACAAGTAAAAGTGAAGTACAAGAATTTTCTTCAAACTGGTAAGATTTTCTACTTCTACTGTTTAGTCTCTTTTACACAAACATTTTAAATTATGTGTTTGTCTGTTTATAACAGCAACCAAGAAAAAGGCGGAGCATAAAAAAACAGGTGGTGGTCCTGCACCCCCACATTATACCCCGGCAGAAGAGCTGGCCCTTGGGCTAAATGCGAACTGACCCATTGTGGAAGGCATCCCTGGGGGCAGTAACAGCAGCACCTTAATTATAGGTAAATAAGTTTGAAATCAACTTGCTACACTGTAAATAATTTGTTGCTGCATTAAATTAAGTATGTCTATGATCCAAATTGCTGGTAGTCATTTCAACAGATACATATTGAGTCAATTGCTGTGACTTGTGAAGGTGAAAACTGCATAACTTAATGTACAAATGTTTTGCAATATGTTATTGATCATATTTTTTCCTAGTGTAGTTCATTGTAATGCCATTGTGTTCTCCTCTTTTGTGTAGTTTTACATAATACACCAACACTTTTACCTGTTCCCAAGGAAGTGGTGGCTGAAATATGTGCAGTAAGTGGACTTTTTCTAACTTTACATCAAAAGGAAAGAGTGCAACACTTTGTAATACCCATTTTTATTTTGCACAGGACAGTGAAGAAACCCTCTCAGATGACTGTCCTTTGGAGGAAGTACTTGTACGTGCATAAATAACTTAATTTTATTCTAGTTGCGTGCATATTATTTCTGACTGCAATATGAGTTGCAGGAGGAAACGCCTACAGACACACAGCACAAAGTGATACAGAGGTGGGCAGTCTACTTTTCCTTTTTATTTCTGTTGCATGAGGCTTGTATTAATTTTTCTTTTTTCTGAATGGCACAGGGTGATATCCGTACCCTATGTAAACGGAATCTTCAACAGAAAATTTTGTATTTTGACCTTAAAAAACTAAAATTAAGGGGAGAAATAGAACTTGACATCTTAATGACTGGCACTATAGATTGAGTTGCTTCAAAAGGAACTTCAGAGTAAGTGCTAAAACACTAATTTTCACAAAGAGTACTATTGCTAACCTTGGATAACAATATATCTTACTGCAGGCAAAAGATGACCATCACTGGCTTATCAAGACAAAAAATAATTGAAATAAAACTCAATAAACTAAGCATGTTGTCTTGTCTTCTATTATTCATTTAATGAAGGTTTAAAAAACCCCATAAAAAATCAAAAATGGTGTTCCACAATTCTGTCCCATGCAGCTCTGCCACTAGATTGGTCCAAGTGCACTGGCTGGAGGTCATGATCAGGCTGCACCTCCACCACAGGGGCCCTTTCTGATAGTGGCAATATTGTGGAGGATGGCACATGCAACAATAATGTCGCAGGCCCTGTCAGGTGCAACCCTCAGACCCTTCAGACACTGAAATCTTCCCTTTAGTTGCCCAAAGGTAATTTCAATGCGTGCCCTTGTCCTGGCTAGAGCTGTATTGAAACAGGTTTGTGGTCCAGGGTTTGGGTCAGGGAATGGCGTCATGAAGTACTGCCTGCAGGCATAGCCCCTGTCACCAAGCAGGATCCCGTCGTAAGCTCCTGGAAAAATGCAGTTTTGTTAGGCTCAGAATAAAATTATGTAATAAAGTGAGTTTGAAATAAAAAATTTTCCTTACCACGTTCAAATAATGTGCATAAACTCTCTGAAAATCCTGGAGTCATGCACAGAACCAGGCCATTTGGCTTCCACATTTGTGATGTGGAACATGGAGTCACACACCATCTAAAATATTGGTAATCAGTCAACTGCATACTTTTTGATTACATATATATATATATATATATATATATATATATATATATATATAATCTGGAATATTAAGGATCGTAATAGCAATTTACCTTTATTCAACATGCTGTCACTGCAGCAATGTGTGTTTTCTCTTCTGTTTCTAGTTATTGTTAAAGGTTTGTTAGATTCTACGTTAAGGAAAAGTTTGACTCCACTGTTTTCTGAATGTAAAACATTTCACGAGGATTTTACAAAAAAAACCATTAAATTAAAGTTTTGTCTTCCTTTAGGTGTCAGCTGTGAAGAAAAGAACAGTTTAGAAGAGAGCTCTGGTACTCTGTCCTACAGATACTCCAAACAAGCAACTGGTGCTGATGAGTTTTACTGATATCGACAACATCCAGGAAAACCACCAGAGTTCATCATCTCTCATTTAGGATCAGGAAGAACATTGAAAAGTCCAATCCCTGGAATGACGATTGAAGTAGAGAACAAAATAATCCATATGAACATCTCCTCTGCTAAGGTGTCTGACTCTGCTGTGTACTACTGTGCTGTGAGGCCCACAGTGACAGGAAACACCAAAACTCTGGACAAAAACCTTTGGAGCAAAGACAACACAATACTCCACAACATCCACTAGAGGGAGTCACACACTGATAAACCTCAAGACAATCATAAATTGTTGAGAGATTTTCAACAGATGATAAAGAGGAAGGACCAATGATGTGAAGGCCCAGATCCATCAGAGTATCAATGCTCTTCCTCTCTCTCCTCCCCTCTCACTGCAGACATGAAACACTGGCTGACTAACATCCTGATTCTGACTCTCTGGCTAGGTAACTATTTAAACTACTGAGTGTTCTCCTTTAATCAATCATATTTATTAATTCATCTCTTCCTCTGCATGTTCTCATCTTCCCCAGAGTGTAAAGGAGAAGACAGAGTGATCCAGCCAACAGGAGATGTCATTACTACTGAAGGAGAGACAGTTACTCTTGACTGTACATTTGAGACCAGTGACACATATCCCTATTTGTTCTGGTACAAACAAGAAGTCAATGATTTCCCAAAGTACATGCTGAAGCGTTCCTCAAACACAAAAGACAATGATCCAGAGTTCCACATAGACAGATTTGATGCTACAATCAACAAGACATCAGTTCCTCTGAAGATCCAGAAGCTTCAGCTGTCTGACTCTGCTGTGTACTACTGTGCTGTGAGGCCCACAGTGACAGGAAACACCAAAACTCTGTACAAAAACCTTTGGAGCAAAGACAACACAATACTCCACAACATCCACCAGAGGGAGTCACACACTGTTAAACTTCTTCATGATGTAGGTTTGTTTGTAAGAAAAGTAACAAGGAGAAGTGAAAATACAGAGCTACGAAGAGACAGAGAGACTCAGAGAGGACCTAAACTGTTACTGAACTATAGAAGAGAGAGGAACTTCTATATTTAACAGAGTTCAACACACAATCTATCAACATTACCTTCATTCAACATGCTGTCACTGCAGCATTGTGTGTTTCCTGTGCTGTGTCTTTCCATTCTAACAGGTATGTTAGATTATGCAGCTTGAAAAAGTTTTATTCCAATAACATCTGAATGTAAATCATGTATTAAGTCTAACAGAGTTATCTCTTCCATTAGGAGTCAGCTGTGAAGAACTCACTCCAGTCGAGACAGAAAAGAACAGTTTAGAAGGCAGCTCTGTTACTCTGTCCTACAGATACTCCAAAGCAACTGGTAGTGATTATTTCTTCTGGTATCGACAATATCCAGGAAAACAACCAGAATTTCTCATCTCTCAATTTGGAACGCAAAATGCTGCAAACTCTCGATTGTCTGCTTCAGTGAGTGAGGGTAAAACCAAAATAGATCTGCAGATCTCTTTTGCTGAAATGTCTGACTCTGCTGTGTATTACTGTGCTGTGAGGCCCACAGTGACAGGAAACACCAAAACTCTGTACAAAAACCTTTGGAGCAAAGACAACACAATACTCCACAATGTCCACCAGAGGGAGTCACACACTGTTAAACTACAATATGATGTAGCCTGGAATACCTGTACCTAGTAGAGTAACAGAGAAGTGAAAATACAGAGCTTCGAGGAGACAGAGAGAGTCAGGGAGGAGCTGAGTTGTTACTGAACTATAGAAGAGAGAGGAACTTCTATATTCAACAGAGATCAATACACAAACCATCAACATTACCTTTATTCAACATGCTGTCATCGCAGCATTGTGTGTTTTCTCTGATGTTTCTCTCCATTCTAACAGGTATGTTAGACCATGCAGCCTGAAAACTTTTATTCTAATAACATATGAATGTGAATCATGTATTACGTTTTTTACAACATGAAATAACAGTTATCTCTTCCTTTAGGTGTCAGTTTTGAAGAACTCACTCCAGTCCAGAAAAAAGAGAACAGTTTGGAAGGCAGCTCTGTTATTCTGTCCTACAAATATTTGGAAATGTCATTGGGTGATTATTTCTTCTGGTATCGACAATATCCAGGAAAACCACCAGAGTTCATCATCTCCAACTCTGCTTTAGGAAAAGAAGTCAGCAACAATAATGTAATCCCTGGACTGGAGATTAAAGTGGAGGACAAACAAATCCTCATGAACATCCCCTCAGCTAAAGTGTCTGACTCTGCTGTGTACTACTGTGCTGTGAGGCCCACAGTGACAGGAAACACCAAAACTCTGTACAAAAACGTTTGGAGCAAAGACAACACAATACTCCACAATGTCCACCAGAGGGAGTCACACACTGCTTAACTTCAGTGTATTTTATGAGACAATCTGGATTCTTTTCACTCATGAAACACATTGGTCGACTGTTTTTCCAACCAGCTGAGATAGTTGTCAAAAGACTCCACACCAGACCTATTTAAATTACTGAACGTATCAGAGGGGTGTGTGTATGTGTGTGAGTTCAGTCTGCTCCAGTTTTCTCAGGGTGGCCTCCTGTAGCTTTGGGGTAAGTTTAAATTGTCACCTTACGTTGAAATGTTTTCAACTCAAGAAGACAACTCAATTTAATTTGCGTTGCCTGGAGCTAGTTAAATTGAATTTTTGTGCAATAGTACCACTTCATTCACTTTGCATTGAGTCTGAACACAACGTCCAAGTTGGATTGATGAAAAACTGACATCTTAAAATTATACAGCCGTCCAGCAATTGTTATTTACTAGCATGGCATTCAGTCATGTTGCTATATATATACACATATATATATATATATATATATATATATATATATATATACACATACAGTACCTCACAAAAGTGAGAACCTAGAGATTGGAATGGGTTACTTTCCATGAAATCATGTCTCAATGCAAATCAAACTAGCTATTAGGCTAACTGACATAAAACCATGCCAATCTCTAGGTATGGTGAAGGGTATGTGATGATGTGGGGGGACTATTTTAATTCCAAAGACCAAGGGAACTTTATCAGGATGCATAGTATCCTGGATCCATGAAATAACTGGCCTTTAAAAATAAAAATCTGCCTGCCTCTATGGGAATTTAACATAGGGGTGGACTGACTTTTGTTGCCAGCGGTTTAGACATTAATGGCTGTATGTTGAGTTATTTTGAGGGAAGTGCACATTTACACTGTTAAACAAGCTGTAAACTTAATACTTTACATTGTAGCAAATTGTCATTTCTTCAGTGTTGTCCCATTAAAATATATAATGAAATATTTACTAAAATGTGAGGGGTGTACTCACTTTTGTGAGATACTGTATATATATATATATATATATATATATATATATATATATATATATATATATATATACATATATATATATCAGTGACACTATTACAGACCTGTAATATTCTGACAATTTGGTACCAATTACAAGGACCTCCATTTAAACGCAAGTGAACCAAGGTAAAGTTTCATTCCTTATTTTGCTGTTTATGACATGTGGCAACTTCTGTAAATACTTGTTAACATCAATATCCCAGTCATAATTACCACTGGGAAACTGATGCCAACTGTTGCCATACAATGCAGAAGTGTCTCAAAAATCAAAGAAACATGGATGCCTCTAATCAGCCAAAGCCCATCGCTCAAATAGTACATAGTGTTGCTTTAAGGTATATAGTGCTATGTTGACCATGTACAGTATATATTAACCTTGCCATCATGAATGTGTGAGGATGTAAATGGTTGCAAGTTGTAAATCTAATCATAGATTAGTGTACTTGTATACTGCACACGGGTTTGGAAAAAGAAAGGGTAGAGGTGACTGTTGACTGCTGTTTTTTCTTCTAAGAATCAAACACAAAGGCAACGACACCATACATGAGTAAATTCAACTGTTGAGATTGTTTTGAGGACCCACCCCAGAGCAGACAAACAATTAATTCGGAAAACGTTTGGAAAAACTGATAACAAATTCAGCAGATTGTGTAATATTATAAACTGCCCAGAGAAGCCCATTGTTACCACCAAGTGAAAACCATCAGATACTTTGTTGCTGCATAACTACCACCTGGTGGTACACCGATGTCACACGAATGACGACCTCTCCTGAGAAACTGTAGCATCTAAAACAAGACTGCCCAATTTGGGGCCCTGCGGCAAAGTTTGGCCCGTGCTCCCTTTGTTTTGGCCCACCATGGCATTTGACATGCTTATGCTTATCTCCTCTTATAAGTGCTGTACAATTCTAACTGTAATGACTATATTCTCCAGTAATGTCCAGTAATTCAGATGATTTATTACATATTAAGTGCTGCTGTTCCAGTCTAAAAATGAGATTTTTCTTGCCCCTAAAGTTTTTGTAAAATGAGTGTAATCAAAAAATGCTAAACCGTCGGTTAGGAATACCGATCAAAGTCGAAGTATAATATTTGACGCCAAGCTTTTCTTTGAATATCAGCTGACTCAAGATGTACTGTGATTTTTTCCCATGAAAAAAAACATTTATAATTTACAAAAGGCTGCTGCTAGTCTGTTAACAAGGTGGAAGTGTAACTAAGAGGAGTGAAAATACAGAGCACCAACAAGCTGGAGAGAGTCAGGGAGGAGCTGAGCTGTTACTGAACTATAGAAGAGAGAGGAACTTCTATATTCAACAGAGTTCAATACACAAACCATTAACATTACCTTTATTCAACATGCTGTCACTGCAGCATTGTGTGTTTTCTCTGCTGTTTCTTTCCATTCTAACAGGTAAGTTAGATTAAGAATCTTGAAAAAGTTATATTGCAATAACATCTGAATGTGAATTATTTATTATGTGTTTTGCAATGTAAACTAATAACAGTTATCTCTGTTTTTAGGTGTCAGTTTTGAAGAACTCACTCCAGTCCAGAAAGAAGAGAATAGTTTTGAAGGCAGCTCTGTTTCTCTGTCCTACAGATACTTGGAATTGTCATCTACTGATTATTTCTTCTGGTACCGAAAATATCCAGGAAAACCACCAGAGTTCCTCATCTCACACTCTGCTTTAGGAGGAGTAGTAAACAACAATAATTTAATTCTTGGACTGGAGATTAAAGTGAAGGACAAACAAATCCATATGAACATCTCCTCTGCTACGGTGTCTGACTCTGCTGTGTACTACTGTGCTCTGAGGCCCACAGTGACAGGAAACACCAAAACTCTGTACAAAAACCTTTGGAGCAAAGACAACACAATACTCCACAACATCCACCAGAGGGAGTCACACACTGTTAAACTTCAGTGTATTTTATGAGACTGACTGCAGAGGTGGCTTCATCACAGAGAACTGTTTGATTCCAGCTGTGAACATCAGACCAAACAACTCACAAAACTTATTCATCCTGAACATTCAAAAACAGCATTTCACCTCTGCAGACATGGAAACACTCACTGTAATTCTGTTCTGCTTCACTCTCATTGGTACGTAAGTTTTTGATTATAAATCCTGAAATACAAAGACATTTTCAAAGTTTTAAAGATCCACTTCAGATTTTAGATGGAGTTCAAAGTTACACATTTCAAAAATACAAATCTAGATGTCATCACTTTATCACTAATAAGTGTGATGTTTTTCAAATGTTGGATATGTGACTTTGCAGCAGAAGTGTAAATATAACATGTTGTTTTCCTCACTAGGTAACACGATGGAAGATGATATTACTGCCAGCAGTGCTGAAGTGTTTTCATCAGAGGGCCCTGATGTTACTCTGTCCTGTACCTATTCAGTTAAAGTCAGAAATCTCCAGTGGTATCGACAGGATCCTGGATCAGCTCCTCAGTTCCTTCTCCTGATCACTGATACTAAACCACCTTCAGTAGTGGAAGCAAAACCTCCTCACCCTCGACTGACTGCTAGACTGAATGAGGAGAGAAATCAAGTTGATCTGCAGATCTCCTCTGCTGTAGTGTCTGACTCTGCTGTGTACTACTGTGCTCTGCAGCCCACAGTGACAGGAAACACCAAAACTCTGTACAAAAACCTTTGGAGCAAAGACAACACAATACTCCACAACATCCACCATCCACACTGTTAAACCTTAATATGATATAGTCTGGAATTCCTTTACCTTAGAATAGTAACTGAAAGAAGTGAAAATACAGAGCTACAAGTTGACAGAGAGACTCAGGGAGGAGCTGAGCTGTTACTGAACTATAGAAGAGAGAGGAACTTCTATATTCAACAGAGATCAATACACAAACCATCAACATTACCTTTATTCAACATGCTGTCACTGCAGCAATGCGTGTTTCCTCTGCTGTTTCTCTCCATCCTCACAGGTATGCTAGATGATGCAGCTTGCAAAATTTTATTCTAATAAAATCTGAATGTTAATCATGTATTAAGTCTTTTATTACATGTAATAACAGAGTTATGTCTTCCTTTAGGTGGAAGTTTTGAAGAACTCACTCCAGTTGAGAAAGAACAGTTTATAAGGCAGCTCTGTTACTCTGTCCTACAGATACCTGGAATTATCATCTAGTGATTATTTCTTCTGGTACCGACAATATCCAGGAAAACCACCAGAGTTCATCGTCTCCCACTTTGCATGCCTCCCAAACAGCTTGTTGGCATGTAGAAAGCGTCTGATGGTTTTTTTTGAGACTTCGTGACAGAAATATCTTATTTACAGTGCCCTCCACAATTACTGGCACCCCTGTTTAAGATGGGGTCATGGACTTCTAAAAATTCTCCTTTTTTTTAAACAACATAGAACTCAAATGCAAAAAAAGAGAAGAATCCAACCTTTTATTTAAGTACATTACTTAAATAATGTACTGGTAAAAAAAAATAATCACACATTAAGAAAAAAAAAACTTGAAATCATGTGTCCCACAATTATTGGAACCCGTAACAATTCCGCTGAAAAATTTAATTGATTTTTTTTTTTAAATATATTTTTCTGTAGTTGCTAAAGTTGGTCAGGGTATCTAAGAACTTTTAAATAGTAATTCATGACTTCCTGTTTCCCTGGGGTATAAATATGACGTGACACAGAGTCCTAATTCTCTTACCCATTTGTCAACATGGCAAAGACAAGAGAACACACAATTCAAGTAAGGCAGATTTGTGTCGACCTTCGTAAGTCAGGCAATGGCTACAAGAAAATAGCCACTGGCCTTAACTTGCCCGTATCTACAGTCAGAGGAATCATTAAGAAGTTTAAAACAACTGGAACAGTGACAAACAAGGCTGGAAGAGGTCCCAAGTTTATCTTGCCAAAACGCACAGTGAGGAGGATGGTAAGAGAAGTAAAAAAAAGTCCTAAGCTCACTGTCACAGAATTGCATCAAAGAGTGGCATCTTGGGGCCACGAAGTCTCAAAAAAAACCATCAGACGCTTTCTACATGCCAACAAGCTGTTTGGGAGGCATGCAAGGAAAAAGCCTTTTCTCACTAACACTCACAAACGTAAACGTCTGGATAAGATATTTCTGTTACGTTACCTGATATGAAGTGGTCACAGCATAACCAAAATCCATTGTTTGTGGGCTCCCATCGCTCGGTTTGGTTCTGTCTGCTTCTAGCACGTTTTATGGAAGCAATCCATTTACTTCTTCTCTCGGGATCTTTAGCCAGAAATCCTATAAAATGCTATCCATTATCTTTTTTTCCGATGGTTCTGGCATCCTGGCACACAGCAGCTATCCCCCATGCTGAATAAAGGCGTTTATTGAAATAGGCAGCAAATTATTTCCCCTTGGGATCAGTAAATTATCTATTTATCTAGCTAGCTATCTACAATAGGTACAACTAGCTAGTAACTTAGCTAGCTAACTCTGGCTCAGCTCCGATCGCAGTGTTTTGATATTGACGGGGATCGCGTGACATCAACTGCCGGAACTCTTGCTAGCTAACATTAGCTCTTGCTAACGACAGAGTGACATGACGCATAGCAACGACACAAAGCAACAAAACGAAGCAAGAGACAGAAGACGACGCATAGCAATGACGCATAGCAACGACGCATAGCAACGACGCATAGCAACGACGCATAGCAACGACGCATAGCAACGACGCATAGCAACGACAGAGTGAAACAACACAGTCATGACACATGCAGCATTGACACAGCAAGACGACACAGTCAAACGACAAGGACAGACGACAGGAGTAAGTTGACTTGACACAGACAAAAGTTGAGTCATGTGGGCAATCACATACACCTAGACAGTTAATAGACACAGACATGGAAGACGACACATAGCATAGACAGACAGACGAAGACATAAACAGTTAATAGACACATAAACATGGAAGACAACACAAAGCATAGACAGATAGCGTGTCGACTTAATTTTGGCACAAAAGGAACCCCATAGTTTCTGTCACTTCCTGTTCAGCCTGATGCCGCTGGAATCAGCTGGAAACTGTCCAACTTGGGAGCGGACTTTTGTCACCGCCCCCGGCTGCTGCCGCCTGCTCTTTTCTACTTTACAGGCGAGCAGGGCCGGATTGGAACTCATTTTCAGCCCTGGATTTTCATGCCTTAGATCGGCCCACTTTACTTCACGAATGACTATATTAAAAAAATGTAATCAAAACCTTAGTATATAAGTCTGCAATAGCGCCCTGTTCTCTACATCCTTGTAATTTGGTGTATTTTGTAAAATATCACTATTTCCAAGTGTTGCTTCACAATGTAGATTTATTAGAAAAGTTAACATCTTAACAACAACCCAATGATGTTGAACAATATCAGAATCTGTTTCTGTGCAAATAAGTAATCACAGATTAAATAAAGAACAAGATACATATTGCACTTTCTAATGATATCTATTTTTTCGTTTGAATATTTCATACAACTTTCATAATGGGTCACAAGTAATATTTGGGCATAAAAAGTGATTATATTGTAGCTAATCTGATCATGTTTGCTTGATCACACACTGTGATACAACAGCTTACAGTAGATGTGCCATGCACACTGACAGCAGCTATCCCTAATGCACACTACTGGCTCTGCTTCTGACACTAAATCATATTTTATAAATTGTCATAATTCTCAGCATAAATCTCTCCTTTTTACAAAGCTTTCTGATCAAGTCAAGTCAGTGTCAATATGGTAGTGCCGAATCATCTGGCATCATTAATTATCCCAGGGCATTTTTCATATAGAGCAGGTCAACACCACACAATAATTCTTATAATATTCAGTCAATGAGCAACCCTACCTGCCCAAACTGGAGTTCTGGGCTCATATAGCTGCTGCTTGGTAACCTTACTGGCTCTTATTGTCACTGTTAGCAGCAAACTGGATTAGTAGCTGCTGCGGAGCTACAAGAACAAGTTTGATTCATAAACATAGCCGCTGGTTTGCAGTCACTTCTCCTAACTAACTCAGCTTACCTGTCTCAACGTCTTCATTTGGCATTTTGCTAAAAATGGAAAAAGTTCATCTGGCCGCGTCACTTTCTAGAGCTCTCCTTTTTTAAATTGACGGATTTCCAGTGCCGTTTTGCACTATCTACTACCCGTTTAAAACAGATTATTTTTGCTCGCGGTGGCATCCTTCAACAAGCACCAGTGACGTGTGTACGCTGACGTATTTTTTATTTATTTTTTTAGCAAGGTGCTGCCGTCGGAGGACTCTGAACATAAATAGGCCATCATTAACCAGGCTGCACTCTGCGAGTGGGCTGCATGAATGAAGAGAACGGTGGGCTTCAAGAACAAATAAATACTGTAAATACAAAAAGTGGGCTGCGAGTGCAGGCGGCATAGGGACAGCATACATAATATTCAACTATGATTTCAACCCAGTGCCATACCTGAACACCGGCCCTCACAACCAAACAACCAGACCGGCCCACCGGGAATTATCCCGGTGCTCCCGATTAGCCAATCCGGGCCTGCAGGCGAGGAGCAGTTAATCTCGAACGAGCCTACAGACAAGCTGCTGGAAGACTTTTTTCTACACTGTTGTACTGAACTTTGAACCTCCACTAGAGGGAAACATTATCAAGTAGGAGGTGCACTACTTCTACACTGTGTTCAACCATTCAGTCAATAATAAGTGCTGCTGTGAAGAGAACAATTCTCAAACTGAATGGTGAACATCAGCTAGTTTCTCCTGTTGATTTAAACCTTGTTGTAGAGATGAAACATTGGCTGTGGATTATTCTTGCTGCTCTTTTCTTTGGTAAGATACAAAGAACAACATGGTTTTAGTATTTTCTAAAGATTTATATAAACTGCAGAAATGAAAACCATTATTTTAATAACATCGGAATTTTTATAAACTGCAGTTCAGAAATCTCTAAATAGTTCAACTGTTACTGTCCAGTCTAATGACTTCATTTTCACCACTTTTTTCAGGAATAATAGCTGGAGACAAAATATATCCTGTAAGAGATGAATTCAGTAAAAGAGAAGGAGAATCTGTCACACTCAGATGTGTGTATGAGACTAATAAAGACTACATTCACCTTCACTGGTACAGACATCATTCTGACCTTAAGGCGCCTCAGTTTATACTCTGGAAAGGAGCAAAAGACTCCACATCTGATTATATCCCAGATGAGCGATATCAATCCATAACAACAGTGAAATCAACTGAACTGACCATAAAGACACTAACCCTGGCAGACACAGGTCTCTACTACTGTGCTCTAGAAACACAGTGATACAAAGTGTAGAAGAGGCTGTACAGAAACCTGAACACAGATATCTGACTACTCTTCAAAGAGGAGGGAAGTGGTATTCAAACCACAGCTTCATATCAGATGGATTCTGATTATTCCAGTTTTATCAGAGTCCCTGTGGTTACAGCTGCTAATGTAACACTGTGGGAGGATCCACATGAGCAGCAAATCCACATCAATGACAAACTACTTGGTAAATCTTCTTCATACCCTGCGGACCATTATTCCAGAATGAGCTCTTTCCATTGTTCAACAGGTTCTGCATCCCAAATAGGTCACTGAAACACAAATACAACTCTTTAGTCAGCACTGTGGCCCAATAGTTAGCACTGTCGCCTCACAGTAAGAAGGTACCGGGCCTTTCTCTGTCGAGTTTGCATGTTCTCCCGGTGTGTGCGTGGGGTTTTCTCCAGGTACTCCGGTTTTCCCCACCAATAAAAAAATACGTTCCCCTCCCTCTCTACCAAGCTAATGTGTGGTGAGCGTCTGGCATCGTAAGGTGGGTGCTACACATTGATGGTGTTAGAGTCCCCTGCCCCTCGAAGCGCTTTGAGTGTCTATGATAAAGCGTTACTATATATATATATATATATATATATATATATATATATATATATATATATTAGTCATTAGTCATTGGTAGTTATTTTCAGACATCAAAAAAATTCACTTGATGTTTATTAAAACTTAAGAATTTAATGAAAACTCCACCATATTTGACTTTCACCTGTCACGGCTGCAGAGGACCAAAAGATACTAAACTGTTACTTCATAACCAAGAAACATTCTGAAAAGTGCAACAAAAAGTTGCAAAATTCTCACAGAATGTATAGCCAAATGCCTTGAGAAGGCCCTCTTTTTCCTTGGATTAATGGAAGGTAAACATTCTTCTCCAACACTCATTGGCTCTTTGACATAAATTCAAAGTCTTAGACTGACACGCCTGAACTGTTACCCCTAGATGCAGAGAAGGTGTTTGATTGGGTGGAATGGGACTTTAATGTTCAATGTTTTACACAGGTGGGATTTGGGGCTAATTTTATTTCATAGATTAAGGCAGTGGTCATCAATTACCTTTTTCCAAGGGCCAGAATGTTTCCAGCCAGACACTCTCAGACTTTCAAATGAAGAGAAAAAAATATATTTATGTACAATAAGCCCACCATTGTTTGATATTATTACTTTCTTACTAAATTGATGTTCTTATTTACTTGTTTCAGTGGGAATAGACTCATAAAATAACTGGAAATCCAAAATGATAATTACATACGGTACTTAACTAGGAAAATGATCCCAGAGTATGGCAGTTCACTGAGGAGTGATGGTTACAATCTGTGTTATGGAAACTATGTTCAGTGTCCTGATTTGTGGAAAAGGTGTCCAGGAAGAAAGGCCTGTTGTCAGGTAAAAAGAGCCTGAAGGGAAAAGTTGACATGGAAAACCCCAGTTTTAATGAAAAACGGACTGATACACATTTATCTTGCCGACTTTCAGTTTTGTTAAACCTGTGTGCCTGATTTTCAATGAAAAAATGACAGATTAAGACACATATGTTGCAGTTGTGGTTATCTAAAATACTAAAGCAAGACTAAAGTATAATTAACTTTAACTTAAAGACGAGCCCCCACTATCATCTTTGCACAAACCAGTACAGAATGCATCAGTAGAATGTTGGGGAGGTTTTTTTCCAAATCATGTTGGAGGGTCATAGAAAAATGTATTGCTGGCGAAGGGAGGGCCAAGTCTATTTTGACTAAAGATATCAAAACTCTTCTAGTAACCCCTTATTTAAAAAAAACGAACAGTCCATTATAAGACAAGTTAAACTAGGAAAGAAGAGAGGCACAACATGTGTTAGTTGTAAAGTTGACAGTAGGGGGAATAACCCAGGGCTGTGAATGAGCCCTGTCACTGTGATCAGGTTCCTCCTTCTAATCCACCACCTTAGTGTAGTGCCGGAGCAACATAAAACCTTTCAAACCTGACAACGCCACCTCCTATTGAGGGTTAGGAGGAACCCTTTGAACCCTTACTATATTAATTAGTATGATGTGTGACCAACTCTGGTTTTCCCCTAACAAGGACAATTTACAGGAGGCAAATATTGTACAAAAATAAGTTTGGTTTCATTACAGAGTTTAAAAGATTTCCAATTAAAATGGCAATTTGACAGAATAATAAAACAAATTAGATGGCAGATACATGTGGTCTTACTCTCCTCAAAGTAGGAAGGTCGGGTTGGCACGCGCACACCACTCCGGGAGACGACTGCGGGAGACAGAAAGAGGAGACAGAAGGCCCAGCACCGACAAGGACATGCACTTATTTCTACACTTATTTCTACACGATTCACTACAAAGTATCATGCAAATCACTACAAAATATCATGCAAGTCATTACAAAATATCATGCAAGTCACTACAAAATATCATGCAAGTCACTACAAAATATCATGCAAGTCACTACAAAATCTACAGTGTCGAGGCTACATACACACCATAACAGAGTGTCACCCAGTGCAGTCTCACCACGAGGAGGGTCCAGGTACCGTTCGTTCATTTGTTTTTGCTGTCACATATGAAATCGAAAAAACGAGAAAACAACTCCTTTTTCCGAGAAAAGGCACAATCTATTTTTGTAGGATAGATAGATAAATAGATAGATAGATAGATAGATAGATAGATAGATAGATAGATAGATAGATAGATAGATACTTTATTGATCCCCATGGGATCCCCATTCAAGGTTCCAGTAGCTTAAAGACATCACACACAACATACACATACATCACTAACAGGATCATAAAAAAGCAACTCCACATGAATAGCATGGACAATGAAATAAAAAATACTAAATAAATAAAAAAAATCCACATGAATGTACTAAGGGATGTATAAGCATGAGACGCTTGCAGTGATAGGGCAGGGACTGACCCTGTGATTCAGTATGAGAGTGTGTGTCATGGTGGTAGTGCAAATAGGTCCAATAGTGCGAGGATAAAGTCTAGAGACCAGCATTAAATATGGACAATATAAGAGATCAAAAGTCAATATTAGAGGTTTGAAGTATTAGGGTTACAGCCATTGTTCATGTATTAAGTTATGTTAGACCTCAGTCCAGGCTGGTGGGAGGAGGGAGGGAGGGATTGTGCATATATGGGCTAATATAGCCAGTAAACAGTGTAAACAGTAAACAGTGGGCCAGTGGACAGTCAGTACATAACTGTTATTATAGGAGGTAGTGGAAGTGGTGCAGAGGGAGGAGAGGCAGACAGACTATGCAGAGAAGTCTCTCTCTCTTCTTCTCTTTAGTGAAGCATTGTAGAGTTGTCTGGCCCTGGGGACAAATTACTTTAATGCGTTAGCATACATCTACATAATAGTTATAATAGAGTATGCTAACGTTAGATTGTAGTGGAACGAAGCAGCACTTTCTAAGGTCAAAAATCGCAGATAAAGGGTTTTGAACCAAACACTACACAATCGGACATGTTTCAGCAGGAATGTGACCCGGAATTGGGGAGAATTTAACAACACTACCAGCTAAGATGTTTACTGTAGCATGTAGCTACTATAGTGGTATAGCAGTGGTCGTTGGAAGAGCTGTCATTCCGTCTTCGAAAGGACACTTATGTACGTTTACACTTCATCGCATTAATAATATACAGTCTATGGTTATTAGTCTTGATTGTTTGTATGACTATTGTATAAGAAAGATTTAATAAAAAATAAAGTTGTGATGTTTGGTCGCTGTTGGTCGTCAAGTGTTTCAACGCATGTGGTTCAAATGGCACAGGGACTGAGCCCAGTTCCACGCAAGCCCAACACAGTCCAACTTTTTCCTGAATGCAGATACTTTATCATGTTCCAAAAGACATGGCACTCCTTTCCATAGATCATTTTTTATATTTTTAAATATTCCCCCGCTTTTTACGCCTACTACACTAACCTTTTCTCAGAGTCTCTCTCTCTCTTTTTCCAAAGTGACAGATAAAATCTCTTACTTTTGACCTAAACAGGTGTTACTTTATGTGAATGTATACATTTTAAATGGTTTCTTTAACAAATGTCCTTGGTAACTTTGGCCCAAAGTAATCTGTGATAAACAGTATTATGTTTCATCTGATTATTTATTATCGTCAAATTAATCCAGCAATTATGTTTTTTAGTTCTCGATCGAATTTAACCCTCATGCCCTCCTTAAAAAAACTTACTCTCAAAACCTTCGAGGCAAAAATGTCCACGCACACAAAAACTGCTATTAAATCATCATATATCAATATTTTTTTCTGCCTTTTTTTCATAAATCACTTAAACAACTTCTAACCTAATCAAAACTACCAAACATTCAATCATTTTCAGGATTTTAACCCTTTAAATGCCAGTTTATGTATTTGAAGTATTTCAAAAAAAAAAAAATGATTTTTTTTCCAGATAATGAATAATATCTAGATGGGGCTTTGGTGGGGATTAGAGGCTTGGATATGTCAAAGATAAGCAACAAAATTAATTTGATTGCATTAGTATTTTTTACATAGTGCCAGATACTCCCTTTGGACACCTTCGAGGCAAAAATGTACATGTCCAAAAAACTGATATTAAATCATCATATATCAATATTTTTTAACTTCTAAATTGCTCAAAACTACCAAACATTTAATAATTTTCTGGATTTTAACCCTTTAAATGCCAGTTTTAAATCTTTGAAGTAACAATTATTTATGAAAAACCCAACAAAACATTAATTATTTTCCATAAAATAAATCATAGGGGAATGGGGCTTTGGTGGTGATTAGAGTCTTGGATATGTCAAAGATAAGCAACAAAACTGATTTGATTGCATTAGTATTTTTTATGTAGTTCCAGATACTCCCTTTGGACACCTTCGAGGCAAAAATGGCCCCATTGACTTCCATTATAACCACATGTTTTGATCTCACTGCCTTTACAGTATAAAACCATGCATTCTGTAATGTCAGCATTTCATTTGGAAGAAAACTAGTCATATTTGACATTACAGGTTCATGCAAACTCACACACACACACACACACACACACACACACATACACACACACACACACACAAACACACACACAAACACACACACACACACACACACACACAGAGCTCCATAATATAACTATAATTTCATGCATCGGCCTACAAGGCCAAAATGGTTGAATCTGGTGAAATACTGTAAAAATGTCAAATATGACTAGTTTTCTTCCAAATGAAATGCTGACATTACAGAATGCATGGTTTTATACTGTAAATGCAGTGAGATCAAAACATGTGGTTATAATGGAAGTCAATGGGGCCATTTTTGTCCACGAAGGTGTCCAGAGGGAGTATCTGGAATTATATAAAGAATACTAATGCAATCAAATCAGTTTTGTTGCTTATCTTTGACATATCCAAGCCTCTAATCACCACCAAAGCCCCATCTACATATTATTCATTATATGGGAAAAAAATCATTTTTTGTGTTTTTTTTTATAAATAATTACATACTTCAAATACATAAACTGGCATTTAAAGGGTTAAAATCCTGAAAATGATTGAATGTTTGGTGGTTTTGATTAGGTAAGAAGTTGTTTAAGTGATTCATGAAAAAAAAGCAGAAAACAATATTGATATATGATGATTTAATAACAGTTTTTGTGTGCGTGGACATTTTTGCCTCGAAGGTGTCCAGAGGGTACAAAATGAATCATTTAAGTTTAAAAGACATGTAAGAGTAAAAAACACTGGATTTAAAAAATTTGGCTGAAAAGAAGGTTTCCTACAAAATTTCATGCCATAAGAAGTAACACAACAAAAATGATCACAAAATGAAAAAAAAAACTTGAGAAAAATGTACAAAAATGACCGAAGAGGGCATGAGGGTTAAGATGTATAAGCTCAGATCAATGAGGCATGTGGGCCATAAATAACAAATAGACAAAACAAGAATTTAAGTTAATAAAAACATCTAAAACAAAGAATAAATGTATTATTTAAATTTGTATGATGAGTATTAATGGAACAGTCATTTTGTCAGTCATGACAGACTGAGAAAGTAATTTGTCCCCAGGGCCAGACAACTCTACAATGCTTCACTAAAGAGAAGAGGAGAGAGGGACTTCTCTGCATAGTCTGTCTGCCTCTCCTCCCTCTGCACCACTTCCACTGCCTCCTACAATAACAGTTATGTACTGACTGTCCACAGGTCCACTGTTTACTGTTTACACTGTTTACTGGCTATATTAGCCCATATATGCACAATCCCTCCCTCCCTCCTCCCACCAGCCTGGACTGAGGTCTAACATAACTTAATACATGAACAATGGCAGTAACCCTAATACTTCAAACCTCTAATATTGACTTTTGATCTCTTATATTGTCCATATTTAATGCTGGTCTCTAGACTTTATCCTCGCACTATTGGACCTATTTGCACTACCACCATGACACACACTCTCTGAATCACAGGGTCAGTCTCAGAGGCGTCTCATGCTTATACATCCCTTAGTACAGTCATGTGGATTTTTCATTGGATTTTTTTTATTTATTTAGTATTATTATTTTTTTATTTATTTAGTATTTTTTATTTCATTGTCCATGCTATTCATGTGGAGTTGCTTTTTTATGATCCTGTTAGTGATGTATGTGTATGTTGTGTGTGATGTCTTTAAGCTACTGGAACCTTGAATGGGGATCCCATGGGGATCAATAAAGTATCTATCTATCTATCTATCTATCTATCTATCTATCTTACCCTCAATTAATAGTATATATATTCCATCATTTTAATGTCCTCGTCCCTGAATATTCCAGCTCTGAACCCTTCCTCAATAAGATTCAAAAGGAAATGAAACCTTGAACATCCAAATAATTTCCTTCATAGGTAAAAAATGCTGCCAGGTCCGTTTGAGGCATATGGGGAATTGATGACATAAGCAAAGGAAAATGACTGACTTGGATGTGGGCAGGGGCTTGTTGTCCCCAAGGCTGTGAATACACTTGGAATGGTTGAACACAGTGCAGAAGTAGTGCACCGCCTACTTGATAATGTTGCCCACAGAGTACAGACCAGAGTCTGTCACTACAGTAGAGGAGATCTGAAGATACATTTTGGTTTTATTCTCACTTGCACAAACCAGACAGTCCAGAGTTCCGCGGCATTTTTCGTTCCAAATTGAGAGATGAGAAATTCTGGTGGTTTCCTGGATATTGTCGATACCAGAAGAAATAATCAGTATAACCAGCTTGTTTGGAGTATCTGTAGGACAGAGTAACAGAGCTGTCTTCTAAATTGTTCTCTTCTTTCTCTACTGGAGTGAGGTCTTCACAGCTGACACCTAAATGAAGTGATAGCTCTGTTATTTCATGTGGTAAAAGACTTAAACAATTATTCACAATCGGATGTTTTTGGGATTCCATTTTTTTAAGCTGCATAGTCTAACATAATGTACCTGTTAGAATGGAGACAAACATCAGAGAAAACACACAATGCTGCAGTGACAGCATGTTGAATAAAGGTAATGTTGATGGTTTGTGTATTGATCTCTGTTGAATATAGAAGTTCCTCTCTCTTCTATAGATCAGTAACAGCTCAGCTCCTCCCTCAGTCTCTCCGTCTCCTCCTAGATCTGTATTTTCACTTTGTTCAGTTCAACCCAGTCTAATGGCAGTTCGTGAAATGGTCACGTAATTTAAGCTATCAATTCTTTTACACAGACAAGTTCATCTCGTTATTTTCGTGATGGTCAGCACTTTTTTTAACTAATGTATCAAAAGCGACTAGGGTAGCGATTAGTATGAAAGGCAGAAAATATGCATCGGGAGGTTTTGGATTGATCTCTGTTGAATATAGAAGTTCCTCTCTCTTCTCTAGTTCAGTAACAGCTCAGCTCCTCCCTGAGTCTCTCTGTCTCTTCGTACCTCTGGATTTTCACTTCTCTCAGTTACACTTCTATGGTAAAGTGATTCTAAATTACATCATGTAAAAGTCTCAGAGTGTGTGATTCCCTCTTGTGGATGTTGTGGATTATTGTGAATCTCTGAAGCTCCATTTTCCTATTGAAGGAAAAAGCACCCCAAATCATGATGGAGCCTCCTCCACTGTGTAGCGTAGAAAACATCTCGGTAGGATCTCCTTCTCATGCCAGTAACGTTGAAAGCCATCAGGACCGTCCAGGTTGAATTTTTTCTCGTCAGAGAATAAAACTTTCTTCCACCTTTCAATGTCCCTGGTTTGGTGCTCCCTTGCAAATTCCAAACGGGCAAGTTTGTGGCCGGGGGGCCTTTGAAGACTTTTTTTGTTCTTGAAGCCCTTCTCTCGCAGATGACATCTTATGGTTATTGGGCTACAGTTAGCACCAGTAAGGGCCTTAATTTGGGTCGAAGATCGACGGGTTGTCTTCACAGACAACCCGTCGGATCCTGCGGCTCAGGGCAGGTTAAATTGTTTTGGGTCTACCACTTGACTTTTTTGTCCCATAACTCTCAGGATCTTTTAAGAAATGTAAAATGACTGTCTTACTGCGTCCAACCTTGGCAGTGATGGCACGTTGCGAGAGGCCTTGCTTGTGCAGCTCAACAATCCTGCCATGTTCAAAGATAGAAAGACTTTTTAGAGCAGATTTTAACTTTTTATGCCTATGGTCTTAAACTTTTGATCAGCAGATGAACAGCCTGTTTAAGTTTAAATGCAGTTTTCAATAAATTGCCTACTCTCTATTTTTTGTCTCTTGCTCCTGTTTCTTCTTTTGGCATTTTGAAGCAGTACTTACAACCCAGTTATGATCCACTAGCGTGAGATGCGGAAAACTTGCAATGTTTCCCCGGTCTTAAGATTTTGTTCAAGAGTGTATTACAGTATGTTACATGGCAAACATTAAGTAGCTCACATTGAAGTACGCGAAAATCTGATATGTTTTTCCCACACAATCAGAAACCTCATGATAAATAATTTAAATGAAGGTAAGATTTGACTTTCTTTTTAAAATATACCTTTCCAACCCGTTCTCTTTCGAACTCCGGGGGTCTGATCGCCGAAAAGGCACCTTTCAGCGTGTTTGTGTGCTTACCGGGGAGAGCCGCACAGTTAGATTTAGCGAGTAGTATGTAAGGGCGAATTTCTGCATAAGGACATCGGTTGGGGTGGCGGATGGGTCAAATGCAGCACTATCACCCAGGAGACCGGGGTTCGCGTCCCGCTTGTCACGCTTGCTAGAGTAGCTTTTTCTTTCCTCTCGTGTCACAGAACCGTGCACACCCACGACCCTTTCCTAAACCCAACCGTCCCGTTCTTCCCACGTGTCACGGAACCATACAACCTTTTCCTTAACATAACTGCGTCAAACAACAATAGTCCTGACCCAAGCGTGTTTTACTTGAAACGCTAAAGGAGACTTTTAAGCGTCAATAAGAAGCGAAAGGCTCCTGACCAGAAGTCCTTATTTTACGAGTTTGGTGTGAGAATGTGTTGACCTGTAATAAAACGAATGTTACCTTGGGATTTAATTCAACAAAGAACTTGCTCTATTAATGAAAGTTTTTTCAAGATTGTGCATTTTGGTAAAGGTAAAGTCATCTGCCCCCTCTGGCTCCTCTTTTAAAAAGTTTAGATATCTGAACTGTAAGTTTGAATAACAGAGCAGGGCGGACTGGGGGTACAAACCAATACTGATTACCAGGCCCAATGGGAGAGAGGGCCCATGAAAAGTCTGGAATATATTTTATTTCACCTGGATATTTTCATTTCTTAATTAAATTTCATAATGCATGTCAGATTAAATGTAAAGTTAGTGTATTGGCTGAATAACTTGGTTGATTGACTGACTACATTTTGTATACAAAAGACTATCAAGTCTCACCCACCCGCTTGCTAATGCGCCAAATGGTTTAGTCCATCTTTAGTCCAACTTCTGCTGTAGAAATTTTCAAAGAAATCCAAATCAGGCTACCAAAAGACAGGAAAGACAGGAGGAGGAGAAAACAAAATGAGGGGAAACAATTGGTAACTGACTTCTTTTCTCTCAAGAAAGATGAGCACAAACTAAAAAACCAAATCCATGGTGCTGAACTGCTTGAATATCTCCGTGACGTTAGCACTAAATCGGACTGAGACAACCCATATAAAGAGCAGAACATACACTTTCAAATAATAATTTGGTTATACATGTAATCTGAGGTAAAGGCTAAATAGATAAACTACACTAGCAGTGCTGTTTGCGCACAACACACCATTACAATAGCCTAATTAAAAACATGTTTAATTTTAAATAAATAGGCTATAATGTCGATAATTATATCATAGTAGTTTATCAGTGTGTGTGACTCCCTCTGGTGGACGTTGTGGAGTATTGTGTTGTCTTTGCTCCAAAGGTTTTTTGTACAGAGTTTTGGTGTTTCCTGTCACTGTGGGCCTCAGAGCACAGTAGTACACGCAGAGTCAGACACCTTAGCTGAGATGATGTTCATATGGATTTGTTTTTGTTTGTCCTCCACTTTAATCTTCAGTCCAGGGATTACATTATTGTTGCTTAATTCTTGTCCTGAAGCAGAGTGGGGAGATGATGAACTCTGGTGGTTTTCCTGGAAATTGTCGGTACCAGAAGAAATAATCACCCAATGACATTTCCAAATATCTGTAGGACAGAATAACAGAGCTGCCTTCTAAACTGTGCTCTTCTTTCTCTACTGGAGTGAGTTCTTCAAAACTGACACCTAAAGAAAGAGATTATTTCATGTTGTAAAACACTTAATACATGACTCACATTCAGATTTATTACATTAAAAGTTTTTCATGCTGCATAATCTAACATACCTGTGAGGATGGAAAGAAACATCAGAGAAAAACACACAATGCTGCAGTAACGGCATGTTGAATAAAGGTAATGATGATGGTTTGTGTAATGAACTCAGAATACAGACGTTCCTCTTTCAACCACTGTTCAGTAACAGCTTTGCTCCTCCCTGATCGTCTCTGTCTCCTCTTAGATCTGTATCTTCACCTCTCTGTTAAGGCCTTTTTACAGTCGCTGCAGCTGACCTGTTGCACACCAATGTATGAAGATATAACTCTATTATTTCATATAGAAACAGACTCAATAAATGATTCACATTCAGATGTTATTGGAATAAAACATTTTCATGCTGCATAGTCTAACATACCTGTGAGGATGGAGAGAAACCGCAGAGAAAATAAACAGTGCTGTAGTGACATCATGTTGAATAAAGGTAATGTTGATGGTTTGTGCATTGAACTCTGTTGAATATAGAAGTTCCTCTCTCTTCTATAGTTCAGTAACAGCTCAGCTCCTCCCTGAGTCTCTCCGTCTCCTCGTAACTCTGTATTTTCACTTCTCTTTGTTACACATCTAAAGTAAAGTGATTCTAGACTACATCATGTTAAAGTTTAACAGTGTCTGACTCCCTCTAGTGGATGTTGTGGAGTATTGTGTTGTCTTTGCCCCAAAGGTTTTTGTACAGAGTTTTGGTGTTTCCTGTCACTGTGGGCTGCAGAGCACAGTAGTACACAGCAGAGTCAGATAGCTGTAGCTTCTGGATCTTCAGAGGAACTGATGTCTTGTTGATTGTAGCATCAAATCTGTCTTTCTGGAACTGTGGAGCATTCTCTTCTGTGTTTGAGAAACGCTTAAGCATGTACCTTGGGAAATCATTGACTTCTTGTTTGTACCAGAACAGATAAGAATAGGAAGCAGTTGTCTCAAATGTACAGTCAAGAGTAACTGTCTCTCCTTCAGTAGCAATGACATCTCCTGTTGACTGGATCACTCTGTCTTCTCCCTTACACTCTGGGAAGAAGAGAACATGCAGCGGGAAGAGATGAATCAATAAAGAACAATGATTAAAAGAGAACAATCAGTATGATTAAATAGTTACCTAGCCAGAGAGTCAGAATCAGGATGTTAGTCAGCCAGTGTTTCATGTCTGCAGTGAGAGGGGAGGAGAGAGAGGAAGATCATTGATACTCTGATGGATCTGGGCCTTCACATCATTGGTCCTTCCTCTTTATCATCTGTTGAGGATCTCTCAACACTGTGATTTTCCTGAAGTTCAACAGTGTTTGACTCCCTCTGGTGGATGTTGTGGAGTATTGTGTTGTCTTTGCTCCAAAGGTTTTTGTACAGAGTTTGGGTGTTTCCTGTCACTGTGGGCCTCACAGCACAGTAGTACACAGCAGAGTCAGACACCTTAGCTGAGGAGATGTTTATAACGTATTTGGTTGTCTTCCACTTTAAAGTTCACTCCAGGGAATATATTATTAATTAATACTGCTGTTCCTGAATGAGTCAATAAGTATTCTGGAGGTTTTCCTGGATGTTGTCGATACCAGAAGAAATAATCAGTTCCAGTTGGTTGTTTGGAGTATCTGTAGGACAGAGTAACAGAGCTGCCTTCTAAACTGTTCTCTTCTTTCTGGACTGGAGTAAGGTCTTCATAGCTGATACCTAATGGAAGAGATAACTGTTATTTCATGTTGTAAAACACTCAAGAAATTGAGAAAACATTGGTATCAAACTTTTCCTTAATGTAGAATCTAATATAACTTTTGCAATAACTAGCAACAGAAGAGAAATAACAAATTGCTGCAGTGACAGCTGAATAAAGGTAATGTTGATGGTTTGAGTATTGATCTCTGTTGAATATAGAAGTTCCTCTCTCTTCTATAGTTCAGTAACAGCTCACACTGCAGAAAGAGATGTGTTAAAAATGACACAACATGTGTAGTCCCTGAACACACTCACCACATGTGTTAAAATTCTACACATGCTGTGTCATTTTTAACACAAGAGTTGTGTCATCTCTTTTTGCAGTGTATTCTCAAAGACTTCGGTAAGGAGACAATAAAAATTAGATGTAAATACTTAAAATTTCCTGTCCCGCCAAAGGTGAAAGAAATGCAATTTAAAATTATGAGTAGGATTTATCCCCTAATGATTTCTTAAAACAGAGATTTAAAATGGATGTGAGGAAACTGTACACTGCAAAAGAGATGTGTTAAAAATGACACAACGTGTAGAATTTTTAACAGCGTGGTGAGTGTGTTCAGGGACTACACATGTTGTGTCATTTTTAACACCACTCTTTTTGCAGTGCAGCTCCTCCCTGTGTCTCTCTGTCTCCTTGTAGCTCTGTATTTTCACTTCTCCTAGTTACACTACTAAGGTAAAGTGATTCTTGACTACATGATGAAAACAATGTAGTTTAACAGTGTGTGACTCCCTCTGGTGGATGTTGTGGAGTATTGTGTTGTCTTTGCTCCAAAGGTTTTTGTACAGAGTTTTGGTGTTTCCTGTCACTGTTGGCTTCACAGCACAGTAGTACACAGCAGAGTCAGACACCTTAGCAGAGGAGATCTGAAGATCCACACAATACTTTTCTTCAGACAGTTTTAGTAGAGAACCTTGTGTCCAATGTCAGAGATTCTGCTTTTTTGTAATGTTCATCCCTGAGATGAATATGATGAACTCTGGTGGCTTTCCTGGATATTGTCGATACCAGAAGAAATAATCAGCACCAGTTGCTTGTTTGGAGTATTTGTAGGACAGAGTAACAGAGCTGCCTTCTAAACTGTTCTTTTCTGTCTCGACTGGAGTTAGTTCTTCACATCTGACACCTAAAAGGAAAAGATAACTGTTATTTCATGTTGTAAAAGACATAATGAATAATTCACGTTCGGATGGTATTAGGATTAAACTTCTGCATAAACTTGTTCATGCTTCATAATCTAACATACCTGTTAGAATGGAAAGAAACATCAGAGAAAACACACAATGCTGCAGTGACCACATGTTGAATAAAGGTAATGTTGATGGTTTGTGTATTGAACTCTGTTGAATATAGAAGTTCCTCTCTCTTCTATAGTTCAGTAACAGCTCAGCTCCTCCCTGAGTCTCTCCATCTCCTCGTAGCTCTGGATTTTCATTTCTCTCAGTTACACTACTAAGGTAAAGTGATTCTAGACTACATCAGGAAAACATATTCGAGTTTAACAGTGTGTGACTCCCTCTGGTGGATGTTGTGGAGTATTGTGTTGTCTTTGCTCCAAAGGTTTTTGTACAGAGTTTTGGTGTTTCCTGTCACTGTGGGCTTCACAGCACAGTAGTACACAGCAGAGTCAGACACTGCATCAGAGGAGATCTGCAGATCTATTTTGGTTTTATCCTCACTCACTGAAACAGACAGTCCAGATTTTGTTGCATTTTGCAATCCAAAGTGAAAGATCAGGAACTCTGGTGGTTTTCCTGGATATTGTCGATACCAGAAGAAATAATCACTACTAGTTGCTTGTTTGGAGTATCTGTAGGACAGAGTAACAGAGCTGCCTTCTAAACTGTTCTTTTCTGTCTCGACTGGAGTGAGTTCTTCACAGCTGATACCTGAAAGAAGAGAAAACTTTATTTCATGTTGTAAAAGACATAATGAATGATTCACATTCAGATGATATTGGGATTAAACTTCTGCATAAACTTGTTAAAGCTGCATAGTCTAACATACCTGATAGAATGGAAAGAAACATCAGAGAAAACACACAATGCTGCAGTGACAGCATGTTGAATAAAGGTAATGTTGATGGTTTGTGTATTGAACTCTGTTGAATATAGAAGTTCCTCTCTCTTCTATAGTTCAGTAACAGCTCAGCTCCTCCCTGAGTCTCTCCGTCTCCTCGTAGCTCTGTATTTTCTCTTCTCTGTTACTCTTCTAGGTAAAGGCAAAGAATTTCTAATAAGGGAAGAAGTTCCACTCTCTTGTTACTTCCGGCTTCTGAACTGGTTGCAGTTCCACCAGACTTCTATGGGGCTCACAGGCCAGTGCAGAACCTTTATTTATCCAGGTAAACTGTTTGAGAACAACTTCTCATTTACAAACATGACCTGGCCAAGAGGCTACAGAAATAAATGGTAACATACTCCACAACTATACATATACATGTCATACACATAACACACTATGGAGCTATACCCCTCAAAATCCACTTTTCTCAGGATATAATTTTTTGGCTAGTAATTTTAATGTTGCATTCGAAAGGGGAGGCAAAGAACATACCAACACGTTCTCATTCCATACCCGTAAAATAAGGATGTTTGGACAGTGGCTGTCAGCGTCTGATGCAACGAAAAGCCTTTCAAGCGTGTTTGTGTAACGCACTGGGAAGACGCCGCAGTTAGATAAGATTTAGCGTGTAGTATGTAAGGGAGAATTACTGCGGATGGGTCAAACACAGGACGTTCACCCGGAGAGACGGGTTCGCGTCCCGCTTGTCACGCCTGCTAGAGTCTCTTTTAGAGTCACTTTTTACTTTCCTCCCACGTGTCACGGAACCGTACTTTTTGTTCTAAAAAGCCTTTTAAAATGTCAATGACGTCATACGGCCAGAGATACTGCTTTTACGGCAAGCTCTGAGTCGCTTTCTTTTCTCTCGAGGCATCAACAACACAGCTGATAGGTTAGACTCTCCCCTGTTAATACAACACAGCTGATAGGTTAGACTCTCCCTGTTAATACAACACAGCTGATAGGTTAGACTCTCCCTGTTAATACAACACAGCTGATAGGTTAGACTCTCCCTGTTAATACAACACAGCTGATAGGTTAGACTCTCCCTGTTAATACAACACAGCTGATAGGTTAGACTCTCCCTGTTAATACAACACAGCTGATAGGTTAGACTCTCCCTGTTAATACAACACAGCTGATAGGTTAGACTCTCCCTGTTAATACAACACAGCTGATAGGTTAGACTCTCCCTGTTAATACAACACAGTTGATAGGTTAGACTCTCCCTGTTAATACAACACAGCTGATAGGTTAGTCTCTCTCTCTCCTTAATACAACACAGCTGATAGGTTAGTCTCTCCCTATTAATACAACACAGCTGATAGGTTAGACTCTCCCTGTTAATACAACACAGCTGATAGGTTAGGCTCTCCCTGTTAATACAACACAGCTGATACGTTAGACTCTCCCTGTTAATACAGCACAGCTGATAGGTTAGTCTCTGTTAATACAGCACAGCTGATAGGTTAGACTCTCCCTGTTAATACAACACAGCTGATAGGTTAGTCTCTCTCTGTTAATACAACACAGCTGATAGGTTAGACTCTCCCTGTTAATACAACACAGCTGATAGGTTAGTCTCTGTTAATACAGCACAGCTGATAGGTTAGACTCTCCCTGTTAATACAACACAGCTGATAGGGTAGTCTCTGTTAATACAACACAGCTGATAGGTTAGTTTCTCCCTGTTAATACTATACAGCCCGATAGGTTAGTCTCTCCCTGTTAATACAACACAGCTGATAGGTTAGTCTCTCTCTGTTAATACAACACAGCTGATAGGTTGGTCTCTCTCTGTTAATACAACACAGCTGATAGGTTAGACTCTCTCTGTTAATAGGCTCGTTTGAGATGAGCCAGATCTGCGCAGAATCGATCACCGGCACTTCGGCCCAATGCATGCCGGTTAGATTTGTGTCCGACTTGATCCCGACTTGCTCTGACGTCATGCACCCGTGGGCAACAATAATCTCACGAGACCAAGGCGGCGCAGTTCTGAGACGCAGGTAGCGCAGTTGCTTTTCACCAACTGCAAGAGCCAGGCGGACGGAGGTGGACCCAGGGCATGCTGGGAAACGCCGGCTTCTCAGCTGATCGAACAGCTGATTGGTTCAGAATCGACTCAACATGATGACGTTTTATATAAACTTTTTATTGATTTTTGAATCGGAGGGATTTTAACTCGCGATTGTCTGATTTAAAAGCTTATTCTGTACAAAACACATCTAGTGTGGCTGATAGTTATGTTTAGAAGTCAGAGAGACTAAATCTGTTCAGATTACGGATCACCTACAGTCTGTTGTTTATTAAAATCAGCAACAGATCGCATGTAGAGAAATTTTGACAGCTACTCTGTCATAATAAAACCAACTGGAGACTGTGTAGGAGCTGATATATGGGTCTGATAACATTTTATTAAACCGAATCGGACCCGAACGGATCACAGTGTTTGTGTCACTTCCTGTTCAGCCTGAAGGCTGCTGGAATCAGCTGGAAAACTGTCCGACTTGAGAGCGGACTTTTGTCCCCCGCTGCTGCCGCCTGCTCGTCTACTTTACAGGCGGACGGCGCAGTTCATCTCGTACGAGCCTAGTACAACACAGCTGATAGGTTAGTCTCTCCCTGTTAATACAACACAGCTGATAGGTTAAACTTTCCCTGTCAATACACATGCTGCTAGAAAGAGGTTTGCTAATGTTTGAAAGACCACGCCGAAATATTCAATCTGACATTCTGGCTCTGCTTCGCATGCCGTCCAGGCTGGAGCTCCGATCGTAATCAGTCCTTCACTGACCAATCAGCATTCATTAGCAGAATGCTAGCGTGTTATGGGCAACAACGACTCAACCTGTAAGAAATCAAAAGGACATAAGTACTGCGTTCATTCAACTTCGACCTATAATCCATGTTGAACTTGCTGTTATGGTTTCGGTGTTTTGCTTTGCATATTCTTTATTTCTGTTCCCTGTTGCGTTGATGTATTCTGGTCTGTGTATTTTGTGTTCCGGTTATTCCTGTCTTCTCTGTTATTCCTTGTGTTGCCTACTGGTTTGTCAAGTGTGTGTGTTTAGTTGATGTCATGTTTTTGTCTGTGTTCCTGTTTCCTGTTTTATTTTGATAGTCTGGTTTTCTGTCTTGTCTCGTCCAATTTACTTCCTGAGTGTTCCCGCCTTTGTTGATTGTCCTGCCCCGCCCTGATGTGTTTCACCTGATGTTACCACCTGTTCCTTGTTTGCTCCCTACCTCATGTATTTAACCTCTGTGAATCCCTTTTGTGTCTTGTCAGATCGTTTTGTAGCCATGTCCTTGTGTTTCCTCCCTGTGCCTTGTGCCTGCGTCAGTGTACTCCTGCCTATGTTTTTTCCGTCAGTTCATTTTTGTGAGTTTCCCAGTCTTTGTACTGCCGCTTTTTGTTTATATTAAATCCTCCACTTCAAATGTCCTCTTGCCTGCCTGCCTGCTCTCTCTGCATTTTGGGTCCTCAACGTCCCTCGCCCGCAACATAAAACGCAACAGGGAACAGAAATAAACAAAATGCAAAGCGAAGCACCAAAACCATAACACTTGCAAAAACTACAATCAAATCTGAGGTTTCTCAACGACAATCAGGCAAAAGAGACACATTTAGCTGTCTACCTCCATAGACTCCCATTCATTTTTCACTGGACGCGATCACCCCCAGTGGAACTCTGGTGGAACTGCAACCAAATTCGGTACAGTGGCGCTGAATAGGGAGTGGAACGGCTTTCCATAAACTGGCTTTGGTAAAGGTATTCCAGGCTACATCATATTGAAGTTTAACAGTGTGTGACTCTCTCTGGTGGATGTTGTGGAGTATTGTGTTGTCTTTGCTCCAAATGTTTTTTACAGAGTTGTTGGTGTTTCCTGTCA
This sequence comes from Perca fluviatilis, assembly GCF_010015445.1. Lineage (NCBI taxonomy): Eukaryota > Metazoa > Chordata > Actinopteri > Perciformes > Percidae > Perca > Perca fluviatilis. The sequence goes on along the minus strand of NC_053122.1, from coordinate 1,714,966 downwards.
CTGTGGGCTGCAGAGCACAGTAGTACACAGCAGAGTCAGACACTTCAGCAGAAGAGATCTACAGATCTATTTTGGTTTTACCCTCACTCACTGAAGCAGACAGTCGAGAGTTTGCAGCATTTTGCGTTGCATATTGAGAGATGAGAAATTCTGGTGGTTTTCCTGGATATTGTCGATACCAGAAGAAATAATCAGCACCAGTTGCTTGTTTGGAGTATCTCTAGGACAGAGTAACAGAGCTGCCTTGTAAACTGTTCTTCTTCGTCTCTATTGGAGTGAGTTCTTCACAGCTGACTCCTAAAGGAAGAGATAACTCTGTTAGACATAATACATGATTTACATTCAGATGTTATTGGAATAAAACCTTTTCAAACTGCATAATCTAATACACCTGTTAGAATGGAAAGACACAGGGTTTGTATTTTGCATTATTTCTTCTGATTCCAGATGAGAGATGAGCAGCAGAGAGCAGAAGCCAACAGGCAAGTGTTATTTACATACACTTCTGTTGTACTTACAAACTTTACAAGTTTGGTATCATTTCGGGCATTATAAGTGGGGTAACTTACGATATACATCACTGGATCCATTAGCCCCTCGCTAAGCTATTCAGCTGATAACGCTACTCTAGGCTAACTCTCCCAATGTTGCCACCGAGGTGAAAAAAGCTTCTGGGGGTGTTTGGCTCAAGGTCATGGTGCAAAGCACCCTAGGGTGAAATTACTCCGAACCATCACTTTAAGTGACACCGAGGATGAAGAATTCAATGGACTCATGTGAAATGAGATCGGGAGCTCGGTCAACTTGCTTCCGGTAACTTGCTTGTTGGACTCGCTGGCTTGTTATGTTAATTTAGCCTATTCAGGTTCCCAGGTATGTTCTTTATGCTATTGTGTAGCTGAATAACTGTCAATGTCATACGTTAACATACCGGACACCTATTCAGTTGTTGTTCTGTGTGCTAGTGTGTAGTTGAATAACTTGCCTTTCCAGATTAAATGTGTGTTCTTGGTCTTGGATTTTGTGAAATAAATTTCTACTTACAGTCCAGTGCGATTTATGTTTTATTATCCTCTTCATGGTGCATTTTTTGACTGATGTGACTTATACTCCAGAGTGACTTATAGTCAGGAAAATATGGCAGTAAAGTTAGTCACTTACTTTATGGATCGATAATCTGTAAATGCATGTGTGAAAGAGAAAATAAATGTTTGAATAAACATACCTTTATCTCAGATTCAAAACACACCAACTGGATCGCATAGAGTTGGAAGTCTTTTTCTTTTTTAAATGAAGGGAGTAACTTTACGTTGCCCCACGTTTTTGCTGCTATAGCGTCAGCGAATTGCAGCGGTAGTAGCCATTACTTTATAAGTCGATTGGTCATCTCATTTTGGGTGAACATCAAATTATGAATTAAGGAGGGAACCCACAGAACCTACAACAATAGACGTTAATGGCCAACGTAGAACCTCTGTAAATGAAATCATTCATCCTCGACTTACCATTCTTGGTGCCAACTATTAAATGAAGATTGAAGTTGTTGAATATCCATTTGTAATTTTTGACCCGCATGTTTTGCATATTGCAATCCATTATTTTTTGGCCACCACATAGTCTTTATATGTAAACAGAAATATCATAATTTCCAACTGCCACTCAGCCACATAACTTCACTTCTTCATGATTCTCTGTGATCTGTCAGGTTGGGATATGGTGGATCTGGGCAATGATGCATTCATGAAGTATCGCCTTGCTGGGAATTAATATCATTAGTTGATTCAAGAAATAAACGGAAATGAGTTTATTTGTCAAACTAAAATTATATATTTTTTTCCTCTTTCAGTTTGGGAAAAGGTATCAAGTCTTTAAAGTCAAAAGGCTCAAGTCCAAGTGAAGTCATGAGTCATTGGTGTTGAACTCCAAGTGGAGTTGCAAGTCTTTTCTTCTCGAGTAGTATCTAAAGTCATCAACTTAGGGCTGCGCCTCTGGTTAAAGGACTCTAAACATTTACATCACATTTAGCATATTTAAATTATTGTCATGAGTCTCAAAGATTGTATTGGAGAAGATGACAGGATGTTTGTTAAGTTACACTTAACAATAAAAAATAAAAAACTAGAGAAAAATGACTTTCTTGTCAAGTTCTTCTGTTGATGGTTTGTGTATTGATCTCTGTTGAATATAGAAGTTGCTCTCTCTTCTATAGTTCAGTAACAGCTCAGCTCCTCCCTGAGTCTCTCCGTCTCCCCGTAGCTCTGTATTTTCACTTCTCTCAGTTACACTTCTAGGACAATTATTGTGGACTACATCATATTAAGGTTTAACAGTGTATGACTCCCTCTGGTCGATGTTGAAGCTGACTTCTAAACTGTTCTTTTCTTTCTCAGCTGGAGTGAGTTCTTCATAAGATAGCTAAAGGAAGAGATAACTGTTATTTCATGTAGTAAAATACTCAATAAATGATTCACATTCAGATGTTATTGGAATAAGACTTTTTCATCCTGCATAATCTAACATATTTGTTAGAATGGAGAGAAAAAGAGAGAAAAGATAAATCACACAATGCTGCAGTGACAGCATGTTGAATAAAGGTAATGTTGATAGGTTGTGTATTGATCTCTGTTGAATATAGAAGTTCCTCTCTCTTCTATAGTTCAGTAACAGCTCAGCTCCTCCCTGAGGCTCTCCGTCTCCTCGTAGCTCTGTATTTTCACTTCTCTCAGTTACACTTCTAAGGTAAAGTGAATCTAGACTATATCATGAAAAATATTAAAGTTTAACAGTGTGTGATTCCCTCTGGTGGATGTTGTGGAGTATTGTGTTGTCTTTGCTCCAAACGTTTTTCTACAGAGTTTTGGTGTTTCCTGTCACTGTGGGCTGCAGAGCACAGTAGTACACAGCAGAGTCAGACAGCTGAAGCTTCTGGATCTTCAGTGGAAAGGTCTTATCCTTGATTGTTGCATTAACTCTCTCTTGCTCTTTAGAAATATCAGTTTTTACAGAGAAACACGGCAGCAGCATCTTTGGGTAATCATTTTCTTTTGTTTGTACCAGTACAAAGTGGGAGTTGGGTCACTGGTCTCAAATGTACAGCCAAGAGTAACTGTCTCTCCTTCAGTAGTAATTATATCTCCTGTTGGCTGGATCACTCTGTCTTCTCCTTTACACTCTGGGGAAGAAGAATATATGCAGAAGATGATATGAATGAATAAAAATGATTGATTAAAGGAGAACGATCAGTAGTTTTAAAGTTCATCTTGCCAGAGATTCAGACACAGATTTCCACTGACTGCTGTCTGATTTCAGATTATATCAAATAGAGTTATTAAGAAGGTATTACAACCCAACAAAAATGATCAGTTTTGCTTTTTTGTCAGTTACTTGTGAAAAGTGTTGAGAGAAGAAAGCTGTTTCTGTCCAGAACTCAACTGTTCAGAGATTTCTGCTCTGAACTGAAATTTATATAAATCTTTAGAAAATAATAAAACCATGTTGTTCTTTGCCCTTACCAAAGAAAAGAGCAGCAAGAATAATCCACAGCCAATGTTTCATCTCTACAACAAGGTTTAAATCAACAGGAGAAGCTAGCTGATGTTCAACATTCAGTCTGAGAATTGTTCTCTTCACAGCAGCACTTATTATTGACTGAATGGTTGAACACAGTGCAGAAGTAGTGCACCTCCTACTTGATAATGTTGCCCTCTAGTGGAGGTACAAAGTTCAGTACAACAGTGTAAAAAAGTCTTCCAGCAGCTTGTCAGTGTGTCAGCTTGTGTTTTTGCAAGAGACTGTGGGTTTGCTGTCACTGTGGGCTGCAGAGCACAGTAGTACACAGCAGAGTCAGACAGCTGAAGCTTCTGGATCTTCAGAGGAACCGATCTTAACTTGGGATTGTGTGTAGACGAAAATCTCTCCTTGAACTCGTCTGGTGTGTTCCCTTCATCCCATTGAATACGCGTCAAGAATGAATTTGGGGCGGTTGTTTCCATCCTGTTTATACCAGAAGAGATAATTATTAGTTGCACTGCTGTTATATTGACAGCCAAGTGTTACTGACTCTCCTTCAGTAGCAGTCACATGTCCTTCTGGTTGCAGCACGTTTCTTTTGTGCTCGGCATTCTGTAAAACAGCAACAAACAGAATCAGTGTGCTGTTAAAGAATAAAATCAATGTTGGATTGATATCAAAGAAACAGAGTTGTGTTCATACCAAGGCTCATAGCAGCCAGCAACACTGAGATGAACAGAGGCTTCATATCTGCAGTGTGGAGTAACTCTGAGCTACAGCAAGTATAAAGAAGGCTGTGATCTCTCTGTTTAGTTTTCATCAACACTAAGTTGGTGGATTAGAAGGAGGAACCTGATCACAGTGACAGGGCTCATTCACAGCCCTGGGTTATTCCCCCTACTGACAACTTTACACCTAAGGCGCTGACACATCAGGCCGATTATCGGCCGTGGGACAGTCTGGCCGAGGTCAGTGACTCAAATCTGTTCGGTTGTGCGTGTCGTCGTCCGTCTGGGGGCTGTCGGCGTTCATTTTGGCCCGAACTGACATGTTCAGTCGGCCGCAGGGGCCGCCCGGACTCACCAAATGGGGAGCGGAATGAGGTGACTAGAGTCTCTCAAAATCTGATGAAAATCTTTTAAACTGACCTTTGTTGATCTGAAATGAAGACAGATTTAGCAACTGCGTACCCTATTTCTCGCTTAAAAAATTTTCAAAAACATGTTTCAGTGAACTATTTTAGTACAATATGAGATCGTATTCTGAACGGCCGCCATGACAGTCTGGCTTTGATTTTCGGAGAAAACAAACCCATGTGACACGTTCGGTCAATCAGCTGCCTGTTTTCATTTCTTGGGCAACATTACAGATTACGCCATCTACTGTTATAGAGACGTATACGTCTCGTCTCATCTCTCTCGTCTTTTTGGTCTGTTCTGTGGCAGTCTTTTGGACCTCGCGCCGACTGATCATATCGACGGGGTTTTCTGTCAACGTCGGCCGTCCGGCTATATGTGTCTACACCTTAACACATTTTGTGCCTCTCTCCTTTCTTAGTGTAGCATGTCTTGTATGAAGTGGTCTTTGTAGTTTTCAGCTGACATGGTGCCTGTTTTACAGCAGGAGCAGATTTACATTGTTGTCAAACATATAAAAGGTAGTAAGTGGAGTTAACCTGTACATGCCTTTTAAGATTTCTTTCTAGAAAGTTTGAAAGTAAACTGAGACTTAATATTTCAACATGTAACATTTTATGCTCTTTTGAGAATTTTTCTTGAATGTAAAGTGAATGTAAAGTGACAGTTTAGTATATTTTGGTCCTCTGCAGCCGTTTGAGGTCAAATTCAAAGATGGTGGAGTTGTTGGAGAATCTTCTGTTTTCATGAAATTATTAAATTATTAAAATCTTCTGTGGTAAAAAATGTGATTCTACTGAGTTCTTCTGTGAATTATGATGTAATATTATGTAATATAAACAACCAGTGCTTTCAGTTGTATTAGTGTTTCAGTGTCTATTTGGGATGCAGAACAACATGTTGAACAATGGAAGGCGCTCATTGTGGCCTATCTATTTTCATTGTTTCTATCGGCAGTTGGTATGAACAGAACCAAAAGTTTAAGTCCGCTGGATTCCATAGTTACGTGTCTGCGACCGGCACAACATTTCCTACATTTTGACCAACCATGATGTATGAAGAGTGAAAACTGTAGTGGAGAGAGCAATTTGTTTGGAAAACTTTCAGAGAATTGTACTGCAGCTCCCCCCTCTGTCCTCCCCTCTAGCTCTCAACATTCTGTCCCATTACACACACATTGGAAAATCTGAAACGGTCTGCAAATGGGACGATACATAACCTGTAATTTGGTAGAAACTGTCCTTGATATCAAATTGCCCATTCAGCCCAATAAAGGATAAAGTCTTGTCTTCGGTTTAAACTTTTAATTATATTTCTACATTAAATTATGGCGATACAGTAAGGCCCCATAGAGGGGTTGTTTTGAGCTATGTTATGCAATTTCTCTAAGATTTCCCATCAAAGTCTATGGGGAATTTTAACATTGTGGGATAATGGCCCACATGGTATAAAGACGATTTAGTAGGTCAGTCAGTGTCCATTTATTTGGTGTCATGGTGTCTTGTGTTTGAATCATCATACAGTTGGTTTGTCATTGATGTGGATTTGCTGCTCATGTGAATCCTCTCCACAGTGTTACATTAGCAGCTGTAACCACAGGGACTCTGATAAAACTGGAATAATCAGACTCCATCTGATATGAAGCTGTGGTTTGAATACCACTTCCCTCCTCTTTGAAGAGTAGTCAGATATCTGTGTTCAGGTTTTTGTACAGCCTCTTCTACACTTTGTATCACTGTGTTTCTAGAGCACAGTAGTAGAGACCTGTGTCTGCCAGGGTTAGTGTCCTTATGATCAGTTCAGTTGATTTCCCTGGTGTTTTGGATTCATACCGATTATCTGGGATATATTCACCACTAATAGCTCCTTTCCAGAGTATAAACTAAGGTGCCTGAAGGTCAGAATGATGTCTGTACCAATGAAGGTCAGGATCACTAATCGTTGTCTCATACTTACATGTGAGTGTGACAGATTCTCCTTCTCTTTTACTGACTTCAATGTCTACAGGAAAAATTTTGTTTCCAGCTATTATTCCTGAAAAGTAGAGAAAATGAAGCCATTAGACTAACATTGTTCATGATGCTGAAAGGAGAAGACAGTGGAAAATGTCAAGTGTACATTGTTACTCTTGACAGAAACAATTCAGCTGTTCAGAGATTTCTGTTCTGAACTGCAGTTTAAATAAAACTTTAAAAAATAATAAAACCATGTTGATCTTTGTATCTTACCAAAGAAAAGAGCAGCAAGAATAATCCACAGCCAATGTTCCATCTCTACAACAAGGTTTAAATCAACAGGAGAAACTAGCTGATGTTCAACATTCAGTCTGACAATTGTACTCTTCACAGCGGTACTTATTATTGACTGAATGGTTGAACACAGTGCAGAAGTAGTGCACCTCCTACTTGGTAATGTCGCCCTCTAGAGGAGGTACAAAGTTCTGTACAAAAGTGTGGAAAAAAGTCTTCCAGCAGCTTGTCAGTGTGTCAGCTTTTGCTTTGTACAGAGACTGTGGGTTTGCTGTCACTGTGGGCCTCACAGCAAAGTAGTACAGTGCAGAGTCTGTCACTGCAGCAGAGGAGATCTGAAGAACCATTCTGGTTTATCTCCTCACTTACCGGAAACAGACAGTCCAGAGTATGTAGTTAGCATTATTTTTCCTGATTCCAGATGAGAAATGAGGAACTCTGGTTGCTTTCCTGAATATTGTCGATACCAGAAGAAATAATCAGCAGAACCTTTGGAGTATGTACAGGACAGAGTAACAGAGCTGCCTTCTACACTGTTCTCTTCTGTCTCAACTGGAGTGAGTTCTTCACAGCTGACACCTAAAGGAAGAGATAACTCTATTGTTTCATATTGTAAAAGACTTAATGAATGATTCCAATTTAGATGTTATTATATACTTTTCAAGCTGTATAACATACCTGTGAGGATGGAAAGAAACATCAGAGAAAACACACAATGCTGCTGCAGTGAAAGCATGTTGAATAAAGGTATTGTTGATGGTTTGTGTATTGAAGTCTTTGAATGTAGAAGTTCCTCTCTCTTCTATAGTTCAGTAACAGCTCAGCTCCTCCCTGAGTCTCTCCGTCTCCTCGTACCTCTCTATGTTCACTTCTCTCTGTTACACTAGTAAGGTAAAGTGATACTGCGCGCCATATTCAAGTTTAACAGTGTGGGATTCCCTCTAGTGGATGTTGTGGAGTATTGTGTTGTCTTTGCTCCAAAAGGATTTTGTAAGGAGTTTTTGTGTTTCCTGTCATTATGGGCTGCAGAACACAGTAGTACACAGCAGAGTCAGACACCTTAGCTGAGGGGATGCTCATTTTCATTTGTTTGTCCTCCACTTCAATCTTCAGTCAAGCAATTGGACTCAACATTCCTCCTGTTCCTAAATGAGAGGAAACTCTGGTGGTTTTCCTGGATGTTGTTGATACCAGAAGAAATAATCATCATATTTAGCTTGTTTGGATTATCTGTAGGACAGAGTAACAGAGCTGTCTTCTAAACTGCTCTTTTCTGTCTCGACTGGAGGCGTTCTTCACAGCTGACACCTAAAGGACGAGATCATTTCTCATTGCATTTTATAAAACTCATTGATTCAATTGAACAAATATATAAAAATATTGAAAGTAAAGATTTCCTCAATGCAGAATCTAACAAACTTGTTAGAATAATGAGAAACATCACAAAAAACAAAATGCTGTAGTGACAGCATGATGTATAAAGGTAATGGTGATGGTTTGTGTATTGAACTCTGTTGAAAATAGAAGTTCCTCTCTCTTCTTTAGTTCAGTAACAGCTCAGCTCCTCCCTGAATGTCTCCTCTTGTATCTTCACCTCTCTGGTATCCTTCCTCCGGTTAATCAGCCAGTTCTCATGGCAGTTCGTGTAAATGTGACGTTATTTGAATCTATTGATACGTGTTCACAGAGACGTTTTTGTCGGTTTTACGAATTTTCACCCTGGAGACCAGGGATTGCGTCCCGCGTGGTGGCTTTTGTTTCCGGGAGGGGGTGCGTCCCTGCGGTGTGGCGTTTTGTCCAGTGTGTTACTGTGGTGCGTCTCCGGCGTTTAAGGCGCCCCTTTCCCCGTAAGTTTTTTCCTAAACCCAACCTCCGCCATCCCATTATTGTGGTGCGCGCCCCCGCGCGGGCTGCCTCGCGGGCGCCTCCCGGCTTATGGAGCAACCTTTTCGGCCGCCTCCGGCGTCCTTCCCCGGGAAAATAACGTACATTTACACGTAAAAATGATAAAAACGTCTCCATGAACCGTACGTATGAATAGATTAAGAATATCGTGGACATTTACATGAACTGCCGTGAGACCGGGTTGGGTTAACACACTGGTGGTAATACTGTGTACCATTTTGTTATTTATCCTTCTAAACCAAGAGTTACCAACCTGATCTCACAGAATTCCGGGAAATGAACATGGCCCCTTATCTCAAAATCAGTGGCAGTTTCAAGGAATCACCAAAAATTCTGTGATGGGCCCACGGAAGACTTCCGTGGAAATGTACACGGCCCCTTAAGTTGAGGAAAAGGTTGAGGGTGGGCTTACGTTTCCATGACACACAGGACAACAATGGGAAGGTTGGGTTTAGGAACGTAACACGGGGACACCAGAGGCCTGTACTACGAAAGCAGGATTTGCGCGTTAACGAGGTAACTTCAGGTTCAACCCAGGGTTTTGTGTATCACGACGGTGGATCGGTTGTTACCGGGTTCACTCGCCGTGGTAACTCATGCTGAACACCTGACCTGGTCGGGAGCAGGTTAAATTGGAGATCAGAGATCAACCGGTGTTAAAAAGCTCCGCCTACTGACCAATCAATACTCGATTGATAACGGGCCACCGTTCTTAGAAGATCAGGCGGAGCTCGGTGCAGAGAGAGAGAGAGAGAGAGAGAGAGAGAGAGAGAGAGAGATGCGTCCATAAAAAGTTAAAACATTTAGAGACAACCCCGTTAACATTCCCCTGATTGGTATTTTTATGAAATATATATATTTTAATGGGAGGGAATTACATATTGGCTACTTGAGCCGGTGTCGCCAATGCGCATACGGTTTTGATTTATGTTTTTATATTTTCATTTGCTCTCACGCTCCCACTGCGAGGGTTGCGAACTGAAATAATAGGCTAAAGCAATGGCAGTTTATGGAAAGCACAAGTGTAATTATGGTCAGATCTTGGTCCTGACTGATGGGGAAGTGATATTGGAGTTGTGATTTAAACATCTACAGCGTCGGCTATTTATTTTTTTGCCATCTGTCTTCCTCTTTTAGGAAGCAGCGACTGTAGGCTATTGCGTTTTCCCCTGCAAAACCGAGTCTGTGTTCTTCATATTTATGTAGAATTATAATTTGCTCTTCTTATATATAGGAACATAAGCGTCTCTGGTAGATGTTTGCGATTGGTCGGGTGTGTGCGCAAAACACCGCCTCTTTGTGTGAACGGCGCCGCGCTGGATTGGGAAACCCTGAGTTGACTGAACTAGTTGATAACCAGCGCCGTAGTACAGGTTATGCGGGACCGCGGTTGTTAGGTTTGGTGAAGCCGGATTACTGAAAGAAATCCAGGACATGTTGATCTTGCTTCGTAGGACGGGCCTCTGGTTCCCTGGTCTCCTGGGTGAAAATCCTGTGTTGTTTGACCCATCCTCCACCCTTACCAACCTCCCTACGCGGTTTTTCGGCTTTCGTACTACTCTCTACCGTAAGTCGTTCCAAATACTACTGTGATGGAAGTTTACTTTGCAGCAGGAGTGGATTTTAGGAAATAGAAAAGTGAAACAAATAAAGAGAGTTGAAGACTAAACCAAGTTTGTTTTTTGTATTTTATTATTTATTTGCAAATATAGGAGTAACACAATTTCACAAAATGCACAGAGGCTCAGTGAAAAAGTCTCTTCAACGAGTCAACAGGAATACTGAGCTTAAATAAATCCTCAGAGTGACAGCACACACACACTTGGCTTACAATTAATCAAGACACTGTGGACATTCAGGAGCCCATTCGCCTCTAAACGTAAACCCAGCCGAGCTACAGCTGTAACGGTAGTACAGCCATGAAAGCAGCAAACAAACGAACAGGATCAACGGAGATAGATTCTACATGACATAAAAAACAGAAAACAGCATGTTTCTAACAGTTGCGTGACCAGAGACGTAACAACCCCCTGGTAAATATTGGAGATGTATTTGAAAGATGGAGACAGCTTAGAGCCCAAAAGGACGCAGAGTTGGCTTATTTCCTCCTGAACGGGTTAGCATTAGCTTCAGGCTAATTTATCACAGCTACTAGGGATGGGCATTTTTGTCATTTCAACATTTGTGTACTCACATTGAATTATATAGCTAGAGTACCGAGAAGGTTACTCGCAAAACAATTGAGACATAGCCAGTAAAGTGATCACGACTGGTCCTGACTAACGCCGCCATGCTAACCCTGTTAACTGCTAACGTTACCGGAGGACCAGGCAAGCAGCGCCCATGGCTGTTTACAGCGTAGTTCAGCGGCTGGAGCCGACAATGGTGAGTTATTTTAAGCCACGAGAGGGGGCTGTATATCAGAAAGAGAGGACTGTGAGTTTGCAGTGTGTTTAGCGATTGTTGCCATAATTCTAAGCCAATGAAGTGTGTTCCGTCGGCAAGGTAGTGGTATTTTTAGCGTTTCGTATTGTAATTCTAAGCCAAGGAAGTGTGCCTGACTGGCGGTGTGGAGAGGACAGTGAGGTTGTTGTGTTTTTAGCAGTTCATACTGTAATTTTAAGCCAAAAAGTGTGTCTGTCAGTTGGTTACAGAGCTCCGCCGTGAGCACAGGCCTTTATGACTGTCAATATATCCAGAATCTACCGAGCACTCCACTGTGCTGTGAAGTAATGTATGGCTATGTGAGAAAAGCGTCTAGCAACATTGTTGTGAATGCTGCGGTCTCAGCCTGGCAAACCTCCGTGTTCGAGTCTGGGGAGGAGGGGGGGGAAAACGACTCTCCAGTATTTTGAATTGGTAGTGCAGTAACTATTTTAACCGCTAGCTGCCAGTATTACATACAATATTACATATTGCACCTTTAATCAATTTTAGAAACACTTTATATGATAAAAACCAGTGGCCACTATTACTCGAATTTTAATGTTGAATTACAGATTGTCAGGAAAACTCAGATAATATCATCCAAAGACATGTAAACAGAGAATGAGGGGCCTAAGATTGAACCCTGTGGTACACCACAATAAATCAGCCTTAAAGGGGCACTATGCACCTTTTGGCCATTTCTTCGCTGTTTTCTGGCTTTTTGATATTTGTCAGCTCCTATGTTTACTTGTGTCTGACTCCTCACTTGGTCACTCTGCCGTTTCCTCTTTCTCTGTTCCTCCGACAATGCTTTCCTAGCTTTCTGATTCTTTTTGCCGGCTCAGCTATGAGTGATAGTGTGAAAAACTCCATCGCTACCATGTCCTTATAACTAGCCGGTTCCTGGATGTGTGCAGTGCCGTGAAGCAATTTGTTACATTGCGGGACCTGATATCAAGCTATGCTTCCTGACGCTGATGCCGAACCATATTGAAAAGTTGCAAGGGTGATTTTTACACTCACAGGCGCTTAGGGGAAGCGGATGACCACCATTCAACACGCAAAAAAATCATATAACCATTCCAATTACTCTGAAGCTGTTCAGTTAAGGTAAATTAATCTAAAGAAACGGCATAGTTCACCTTTAATAGAAAAACACAAACTTCTTTTTTAAAGATAAGAACAAAACTATGACCTGATTCTGTGATGCTAACTAGATTTTAAATAGAGCTCTGTTGGATGTCAGGGATTTGCTTGTTACAATCAGTTATGAGGTATTGATCATGAACATAATATCCCACACATTATATTCAGTTAATGTTGAAAAAACACTTTTCCTTTGATATTTAGTGCTTCATTTTCTGTTATTGCCACCTCTACAAAGAATCTAGACTGTATCATTACATAAAATGCAATGTTTAACAGTGTGTGACTCCCTCTAGTGGCCGTTGTGGAGTACTGTGTTGTCTTTGCTCCAAAGGTTTTTGTACAGAGTTTTGGTGTTTCCTGTCTCTGTGGGCTTCACAGCACAGTAGTACACAGCAGAGTCTGTCACTGCAGCAGAGGAGATCTGAAGAATAATTTTGGTTTTATCCTCACTTACATGAACAGACTGTCCAGATTTTGTTTCTTTTTGCGTCCCCAAGTGAAAGATGAGGAACTCTGGTGGTTTTCCTGGATGTTGTCGATACCAGAAGAATTGATCAGCAACAGTTGCTTGTTTGGAGTATCTGTAGGACAGAGTAACAGAGCTGCCTTCTAAACTGTTCTCTTCTGTTATTTGAGTGAGTTTTTGACAGCTGACACATAAAGGAAGAGAAAATTTCTCATAGCATTTTATAAAACTCATTGATTCAACAGATTAAGAAAATATTGCAATTCAAGTTTCCTCCAAGCAGAATCTAACATACATGTTAGAATAATGACAAACAGAAGAGAAAACACACAATACTGTAGTGACAGCATGTTGAATAAAGGTAATGTAGATGGTTTGTGTATTTAACTCAGTTGAATATAGAAGTTCCTCTCTCTTCTATAGTTCAGTAACAGCTTAGCTCCTCCCTGAGTCTCTCCTTCTCCTCTTAGATCTGTATCTTCACCTCTCTGTTATGCTTCCTCCAGTTAACAGACTAGTGGCAATATTTTGTACCATTTTTTTGTTTATCCTTCCAAAACAAGAATTACACAAACTTAGATGCAATGATGTAATGCTTGGATCATCACTTTCAGGGTTTCCAAACACAAGAAGGATGAAGAAGATGAAAAAAAATTTAATCACTAAATATCTTAGTAAAGTTTAATTTGACCTGATTCACAGAATTTGTGGAGGAAAATGAAATCTCAATTCAAGGCTTAATCGTTTTTAGAAACACTTTATATGATAAAAACAGTGGCCACAATTGCTGGACTTTAATGTTGAACTACAGATAGTCAGGAAAATGGAAATAATATCATCCAAGGACATGTAAACAGAGAATGAGGGGACCTAGGATTGAACCCTGTGGTACACCACAATAAATCAGCCTTAAGAGAAAAAACACAAACTTCTTTTATAATGATAAGAACAAAACTATGACCTGATTCTGTGATGATAACCAGAGTTGAAATTGAGCTCTGTTGGATGTCAGTGGATTTGCTGTTACAATCAGTTATGAGGTATTGTTCATGAACACAATATCACACAACACATCATTATCATCCTTATTGTTGAATAAAACACTGTTCTTTTCATCTTTAATGCTTCATTTTCCGTTATTGTGACCTCTACAAAGAATCTAGACCAGGGATCTTCAAGAGGTGGTCTTGGACCCTAGGGGGTCCTCAGAGTCAATGCAGGGAGACCACCAATTATTGTTAATTTTTAAAGTCTTTTCAAAAGTTAAATTCTTAACATGAATCCAACATATTATCAGCAGTCCTCACTGCTTACTGGCCTATAGGTAAGGTTGTTACTAAGGCCATCCACAGATACAGTTAATCCTAAGGATTGCCACTTGTATGTTTTACATTAAAACATTATTAATGAAATCATGCCACAATTATTATGGTAATAGCTTAGTATTCTATTGAAAAAAGGCTATAAGGGCTATAGGCCACCCCTAAAATGTATTGTGGGCCCAGTTTATTATGCAACTTAATTTTATACAATATATGTGGTAGGAGGTCTCTGCTCCGTCTCTCTTTTATTTAAGGGTCCTTGGCTTAAAAACATTGAAGACCCCTGATCTAGAATTCATCATTACATACTATTCAGTGTTTAAAAGTGTGTGACTCCCTCTGGTGGATGTTGTGGAGTATTGTGTTGTCTTTGCTCCAAAGGGTTTTGTACAGAGTTTTGGTGTTTCCTGTCACTGTGGGTTTCACAGCACAGTAGTACACAGCAGAGTCTGAAAGTTTAGCTGAGGAAATCTGCAGATCTATTTTGGTTTTATCCTCAATCACTGAAACAGACAGTCCAGATTTTGTTTCATTTTACGATCCGAAGTGAAAGATGAGGAACTCCGGTGTTTTTCCTGGTTATTGTCGATACTAGAAGAAATAATCAGCACCAGTTGCTTGTTTGGAGTATTTGAAGGACAGAGTAACAGAGCTGCCTTCTAAACTGTTGTTTTCTGTCTCGACGGGATTGAGTTCTTCACAGCTGACACCTAAAGGAAGAGATAACTCTGTTATTTCATGTTTTAAGTTGTAAAGCCTCAACAAATGTTTTACATTCAGAAAACATCGGAGTCAAACTTTTCGTAAACGTAGAATCTAACAAACCTTTTAAATAACTAGAAACAGAAGAGAAAACACACAATGCTGCAGTGACAGCATGTTGAATAAAGGTAATGTTATGGTTTGTGTATTTTTCAAATGTGTAACTTTGAACACCATCTAAAACCTGAACTGGATCTGTAAAATTTGGAAAATGTCTTTGTATTTCAGGATTTGTAATCAAAAATATAAGTACCTATGAGAGTGAAGCAGAACAGAATTACAGTGAGTTTTTCCATGTCTGCAGAGGTGAAATGCTGTTATTGAATGTTCGGGATGAATAAGTTTTGTGAGTTATTTTGTCTGATGTTCACAGCTGTAATCAAACAGTTCTCTGTCGTGAAGCCACCTCTGCAGTCAGTAGGAGGAGACTCAGATGTTGATTTAGTTTCATTCCTCCAAGGCTTCATCACAACTGTGTTTCATTAGTGAAAAGAATCCAGACTGTCTCATGAAATACACTGAAGTTTAACAGTGTGTGACTCCCTCTGGTGGATGTTGTGGAGTATTGTGTTGTCTTTGCTCCAAAGGTTTTTGTACAGAGTTTTGTTGTTTCCTGTCACTGTGGGCCTCAGAGCACAGTAGTACACAGCAGAGTCAGACAGCTGAACCTTCTGGATCTTCAGAGGAACTGATCTTATGCTGGAATTCAGTGTGGATGAAAATTTCTCCTTGTCCACCGTTTCCCCCGTTCCAACCTTAAAGCGGCTGAGAATGAATATGGGGCTGTTGTTTCCATCCTGTTTGTACCAGAAGAGATAATCATTAGTTGTACTGCTGTTATATTGACAGCCAAGTATAACTGCCTCTCCTTCAGTAGCAGTCACATCTCCTTTTGGTTGCAGCACGTTGTCTTTTGTGCTCTGCATTCTGTAAAACAGCAACAAACAGAATCAGTGTGCTGTTAAAGAATCATATCAATGTTGGATTGATATCAAAGAAACAGAGTTGTGTTCATACAAAGGCTCATAGCAGCCAGCAACACTGAGATGAACAGAGGCTTCATATCCGCAGTGTGGAGTAACTCTGAACTACAGCAAGTATAAAGAAGGCTGTGATCTCTCTGTTTAGTCTTCATCAACACTAAGTTGGTGGATTAGAAGGAGGAACCTGATCACAGTGACAGGGCTCATTCACAGCCCTGGGTTACCCCCTTCCTGACACCTTTACACACTAAACACATGTTGTGCCTCTCTCCTTTCTTACTGTAACATGTCTCGTATGAAGTGATCTTTGTAGTTTTCAGCTGACAGGGTTCCTGTTTTACAGCTGGTGCAGATTCACTTTGTTCTCGAACGTATAATAGGTGTTAATTGGAGTGAAACTGTACATGCCTTTTAATATTACTTTAGAGAAAGTTTGAAAGTAAACTGAGACTTAATATTTCAACATGTTATGTGTTATACTCTTTTCAGAATGTTTAAAGAATGTAAAGTGACAGTTTAGTATCTTTTGATCCTCTTCCTCTGTTTGAGGTCAAATTCAAGATGGTGAAGTTGTTGGGAAAGCTTCTGTTTTCATAAAATTCTTAAGTTAATAAAATCTTTGGCACTAAAAATTGTGATTCTACTGAGTTCTTCTGTGAATTATGATGTTATGGAATATAAACTACCAGTGATTTCAGTTTTATTAGTGTTTCAGTGTCTATTTGGGATGCAGATCAACATGTTAAACAATGGAAGGAGCTCATTGTGGCCTATGTATTTCCATTGTTTCTATCAGCAGTTGGTAAAAACAGAGCCAAAAGTTTAAGTCCGGTGGATTCCATAATTACTGTGTGACCAGCACAACATTTCCTACATTTTGACCAACATGATGTATGAAGAGTGAAAACTGTAGTGGAGAGAGCAATTTGTATTGTATTAATATCAGAGAATCGTACTGCAGCTCCCCCTCTGTCCTCCCGTCTGGCTCTCAACATTTTGTCCCACACACACACATTGGAACATCTGAAACGGTCTGAAAATGGGACAAAACATAACCTGTGATATGGTAGAAACTGTGTTTGATATCAGAATGCCCTTTCAGCCCAATAAAGGCCAGAGTCTTGTCTTCGGTTTAAACTTTTAATTATTTTTCTACACTAAAGTATGGTGATATAGTATGGTCACAATGAGGGGTTGTTTTGAGCTATGTTAAGTCATTTCCCAAAGATTTCCCATTAAAGTCTATGGGAAATTTTAACATCGTGGCCTACTGGCCCACAGGGTATGAAGGTAGGTAAGTCAGTGTCCATGTATTTGTTGTCATGGTGTCTTGTGTTTGAACCATCATACAGTTGGTTTGTCATTGATGTGGATTTGCTGCTCTTTGGATCCTCCCACAATGTTTCATTAGCAGCTGTAACCACAGGGACTCTGGTAAAACTGGAATAATCAGAATCCATCTGATATGAAGCTGTGGTTTGAATACCACTTCCCTCTTCTTTGAAGAGTAGTCAGATATCTGTGTTCAGGTTTTTGTACAGCCTCTTCTACACTTTGTATCACTGTGTTTCCAGAGCACAGTAGTAGAGACCTGTATCCACCAGGGTTAGTCTCTTTATGGTCAGTTCAGTTGTTTTCCCTGGTGTTTTGGATTCATATCGTGGATCTGGGATATATTCACCACTACTAGCTCTTTTCCAGAGTATAAACTGAGGTGCCTGAAGGTCAGAATGATGTCTGTACCCAGTAAAGTGTAGGACTATACGTTGTCTCATATTTGTATCTGAGTGTAACAGATTCTCCTTCTGTTTTACTGACTTCGTCTTCTATAGGAGAGATTTTGTCTCCAGCTATTTGTCCTGAAAAAGGAAAGTAGAGAAAATTAAGTCATTTGAATTCACATTGTTCATGAGGCTAAGAGGAGAAGACAGTGGAAAATATCAACTGTACAATGTTACTCTGGACAGAAACAGTTCAAATATTCAGAGATTTCTGCTATGAACTGAAGTTTATATAAATCTTTAGAAAAATAATAAAACCATGATGTTCTTTGTATCTTACCAAAGAGAAGAGCAGCAAGAATAATCCACAGCCAGTGTTTCATCTCTACAACAAGGTTTAAATCAACAGCAGAAACTAGTTGATGTTCAACATTCAGTCTGAGAATTGTTCTCTTCACAGCAGCACTTATTATTGACTGAATGGTTGAACACAGTGCAGAAGTAGTGCACCGCCTACTTGATAATGTCGCCCTCTAGTGGAGGTACAAAGATCAGTACAACAGTGTAGAAAACAAGTCATTTATCAACCTATTGTAGAAACCAGTGCAGATATGAGCGCAGAAATCATCTTACGACAGGCTTCACGTGTGATTCATGAAACGTTCGTATCACACCAATCAGAGCGTAAGAATGGTCGTACATTGATAAATGCAGCGGCTGGAAATGATCGTAATTTAAATATCATGCCCCAATATATTCTCGGTTTTGAGGCCTCGCCCCTGCCATTTACGACATGGTGAGACTTAATCTGCAGCACTTTTCAGAGGTGGAGATTGAAACCCTGATATCTCAGGTTAATTTGCACTAACGTGTGTACTATTTGCCAGCCTGAAAACTGGTATTAAAGGCTATAGAAAGAATGTTGGATGGAAAGAGATCACTGATGCGGTCAACAGTGTTGCCGTAGTAAATTGGACTCCAGCTGAAGTTTATTTAATTCATACACCCAGAGGTTAATTTGGGCCGGAGCGCACCGTAGCGCAGCTCCCCCTCCTCAGGTCCACAACACACCCTGCCGGTGCTCATCTCCGTCTCCTTCAGCATCAAACATTTTGCCGGGGGTTCAGCCCCAAATGTTTTGAGTTTAACCCCAAATGTATTTTGAAAAGTTAACTGACAAATATGAAACTGGACCGCTTCGAGTTTCCACTCTTGCTGTAAAGCTGCGCAGCTTCAGGTTTATGGATGCGCTCTGCCGGACATGCTGCGGCAAATGTGTCTCGTTTGAGCTCCGTGTATTTCTGCCATAAGTTTGGGTTTCCACCTCCGATGTTTAGCAGCGTATAGCCACTTCATTAAACGTCTCAAACGGGGCTCTGTGTTTCAAACAGGGCTCTGTGTCTGTCAGGAGGTCTGAGATCTACCGCATCAGCAGAGCAATCACGTAATTCACAGCAGACTACGGTGCAGGTAGCCTATAGATTAGGCTATTTTCTAAAATATAGTGACTTTATTCTCGTAATAGCCTATATTATAACTTTATTTTTTCACAAAATATCACGACTCCTTCAAATCTCAGAGAGCACAGATGGGATGAGTTATATTTTGAATGTGCCACAAGTTTTGGACATGAGCAGAAATCTTGCTCAATCATCTGAAATATTACAATCAAGAGGTTTATTAATAAATTAAATGAATAATGTATCACTGAGGTGAATAATTGTCATATGCACATTTACGGAGGTTGCTTCCCCAACAAAAGATGCAAAAAGGGAAGAATAAATGATGCTTAAGCTACATGTGTGCTGACTCAGATATAATTAGAAAAGTCAATCTAAAGGAGAATAAATAGATGAAAGCAATACAGAATTCCTGACAGCCTTACTGCAATATTTTCCATTATGTTGTTATATTTGGATTGTAGCCTAATGTTTTCCTTTACATAAAGATAAAGGTAGAAATAGGTGCATAAAAATTCACCAAAATGCAGAAAATGAAGTGTTTAATGCTAAAAACATTCTGGGGGAGGACCCCCAGACCCCCACATCATAAGTCACCAAACAAATCTGGAAGCAAAACCTTGGCCTTTGGGTTGCCAGGCCAGTTATGATTAGACCAAATGTTGGTGCCATCTAACAAACTGGAAGCTAAAATGAACATACACTGGCTATTAACAAGCTGGGCCAGCCAATCACTGTTGAAAAGGCTATAATAGGGGTTTCTGATTCTCTTAAATCAACATAATTTTCTTGTTTAAAAAGATGTTTACATATTTGCCAACCAATATTTTCAAACATGTTCAATTTCATACATTTTCCAAGGGTGAAATCCATTGCCTGCCTGTTAACATTAGCCTATAAAAGGGTAAAATAATAATAATAATAATAATAATAAAGTAAGTGAATTGTGAAGTATTTCTCTTTGTTTGAATAACTTATCAACCCTACCTTACACATTAATACTGGAAAAGAGCCCATTTGGTGTAAAAACACATTAAGTCATTTTACGTACGATTTTTGAATGACGACCATTCTCCGTAAATAAGGGCTCCCCCTCCCTACAAAAGCCAATTTAACCACTGCATACACCCTTGACATATGTATGCTATATTCCCTAATAGTAATACAGGCTTATATTGCAATCTCTTAGGCCTCTATGGTGTACCTATATTTAAATAAACACACAGTAGCTGAGTTTATGCAGTGTCTTTTATTTTACTCATGTTTTTTCATGAGTCAGAATGAGGCAACAGCGTTGAGGAAGAGTGCGTGTCCTCCGTCCCCGGTGCTGGACCACCACCCCGACCCTGTCTCCTCACAGCAGAGGGGCTGAAAAACAAGCCGAAATAACTTGGTCAATGGCAGAAATACAGTACAGGCCAAAAGTTTGGACACACTTTCTCATTCATTGCGTTTCGTTTTTATTTTCATGACTATTTACATTGTAGATTCTCACTGAAGGCATCAAAACTATGAATGAACACATATGGAATTATGTACTTAACAAAAAGTGTGAAATAACTGAAAACATGTCTTATATTTTAGATTCCTCAAAGTAGCCACCCTTTGCTTTTTTATTAATAAGGGAACAAATTCCACTAATTAACCCTGACAAGGCACACCTGTGAAGTGAAAACCATTTCAGGTGACTACCTCATGAAGCTCATTGAGAGAACACCAAGGGTTTGCAGAGTTATCCAAAAAGCAAAGGGTGGCTACTTTGAAAATCTAAAATATAAGACATGTTTTCAGTTATTCCACACTTTGTTAAGTACATAATTCCATATGTGTTCATTCATAGTTTTGATGCTCTTTATTGAGAATCTACAATGTAAATAGTCATGAAAATAAAGAAACGCATTGAATGAGAAGGTGTGTCCAAACTTTTGGCCTGTACTGTACGTCGTTCACTTGTGGCCATCAATGACACTTTAAAAGAGAAACGAAAACCCTGAAGAATAAATAAAAATGTTGTGCATCGTCATGTTTCCTGTGTTGAGTATCATTGCCAAACATAACACTATTCCTTTGTAAACAGCATAATACTAGTTGTACATTATATATTTTATACCAGATTTTATCACATTTTGCCACAACTTTCCCTCCTTTGTGACTATAGAGTCACACTTCCTAGATAAAATCTGTCCTATTGACGGGTTCATTACCACAGTATACCCACTTGGTGTTTTGTACCACAGTGACTGTTTCGTGATTATCAAACATTAACAAAAGAGAGTTTCATCAACAGATGTTAATTCCTGGCATAATCCACACCTCTTTACTTTTGTTTGGAATTCAGTGTAATGGAGGTTGCATCATACATAATCTCTCCAATGAGTTGGCTGCATAAGACATTATATTCAAATAATATTGCAAAAGCTGTTTTTGGTGCTAACATAGTTCAAGCAAGCATAAACAACAATTAAAGCTCACGGCAGCGATGGACGGGCCCTCGCTTCCGGAGCGTCCCGGATTACCGGGCGGCGCCGTCCCTGCGACCGTGCATTCGCGGGACTCAGACGCCACAAATCGTCACCAATGAAAAGGGAACTCCCCCGAAGGTTCAACGATACCTCAAACAAGACTCTACGTCCACGGTTCATTAGGTGTGAAAAGGGGCTTGGCTAAAGCATAGGGGGCGGTTCAAACCATCACCAATTAAAAGGAACTCTCTGCTGAGTTCAATGATACCTTACACAAGACTCTACCTTAGATGGGTCAGCATGTATGGAAGGGGCGTGAGCTTGAACATAGGGGGCGGGCCAAACAATTACCAATGAAGAAGGAAGTCTCTACTGAGTTCAACGATACCTCACACAAGACTCCGTCATACGGTTCATCAGCTGTGAAAGGGGCGTGGCTAAAGCATAGGGGCGGGCCAAACCATCACCAATGAATAAGAAAGTCTCTTCTGAGTTCGAAAAGTTTTTCTTTTAATAACTTTTCATCGTTAAGGTGTTGGGATGGTACAGACCAAGTTTGAAGTCCATCGGATGAAATCTCTAGGAGGAGTTCGTTAAAGTTATAGAACCTCGACTTTTAGGCCTACTTCCTGTTGCCACTAGGGGGCGCTATGACTTTAAGTAAATATCGGCCTTTATTTGTCCTCAGGGTTGGACTCTTATCAATCCTGAAAAGTTTCGAGGTAATCGGACAATGTACACTCGAGAGTTACACCCACTTCCTGTTTCGGCGCGGCAAACGCAAAATGGCGCGCCCGCCCACTGCCCGCGCACTATGACGAAAAGTTTTTCTTTTAACAACTTTTCATCTTTAACATCTTAAGATGGTACAGACCAAGTTTGAAGTTGATCGGATCAAATCTCTAGGAGGAGTTTGTTAAAGTACGACGTGGAAATGGACAAAATCGCACTAATTTCGAACTTTCAATTCAAAATGGCGGACTTCCTGTTTGGTTTAGGGTATGGCTCTAATGACGTTTTTTGTACATCTTGACATGTTACATACAGTGCCTTGCGAAAATATTCGGCCCCCTTGAACTTTTTGACCTTTTGCCACATTTCAGGCCTCAAACATAAAGATATAAAACTGTAATTTTTTGTGAAGAATCAACAACAAGTGGGACCCAATTATGAAGTGGAACGAAATTCATTGGCTATTTCAAACTTTTTAACAAATAAAAACTGAAAAAGTGGGCGTGCAAAATTATTCAGCCCCTTTACTTTCAGTGCAGCAAACTCTCCAGAAGTTCAGTGAGGATCTCTGAATGATCCAATGTTGACCTAAATGACTAATGATGATAAATAGAATCCAGCTGTGTGTAATCAAGTCTCCGTATAAATGCACCTGCTCTGTGATAGTCTCAGAGGTCCGTGTAAAGCAGAGAGCATCATGAAGAACAAGGAACACACCAGGCAGGTCCGAGATACTGTTGTGGAGAGTTTAAAGCCGGATTTGGATACAAAAAGATTTCCCAAGCTTTAAACATCCCAAGGAGCATTGTGCAAGCGATAATATTGAAATGGAAGGAGTATCAGACCACTACAAATCTACGAAGACCCGGCCGTCCCTCTAAACTTTCAGCTCATACAATGAGAAGACTGATCAGAGAGGCAGCCAAGAGGCCCATGATCACTCTGGATGAACTGCAGAGATCTACAGCTGAGGTGTGAGACTCTGTCCATAGGACAACAATCAGTCGTATACTGCACAAATCTGGCCTTTATGGAAGAGTGGCAAGAAGAAAGCCATTTCTTAAAGATATCCATAAAAAGTGTCGTTTAAAGTTTGCCAAAAGCCACCTGGGAGACACACCAAACATGTGGAAGAAGGTGCTGTGGTCAGATGAAACCAAAATCGAACTTTTTGGCAACAATGCAAAACGTTATGTGCAGCGTAAAAGCAACACAGCTCATCACCCTGAACACACCATCCCCACTGTCAAACATGGTGGTGGCAGCATCATGGTTTTTACCTGCTTTTCTTCAGCAGGGACAGGGAAGATGGTTAAAATTGATGGGAAAGATGGATGGAGCCAAATACAGGACCATTCTGGAAGAAAACCTGATGGAGTCTGCAAAAGACCTGAGACTGGGACCGAGGATTTGTCTTCCAACAAGACAATGATCCAAAACATAAAGCAAAATCTACAATGGAATGGTTCACAAATAAACATATCCAGGTGTTAGAATGGCCAAGTCAAAGTCCAGACCTGAATCCAATCGAGAATCTGTGGAAAGAACTGAAAACTGCTGTTCACAAACGCTCTCCATCCAACCTCACTGAGCTCGAGCTGTTTTGCAAGGAAGAATGGGCAAAAATGTCAGTCTCCGATGTGCAAAACTGATAGAGATATACACCAAGCGACTTACAGCTGTAATCGCAGCAAAAGGTGGCGCTACAAAGTATTAACTTAAGGGGGCTGAATAATTTTGCAGCCCAATATTTCCAGTTTTTTATTTGTTTAAAAGGTTTGAAATATCCAATAAATTTCGTTCCACTTCATGATTGTGTCCCACTTGTTGTTGATTCTTCACAAAAATTACAGTTTTATATCTTTATGTTTGAGGCCTGAAATGTGGCAAAAGGTCGAAACGTTCAAAGGGGCGAATACTTTCGCAAGGCACTGTATGTGTACCAAGTTTCGTGAGTCTACATTAAACGCTGCAGGGGCTCAATTTTCTTAACTTTCAAGGGGGGCTAGCGAGCCATTTTTGTGCGCCTATTCCGAAACCCTTAAAATACGTAACTTTTCACCAGACTTGATGCGACCGCCAAATTTGGTGAGTTTTTGAATATAAGGCCCTCAAAAAGCCAATTCATTTGACGGGAAAAGAATAGAAAGAAAGAATAATAATTCCTTCAGTTTCAATAGGGCCGCCCCGCTGTCGGCGCCGGGCCCTAAATATCCTTGTCTCATTCATATAGCCCCCAGTTGTGCTGGACACTGCTCTCTGGGCACCGGGTCATCTGGCTCCATCAGTACATTTAGGGCACCCAGTTTTCCCTGCGATGTTGTGCAGAACCCCACAGGCTAAAACAATGTTGCAGACTTTTTCTGCCATGTATAGTAGGGTCCCCCCATGTGATACAGGACAGAGCCATCTGCCCTTAATCAATCCGATGGAGTGCTCCACCGTGGCACATGCACGCATTAGTGCACTGGTTGTACTGGCACATAGAGGTCTTCTAAAAGAGCCAGATCTGCCATTGCTGAGAAGATATCAACTGATGACTTCTCCTTCTCCTGTTAAACTGATTATATGCTGCAGTCCACACTGACTCGAAAACTTGTGCATACAAGTTCAGCCCAGACAAGAGATTTTATCGCAGCCTACACTCATGTTCAAATTTTTAAATGCAGAGCTTTACGTAGGAATCTGTTTTAGGTCATACGGAAGTTTCATAAATGAGGGCCTGTGGGTTTCCTGTCTCTGTGGGCCTTGCAGCACAGTAGTACAGAGCAGAGTCTGTCACTGCAGCAGAGGAGATCTGAAAATCCATTTTGGTTTTATCCTCACTCACTGAAACAGATAGTCCAGAGTTTGTTTCATTTTGCATTCCAGCGTGAAAGATGAGGAACTCTCATGGTTTTCCTGGATATTGTCGATACCAGACAAATTGATTATCAAATTTAGCTTGTTTGGAGTATCTGTAGGACAGAGTAAAAAAGCTGCCTTCTAAACTGTGTTATTTTATATATATATATATATATATATATATATCATGTAGTAAAAGACTCATTAAACAATTCACATTCAGATGATATTGGAATAAAACGTTTTCATGCTGCATAAACTAACATACCTGTTAGAATGGAAAGAAACAGCAGAGAAAACACAATGCAACAGTGACAGCATGTTGAATAAAGGTAATGTTGATGGTTTGTGTATCGATCTCTGTTGAATATAGAAGTTCCTCTCTCTTCTATAGCTCAGTAACAGCTCAGCTCCTCCCTGAGTCTCTCCGTCTCATCGTGGCTCTGTATTTTCACTTCTCTCTGTTACACTTCTAAGGTAAAGTGATTCTAGACTACATGATGAAAAATATGTAGTTTAACAGTGTGTGTCTCCCTCTAGTGGACGTTTTGGAGTATTGGGTTGTCTTTGCTCCAAAGATTTTTGTACAGAGATTTGGTGTTTCCTGTCACTGTGGGCCTCAGAGCACAGTAGTACACAGCAGAGTCAGACAGCTGAAGCTTCTGGATCTTCAGAGGAACTGATGTCTTGTTGATTGTAGCATAAAATCTGTCTTTCTGGAAATCTGGAGCATTATCTTTTGAGTTTGAGTAATGCTTCACCATGTACTTTGGGAAATCATTTTCTTCTTGTTTTTAGCAGAATAAAGTAGGATATGTGTCACTGGTCTCGTATGTTCAGTCAAGAGTAACTGTCTCTCCTTCAGTAGTAATGACATCTCCTGCTGGCTGGGTCACACTGTCTTCTCCTTTACACTCTGGTGAAGATGAGAACATGCAGAAGAATAGATGAAACAATAAAGTTGATTGGTTAAAGGAGAAAAATCAGTAGTTTAAATAGTTACCTAGCCAGAGAGTCAGAATCAGGATGTTAGTCAGCCAGTGTTTCATGTCTGCAGTGAGAGGGGAGAGAAGAGGAAGAGCATTGATACTCTGATGGATCTGGGCCTTCACATCATTGGTCCTTCCTCTTTATCTTCTGTTAAAGATCTCTCAACAATTTTAAATTGTCTTGAGGTTTAACAGTGTGTGACTCCCCTCTAGTGGACGTTGTGGAGTATTATGTTGTCTTTGCTCCAAAGGTTTTGTACAGAGTTTTGGTGTTTCCTGTCACTGTGGGCCTCAGAGCACAGTAGTACACAGCAGAGTCAGATACTTCAGCAGAGGAGATCTGCAGATCAACTTGATTTCTCTCCTCATTCAGTCTAGCAGTCAGTCGAGGGTGAGGAGGTTTTGCTTCCACTACTGAAGGAGATGTTGTATCAGTGATCAGGAGAAGGAACTGAGGAGCTGATCCAGGATCCTGTCGATACCACTGGAGATTTTGAGCTTTAACTGAATAGGTACAGGACAGAGTAACATTAGGGCCCTCTGATGAAAACACTTCAGCACTGCTGGCAGTAATATCATCTTCCATCGTGTTACCTAGTGAGGAAAACAACATGTTAGATTTACACTTCTGTTCCAAAGTCACAGATCCAACATTTCAAAAACATCACTCTTACAATTTTTAAGTACAGCAAATTATGCTGTTAACGATTTATTATTCAGTTATTAGTGATAAAGTGATGACATCAGGTGTATTTTTGAAATGTTTAAATTTGAACTCCATCTAAAGTCTGAACTGGATCTGTAAAACTTTGAAAATGTCTTTGTATTTCAGGATTCATAATCAAAACATACATACCTATGAGAGTGAAGCAGAACAGAATTACAGTGAGTTTTTCCATGTCTGCAGAGGTGAAATGCTGTTTTTGAATGTTCAGGATGAATAAGTTTTGTGAGTTGTTTGGTCTGATGTTCACAGCTGGAATAATACAGTTCTCTGTGATGAAGCCACCTCTGCAGTCAGTAGGAGGAGAATCAACTGTGTTTCATGAGTAAAAAGAATCCAGACTGGCTCATAAAATAAACTGAAGTTTAACAGTGTGTGACTCCCTCTGGTGGATGTTGTGGAGTATTGTGTTGTCTTTGCTCCAAAGGTTTTTGTACAGAGTTTTGGTGTTTCCTGTCACTGTGAGCTGCAGAGCACAGTAGTACACAGCAGAGTCAGACAGCTGAAGCTTCTGGATCTTCAGAGGAACTGATGTCTTGTTGATTGTAGCATCAAATCTGTCTTTCTGGAACTCTGGAGCATTATCTTTTGAGTTTGAGTAATGCTTCACCATGTACTTTGGGAAATCATTTTCTTCTTGTTTTTAGCAGAATAAAGTAGGATATGTGTCACTGGTCTCGTATGTTCAGTCAAGAGTAACTGTCTCTCTTTCAGTAGTAATGACATCTCCTGTTGACTGGATCACTCTTTCTTCTCCTTTACACTCTGGGGAAGAAGAGAACATGCAGAGGAAGAGATGAATTAATGAATATGACTGATTAAAGTTGAACAATCAATAGTTTAAAGGATTACCTAGCCAGAGAGTCAGAATCAGGATGTTTTTCAGCCAGTGTTTCATGTCTGCAGTGAGAGGGGAGGAGAGAGAGGAAGAGAATTGATACTCTGATGGATCTGGGCCTTCACATCATTGGTCATTCCTCTTTATCATCTGTTGAGGACAGAGGTGGGACCAAGTCACTGTTTTGCAAGTCACAAGTGTCAAGTCTTTGCACTGAAGTCCCAAGTCAAGACAAGGATGTGCCGAGTGAAGTCCTAAGTCAAGTTCCAATTCCTTAACTTTGTGTTTTGAGTCCTAAACAAATCATGAAGCAATCTTCACCAAATGTAGACAACAGAGTTATAATGAATTACATTTATCCAAATCATGAATGCCTTTTCAAACATGTATTCATTTTTTATACCAGGTTTTTATCAAGTGCTACTGAACTTATTAACTATGACTCTGCACTCTCATACTTTCATAATGTTTTATGCCGAAATGAAATAAAAAGATAAATGTAAAAGAAGAACAAAAACAATGATATTGTGGCAGTCACAAATAGGTCCTAGAGTTCTAGGGTTACTGCCATATTTTCCGGACTATAAGTCACTCTTTTTTTCATAGTTTGGCTGGTCCTGCAACTTATAGTCAGGTGACTTATATATCAAAATGTATATAATTTAACATATTTTTAAATGTTAATTCATGCTGACTGATGTGAACCGAAGAGTAAACATTACCGTCTACAGCCGCAAGAGGGCGCTCTAGGTTTTTGACAACTATATGCTGCTCCCGAAGCGACACCGAGGATGAAGAATTCAATGGATTCATGTGAAATGAGATCGGGAGCTCGGTGAACTTGCTTCCCGGTAACTTGCTTGTTGGACTTGCTGGCTTGTTATGTTAATTTAGCCTATTCAGTCTCCCAGGTATGTTCTTTATGCTATTGTGTAGCTGAATAACTGTCAATGTCATACGTTAACATACCGGACACCTATTCAGTTGTTGTTCTGTGTGCTAGTGTGTAGTTGAATAACTTGCCTTTCCAGATTAAATGTGTGTTCTTGGTCTTGGATTTTGTGAAAAAAAATGTCTAAATGAATGCGATTTATAGTCCAGTGCAACTTATCTTTTTTTCCTCTTCATGGTGCATTTTTTGACTGATGTGACTTATACTCCAGAGTGACTTATAGTCAGGAAAATATGGCAGTAAAGTTAGTCACTTACTTTATGGATCGATAATCTGTAAATGCATGTGTGAAAGAGAAAATAAATGTTTGAATAAACATACCTTTATCTCAGATTCAAAACACACCAACTGGATCACATAGAGTCGGAAATCTTTTTCTTTTTTTAAATGAAGGGAGTAACTTTACGATACGTTTGCTGCTATAACGTCAGCAGATTGCAGCACGTAGCCATTTCATTTATAAGTCGATTGGTCATCTCATTTTGGGTGAACATCAACTCATGAATTATGGAGGTAACCCACAGAGCCCCCAACAATAGACGTTAATGGCCAACGTAGCACCTCTGTTAATGAAATGATTCAGCCTCGACTTACTGTTCTTCGTGCCGCTTCAACTATTAAATGAAGTTTGTATCCATTTGTAATTTTTGACCCGCATGTTTTGCATATTGCAATCCATTATTTTTTGGCCACCACATAGTCTTTATATGTAAACAGAAATATCATAATTTCCAACTGCCACTCAGCCACATAACTTCACTTCTTCATGATTCTCTGTGATCTGTCAGGTTGGGATATGGTGGATCTGGGCAATGATGCATTCATGAAGTATCGCCTTGCTGGGAATTAATATCATTAGTTGATTCAAGAAATAAACGGAAATGAGTTTATTTGTCAAACTAAAATTATATATTTTTTTCCTCTTTCAGTTTGGGAAAAGGTATCAAGTCTTTAAAGTCAAAAGGCTCAAGTCCAAGTGAAGTCATGAGTCATTGGTGTTGAACTCCAAGTGGAGTTGCAAGTCTTTTCTTCTCGAGTATATGTCTAAAGTTATCAAATTTTTGACTCAATTCTGCACCTCTGGTTAAGGGACAGTAAACATTTACATCACATTTAGCATATTTAAATTCTTGTCATGAGTCTCAAAGATTGTATTGGAGAAGACAACAGGATGCTGTTAAGTAACACTTACCAACAATTAAAAATACAAACTGTAGAGAAAAATAACATTCTTGTCAAGTTCTTCTGTCTAAACAAGAGTTAAGATTCACAACAACAATGAACTGGACTACATCTTTTTCATGAAGTTGTAAGCAGGAATAATCAGTGTAAACAATGAAATATTGGGGACAAGATGGCGCAAGTGGATATGACATGTACATTTGGTGTGGGAGATCCGGGTTTGATTCCCACTGTGCTACATCAACCAATGTGTCCCTGAGCAAGACACTTAACCCCTAGTAGCTCCAGAAGCGGCGGCACCCTGACATATAAAGCAATTGTAAGTCGCTTTGGATAAAAGTGTCAGCTAAATTACATGTAATCTAATTGCATTTTTTCAGAGATTTATGTTCTCAGTGTCCACTTGATGGCACTGTTGTTCAATAAAAGGAGGAGCTGAAGTGTGTATATGTTCAGTGAGGAGCTGTCAGGTTTTGTACAGAGACTGTGGGTTTGCTGTCACTGTGGGCCTCACAGCACAGTAGTACACAGCAGAGTCTGTCACTGCAGCAGAGGAGATCTGAAGAACCATATAGGTTTTATCCTCACTCACTGAAACAGACAGTCCAGACTTTGTTTCATCTTGTGTTACAGAATGAAAGATGAGAAAATCTGGTGGTTTTCCTGGATATTGTCGATACCAGAAGAAGTAATCAGTATATTCAGCTTGTTTGGAGAATCTGTAGGACAGAGTAACAGAGCTGCCTTCTAAACTGTTCTTTCTGTCTCGACTGGAGTGAGTTCATCACAGCTGATACCTAAAGGAAGATATAACTGTTATTTCATGTAGAAACAGAGTCAATTAAGGATTCACATTCAGATGTTATTGGAAAAGTTTTCATGCTGCATAATCTAACCTACCTGTGAGGATGGAGAGAAGCATCAGATAAAACACACAATGCTGCAGTGACAGCATGTTGAATAAAGGTAATGTTGATGGTTTGTGTATTGATCTCTGTTGAATATAGAATTTCCTCTCTCTTCTATAGTTCAGTAACAGCTCAGCTCCTCCCTGAGTCTCTCTGTAAAGTGATTCTACATCATGAAAAATTGTTGAAGTTTAACAGTGTGTGACTCCCTCTGGTGGATGTTGTGGTGTATTGTGTTGTGCTTTGCTCCAAAGATTTTTGTACAGAGTTTTGGTGTTTCCTGTCACTGTGGGCCTCACAGCACAGTAGTACACAGCAGAGTCAGACAGCTGAAGCTTCTGGATCTTCAGTGGAAAGGACTTATCCTTGATTGTTGCATCAACTCTCTCTTGCGCTTTAGAATTATCAGTTTTTACGCACGTTGCGCAGCATCTTTGGGTAATCATTTTCTTCTTGTTTGTACCAGAACAATTTGGGAAATGTGTCACTGGTCTCAAATGTACAGTCAAGAGTAACTGTCTCTCCTTCAGTAGTAATGACATCTCCTGATGGCTGGATCACTCTGTCTTCTCCTTTACACTCTGGGGAAGAAGAGAACATGCAGAGGAGGAGATGAATCAATAAATATGATTGATTAAAGGAGAACAATCAGTATGATTAAATAGTTACCTAGCCAGAGAGTCAGAATCAGGATGTTTGTCAGCCAGTGTTTCATGTCAGCAGTGAGAAGGGAGGAGAGAGAGAAAGAAGAGCATTGATACTCTGATGGATCTGGGCCTTCACATCATTGGTCTTCCTCTTTATCTTCTGTTGAGGATATCTCAACAATTTGTCATCGTTCTTGAGGTTTAACAGTGTGTGATTCCCTCTAGTGGATGTTGTGGAGTATTGTATTTGTTGTCTTTGCTCCAAAGGTTTTTGTACAGAGTTTTGGTGTTTCCTGTCACTGTGGGCTGCAGAGCACAGTAGTACACAGCAGAGTCAGTTACTTCAGCAGAGGAGATCTGCAGATCAATTTCATTTCTCTCATCATTCAGTTTAGCTTTCAGTCGAGGTTGAGGGGTTTTGCATCCTTTACTGAAGGTGGTTTTTGTATCAGTGATCAGGAGAAGGAACTTAGTAGCTGATCCAGGATCCTGTCGATACCACTGGAGATTATCAGCTTTAACTGAATAGGTACAGGACAGAGTAACACTACGGCCCTCTGATGAAAACATTTCAGCACTGCTGGCAGTAATATCATCTTCCATCGTGTTACCTAGTGAGGAAAACAACATGTTATCTAACATCTAACAGATCTACCATTTGAAAAACATCACACTTATTAGTGATAAAGTGATGACATCTAGATTTGTATTTTGGAATGTGTAACTTTGAATTCCATCTAAAATCTGAAGTGGATCTGTAAAACTTTGAAAATGTCTTTGTATTTCAGGATGTATAATCATAAACATACGTACCTATGAGAGTGAAGCAGAAGAGAATTACAGTGAGTGTTTCCATGTCTGCAGAGGTGAAATGCTGTTTTTGAAGGTTCAGGATGAAGAAGTTTTGTGAGTTGTTTGGTCTGATGTTCACAGCTGGAATCAAACAGTTCTCTGTGATGAAGCCACCTCTGCAGTCAGTAGGAGGAGACTCAGATGTTGAATTAGTTTCATTTATTCAAGTCTTCATCACAACTGTGTTTCATTAGTGAAAATAATCCAGACTGTCTCATGAAATACACTGAAGTTTAACAGTGTATGACTCCCTCTGGTGGATGTTGTGGAGTATTGTGTTGTCTTTGCTCCAGAGGTTTTGTACAGAGTTTTGGTGTTTCCTGTCACTGTGGGCCTCAGAGCACAGTAGTACACAGCAGAGTTAGAAAGTTTAGCTGAGGAGATCTGCAGATGAATTTTGGTTTTATTCTCAGTCGCTGAAACAAACAGTCCAGATTTTGTTGCATTTTGCGGATCCAAAGTGAAAGATGATGAACTCTGGTGGTTTTCCTGGATATTGTCTATACCAGAAGAAATAATCACTACTAGTTGCTTGTTTGGAGTATTTGTAGGACAGAGCAACAGAGCTGTATCTAAACTGTTCACGTCTTTCTCTACTGGAGTGAGTTCTTCACAGCTGATACCTGAAGGAAGAGATAACTCTGTTATTTCATTGTAAAACACATAATGAATGATTCACATTCAGATGATATTGGGATTAAACTTGTGCATAAACTTGTTCAAGCTGCATAATCTAACATACCTGTTAGAATGGAGAGAAACAGCAGAAAAAATACATAATGCTGCAGGGACAGCATGTTGAATAAAGGTAATGTTGATGGTTTGTGTATTGATCTCTGTTGAATATAGAAGTTCCTCTCTCTTCTATAGTTCAGTAACAGCTTAGCTCCTCCCTGAGTCTCTCAGTCTCATTGTAGCTCTGTATTTTCACTTCTCCTAGTTACACTTCTATGGTAAAGTGATTCTAGACTACATCATCAAAAATATTGAAGTTTAACAGTGTGTGTGTCCCTCTGGTGGATGTTGTGGAGTATTGTGTTGTCTTTGCTCCAAAGGTTTTGTACAGAGTTTGGGTGTTTCCTGTCACTGTGGGCCTCACAGCACAGTAGTACACAGCAGAGTCAGACAATTCAGCAGAGGAGATATTCATATGGATTATTTTGTCCTCCACTTCAATTATCAGTCCAGGGATTGGACTTTTCATTGTTGTTCCTGTTCCTAAATGAGAGATGATGAACTCTGGGGGTTTTCTTGGATATTGTCGATACCAGTAAAACTCATCACTACCAGTTGCTTGTTTGGAGTATCTGTAGGACAGAGTAACAGAGCTGCCTTCTAAACTGTTCTCTTCTTTCTCGACTGGAGTGAGTTCTTCACAGCTGACACCTAAAGGAAGAGATAACTATTATTTCATGTTGTAAAAGACTCAATAAATGAGTCACATTCAGATGTTACTGGAAACTTTTTCATGCTGCATAGTCTAACTTACCTGTTAGAATGGAAAGAAACATCAGAGAAAACACACAATGCTGCAGTGACAGCATGTTGTATAAAGGTAATGTTGATGGTTTGTGTAATGAACTCTCTTGAATATAGAAGTTCCTCTCTCTTCCATAGTTCACTAACAGCTCAGCTCCTCCCTGAATGTCTCTGTCTCCTCATAGCTCTGTATTTTCGCTTCTCACAGTTCCACTTTTTAAGATGTGATTCTAGACTAAATCATGAAAATTATTTAAGTTTAACAGTGTGTGACTCCCTCTGGTGGACAGTGTGGCTGCGCTAGGTGCAAGATAGGGCCCTCAGGTGGTGGATTAAAAGGAGGAACCTGATCACAGTGCTTAGATAACCTTAATCGTTTTTCTGGCTAAGATTAAGACAGTTTACACGGTAACATCAGATACATATACTTTACAGTGTTACTCCTCTTAGCTAGCTGTTGAGCTTACCTTGATTTATGTAGCTAAGCTAACTTTGTTAGCAGTATCTGCGCAGGGGCCTGTTGCACAAAAAGTAGAATGAAGAAATCCAGGATAACTGAAAAGCGCAGCTTGACTTAGTGTGATCCGTCACGTGCGCTTAATCGGTTGCACGTTTTCCCGAGCCAGGATGAGAAGGTGAAGCTATGTCAAGCCAGGTGTAGATAGCTGGGATAAGTGCACCGATAACGGCTTTCTTAAATAGTCCATGGTATCGATCACAGATTTACTGATGCAGAAATGGAGAAGGCATGGCGGCATCTGTTTCACCCGCTGAGCACCAGCTAATGGAAAGTTATGTGTTTTTATGTGCTAAATGTGCTGGTTTTACTGTAAAGTGTCTTTGAGTAGCCTGTAAAGCACTATATAAATAAAATGTATTATTATTTACTATGCCTCAAAAGTGAGCAGAGGGGTATGAAGAGGATTAAGTAAGTAAGTCAGTTTCTATTTATTTGTTGTCATAGTGTCTTGTGTTTGAACCATCATACAGTTGGTTTGTCATTGATGTGGATTTGCTGCTCATGTGAATCCTCCCACAGTGTTACATTAGCAGCTGTAACCACAGGGACTCTGATAAAACTGGAATAATCTGAATCCATCTGATATGAAGCTGTGGTTTGAATACCACTTCCCTCCTCTTTGAAGAGTAGTCAGATATCTGTGTTCAGGTTTTTGTACAGCCTCTTCTACACTTTGTATCACTGTGTTTCTAGAGCACAGTAGTAGAGACCTGTGTCTGCAAGGGTTAGTCTCTTTATGGTCAGTTCAGTTGAGTTCACTGATGTTATGGATTCATATCTTTGCTTATCTGGGATATGTTCAACACTACTAGCTTCTTTTGCTCCTTTCCAAAGTATGAACTGAGGTGCCTGAAGGTCTGAATGATGTTTGTACCAGTAAAGTAAGACATTGTTGTCATTAGTCTCATATTCACATCTTTGTGTGACAGATTCTCCTTCTCTTTTACTGACTTCATCTTCTACAGGAAAGATTTTGTCTCCAGTCATTATTCCTGAAAAAAGTAGAGAAAAAATGAAGTCATTAGACTAAAAGCTCACTCCTAAAGGAAGAGAAAACTCTGTTATTTCATGTTGTTAAAGACTTAATACATGATTAACATTCCGACGTTATTGGAATAAAACTGTTTCATGCTGTATAATCTAACATACCTGTTAGAATGGAAAGAAACATAAGAGAAAAACAATGCTGCAGTGACAGCATGTTGAATAAAGGTAATGTTGATGGTTTGTGTATTGATCTCTGTTGAATATAGAAGTTCCTCTCTCTTCTATAGTTCAGTAACAGCTCAGCTCCACCCTGAGACTCTCCATCTCCTCGTAGATCTGTATTTTCACTTTTCAGTTACTCTTCTAAGGTAAAGTGATTCTAGACTAAATCATGAAAAATATTGGAGTTTAACAGTGTGTGACTCCATCTGGTGGACATTGCGGCTGCACTGGGTGTAAAATAGGGTCCTCAGTTGGTCGATTAGAAGGAGGAACCTGATCACAGTGACAGGGCTCATTCACAGCCCTGGGTCATACCCTCTACTGATAACTTTACACCTAACACATTTTGTGCTTTTCTCCTTTCCTAGTGTGACTTCTCTTGCACATTGTCATCATTAAAAGTTTCAGCTGACATGGTTCCTGTTTTACAGCTGATGCGTATTAACTTTGTTCTCAAACGTATAAAAGGTGGTAACTGTTGTGAACCCGCTACGTCCCCTTGAATATTTCTCAACAAAAACATTGAAAGTCAACTGAGAAGTAATATTTCAACCATTGACTGTAAAATTAATGGACAGAGCATCCGGTTCGGTGAAGTGATGCAAATCGGAAGTGACTTAAGGCTCTGACACACCAACCCGACGGCCGGCCGTCGGCAGAAAAGGATGTCGGACTGATAAAGTCGGCTCCCTGAGGTCAAAAAGTGCCTAGGAACACACTGAAGCAATGCCGACCACAGCGTACGTTCTGCGTATTGGCGAACACGTAACACATCTCCATAACAGCAGGTGATGCTAAGCTGTATTGTCGCACAAAAAGAAAACCAGAAATGACAACAACGCGTCACGTGGGTCTGGCTTCTCCTGAATTTCGAAGCCGATTATAATGGCGGCTCATTTGGAATACGATCGGCGTATTTTACGAAAATAGTTCACCGAAATGTTTTTGTACAAAAACATTTTAAGCGAGAAATAGGCCATACATTTGCTGAATCTGTTTGTTTTTAATGGGCAAAAGGTCAATTTGAAAGATTTTCGTCTGATTTTGAGAGGAGCTCATCACACTCATCCCGCTGTTCGTCTCGGTTAGCACTCCACCAATCAGATTGGTCATTATGTCCAACTGCCCACTGGCCGATTCAACAAGTCAAATTGGCCCAAATTAAAGCCGACGGCTCCCTCCGACTGACAACGTCATGGAACACACATAACAGACTCGGAGTCACTGGCCTCGCCAGACTGTCCGATGGCCGATAATCGGGTTGGTGTGTCAGGGCCTTAACAGAGATTTTAGCCATCACTCCTCCGTGACCAGCCATAATCTGGGATCATTTTCTAGTTAAGTACCCTATGTAGTTATCATTATGGATTTCCAGTTATTTTGGGAGACTATTCACACTGATACAAGTAAATAAGAACATCATTAATTTAGTAAGAAAGTAATA
Source organism: Perca fluviatilis (assembly GCF_010015445.1). Lineage (NCBI taxonomy): Eukaryota > Metazoa > Chordata > Actinopteri > Perciformes > Percidae > Perca > Perca fluviatilis. The sequence continues at coordinate 1,678,094 of NC_053122.1, read as the reverse complement.
ATATCAAACAATGATAGGCTTATTGTGTATAAATATATTTGTTTCTCTTCATTTGAAAGTCTGGCCCCAGAGTGTCTGGCTGGAAACATTCTGGCCCTTGGAAAAATGTAATTGATGACCACTGCCTTATCCCATGAAATACAATTAGCCCCAAATCCCACCTTTCTAAAACATGGAATGTTAAAGTCCCATTCCACCCAATCAAACAGCTTCTCTGCATCTAGGGACAACAGTTCAGGCGTGTCAGTCTAAGACTTGTAATTTATGTCAAAAGTGCCAACGACGAGTGTGGAGAAGGAATGTCTATCTTCCATGAATCCAGTTTTGATCGGCTAACACAAGGAGAAAGAGGGCCTTCTCAAGGCGCGGCTATAACATTTTGCGACGAATTTTAATTTTAAACTGTGGCGAAAAACTGAAATACTAAATATTACACATAATACATGTAAACCAAAATAATTTCTATTAGAGTACAAGAAATTAAGAACATAAAAATAAAATCTATTACAGTGAAGTATAAACATCTCTTACTGTAGAGTATAAGAAATAGCCACTATTGCTACTCAGTATCTTCTGTGTTGACGATGGGGCCACATGGCCTAACCCTGCACACTGATTGCTAATTGAAGATTTGTGTGAAGGAGTGTCAAACAGGTGCTTCAGTCATTTCCTACTGATGAAGATAGTTTCTAATAGTTAGGAACAGATGGTTTCTGTTTGGTTACCATAGCTAATCAAGAAAAACTATAAATTCAAATATGGTGGAGTTGTTGGGGAAGCTTGTGTTTTCATGAAATTCTTAAGTTTTGAAAAACACAAGGTGAATTTTTCTTTGGTTTTGATGTCTGAAAATAATAACTACCACTGTTTTAAGAGTTGTATTTGTGTTTCAGTGACGTATTTGGGATGCAGAACATGTTGAACAATGGAAAGAGCTCATTGTGGCCTAATGGCCCACAGGGTATGAAGAGGATTTAGTAGGTAAGTCAGTTTCCATTTATTTGTTGTCATGGTGTCTTGGGTTTGAACCATCATACAGTTGGTTTGTCAATGATGCGGATTGCTGCTCATGTGAATCCTCCCACAGTGTTACATTAGCAGCTGTAACCACGGGGACTCTGATAAAACTGGCATAATCAGAATCCATCTGATATGAAGCTGTGGTTTGAATATCACTTCCCTCCTCTTTGAAGAGTAGTCAGATATCTGTGTTCAGGTTTTTGTACAGCCTCTTCTACACTTTGTATCACTGTGTTTCTAGAGCACAGTAGTAGAGACCCTGTGTCTGCCAGGGTTAGTGTCTTTATGGTCAGTTCAGTTGATTTCACTGTTGTTTGAGATTCATGTCGCCATCTGGGATAAATTCACTCTTAAAATCTCTTGCTCCTTTCCAGAGTATAAACTGAGGTGCGTGAATATCTGAATGATGTCTGTACCAGTGAAGGTAGATATTGTTGTCATTAGTCTCATAGTCACATCTGAGGGTAACAGATTCCCCTTCCGCTTTTACTAACTTTATCTGCTACAGGAGAGATTTTGTCTCCAGCTAATACTCCTGGAAAAAAGAGAGAAAATTAAGTCATTAGACTAACATTGTTCATGATGCTGAGAGGAGAAGACAGTGGGAAATGTCAACTGCACAATGGCACTCTGGTCAGAAACAGATCAACTCTTAGTTTTGAACTACAGTTTATCTTCATCTTTAGAAAATAATAAAAACATGTTGTTATTTATATCTTACCAATAAAAAGAGCAGCAATAATAATCCATAGCCGATGTTAAACATTCAGTCTGAGAATTGTTCTCTTCACAGCAGCACTTATTATTGACTGAATGGTTGAACACAGTGCAGAAGTAGTCCACCGCCTACTTGATAATGTCGCCCCTCTAGTGGATTTAAAATGTTGATTACAGCAGGTTGGAAAAATAAAGGCTTCCAGCAGCTTGTCAGTGTGTCAGCTTGTGTTTTTGTACAGAGACTGTGGGTTTGCTGTCACTGTGGGCCTCACAGCACAGTAGTACAGAGCAGAGTCTGTCACTGCAGCAGAGGAGATCTGAAGAACCATTTTGGTTTTATCCTCACTTACGAAACAGACAGTCCAGAGGTTGTATTTTGCATTATTTCTCCTGATTCCAGATGAGAGATGAGGAACTCTGGTGGCTTTCCCGAATATTGTCGATACCAGAAGAAATAATCAGCAGAACCTTTGGAGTATCTACAGGACAGAGTAACAGAGCTGCCTTCTAAACTGTTCTCTTCTTTCTGGACTGGAGTGAGTTCTTCACAGCTGACACCTAAAGGAAGAGATAACTCTGTTATTTCTTGTTGTACAATGCTCAAATGATTCACATGCAGATGTTATTGAAATATAAATTTGTCATGCTGCATAATCTAACTTACCTGTTAGAATGGAGAGAAACAGCAGATAAAACACACAATGCTGCAGTGACAGCATGTTGAATAAAGGTAATGTTGATGGTTTGTGTATTGATCTCTGTTGCATATAGAAGTTCCTCTCTCTTCTATAGTTCAGTAACAGCGCAGCTCCTCCCTGAGTCTCTCCATCTCCCTCGTAGCTCTGGATTTCTCTTTTCTCTGCTAAACATCTAAGGTAGACCTGTTAGAGTTGTGATTCACTCGGATCTTTAACCCGAGTCTTTAAATTGACTCACCGAATCACGAGTCTCTAGCATCATTAACCCGGTTCAGTTGAGTCCTACTACAATTCAATCTAACATGATAACAGCAGCACACACAAACCTCTTGCAACATTAGCTTCTACTATTCCTAGCCATCTTAGCTGCAAAAGCTTTATAACTTACAATTTCGTAGTTAACAGCAACTCCACAAGTCAACTCAAGCGCCTGAGTGAGCAGAGAGACAGTCCCGACCGCAGACTCAGAGCCGGAAGCTCGCAGACCGTGGGATTCACTCGAGAACTCACGAGCCCTCGATGACTCGTGAGTAGTTGGTGATTCATGAGTTGTTGGTGATTCATGAGTTGTTGATGACTCGTGAGTTCTCGCGGGAGTCAGTAAATCCCGCGAATCAACTGAATCAGCCGGCTACGTTGTCATGAGTGGATCTGATTCAGATGAGCGAGCAGCGAGCGAGTGCAGCTTCTCCTCGAGCTCAGGGTAATGCAAATCAACAACAAAAGTCATTCTTTCACTTCTTAAATAACATACAATGTTCTGCACGTAGCCTAGCTAGGCCTACTGTAGGTTTGGTGTATAAATGTAGTATGCTAAATGCAATTAGGTTGAGCAGACAGTCCGAAACATTACAAGCTCGACTCAGCTCGGCTCGCAGACAACTCATGAGTTGTCGACAACTCACGAGCCCTCGATGACTCATCTCGGCTCGCAGACAACTCATGAGTTGTCGACAACCCATTCTTTCACTTCTGAAATAACATACAATGTTCTGCACGTAGCCTAGCTAGGCCTACTGTAGGTTTGGTTTATAAATGTAGTAGATTAAAATTCAATTAGGCGAGCAGACAGTCCGAAACATTATAAGCTCCCTCGCGCCGACAACTCATGTTTTTTTTTTTTACTTCACAAAACTTTATTATTCAAATACAGATGCACATACACATTTAAAACATTAAATGCATACAGTGCATACATGCAAAAGGGGCGTAGGAATTTACATTGTAAATCATTGTAAATGTTCAGAGTCCAGATGGCTTTCTTATTTGTCATTCCTATTAAAGTTAAAAAATATAATTCCATGTCATTTTTAAATGAATATTCGGTTTTCTTTCAGACCATTTATATTTATGGACATTTTTTCAAATAAAATTAAAAGATTCTAAATGAAAACATGACATTTTATCCAAATCAAAAGCTCGCCTTTGGATGTAGCATACAATACTGACTCAAGTGATTCAAGTGACTCCGCACAACCCGGATCAGTTTAGTGAGTGACTCAGAATAACCTGAATCCTAAAAGGAATCGAGTTTGCCAGGCCTAATCTAAGGTAAAGTGTTTCTAGACTAGATGATGAAAAAGATTGAAGTTTAACAGTGTGTAACTCCCTCTGGTGGACGTTGTGGAGTATTGTGTTATCTTTGTTCTAAAGGTTTTGTGTACAGAGACTGTGGGTTTCCTGTCACTGTGGGCCTCACAGCACAGTAGTACACAGCAGAGTCAGACACTGCAGCAGAGGAGATCTGGAGAATCATTTTGGTTTTATCCTCACTCACTGAAACAGACAGTCCAGTTTGTTTTATTTTCCGTTCCAAAGTGAATGATAATGAACTCTGGTGGTTTTCCTGGATATTGTCGATACCAGAAGAAATAATCATTGTTATCAGCTTGTTTGGAGTATCTGTAGGACAGAGTAACAGAGCTGCTTTCTAAACTGTTCTTTTCTCTTCAGCTGGAGTGAGTTCTTTCACAGCTGACTCCTAAAAGGAAGAGATAACTCTGTTATTTCATGTTGTAAGTGTTAAAGGAGACTAAATACATTATTCACATTCAAATGTTATTAGAATAAAACTTTTCATGATGCATAATATAACATACCTGTTAGAATGTAAAGAAAGATCAGAGAAAACACACAATGCTGCAGTGACAGTATGTTGAATAAAGGTAATGTTGATAGTTTGTGTATTGATCTCTGTTGAATATAGACGTTCCTCTCTCTTCTATAGTTCAGTAACAGCTCAGTTCCTCCCCTGAGTCTCTCTGTCTCCTCGTAGCTCTGTATTTTCACTTCTCTCAGTTACACTACTAAGGTAAAGGGATTCTAGACTACATCATATTGAAGTTTGGGGGCCTGTTGGGGGTTTAAAATATTGTAAGATTATCCTTGTTTGGTTTGTACCCAACGTTTCTGTACAGAGTTTTGGGGTTTCCTGTCACTGTGGGCCTCAGAGCACAGTAGTACACAGCAGAGTCAGACAGCTGAAGCTTCTGGATCTTCAGAGGAACTGACTTACCTTTGATTGTAGCATCAATTCTCTCTTGCTCTTTAGAATTATCAGTTTTTACAGAGAAACGTTGCAACATCATCTTTGGGTAATCATTTTCTTCTTGTTTGTACCAAAACAAAGTGGGACTTGGATCAGTTGTCTCAAATGTACAGCCAAGAGTAACTGTCTCTCCTTCAGTAGTAATGAAATCTTCTGTTGACTGGGTCACACTGTCTTCTCCTTTACACTCTGGGGAAGAAGAGAGAACATGCAGATGAAGAGATTAATTAAAAAATATGATTGATTAAAGGAGAACAATCAGTAGTTTAAATAGTTACCTAGCCAGAGAGTCAGAATCAGGATGTTAGTCAGCCGTTTCATGTCTGCAGTGAGAGGGGGGAGAGAGAGGAAGAGTATTGATACTCTGATGGATCTGGGCCTTCACATCATTGGTCCTTTCTCGTTGTCATCTGTTGAGGAACTCTTAACAATTTGTGATTGTCCTGAAGTTTAACAGTGTGTGACTCCCCTCTAGTGTATGTTGGTGAGTATTGTGTTGTCTTTGCTCCAAAGGTTTTTGTACAGAGTTTTGGTGTTTCCTGTCACTGTGGGCTTCACAGCACAGTAGTACACAGCAGAGTCAGAAACCTTAGCTGAGGAGATCTGCAGATCTATTTTGGTTTTATCGTCACTGCGCACTCACTGAGCGACAGTCCAGAGTTTGCAGCATTTTGTGTTCCCACAAGAAAGATGAGAAACTCTGGTGGTTTTCCTGGATATTGTCGATACCAGTAGAAATAATCAGTACCAGGCGCTTTGTTTGGAGTATCTGTAGGACAGAGTAACAGAGCTGCCTTTTAAACTGTTCTTTCTGTCTCTACTGGAGTGAGTTCTTCACAGCTGATACCTAGAGGAAGAGATAACTGTTATTTCATGAAAAAATGATTCACATTCAGATACTCAGAAACTTGTTCATGCTGTATAATCTAACATACCTGTTAGAATGGAGAGAATCATCAGAGAAAACACACAATGCTGCACTGACAGCATGTTGAATAAAGGTAATGTTGATGGTTTGTGTATTGATCTCTGAATATAGAAGTTCCTCTCTCTTCTATAGTTCAGTAACAGCTCAGTTCCTCCCTGAGTCTCCGTAAAGTGATTCTAGACTACATGATGAAAAATATCAAAGTTTATCAGTGTGTGACTCCCTCTGGTGGATGTTGTGGAGTATTGTGTTTAGATTAGATTTAGCTTTCTTGTCATTGTGCAGAGTACAAGGAAAAGACAACGAAATCCAGTTTGCGTCTAACCAGAAGTGCAAAAAGCAGAAAAGTGCAATGTGATATACAAAGTATAGACAACTGTCGCACAGACAGGACAAGAAATATATTGCAGTGTTTAAAGAGCAGAATAAATATGGCTATGTAATATGAACAGTGTATGTACACATATGTGCAATGTAGTAGCAGTGACACTATAACAGTAATATGAATAATATAGCTATATGCAATGTATGAGCAGAATATATAATAAGAAAAACAGAATAAATATGGATATTCTGAATGCACCATATAGACAGATATGTACAGTATGTACAGCTATGTGCAGTGTGGTAACATTATAGGAGTAGTAAGAATAAGTATATATGTGCAGGATGAATAGTATGAAGAGCAGTAGAATATGGCTATGTATAGATGTAATTACAGTATGTACATTTGTAAATAAATAAATAGAACAGTATGGGTGGGGTAGGTAGTGCAAATTGTCCGGGGGTGCTTAGTAGGTTCAATTGTCACCGGGATAACCCGCAGTGTGTACTTGACTCCTCTGGTGGATGTTGTGGACTATTGTGTTGTCTTTGCCGCAAAGTTTTTGTACAGAGTTTTGGTGTTTCCTGTCACTGTGGGCCTCAGAGCACAGTAGTACACAGCAGAGTCAGACAGCTGAAGCTTCTGGATCTTCAGAGGAACTGATCTTAACTTGGAATTGTGTAGATGAAAAAATCTCCTTGAACTCGCTCTGGTGTGTTCCCTTCATCCCCTTGAATGCGATCAGAATGAATTTGGGGCTGTTGTTTCCATCCTTCCTGTACCAGAAGAGATAATCATTAGTTGTACTGCTGTCATATTGACAGCCAAGTGTTACTGCCTCTCCTTCAGTAGCAGTCACATCTCCTTCTGGTTGCAGCACGTTGTCTTTTTGTGCTCCGCATTCTGTAAAACAGCAACAAACAGAATCAGTGTGCTGTTAAAGAATCATATCAATGTTGGATTGATATCAAAGAAACAGAGTTGTGTTCATACCAAGGCTCATAGCAGCCAGCAACACTGAGATGAACAGAGGCTTCATATCTGCAGTGTGGAGTAACTCTGAGCTACAGCAAGGATAAAGAAGGCTGTGATCTCTCTGTTTAGTCTTCATCAACACTAAGGTGGTGGATTAGAAGGAAGAACCTGATCACAGCCCTGGGTTATTCCCCCTACTGGCAACTTTACAACTAACACATGTTGTGCCTCTCTCCTTTTCTTACTTTGCAATTCCTTAAAGGGGTGATAGAATGATTATATAGGGTATTTCACACTGTTCCTTATGGTCTCCTAAGGGGGTATGTAACATTAGTTGGGCTGTAAATGGCCCGGTTGATATTTTATTGGCCCTTATGCATCCCTGTGTTTTGGCCCCATTTGTAACAAGAGCTTTTCTTCCAAATATGGTATGGTCATGAATATTTAGATGAGCTGCGCGCTGCTTGGTTGAGCCTTAGCCCCGCATTACCAACACATAGAGACGCCGCTGATTGGTTGAGCGACTTCGCCATACACACGCATTAGAGGTCGTTTGCTGATTGGTTGAGCGGAATCCCCAATACACAGACATTAGAAACGTGACAGAATCTAATATTCCAGACACTGCAATGTTTCCTTACCAAATTCAACTTCTGAGACTTTTTTTGCGCAGAAATCAACTATATAAAGCTCAAATATGGGCCATTTTACGAAAATGGATGGTTAATTGCAAATTTGGTAAAAGTGTGTCGGAGTTCAGCTGCCTGTGTTGCTGCCTCACGCCTGGCCCGCCTTCCTCCACAGACCCGGCTTGCTGTGAGCGCATTGAGCTCCGAACGCTGCTGCAGCCCACAGCACCTCATACCCGGCAAAGTCACCGTTTGGGCTGGTGGATCTACAGAACGCCGCTGCCCTGACATAGCTCCAGGGCCTGCATCTCCTCTCTTCCTGCTAGCTAAATGGCCCGTGTGTGAGAGCGCGGTCAGCGAGCTTGTTACACCAGCAATTTCTTACCAAATGTTACACACATGTCACGCCACTTAGCTATACAACATATAACTATATGTTTTATAAAGCTGCGACTGTCCCTGCAATCCTATGTGTACAGATTGCGGCTAGTTAGCTTCATTTTTGGTCGTAATTTGAGTATATTTACAGTTTGAATTTCGTCACGCCACTTATACAACATCTAACTAAATGTTTTATAAAGCTAACAACGGTGTCCGATTTCAAGTTAATGAATATTTGTGAATTCCAGAGGAATTCTAAGAGGAGGCTAGCTAGCTCTCATTGAGAGAGCTCCATCCAGCCGCAGGCCCTATCAATGAGACTCATGGACAAGCGGCTTTATTTTCCCAATGGTTTGTTTAAATAACTCAACACATTATAATTACACACATTATAAGATTAACTAGAATCTGTGTTAAGAGAATGCTGGCGTAACAGCTCGCTGACCGGTCACGTCTCACATACACCGGGCTTATTTAGCTAGCTAGCAGGAAGAGGGGAGTTGCAGGCCCTGAGCTCTGTCAGAGCAGCGGCGTGCGGTAGTAGTCCACCAGCCCAAACGGTGACTTTGCGCGGGTATGAGGTGCTGTGGGCTGCAGCAGACGTGCCGAGCTCAATCGGGCTCACGGCAAGCCGGGGTCTGTGGAGGAAGGCAGGCCGGCGCGAGGCAGCAACACAGGCAGCACCAGCTCTTGAAGTCCGCACACAGTCGGACAAAATTTGCAATTAGACATCAATTTTCGTAAAACGGCCCATATTTGACCTCTAAGTAGTTGATTTTCGTATAAAAAATTCTCAGAAGTGAATTTAATGGTAAAATAGCATATGAACAATGTATACATTTTCTGAGATCTGCGACGACCTAGATTCAGAAGACTAACTGATCTCAGGTCAGTTGTGAGCCTATGTAAATGTTGGGGTGTGACCGTTCTCTTAATACACCCACCTGGCTGTGACAAAAAGTTTCGGTTTTGGGAGGTTGACGTCAACTTCCAGCTTTGTTGGGATTCGCCCATTTTCAGCGGCAGTTTCAAAATATGAAATTTTCATAGTAAAGGGGTGTCAATGGGATTTTGAGCTTATATGTATGTCCTATTTACCCACTGAACTGTCGTTATTCAACTATGACAGGGTAAAATCGGTTTTGCATTCTATCACCCCTTTAACTTTGTGTTTCGAGAGGCGTCCTCTAGCTCACCCAGTAAGAGCGTTCACCCCCACCCCTTTCATGTCTATCCATTCTCACTTGAAATAAAGGGGAAAAGCCCCCAAAAAATAATCTTAAAAAAAAGGTTGTGTTTCGAGGCCTAAACTAGTAGTAAATTAGAATAAATAATTAACTCTGACTCTGCACTCTAATGCTTTTATAATGTTTTATGTCTAAATGACATAAAAAGATAAATGTAAAAGAAGAACAAAAACAATGATATTGTGTCAGTCTGTCACAAATAGGTCCTAGAGTTCTAGGGTTAGTAGTAAAGTTAGTCACTTACTTTATGGATCAATAATCTGTAAATGCATGTGTGAAAGAGAAAATAAATGTTTGAATAAACATACCTTTATCTCAGGTTCAAAACACACCAACTGAATCACATAGAGTCAGAAATCTTTTTCTTTTTTTAAATGAAGGGAGTAACTTTACGTTGCCCAGCGGTTTTGCTGCTATAATGTCAGCAGATTGCAGCACGTAGCCATTTACTTTATAAGTCAATTGGTCATCTCATTTTAGGTGAACATCAACTTATGAATTAAGGAGGGAACCCAAGGAAGCCACAACAATAGACGTTAATGGCCATCATAGCACCTCTGTTAATGAAATGATTGAGCCATGACGTACTTTGTGACGCTACTATTAAATGAAGTTTGAAGCTATTGCATATCCATTTTTAATGTTTGACCAGCATGTTTTTCATATTGCAATCCATTTTTTGTTGGCCACCACATAGTTTTTATATGTAAACAGAATTATCTTCATTTCCAACTGCCACTCAGTCACATAACTTCACTTCTTCATGCTTCTCTGTGGTCTGTCAGGTTGGGATATAGTGGATCTGGGTAATGATGCATTCATGAAATATCTTTAAAGTCAAAAGGCTCAAGTCCAAGTGAAGTCATGAGTCATTGGTGTTGAAGTCCAAGTGGAGTTGCAAGTCTTTTCTTCTCGAGTAGTGTCTAAAGTCATTACATTTGTGACTGAAGTCTGCACCTCTGGTTAAAGGACTCTAAACATTTACATCAACATTTAGCATATTTAAATGATTGTCATGAGTCTCAAAGATTGTATTGGAGAAGACAACAGGAATTCTGTTAAGTAACACTTATCGACAATGAAAAATAAAAACTGTAGAGAAAAATAACTTTCTTGTGAAGTTCTTCTGTCTAAACAACAGTTAAGATTCACAACAACAATGAACTGGATTACATCTTTTTCATGAAGTTGTAAGCACAAATAATCAGTGTAAACAATGAATTATGGCAATTATGGCAATTATTCAGTGATTTATGTTCTCAGTGTCCACTTGATTGCACTATTGTTAAATAAAAGGAGGAGCTGAAGTGTGTATGTGTTCAGTGAGGAGCTGTCAGGTTTTTGTACAGAGACTGTGGGTTTGCTGTCACTGTGGGCTTCACAGCACAGTAGTACAGAGCAGAGTCTGACACTGCAGCAGAGGAGAGCCGAAGAACCATTTTGGTTTTATCCTCACTTACAGAAACAGACAGTCCAGACTTTGTTTCATCTTGCGTTACAGAGTGAAAGATGAGAAAATCTGGTGGTTTTCCTGGATAATGTCGATACCAGAAGAAATAATCATCATATTTAGCTTGTTTGGAGTATCTGTAGGACAGAGTAACAGAGCTGCCTTCTAAACTTTTCTTTTCTGTCTCAACTGGAGTGAGTTCATCACAGCTGACACCTAAAGGCAGAGATAATTCTGTTATTACATGTAAAAACAGACTCAATTAATGATTCACATTCAGATGTTATTGGAATAAAACTTTTTCAAGCTGCATAATCTAACCTACCTGTGAGGATGGAGAGAAGCATCAGATAAAACACACAATGCTGCAGTGACAGCATGTTGAATAAAGGTAATGTTGATGGTTTGTGTATTGATCTCTGTTGAATATAGAATTTCCTCTCTCTTCTATAGTTCAGTAACAGCTCAGCTCCTCCCTGACTCTCTCCATAAAGTGATTCTGCATCATGAAAATTTTTGAAGTTTAACAGTGTGTGACTCCCTCTGGTGGATGTTGTGGAGTATTGTGTTGTCTTTGCTCCTAAGATTTTTGTACAGAGTTTTGGTGTTTCCTGTCAATGTGGGCCTCACAGCACAGTAGTACACAGCAGAGTCAGACAGCTGAAGCTTCTGGATCTTCAGAGGAACTGACTTTTCCTTGATTGTAGCATCAAATCTGTCTCGCTCTTTAGAATCATCAGTTTTTACACGTCGCAGCAGCATCTTTGGGTAATCATTTTCTTCTTGTTTGTACCAGAATAAATAGGGATATGTGTCACTGGTCTCAAATGTACAGCCAATAGTAACTGTCTCTCCTTCAGTAGTAATGACATCTCTTGTTGGCTGGATCACTCTGTCTTCTCCTTTACACTCTGGGGAAGAAGAGAACATGCAGATGAAGAGATGCATTAATAAATATGATTGATTAAAGGAGAACAATCAGTAGTTTAAATAGTTACCTAGCCAGAGAGTCAGAATCAGGATGTTAGTCAGCCAGTGTTTCATGTCTGCAGTGAGAGGGGAGGAGAGAGAGGAAGAGTATTGATACTCTGATGGATCTGGGCCTTCACATCATTGGTCCTTCCTCTTCATCATCTGTTGCAACCCGTTCTCATTCCGAACTCGTAAAATAAGTACGTTTGGTCAGTGTCCTTCAGCGTGTGATGCGACGAAAAAGGCACCCTTCGGCGTATTTGTGTAACGTACTGGGGAGAGCCGCAGTTGGATGGGATTTAGCGAGTGGTATGTAATGGGAAATTACTGCGTAAGGACGGTGGTTGGGGTGGTGGATGGGTAAAACATCGGACTCTCACTCAGGAGACTCTGGTTCGCGCCCCGCGTGTGGCGTTTTGTTTCCCCGTCTCCGGCGTGTGTTTCCCGGCTTTTGAGGCGTCCTTTCCCCGTTGTTTTTGTCCTAAACCCAACCTCCGCGATTCCGTCATTGTCGCGCTTCACCCCGGGTGTGTTTCCCGGCTTTTGAGGCGTCCTTTCCCCACCCGTCAAAAGGGACGAAAAAGGGACGGCAATAGTGACGACCAAGCACGTTTACATGAGACGCTAAAGGAGACTTTTAACGTCAAATAAGAACGAGAAAGGCTCCTGACCGAACGTCCTTATTTTACGAGTTGGGTGTGAGAATGTGTTGTCTGTTGAGGAACTCTCAACAATTTGTCATTGTCTTGAGGTTTAACAGTGTGTGACTCCCTCTGGTGGATGTTGTGGAGTATTGTCTTGTCTTTGCTCCAAAGGATTTTGTACAGAGTTTTGGTGTTTCCTGTCACTGTGGGCCTCAGAGCACAGTAGTACACAGCAGAGTCAGACAGCTGAAGCTTCTGGATCTTCAGAGGAACTGATCTTAAGCTGGAATTGTGTGTAGATGAAAATCTCTCCTTGAACTCGTCCTGGTGTGTTCCCTTCATCCCCTTGAAAGCGGCTCAGAATGAATTTGGGGCGGTTGTTTCCATCCTTCCTGTACGAGAAGAGATAATTATTAGTTGAACTGCTGTTATATTGACAGCCAAGTGTTACTGCCTGTCCTTCAGTAGCAGTCACATCTCCTTCTGGTTGCACGCACGTTTCTTTTGTGCTCTGCATTCTGTAAAACAGCAACAAACAGAATCAGTGTGCTGTTAAAGAATCATATCAATGTTGGATTGATATCAAAGAAACAGAGTTGTGTTCATACCAAGGCTCATAGCAGCCAGCAACACTGAGATGAACAGAGGCTTCATATCTGCAGTGTGGAGTAACTCTGAGCTACAGCAAGTATAAAGAAGGCTGTGATCTCTCTGTTTAGTCTTCATCAACACTAAGGTGGTGGATTAGAAGGAGGAACCTGATCACAGTGACAGGGCTCATTCACAGCCCTGGGTTATTCCCCCTACTGACAACTTTTAACCTAACACATGTTGTGCCTCTCTCCTTTCCTAGTGTAACATTTCTTGTATGAAGTGATCTTTGTCGTTTTAAGCTGACATGGTTCCGGTTTTACAGCTGGTGCAGATTCACTTTGTTCTCGAATGTATAAAAGGTGGTAACTGGAGTGAACCTGTACATGCCTTTTAGGGCATTTTCACACCTACCTCATTAGGTCCGGACTTTCAGACTTTTCAGTTTGGTCCGCACCAAAATTGCAGGTGAGAAATTGTTTCGTACAACGGTCCGGATCAAAAGACCAAATTTTGGTCCAATGAAAAGAGGTGGTCTCGGTCCGGACCATACTGAACCATGGCCCGGTCCGTTTATAGTGTGAAAGCATTTTTTGGATGGTTCAGACTTCCAGACCAAATACAAGAAGCTCTGGCAGGCTCTCCTCGACCGGGGGGAGCTCCGTTAGGGAATAGCTCAGTGCCTAGTGTGTACATGAGAGAGTGAGTGACGGTGAAAGCCCTCAGAGCAGACAACTGTCTGCTTTCAGAGCAGAGATACATCGGCAGTTTACTTGTTAAGTGGTAGTAAATGTACAGTGTAGGATTCTGTTTGTCTATGAATTAATGCTCCAGATAGAAAGTTCCCGTCTCTTGCTTCTCAACATCACAACAAAAAAAAAGGCGCGGTAGTAGGAGAGAGCAGCAGTCAGTAGGGGAGAGTAGCAGTCAGTAGGAGAGAGCAGCAGTCAGTAGGGGAGAGCAGCAGTCAGTAGGAGAGAGTAGCAGTCAGTAGGAGAGAGCAGCAGTCAGTAGGAGAGAGCAGCAGTCAGTAGGAGAGAGCAGCAGTCAGTAGGAGAGAGCAGCAGTCAGTTGAAAAAACTCCGACACAGAGAGAGGATGTGAGAGGACGGGGAAGCCCCTCTACAAACTAGGGATGCACCGAACCCAGATTTTTGGGGGTTCAGCCGAATACTGAACCCACTACCTAACCGAAGAACTACTACTCCCATCCTCTACTCCCATCTTTTATCTTTTATTTTATTTGTAATATTTTATTTTTAATTTAATACATACTGTATACATATACTTTACTTTTATTGTTTATATTCTATATAGAGAATGTGTGAAGAGCACCAACAACACCAAAACAAATTCCTTGTATGTGTTAAAAACGTACTTGGCAATAAAGCTTTTCTGATTCTGATCCTCTGTCCATTAACACAGTAAACACATTAATGAAGTAAACAATGTCCACAACCTTTAAAATAGTTAAATGTAAAAACTTAATGTTAAATTGACACGCTCTTTTCACATCGTAGGAAAGCACATTGCTATCGCCAGCTTAGTGACAATTTTGTTTGGCAAATTTTCACTAACCAGTGTATGATGGAGGCATGTTGGTGGGGTGGGGGGGGGGTGAAATTAGAAAGCTAGCATTAGCTAACGAGCAGCAGTCGCTCTGCTCCACTTCCACTGTAGTGAGACTCATTTGACAAGGGAACAGCTGACAGCCTGGGAGAGGCACTGTCTGGTAACACAAGTTTTTAACAGTGACTGTCCTTTTTTACCTGAAGTTGCTGCGTTTTGGCTGCTGTCTGTAGATTCCTTCGTGCACATTTCACGCAAATGTCTTAACAGCTGCAATGTTGTGTATTGTTTAGGTCCCTTTCCCCCACGAGACAAATCGGCATTGCAAATTGAACATGTAGCTGGACTTGAATCGCCTTACTGAAAGTACTGACAAACACCACTTTTTCTGCTCACAAGTTCCATATTCACGTTCTCACAGCTTACTGCATTGAATGCTCCACCTAACGCGCCATCATTACATCGACCAGCGTAGTGTGCGAAGTGCAAGCGTAACTCTACAAAAGTATAGAAGTAACAAGAGCTTTCAGTCCAAGATGACGGAGCTGCAGCTCGATCATGGGTGTGTTTGTTTTAATGGAATGTTCTATTGAGTTCTGCCTCTTGTTACTTCTATACTCTTTGACAAGAGCAGAAACTCAACACAACTTTCACCTCTTTTTCTCGAGTTTTGACTCTTGTTAATTCTCTTTGGTAACGTTCATTTCGGTGGAAAACCAATTCTAAAGTTTGACTGTACCCGAACTCCGTCTAAAAGCCCAATGTTCGGCCAAACCTGAACTCTGGGTTGTGATGGCGGCAGGACATAGTTTTAACACATATAGATCTTCATTGCACTTGCACAACTGCAGTGCATAATATTGCTTTCTAGAAAGTCTGAAAGTAAACTAAGACTTAATATTTCAACATGTTACGATTCATACTTTTTTCACAATGTCTCTTGAATGTAAAGTAACAATTTAGTATATTTTGGTCCTCTGGAGCTGTTTGAGGTCAAATTCAAAGATGTTGGAGTTGTTGGGGAAGCTTTTGTTTTCATGAAATTCTTAAGTTAGTCAAATTGTTTGCGGTAAAAATGTGATTCCACTGAGTTCTTCTGATTTCAGAATTGTATTAGTTAATGTTTCAGTGTCTATTTGGGATGCAGATCAACACGTTGAACAATGGAAGGAGCTCATTGTGGCCTAATGGCCCAAATGGTATAAAGAGGATTTAGTAGGTAAGTCCGTATCAATGTATTTGTTGTCATGGTGTCTTGTGATTGAAGCATCATACAGTTGGTTTGTCATTGATGTGGATTTGCTGCTCATGTGGATCCTCCCACAGTGTTACATTAGCAGCTGTAACCACAGGGACTCTGATAAGACTGGAATAATCAGAATCCATCTGATATGAAGCTGTGGTTTGAATACCACTTCCCTCCTCTTTGAAGAGTAGTCAGATATCTGTGTTCAGGTTTTTGTACAGCCTCTTCTACACTTTGTATCACTGTGTTTCTAGAGCACAGTAGTAGAGACCTGTGTCTGCCAGGGTTAGTCTCTTTATGGTCAGTTCAGTTGTTTTCACTGTTGTTTTGGATTCATATCTTGTCTTATCTGGGATATATTCATCTTCAGATAAGTCTCTTTCTCCTTTCCAGAGTATGAACTGAGGTGCCTGAAGATCAGAATGATGTCTGTACCAGTGGAGTGCAATATTGTCGTCATTTGTCTCGTATTCACAGCTGAGTGTGACACGTTCTCCTTCTCTTTCACTGACTTCATCTCCTACAGGAGATATTTGGTTTCCAGCTATTAGTCCTGAAAAAGTAGAGAACATGAAGCCATTAGACTAACATTGTTAATGAGGCGGACAGGAGAAGACAGTGGAAAATGTCAACTGTACATTATTACTCTGGACAGAAACAATTCAACTGTTCAGAGATTTCTGCTCTGAACTGCAGTTTATATAAATCTTTAGAAAATAATAAAACGATGATGTTCCTTGTATCTTACCAAAGAAAAGAGCAGCAAGAATAATCCACAGCCAATGTTCCATCTCTACAACAAGATTTAAATCAACAGGAGAAACTAGCTGATGTTCAACATTCAGTCTGAGAATTGTTCTCTTCACAGCAGCACATATTATTGACTGAATGGTTGAACACAGTGCAGAAGTAGTGCACCTCCTACTTGATAATGTCGCCCTCTAGAGGAAGTACAAAGTTCACTACAACAGTGTAGAAAAAAGTCTTACAGCAGTTTGTCAGTGTGTCAGCTTGTGTTTTTGTACAGAGACTGTGGGTTTGCTGCAGGGCGGATCTACAGGGGGCAGGAAGCAGCTGCCCCCACTGTAGGGCCTTGCCCCCCAGCTGCCCCTTAACTTTGGCATTCAAAAAACTTTGCTTGTAAAAACAAACTGCCACTATGTGCACAGGCTTCTTAAAACATTGAAACAAACAATTAATTTATATTAATTCATAATAAATAATAATTGTAGATGTAATCTTAGCCCCCTGCCCCTCAAATACTTAGCTACGTCCCTGCATCAAACGTGCAGAGCAGCGTTGTGCACATTCAGGCTCGCACACAGCGAAGCTCTGTTGCGTGTGGGGCCTTGCATCCCGGCAAAGACTGGGAGCGACGGAGCTGCCCCCCTCCCCCGAGCCTCTCAAAGTGAAGTCTGTTTCCCAGGTTAAGTTAAAACACGTTTCATCTAAAGTTAAATTTGTAATAATTATAATGTCTGCTAAAGGCGAAGTCAGTATCAACAACAGCCGTCCTGTTAGCCAAAAGTCAAATTGCTCCCGGGTTGTAAGTTTATGATTCTGCTGTTTGATTAGTTTGATTTCAGTAAAGACAAGAAGAGCATAATACAGAATATTACAAACTGGCATGTTTGAATTCATAACGTTTACAGAGGGTCGCCGTTTCGTGGCGTTACGTTACAACACACTACACAGAGCTTGCTGAGACCGATCATTTGTATATGATTAGTTAAGGAGTAGGCTACTATAAAATCCACTTCCTCTCACATATCACGGCAATACGGCTGCACAAATTAAACCAGGCAACATACTTTACTGTCAAACTGGGAAAACAACAAATACAACGGGATTAAGAAGGCTAGTCTAAACATAACTGATGTGTGCATGTAATAAATCTCGTCTGATGTTATGTTTTTTAGGCTACTTATTAGCTACAGGGCCATACAGTGTAATGTAATACAAGAATAACAAGAGCTTTTCACATCTTGACTTTTGCAGGCCAGAGTAGCTGGAGATATTAGCTGAAGCCTAAAAGTGGGGATATTGCCAGCCAAGAAAATCCTGAGTAGTGCACAGGAGGAAGAGGAGGAGGGAAATGAAGAAGGAGAAGACAGTAAACTGGAGAGACCAGGCAGGTCAGAGCAGGAGAAGACCACAGAAGGAGATGCAGAAATGAGTGAAAGAGAAGAGGGAAGGGAAGAATTGACAGTGAGGGATGAAGAGGAGGCTGCAGGTTCAGAGAGAGGGACAGAGGCAGAGAGTGATCAGGAGGAGGCAGATGAAGATGACAGAGAGGAAGAGGAGGCTGCAGTAACCCCTGGACCATATGGTTGGTTTATATTCTCCTTACATATAAATTGCAGTACAGTAACATAACATGTCGTGTGACATGATGTGTTTTCAGTTTTTGGCTATTTCCATTCTGTTGTATATGTTATAGGGTTAGATATGTAAATATTTACATATACAACAACAGTTCACTCTTCTCAAGACACTTTACAGATAGAGTAGGTCTAGACCACACTCTTTAAGTTACAATGACCCAACAATTCTCCCAAGAGCAAGCATTTGGTGCAACAGAAACATCAGACATATCCAGGGTCTTGGTGGTCGCTGGTTACATACAGATGGATACAGATATAGAGAATTATGATTCATAATAATGGTAATTATAGTAACAAAAAGATAATGGAACTATGAATAGAAATAATAGTTGTAGCAGTTTAGGGCGTAGCAGTTTAGGGCATAGCAGGGCGCGTATGGGGCGTTGTAGGGCATATCAGTTTATGTATGAGGGTTTCCATGTACCGTCTTCTCCCTGCCACCCTACCAAGATCTCTTGCTACCCCTTTGCCCCCCATGTAAAATTTCTAGATCCGCCACTGGTTTGCTGTCACTGTGGGCTTCACAGCACGTAGTAGTAGAGAGCAGAGTCTGTCACTACAGCAGAGGAGATCTGCAGAGCCACACGATACTTTTCTCCAGACAGTTTCGTAGAGAACCTTGTGTCCAATGTCAGAGATTCTGCTTTTTTGTAATGTTCATCCCTGAGATGAATATGAAGAACTCTGGAGGTTTTCCTTAATATTGTCGATAACAGAAGAAATAATCATTGGCATAAGCTTGTTTAGAGTATCTGTAGGACAGAGTAACAGAGTTGCCTTCTGAACTGTTCTGTTCTGTCTCAACTGGAGTGAGTTCTTCACAGCTGACACCTAAAGGAAGAGATAACTCTGTTGTTTCAAGTTGCAAAAGACATAATGAATGTCTCACATTCAGATGGTATTGGGATTAAACTTCTGCATAAACTTGTTCATGCTTCATAATCTAACATACCTGTGAGGATGGAGAGAAACATCAGAGAAATCATACAATGCTGCAATGACAGCATGTTGAATAAAGGTAATGTTGATGGTTTGTGTATTGATCTCTGTTGAATATAGAAGTTCGTCTCTCTTCTATAGTTCAGTAACAGTTCAGCTCCTCCCTGAGTCTCTCTGTCTCCTCGTAGCTCTGGATTTTCACTTCTCTCAGTGAAACTTCTAGGACAATTACTCTAGACTACATCATATTGAAGTTTAACAGTGTGTGACTCCCTCTGGTGGATGTTGTGGAGTATTGTATTGTCTTTGCTTCAAAGGATTTTGTACAGAGTTTTGGGTTTCCTGTCACTGTGGGCTGCAGAGCACAGTAGTACACAGCAGAGTCAGACAGCTGAAGCTTCTGGATCTTCAGAGGAACTGATGTTAAGCTGGAATTCAGTGTTGCTGAATATTTCTCCCTCAACTGTTTTCCCGGAGCCAAATGTAAAGCGGCTCAGAATGAATTTGGGGCTGTTGTTTCCATCCTGTTTGTACCAGTAGAGATAAGAATTGGTTGCACTGCTGTTATATAGACAGCCAAGTGTTACTGCCTCTCCTTCAGTAGCAGTCACATCTCCTTCTGGTTGCAGCACGTTGTCTTTTTGTGCTCTGCATTCTGTAAAACAGCAACAAACAGAATCAGTGTGCTGTTAAAGAATCATATCAATGTTGGATTGATATCAAAGAAACAGAGTTGTGTTCATACCAAGGCTCATAGCGCCAGCAACACTGAGATGAACAGAGGCTTCATATCTGCAGTGTGGAGTAACTCTGAGCTACAGCAAGTATAAAGAAGGCTGTGATCTCTCTGTTTAGTCTTCATCAACACTAAGGTGGTGGATTAGAAGGAGGAACCTGATCACCGGCCTGGTTTATTCCCCTACTGACTACTTTACACCTAACACATGTTGTGCCTCTCTCCTTTCCTAGTGTAACATTTCTTTTATGAAGTGGTCTTTGTAGTTTTCAGCTGACATGGTTCCTGTTTTACAGCTGGTGCAGATTCACTTTGTTTGGTAATTGGAGTGAAAATGTTCATGTCTTTTAATATTTCTTCTTAGAAAGTTTGAAAGTAAACTGAGACTTAATATTTCAACATGTTATGTTTTATGCTTTTATCAGAATGTCTCATGAATGTAAAGTGACAGTTTAGTATCTTTTGGTCCTCTGCAGACTTTGAAGTCAAATTTAAATATGGTGGAGTTGTTGGGGAAGCTTCTGTTTTCATGAAATTCTTAAGTTAGTAAAATCTTCAGCTGTAAAAATGTGATTCTACTGAGTTCTTCTGTGAATTATGATGTTGTGGAATATAAATAACCAGTGATTTCAGTTTTATTGGTGTTTCAGTCTCTTTTGGGATACATAATAATTAAAGTATGGAGATACAGTATGGCCCCAAAGAGGGGTTGTTTTGGGCGATGTTAAGCAATTTCGAAGATTTCCCATTAACGTTTATGGGAAATTTTAACATTGTGACCCAACCGGATAAAGAGGATTTAGTAGGTAAGTCAGTGCCCATTTATTTGTTGTCATGGTGTCTTGTGTTTGAACCATCACACAGTTGGTTTGTCATTGTTGTGGATTTGCTGCTCATGTGAATCCTCCCACAGTGTTACATTAGCAGCTGTAACCACAGGGACTCTGACAAAACTGGAATAATCAGAATCCATCTGATATGAAGCTGTGGTTTGAATACCACTTCCCTCCTCTTTGAAGAGTAGTCAGATATCTGTGTTCAAGTCTTAGTACAGCCTCTTCTACACTTTGTATCACTGTGTTTCTAGAGCACAGTAGTAGAGACCTGTGAATGCCAGGGTTAGTGTCCTTATGGTCAGTTCAGTTGTTTTCACTGATGTTATGGATTCATACCGCTCATCTGGGATGTATTTGTATAATGCGTAGTCTCTTGCTCCTTTCCAGAGTATAAACTGAGGTGCCTGAAGGTCTGAATGGTGTTTGTACCAGTGAAGGAAGACATTGTTGTCATTAGTCTCATATTCACATCTATGTGTGACAGCTTCTCCTTCTCTTTTACTGACTTCATCTCCTACAGGAGAGATTTTGTCTCCAGCTATTATTCCTGAAAAAGTAGAGAAAATGAAGCCATTAGACTAACATTGGTCATGAGGCTGAGAGGAGAAGACAATAGAAAATGTCAACTGTACATTGTTACTCTGGACAGAAACAGCTCAGTTGTTCAGAGATTTCTGCTCTGAACTGCAGTTTATATAAATCTTTAGAAAATAATAAAACAATGTTGTTCTTTGTATTTTACCAAAGAAAAGAGCAACAAGAATTTTGTTGCATTTTGCATTCCATAGTGAAAGATGATGAACTCTGGTGGTTTTCTTGATATTGTCGATACCAGAAGAATTGATCCCCACCAGTTGCTTGTTTGGAGTATCTGTAGGACAGAGTACGCTTGTAGCATCAAATCTGTCTATGTGGAACTCTGGAGCATTATCTTTTGTGTTTGAGTAACGCTTCAGCATGTACTTTGGGAAATCGTTGACTTCTTGTTTGTACCAGAAAAGGGGGAAATGTGTCACTGGTCTCAAATGTACAATCAAGAGTAACTGTCTCTCCTTCAGTAGTAATGACATCTCTTGTTTGCTGGATCACTCTGTCTTCCCTTTACACTCTGGGGAAGAAGAGAACATGCAGAGGAGGAGATTAATTAATAAATATGTTTGATTAAAGGAGAACAATCAGTAGTTTAAATAGTTACCTAGCCAGAGAGTCAGAATCAGGATGTTAGTCTGCCAGTGTTTCATGTCTGCAGTGAGAGGGGAAGAGAGAGGAAGAGCATTGATACCTGATGGATCCAAGGGGGTGTTTCTCTGACTGTGTGTTTCTCTGACTGTGTGTGTGTGTGTGTCTGTGTGTGTGTGTGTGTGTGTCTGTGTGTGTGTCTGTCTGTGTGTGTGTGTGTGTGTGCTGTGTGTCTGTGTGTGTGTGTGCGTGCTTGTGTGTGTGTGTGTGTGTGTGTGTGTGTCGTCTCTGTGTGTCTGTGTGTGTCTGTCTGTCTGTGTCTGTGTGTCTGTGTGTGTGTCTTTGTGTGTGTGTGCTGTGTGTCTGTGTGTGTGTGTCTGTGTGTCTGTGTGTGTGTGTGTGTGTGTGTGTTTCTGTGTGTCTGTGTGTGTGTGTGTGTGTGTGTGTGTGTGTGTGTGTGTGTGTGTGTTCTCTCTGTATGTGTGTGTGTGTGTGTGTGTGTGTGTGTGTGTGTCTCTGTATGTGTGTGTGTGTGTGTGTCCTCTGTATGTATGTATGTATGTATGTATGTGTGTGTGTGTGTGTTATGTGTGTGTGTGTGTTGTCTGTGTTATGTGTGTGTGTGTGTGTCTCTCTGTATGTGTGTGTGTGTGTATGTGTGATACTGACCACTGACTGTATATATGTATATTGAAGTGATACTGACCACTGACTGTATATATGTATATTGAAGTGATACTGACCACTGACTGTATATATGTATATTGAAGTGATACTGACCACTGACTGTATATATGTATATTGAAGTGATACTGACCACTGACTGTATATATGTATATTGAAGTGATACTGATCACTGACTGTATATATGGATATTGAAGTGATACTGACCACTGACTGTATATATGTATATTGAAGTGATACTGACCACTGACTGTATATATGGATATTGAAGTGATACTGACCACTGACTGTATATATGTATATTGAAGTGATACTGACCACTGACTGTATATATGTATATTGAAGTGATACTGATCACTGACTGTATATATGTATATTGAAGTGATACTGATCACTGACTGTATATATGTATATTGAAGCGATCCTGGCGTTAAAGACCAGCTGATCGCTGCCCGATTCTTTGAAATGAACGGCCGCATTGCATTGGGGGATATCGGCTTTGAATGCGTCCTGCTCGGATCATATCGTAATGTTCTGTATTACAGCATATACTGTAATATTTCACCGGTAATAAGACCGAAATAATATTATTAAAATAAAGAAATGAATACCATGATAACATCTAAATAAATGTTGATAGATGTAGCATTATAGTTTAAAAAGATAAATTAACAAAAAGCAACCCAGCTTCCCTGGCCGAAATAGACCGACATAATAACATTAAAAGAAATACATATAAACCATGATAATATCTCGTGAATAATGTTGATTAAAACAGTGGTTATTGGGCTAAAAATACCAATAATAACTGTCATAGTTTCGGGTTAAGGGGAAGTGGGCGTGTATTTTCTTTGTCCGATATCCGACGGTGAGGGAATAACATGAATGTCTATCTGACGGACCCCCTCATCGAAAAATAACGTCAAGGGTACCCCTATTTCGTTGAAACTTGACACCAGGGTCCTTGACCATGCGACATACATTTGACGAGTAGGGAGTGAGACTGTGTTGTTCTAGACTACATCATAATGAAGTTTATCAGTGTGTGACTCCCTCTGGTGGATGTTGTGGAGTATTGTGTTGTCTTTGCTCCAAAGGTTTTTGTACAGAGTTTTGGTGTTTCCTGTCACTGTGGGCTGCAGAGCACAGTAGTACACAGCAGAGTCAGACACTTTAGGTGAGGGGATGTTCATTTGAATTTGTTTGTCCTCCACTTTAATCTTCAGTCCAGGAATTACATTATTGTTGTTTCCTTCTGCTCCTGATGCAGTGTTTGAGATGATGAACTCTGGTGGTTTTCCTGGATATTGTCGGTACCAGAAGAAATAATCACTAGTTGACAATTCCAAGTATCTGTAGGACAGAGTAACAGAGCTGCCTTCTAAACTGTTCTCTTCTTTCTTTACTGGAGTGGGTTCTTCAAAACTGACACCTAAAGGAAGACATAACTGTTATTTAATGTTGTAAAATACTTAATACATTATTAACATTCAGATGTTATTAGAAAAAACGTTTGTAGGCTTTATAGACTAAGATACCTATTAGTATGAAGAGAAACAGCAGAGGAAACACACAATGCTGCAGTGACAGCATGTTGAATAAAGGTAATGTTGATGGTTTGTGTATTGATCTCTGTTGAATATAGAAGTTCCTCTCTCTTCTATAGTTCAGTAACAGCTCAGCTCCTCCCTGAGTCTCTCCATCTCCTTGTAGCTCTGGATTTTCACTTCTCTCAGTTACACTACTAAGGTAAAGTGATTCTAGACTACATGATGAAAACTATGAAGTTTATCAGTGTGTGACTCCCTCTGGTGGATGTTGTGGATTATTGTGTTGTCTTTGCTCCAAAGGTTATTGTACAGAGTTTTGGTGTTTCCTGTCACTGTGGGCCTCAGAGCACAGTAGTACACAGCAGAGTCAGACAGCTGAAGCTTCTGGATCTTCAGAGGAACTGATCTTAACTTGGAATTGTGTGTAGATGAAAATCTCTCCTTGAACTCATCTGGTGTGTTCCCTTCATCCCCTTGAATGCGCATCAGAATGAATTTGGGGCTGTTGTTTCCATCCTGTTTGTACCAGAAGAGATAATTACTAGTTGTACTGCTGTTATATAGACAGCCAAGTGTTACTGCCAGCAGGGCGGATCTACAGGGGCAAGGGGGCAGCTGCCCCCACTGTAGGGCCTTGCCCCCAGCTGCCCCCTAACTTTGGCATTCAAAAAACTTTGCTTGTAAAAACAAACTGCCACTATGTGCACAGGCTTCTTAAAACATTGAAACAAACAATTAATTTATATTAATTCATAATAAATAATAATTGTAGATGTAATCTTAGCCCCCTGCCCCTCAAATACTTAGCTACGTCCCTGCATCAAACGTGCAGAGCAGCGCTCGCGACATTCTGGCTCGCACACAGCGAGTTCTGCCGGTGTGGGGGCCCTGCATCCCGGCAAAGACTGGAGCGACCGAGCTGCCCCCTCCCCGAAGCCTCTCAAAGTGAAGTCTGTTTCCCAGGTGAAGTTAAAACACGTTTCATCTAAAGTTAAATTTGTAATAATTATAATGTCTGCTAAAGGCGAGTCAGTATCAACAACAGCGTGTCTGTTAGCCAAAAGTCAAATTGCTCCCTCGTTGGTTGTAAGCGCATTCTGCTGTTTGATTAGTCTGATTTCAGTAAAGACAAGAAGAGCATAATACAGAATATTACAAACTGGCATGTTTGAATTCATAACGTTTACAGAGGGTCGCCGTTGCGGTTACGTGCGTAACACACACTACACAGTGCTTGCTGAGACCGATCATTTGTATATGATTAGTTAAGGAGTAGGCTACTATAAAATCCACTTCCTCTCACATATCACGGCAATACGGCTGCACAAATTAAACCAGGCAAAATACTTTACTGTCAAACTGGGAAAACAACAAATACAACGGGATTAAGAAGGCTAGTCTAAACATAACTGATGTGTGCATGTAATAAATCTCGTCTGATGTTATGTTTTTTAGGCTACTTATTAGCTACAGGGCCATACAGTGTAATGTAATACAAGAATAACAAGAGCTTTTCACATCTTGACTTTTGCAGGCCAGAGTAGCTGGAGATATTAGCTGAAGCCTAAAAGTGGGGATATTGCCAGCCAAGAAAATCCTGAGTAGTGCACAGGAGGAAGAGGAGGAGGGAAATGAAGAAGGAGAAGACAGTAAACTGGAGAGACCAGGCAGGTCAGAGCAGGAGAAGACCACAGAAGGAGATGCAGAAATGAGTGAAAGAGAAGAGGGAAAGGAAGAATTGACAGTGAGGGATGAAGAGGAGGCTGCAGGTTCAGAGAGAGGGACAGAGGCAGAGAGTGATCAGGAGGAGGCAGATGAAGATGACAGAGAGGAAGAGGAGGCTGCAGTAACCCCTGGACCATATGGTTGGTTTATATTCTCCTTACATATAAATTGCAGTACAGTAACATAACATGTCGTGACATGATGTGTTTTCAGTTTTTGGCTATTTCCATTCTGTTGTATATGTTATAGGGTTAGATATGTAAATATTTACATATACAACAACAGTTCACTCTTCTCAAGACACTTTACAGATAGAGTAGGTCTAGACCACACTCTTTAAGTTACAATGACCCAACAATTCTCCCAAGAGCAAGCATTTGGTGCAACAGAAACATCAGACATATCCAGGGTCTTGGTGGTCACGGGTTAGATACAGATGGATACAGATATAGAGAATTATGATTCATAATAATGGTAATTATAGTAACAAAAAGATAATGGAACTATGAATAGAAATAATAGTTGTAGCAGTTTAGGGCGTAGCAGTTTAGGGCATAGCAGGGCGCATGGGCGTAGTAGGGCATATCAGTTTATGTATGAGGGTTTCCATGTACCGTCTTCCCCTGCCACCCTACCAAGATCTCTTGCTACCCCTTTGCCCCCCATGTAAAATTTTCTAGATCCGCCACTGGTTACTGCCTCTCCTTCAGTAGCAGTCACATCTCCTTCTTGTTGCAGCACGTTTTTTTTTGTGCTCTGCATTCTGTAAAACAGCAACAAAACAGAATCAGTGTGCGGTTATAAAGAATCATATCAATGTTGGATTGATATCAAAGAAACAGAGTTGTGTTCATACCAAGGCTCATAGCAGCCAGCAACACTGAGATGAACAGAGGCTTCATATCTGCAGTGTGGAGTAACTCGCGCTACAGCAAGTATAAAGAAGGCTGTGATCTCTCGTTTAGTCTTCATCAACACTAAGGTGGTGGATTAGAAGGAGGAACCTGATCACAGCCCTGGGTTATTCCCCTACTGATTACTTTACACCTAACACGGGTTGTGCCTCTCACCTTTTTTTACTTTACAATTGCTTAGCTTTGTGTTTCGAGGGGCAGCCTCTAGATCACCCAGTAAGAGCGTTCGCCCCATGTTGGCTGAGTCCTGCAGTGGCTCGGGTTGAATCTGACCTGTTGCCCTTTGCTGCGTGTCATCCCCCATCTCTCTCCCCTTTCATGTCTATCCACTCTCACTTGAAATAAAGGGGAAAAGCCCCCCAAAAAAATGTGTTTCGAGGCCTAGACTAGTAGTAAATTAGAAGAAATAATTAACTTTGACTCTGCACTCTAATACTTTTATAATTAAAGATAAATGTAAAAGAAGAACAAAAACAGTGATAATGAATGCATAGGCATTGTTTTTCCTGGTTTGGTTGGAACACGCCCCATAATCACAGCCCAACGAAGCGCTTTCAGACTCACATTCTGACTAGAATCTGAGTAGGACCACGTCAGGCTATGTAAATGCATGTGTGAAAGAGAAAATAAATGTTTGAATAAACATACCTTTATCTCAGGTTCAAAACACACCAACTGGATCACATAGAGTCGGAAATCTTTTTCTTTTTTAAATGAAGGGGAGTAACTTTCGCTACGCCCGCGGTTTTGCTGCTATAACGTCAGCAGATTGCAACATGTAGCCCCTTTACTTTATAAGTCGATTGGTCATCTCATTTTGGGTGAACATCAACTTATGAATTATGGAGGGAACCCAAGGGAAGCCACAACAATAGACGTTAATGGCCGACATAGCACCTCTGTTAACGAAATGATTGAGCCATGACGTACTTCGTGACACTACTATTAAATGAAGTTTGAAGTTGTTGCATATCCATTTTGAATGTTTGACTAGCATGTTTTTCATATTGCAATCCATTTTTTGTTGCCCACCACGTTTTTATATGCAAACAGAATTATCTTCATTTCCAACTGGCACTCAGCCACATAACTTCACTTCTTCATGATTCTCTGTGATCTGTCAGGTTGGGATATGGTGGATCTGGGCAATGATGCATTCATGAAGTATCGCATTGCTGGGAATTAATAACGTTACTTGATTCAAGAATAGACGAAAATTAATTTATTTGTCAAACACCTTTTAAAATAATATACTTTTTCCTCTTTCAGTTTGGGGAAAGGTATCAAGTCTTTTAAGTCAAAAGGCTCCAGTCCAAGTGAAGTCATGAGTCATTGGTGTTGAAGTCCAAGTGGAGTTGCAAGTCTTTAATTCTCGGATAGTCTAATGTCATCAAATTTGCTGACTTTGATGTCTGCACCTCTGGTTAAAGGACTGTAAACATTTACATCACATTTAGCATATTTAAATTACTGTCATGAGTCTCAAAGATTGTATTGGAGAAGACAACAGGATGTCTGTTAAGTAACACTTATCGACAATGAAAAATAAAAACTGTAGAGAAAAATAACTTTCTTGTGAAGTTCTTCTGTCTAAACAACAGTTAAGATTCACAACAACAATGACCTGGATTACATCTTTTTCATGAAGTTGTAAGCACGAATAATCAGTGTAAACAATGAATTATGGCAATTATTCAGTGATTTATGTTCTCAGTGTCCATTATTAGTGTCGTATTGATCTCTGATGAATATAGAAGTTCCTCTCTCTTCTATAGTTCAGTAACAGCTCAGCTCCTCCCTGACTCGCTCAATATGTTCTCCTCACCTTAAGGTGATAAGGGTGATAAGATCTCCTCACCTTAGGTGAGGAGATCTGAAGAATAATTTTGGTTTTATCCTCACTTACATGAACAGACAATCCAGATTTTGTTTCATTTTGCGATCCCAAACAAAAGATGAGGAACTCTGGTGGTTTTCCTGGATATTGTCGATACCAGTAGAATCGATCAGCAATAGTTGCTTGTTTGGAGTATCTGTAGGACAGAGTAACAGAGCTGCCTTCTAAACTGTTCTCTTCTTTCTCTACTGGAGTGAGATCATCACAGATGACACCTAAAGTAAAAGATAACTGTTATTTCATGTTGTATGACACTCAATGAATGATTCCAATTTAGATGTTATTTGAATCAAACTTGTTCATGCTGCATAATCTAACATACCTGTGAGGAAGGATAGAAACATCAGAGAAAACACACAATGCTGCAGTGACAGCATGTTGAATAAAGGTAATGTTGATGGTTTGTGTATTGATCTCTGTTGAATATAGAAGTTCCTCTCTCTTCTATAGTTCAGTAGCAGCTCAGCTCCTCCCTGAGTCTCTCTGTAAAGTGATTCTAGACTATATCTTGATTGAAGTTTAACAGTGTGTGACTCCCTCTGGTGGACGTTGTGGAGTATTGTGTTGTCTTTGCTCCAAAGGTTTTTGTACAGAGTTTTGGTGTTTCATTTCACTGTGGGCCTCACAGCACAGTAGTACACAGCAGAGTCAGACAGCTGAAGCTTCTGGATCTTCAGAGGAACTGATCTTAACTTAGAATTGTGTGTAGATGAAAATCTCTCCTTGAACTCATCTGGTGTGTTCCCTTCATCCCCTTGAATGCGCATCAGAATGAATTTGGGGCTGTTGTTTCCATCCTGTTTGTACCAGAAGAGATAATCATTAGTTGTACTGCTGTTATTATATTGACAGCCAAGTGTTACCGACAGCAGGGGCGGATTCACAAGGGGCAAGGGGGCGGCCCCCCACTGTAGGGCTTGCCCCCAGCTGCCCCCTAACTTTGGCATTCAAAAACTTTGCTTGTAAAAACAAATTGCCACTATGTGCACAGGCTTCTTAAAACATTGAAACAAACAATTAATTTATATTAATTCATAATAAATAATAATTGTAGATGTAATCTTAGCCCCTGCCCCCTAAATACTTAGCTACGTCCCTGCATCAAACGTGCAGAGCAGCGTTCGCACATTCTGCGCTCGCACACAGCGAGTCTGCGCGTGTGGGGGCCCTGCATCCCGGCAAAGACTGGAGCGACTGAGCTGCCCCTCCCCGAGCCTCTCAAAGTGAAGTCTGTTTCCCAGGTGAAGTTAAAACACGTTTCATCTAAAGTTAAATTTGTAATAATTATAATGTCTGCTAAAGGAAGTCAGTATCAACAACAGCGCGCGTCTGTTAGCCAAAAGTCAAATTGCTCCCTCGTATGGGTTTCGAGCATTCTGCTGTTTGATTAGTCTGATTTCAGTAAAGACAAGAAGAGCATAATACAGAATATTACAAACTGGCATGTTTGAATTCATAACGTTTACAGAGGGTCGCCGTTTCGGTGGCGTTACGTTACAACACACTACACAGTGCTTGCTGAGACCGATCATTTGTATATGATTAGTTAAGGAGTAGGCTACTATAAAATCCACTTCCTCTCACATATCACGGCAATACGGCTGCACAAATTAAACCAGGCAACATACTTTACTGTCAAACTGGGAGAAACAACAAATACAACGGGATTAAGAAGGCTAGTCTAAACATAACTGATGTGTGCATGTAATAAATCTCGTCTGATGTTATGTTTTTATGCTACTTATTAGCTACAGGGCCCTACAGTGTAATGTAATACAAGAATAACAAGAGCTTTTCACATCTTGACTTTTGGCGGCCAGAGTAGCTGGAGATATTAGCTGAAGCCTAAAAGTGGGGATATTGCCAGCCAAGAAAATCCCTGAGTAGTGCACAGGAGGAAGAGGAGGAGGGAAATGAAGAAGGAGAAGACAGTAAACTGGAGAGACCAGGCAGGTCAGAGCAGGAGAAGACCACAGAAGGAGATGCAGAAATGAGGAAAGAGAAGAGGGAAAGGAAGAATTGACAGTGAGGGATGAAGAGGAGGCTGCAGGTTCAGAGAGAGGGACAGAGGCAGAGAGTGATCAGGAGGAGGCAGATGAAGATGACAGAGAGGAAGAGGAGGCTGCAGTAACCCCTGGACCATATGGTTGGTTTATATTCTCCTTACATATAAATTGCAGTAGAGTAACATAACATGTCCTGTGACATGATGTGTTTTCAGTTTTTGCCTATTTCCATTCTGTTGTATATGTTATAGGGTTAGATATGTAAATATTTACATATACAACAACAGTTCACTCTTCTCAAGACACTTTACAGATAGAGTAGGTCTAGACCACACTCTTGCTTACAATGACCCAACAATTCTCCCAAGAGCAAGCATTTGGTGCAACAGAAACATCAGACATATCCAGGGTCTTGGTGGCGCCGGTTAGATACAGATGGATACAGATATAGAGAATTATGATTCATAATAATGGTAATTATAGTAACAAAAAGATAATGGAACTATGAATAGAAATAATAGTTGTAGCAGTTTAGGGCGTAGTAGTTTAGGGCATAGCAGGGTGGCTATGGGCGAAGTAGGGCATATCAGTTTATGTATGAGGGTTTCCATGTACCGTCTTCCCCTGCCACCCTACCAAGATCTCTTGCCACCCCTTTGCCCCCCATGTAAAATTTTCTAGATCCGCCACTGGTTACTGCCTCTCCTTCAGTAGCAGTCACATCTCCTTCTGGTTGCAGCACGTTGTCTTTTTGTGCTCTGCATTCTGTAAAACGCAACAACACAGAATCAGTGTGCTGTTAAAGAATCATATCAATGTTGGATTGATATCAAAGAAACAGAGTTGTGTTCATACCAAGGCTCATAGCAGCCAGCAACACTGAGATGAACAGAGGCTTCATATCTGCAGTGTGGAGTAACTCTGCGCTACAGCAAGTATAAAGAAGGCTGTGATCTCTCGTTTAGTCTTCATCAACACTAAGTTGGTGGATTAGAAGGAGGAACCTGATCACAGCCCTGGGTTATTCCCCCTACTGATTACTTTACACCTAACACGTGTTGTGCCTCTCACCTTTTCTTACTTTACAATTGCTTAGCTTTGTGTTTCGAGGGGCAGCCTCTAGATCACCCAGTAAGAGTGTTCGCCCCATGTTGGCTGAGTCCTGCAGCGGCTCGGGTTGAATCTGACCTGTTGCCCTTTGCTGCGTGTCATCCCCTCTCTCTCCCCTTTCATGTCTATCCACTCTCACTTGAAATAAAAGGGAAAAGCCCCCCAAAAATGTGTTTCGAGGCCTAGACTAGTAGTAAATTAGAAGAAATAATTAACTTTGACTCTGCACTCTAATACTTCTATAATTAAAGATAAATGTAAAGAAGAAGACAAAACAGTGATAATGAATGCATAGCTATTGTTTTTCCTGGTTTGGTTGGAACACGCCCCATAATCACAGCCCGCGGAGTGGTTTCAAACTCACATTCTGACTAGAATCTGAGTAGGACCACGTCAGGCTATGTAAATGCATGTGTGAAAGAGAAAATAAATGTTTGAATAAACATACCTTTATCTCAGGTTCAAAACACACTAACTGGATCACATAGAGTCGGAAATCTTTTTTTTTTTAAATGAAGGGGAGTAACTTTACGTTACCCCAGCGGTTTTGCTGCTATAACGTCAGCAGATTGCAACATGTAGCCATTTACTTTATAAGTCAATTGGTCATCTCATTTTGGGTGAACATCAACTTATGAATTATGGAGGGAACCCAAGGAAGCCACAACAATAGACATTAATGGCCGACATAGCACCTCTGTTAACGAAATGATTGAGCCATGACGTGCCATTCGACACTACTATTAAATGAAGTTTGAAGTTGTTGCATATCCATTTTGAATGTTTGACTAGCATGTTTTTCATATCACAATCCATTTTTGTTGACCACCACATAGTTTTTTATATGCAAACAGAATTATCTTCATTTCCAACTGGCGCTGAGCCACATAACTTCACTTCTTCATGCTTCTCTGTGATCTGTCAGGTTGGGATATAGTGGATCTGGGCAATGATGTGTTCATGAAGTATCACATTGCTGGGAATTAATAACATTACTTGATTCAAGAATAGACGGAAATTAATTCATTTGTGAACACCTTTTAAAAATAATATACTTTTTCCTCTTTCAGTTTGGGGAAAGGTATCAAGTCTTTAAAGTCAAAAGGCTCCAGTCCAAGTGAAGTCATGAGTCATTGGTGTTGAAGTCCAAGTGGAGTTGCAAGTCTTTTCTTCTCGACTAGAATCTAAAGTCATTAAATTTGTGACTGAAGTCTGCACCTCTGGTTAAAGGACTCTAAATATTTGCATCACATTTAGCATATTTAAATGATTGTCCTGAGTCTCAAAGATTGTATTGAGAAGACAACAGGATGTCTGTTAAGTAACACTTATCAACAATGAAAAATAAAAACTGTAGAGAAAAATAACTTTCTTGTGAAGTTCTTCTGTCTAAACAACAGTTAAGATTCACAACAACAATGACCTGGATAACATCTTTTCATGAAGTTGTAAGCACGAATAATCAGTGTAAACAATGAATTATGGCAATTATTCAGTGATTTCTGTTCTCAGTGTCCATTATTAGTGTCGTATTGATCTCTGATGAATATAGAAGTTCCTCTCTCTTCTATAGTTCAGTAACAGCTCAGCTCCTCCCTGAGTCTCTCCGTCTCCTCGTAGCTCTGGATTTTCACTTCTTTCAATTACTCTTCTAAGGTAAAGTGATTCTAAATTACATCATATTGAAGTTTAACAGTGTGTGACTCCCTCTGCTGGATGTTGTGGAGTATTGTGTTGTCTTTTCCTCCAAAGGTTTTTGTACAGAGTTTTGGTGATTCCTGTCACTGTGGGCCTCAGAGCACAGTAGTAAACAGCAGAGTCAGACACCTTAGCTGAGGAGATCTGCAGATCTATTTTGGTTTTATCGTTACTCACTGAAGCAGACAGTCCCGAGTTTGCAGCATTTTGCGCTCCCACGAGAAAGATGAGAAACTCTGGTGGTTTTCCTGGATATTGTCGATACCAGAAGAAATAATCAGCACCAAGCGCTTGTTTGGAGTATCTGTAGGACAGAGTAACAGGGCTCCCTTCTAAACTCTTCTTTCTGTCTCTACTGGATTGAGTTCTTCACAGCTGATACCTAAAGGAAGAGATAACTCTGTTATTAGACGTAAAAGTCTAAAAAAGATGATTCACATTCAGATGCTCAGAAACCTTTTCATGCTGTATAATCTAAATTACCTGTGAGGATGGACAGAAACAGCAGATAAAAACACAATGCTGCAGTGACAGCATGTTGAATAAAGGTAATGTTGATGGTTTGTGTATTGATCTCTGTTGAATATAGAAGTTCCTCTCTCTTCTATAGTTCAGTAACAGCTCAGCTCCTCCCTGAGTCTCTCCGTAAAGTGATTCTAGACTACATGATGAAAAATATCAAAGTTTATCAGTGTGTGAGTACCTCTGGTGGATGTTGTGGAGTATTGTGTTTTCCTTTGCATCCAAGGTTTTTACGGTGGCCGGGAAGTGCAATGCAACATTACAAAGAATGAAACACTTTTACAAAGCTCGGAGACAAATTTACATTTTGGAAAACAAATTTACATTTTGGAAAACAAATTTACATTTTGGGAAAACAAAATAACATTTTAGAAAACAAATTTACATTTTGGAAAAACAAAATAACATTTTAGAAAACAAATTTACATTTTGGAAAACAAAATAACATTTTCGAAAACAAATTTACGTTTTAGAAAACAAATTTACATTTTGGAAAACAAAATAACATTTTCGAAAACAAATTTACGTTTTAGAAAACAAATTTACATTTTGGAAAACAAAATAACATTTTTGGAAAACAAATGTACATTTTCGAAAACAAATTTACATTTTAGGAAACAAATTAACAAGATGCAAAACACTTTTACCAGTCCCGAAACAAATTTACAAATGACAGATTCTTCACGGAAAGGGAAATGTACCACATACCGGAAGTGATGAGGTGTTGTTGGTGAGCGCAGTCAATTTGTGTTGTTGTGAGTGAGTATACGTGGCGTAATGAAGTTTATGGTGACTTTACGTGTGGTCGGTGTTTGGAGTTTTTATATGACGCGGACCTGACGGAAACATTGGAAAAACAGGGAAGATCGACAGCCGCGGCCGGATCGGAGCTACAGCGGGGGGCAGCTGAGTCCGTCTGCAGCTGCAGGACCTGGAGCTCACTGCCCATTCCTGGGAGCCAAAACCGACACCACGCAGCTGGAGACCCAGGCCGTTGTTGCTGGGCGCTCGGAGGGAAGGGAAGCCGCGGAGAATCAGATCCAGGACTAAACGGAGCGGACTGTCACAGCCTGCTGAAGTTTAAATCACAGGTTTCCTAAAGGGAGTCTGGCGGGACTCGGACTGTGGACTACGAAACACGACAATTATCAAGTAGCGTAAATAAATAAATACATGCAGAAATAAATGAATCATTAGTGGGGGAGTGAGCCTGGACATTTCAGTCTGTTTAAACTTCACTTTGAAGCAGAACCTCTTAGTTCAGAAGGGTGAAGTTTCCGTTTGTACTCATATCTGTGAACTGATTATAATAAATATTCTTTGTATTAACACATTAATTGGTCTCTTTGTCTTTTTGTTTAAAAAAACTAGAACATCGCATGAGATTTTGACGATTTATAGTGATTTTATTTCCGTTAGACCTTTGCCTACATTGACGCTGATGCATTAAGGCGGCCCATAGACAGTATATAAGGCAGTGCCTCCCTGTTCCAAGATGGCGGCTCTATTGACGCATTCGATCCATAACTGCCGTAGTCAAGGCGACATGTATACAAAACCTCATCACTTCCGGTATGTGGTACATTCCCTTTCGTGAAGAATCTGTCATTTGTAAATTTGTTTCGGACTGGTAAAAGTGTTTTGCATCTTGTTAATTTGTTTTCCAAAATGTAAATTTGTTTTCTAAAATGTAAATTTGTTTTCCAAAATGTAAATTTGTTTTCTAAAATGTAAATTTGTTTTCTAAAATGTTATTTTGTTTTCCAAAATGTAAATTTGTTTTCTAAAATGTTATTTTGTTTTCCAAAATGTAAAAGTGTTTCATTCTTTGTAATGTTGCATTGCACTTCCCGCCACCGTAGTTTTTAGATTAGATTAGATTTATTGTCATTGTGCAGAGTACAATTACAAAGACAACGAAATGCAGTTTGCATCTAACCAGAAGTGCAAAAAAGCAGAAAAGTGCCATGTGATATACAAAGTATAGACAACTGGTGCATAGACAGGACAAGAAATATATTGCAGTGTTATAAGAGCAGAATAAATATGGCTATGTAATATGAACAGTGTTTGAACAACATTTACATGTATGTGCAATGTAGTAGCAGTGACACTATAATAGTAGTATGAATAATATAGATATGCAGTGTATTAGCAGAATATATAATAAGAAAAACAGAATAAATATGGATATTCTGAATGCAGAATATAGACAGATATGTACAGTATGTACAGTTATGTGCAGTGTGGTAACATTATAAGAGTAGTAAGAATAAGATATATGTGCAGGATGAATAGTATGAAGAGCAGTAGGATATGGCTATGTATAGATGTAATTACAGTATGTACATTTGTAAATAAATAAATAGAACAGTATGGGTGGGGTAGGGTAGTGCAAATTGTCCGGGTGTGTGTTTAGTAGGTTCAGTTGTCAACGGGATAACCTGCAGTGTGTGACTCCCTCTGGTGGATGTTGTGGAGTATTGTGTTGTCGCTCCAAAGGTTTTTGTACAGAGTTTTGGTGTTTCCTGTCACTGTGGGCTGCAGAGCACAGTAGTACACAGCAAAGTCAGACAAGCGGAAGCTTCTGGATCTTCAGAGGAACTGATCTTAACTTGGAATTTTGTGTAGATGAAAATCTCTCCTTGAACTCGTCTGGTGTGTTCCCTTCATCCCCCTTGAAAGCGGCTCAGAATGAATTTGGGGCTGTTGTTTCCATCCTTCCTGTACCAAAAAGAGATAATTACTAGTTGAACTGCTGTTATATTGACAGCCAAGTGTTACTGCCTCTCCTTCAGTAGCAGCCACATCTCCTTCTGGTTGCAGCACGTTGTCTTTTGTGCTCTGCATTCTGTAAAACACGCACAAACAAAATCAGTGTGCTGTTAAAGAATCATATCAATGTTGGATTGATATCAAAGAAACAGAGTTGTGTTCATACCAAGGCTCATAGCAGCCAGCAACACTGAGATGAACAGAGGCTTCATATCTGCAGTGTGGAGTAACTCTGAGCTACAGCAAGTATAAAGAAGGCTGTGATCTCTCTGTTTAGTCTTCATCAACACTAAGTTGGTGGATTAGAAGGAGGAACCTGATCACAGCCCTGGGTTATTCCCCTACTGACTACTTTACACCTAACACATGTTGTGCCTCTCTCCTTTTCTTACTTTACAATTCCTTAGCTTTGTGTTTCGAGGGCGGCCTCTAGATCACCCAGTAAGAGCCGTTCCCACCCCATGTTGGCTGAGTCCTGCAGCGGCTCGGGTTGAATCTGACCTGTTGCCCTTTGCTGGGGTGGGTCCCCATCTCTCTCCCCCTTTCATGTCTATCCACTCTCACTTGAAATAAAGGGGAAAAGCCCCCAAAAATAATCTTAAAAAAAAGGTTGTGTTTCGGGCCTAAACTAGTAGTAAAGTAGAAGAAATAATTAACTCTGACTCTGCACTCTAATACTTTTATAATGTTTTATGTCTAAATGACATAAAAAGATAAATGTAAAAGAAGAACAAAAACAGTGATATTGCGTTAAGTCTGTCACAAATGGGTCCTAGAGTTCTAGGCATGTTCCGGCTAAACGTTCCCTGGTGCTATTTTGCAGTTTCAGAAAACAATTCCGCCCACAGACCAGGAAAAACCTGGTCTAAAGTCAGTGGTGCTAGTCTAAAGTCAGTGGCGTTATTCAGATGCTATTTTAGGGCGCATGCTTGGCCATAATGTAGCTTGTGCACAACACGCATACACTTTGCTTCTCTACTTTATCTACACGGACGAGCAGTTCCCATTTTTGCAAACCATACATAATTACAAAGAAAAATATTACTGAAAATGCATTTCAGGTGTTTGGATAGATCAGGAGGCATTTTACAGTACAGTCCTCAAAAAGTTCCAGCATTCTTTGTGGCTTGTTGTGTTTTACACATTTCCATGAATCATTGATGTGTTGATGACATAAATGAGGAAATATTAGAGGACTTAAGGAGACGTGATGTTGAACTACGGTGGATTGGACACCCGGAACAATCTGGTTCGGGAGTGGCAATGCGCACGCGCTCCTGGTGGAGTGGGTGGACAGAGATGGAGTGGGGGAGGAGGGAAGGGGCACAACAGGAGCAGGTGGTGCGTTTGGAGGCCCACGCTCCACGGCTGTAGCAATCCTCTCCAGACTTGAGGAGATGCGCCCGAGAGACCGCAGCAACATCGCCACCCGGTCAAGACGGGCATTTATTACTTTGCCGGCATCCCGGACAGCTCCCGCTGGCGTGCGCAGGCAAATCCGCCGCATAATAGCAATCCGCCATGAAACAAGCGTACCTGCTCTTAAAGGGAATGTGAGATGATGCTCTGATTGTTTTTTGCACGTTACGCCCAAACCACACCTAGCTACTTCAGACCAACCCATTTTAGATTTGCGTCATTTATCCCACCGGTATAATAGCAACAGCCCAAGATCTGCCCACAAAGCTACTTGTGTTTCACATTATATATTTGCGTTTCAGATCGTTTAAATAGGGCCCTTTGGTGTTTCCTGTCACTGTGGGCTGCAGAGCACAATAGTACACAGCAGAGTCTGACACCTTAGCTGAGATGAACTCCAGTTTAACATGGTTCTTTAACTTGTCAATGTGAGCTGAGAAATCAGAAGCAGTTGGATAAATTGGTCCTTCCTCTGTGATGTAGAGCAGGAACTCTGGTCTGGATCTCTGGTATTGTCGGTACCATTGGATATTGTTGATATTACCCCTCATATGTACAGGTCAGGTTGATGTTTCTGTCCTCTGCAACATGTTCTTCAGTACTTTCTGGCTTTATGCCGTTCATGGAACCCAGGGCTGCAAACTGAGTATTATTCCGTCAGTTATCATTAACTTACACACTAAACCTCTAGTTGTGAAATATTTGGCTAATACAGCAGGTTATATGAGACGTTGATCTCTGTTCTAACACTGTAACCTGTAAAAACAGGTAAAGCAACATGTCTTTGGAGTTATTAAAGCCAAACAGACAGCAGATGAGCAATGTTCTTCCACTGCAGTAGAATAAAAACTAAACAGCCTCTCTGATGTGCAGCCCTTCTTCTCAACATCAAGCTGATTGTGCTTTTAGTTCCTCAAACATTACTGCTCTGGAGACAGAAATAATCTCATTGGTTGAGTGAAATGCCAGTGGGGGGCCAGAGAATGACCTTTTACTGAAAGTTAAAAAGGTGAAACAGCAGTGAAGAAGAAGACCTTTGGTGGATGTTTCTGATGTTGGTTGAGTTGTTGTGTGATTGTCTTAAAGTTTAACAGTGTGTGACTCCCTCTGGTGGACGTTGTGGAGTATTGTGATGTCTTTGTTCCAAAGGTTATTGTACAGAGTTTTGGTGTTTCCTGTCACTGTGGGCTGCAGAGCACAGTAGTACACGCAGTCAGACACCTTAGCTGAGGGGATGTTCATTTGAATTTGTTGTCCTCCACTTTAATCGTTGATCCAGGGATTACATTATTTTTGTTTCCTTCTTGTCCTGAAGCAGAGTGGGAGATGATGAACTCTGGTGGTTTTCCTGGATATTGTCGGTACCAGAAGAAATAATTACTAGTTGACAATTCCAAGTATCTGTAGGACAGAGTAACAGAGCTGCCTTCTAAACTGTTCTCTTCTTTCTCTACTGGATTGAGTTCTTCACAGGTGACACCTAAAGGAAGACATAACTGTTATTTCATGTTGTAAATGACTTAATACAAGATTAACATTCAGATGTTATTAGAAAAAAACGTTTGTAGGCTTTATAGTCTAACATACCTGTTAGAATGAAGAGAAACAGCAGAGGAAACACACACTGCTGCAGTGACATCATGTTGAATAAAGGTAATGTTGATAGTTTGTGTATTGATCTCTGTTGAATATAGAAGTTCCTCTCTCTTCTATAGTTCAGTAACAGCTCAGCTCCTCCCTGAGTCTCTCTGTCTCCTCGTAGCTCTGGATTTTCACTTCTCTCAGTTACACTACTAAGGTAAAGTGATTCTAGACTACATGATGAAAACTATGAAGTTTATCAGTGTGTGACTCCCTCTGCTGGATGTTGTGGAGTGATGTGTTGTCTTTTCTCCAAAGGTTTTTGTACAGAGTTTTGGTGATTCCTGTCACTGTGGGCCTCAGAGCACAGTAGTAAACAACAGAGTCAGACACCTTAGCTGAGGAGATCTGCAGATCTATTTTGGTTTTATCGTTACTCACTGAAGCAGACAGTCCCGAGTTTGCAGCATTTTGCGTTCCCACGACGAAAGATGAGAAACTCTGGTGGTTTTCCCTGGATATTGTCGATACCAGAAGAAATAATCAGCACCAAGCTTGTTTGGAGTATCTGTAGGACAGAGTAACAGAGCTGCCTTCTAAACTCTTCTTTTCTGTCTCTACTGGTTTGAGTTCTTCACAGCTGATACCTAAAGGAAGAGATAACTCTGTTATTAGACGTAAAAGTCTAAAAAAGATGATTCACATTCAGATGCTCAGAAACCTTTTCATGCTGCATAATCTAACTTACCTGTTAGAATGGAGAGAAACAGCAGATAAAACACACAATGCTGCAGTGACAGCATGTTGAATAAAGGTAATGTTGATGGTTTGTGTATTGATCTCTGTTGCATATAGAAGTTCCTCTCTCTTCTATAGTTCAGTAACAGCGCAGCTCCTCCCTGAGTCTCTCCGTAAAGCAATTCTAGACTACATGATGAAAAATATCAAAGTTTATCAGTGTGTGACTACCTCTGGTGGATGTTGTGGAGTATTGTGTTTTCCTTGCATCCAAGGTTTTTAGATTAGATTAGATTCAACTTTATTGTCATTGTGCAGAGGACAATTACAAAGATAACGAAATGCAGTTTGCATCTAACCAGAAGTGCAAAAAAGCAGAAAAGTGCCATGTGATATACAAAGTATAGACAACTGGTGCATAGACAGGACAAGAAATATATTGCAATGTTATAAGAGCAGAATAAATATGGCTATGTAATATGAACAGTGTTTGAACAACATTTACGCATTGTGTGCAATGTAGTAGCAGTGACACTATAATAGTAGTATGAATAATATAGCTATATGCAATGTATGAGCAGAATATATAATAAGAAAAACAGAATAAATATGGATATTCTGAATGCACCATATAGACAGATATGTACAGTATGTACAGTTATGTGCAGTTTGGTAACATTATAAGAGTAGTAAGAATAAGTATATGTGCAGGATGAATAGTATGAAGAGCAGTAGAATATGGCTATGTATAGATGTAATTACAGTATGCACATTTGT
The DNA here is from genome assembly GCF_010015445.1 of Perca fluviatilis. Lineage (NCBI taxonomy): Eukaryota > Metazoa > Chordata > Actinopteri > Perciformes > Percidae > Perca > Perca fluviatilis. Next base: position 1,636,684 of record NC_053122.1, on the reverse strand, counting down.
AAATAAATAAATAGAACAGTATGGGTGGGGTAGGGTAGTGCAAATTGTCCGGGGGGTGTTTAGTAGGTTCAGTTGTCACCGGGATAACCTGCAGTGTGTGACTCCCTCTGGTGGATGTTGTGGAGTATTGTGTTGTCTTTGCTCCAAAGGTTTTTGTACAGAGTTTTGGTGTTTCCTGTCACTGTGGGCTGCAGAGCACAGTAGTACACAGCAGAGTCAGACAGCTGAAGCTTCTGGATCTTCAGAGGAACTGATCTTAACTTGGAATTGTGTGTAGATGAAAATCTCTCCTTGAACTCGTCTGGTGTGTTCCCTTCATCCCCTTGAAAGCGGCTCAGAATGAATTTGGGGCGGTTGTTTCCATCCTTCCTGTACCAGAAGAGATAATCATTAGTTGTACTGCTGTCATATTGACAGCCAAGTGTTACTGCCTCTCCTTCAGTAGCAGTCACATCTCCTTCTGGTTGCAGCACGTTGTCTTTTTGTGCTCTGCATTCTGTAAAACAGCAACAAACAGAATCAGTGTGCTGTTAAAGAATCATATCAATGTTGGATTGATATCAAAGAAACAGAGTTGTGTTCATACCAAGGCTCATAGCAGCCAGCAACACTGAGATGAACAGAGGCTTCATATCTGCAGTGTGGAGTAACTCTGAGCTACAGCAAGTATAAAGAAGGCTGTGATCTCTCTGTTTAGTCTTCATCAACACTAAGTTGGTGGATTAGAAGGAGGAACCTGATCACAGCCCTGGGTTATTCCCCCTACTGACTACTTTACACCTAACACATGTTGTGCCTCTCTCCTTTTCTTACTTTACAATTCCTTAGCTTTGTGTTTCGAGGGGCGGCCTCTAGATCACCCAGTAAGAGCATTCGCCCCATGTTGGCCTAGTCCTGCAGCGGCTCGGGTTGAATCTGACCTGTTGCCCTTTGCTGCGTGTCATCCCCCATTTCTCTCCCCCTTGCATGTCTATCCACTCTCACTTAAAATAAAGGGGAAAAGCCCCAAAAAAATTATCTTAAAAAAAAGGTTGTGTTTCGAGGCCTTATCTAGTAGTAAATTAGAATAAATAATTAACTCTGACTCTGCACTCTAATACTTTTATAATGTTTTATGTCTAAATGACATAAAAAGATGAATGTAAAAGAAGAACAAAAACAATGATATTGTGTCAGTCTGTCACAAATAGGTGCTAGAGTTCTATGGTTAGTAGTAAAGTTAATCACTTTATGGATAAACAATCTGTAAATGCATGTGTGAAAGAGAAAATAAATGTTTGAATAAACATACCTTTATCTCAGGTTCAAAACACACCAACTGGATCACATAGAGTCGGAAATCTTTTTTCTTTTTAAATGAAGGGGAGTAACTTTACGTTACCCAAGCGGTTTTGCTGCTATAACGTCAGCAGATTGCAACACGTAGCCATTTACTTTATAAGTCGATTGGTCATCTCATTTTGGGTGAACATCAACTTATGAATTATGGAGGGAACCCAAGGAAGCCACAACAATAGACATTAATGGCCGACATAGCTCCTCTGTTAATGAAATGATTGAGCCATGACGTGCCATTGGCCGCTACTATTAAATGAAGTTTGAAGTTGTTGCATATCCATTTTGAATATTTGACACGCATGTTTTTCATATCGCAATCCATTTTTTGTTGACCACCACATAGTTTTTATATGTAAACAGAATTATCTTCATTTCCAACTGGCACTCAGTCACATAACTTCACTTCTTCATGCTTCTCTGTGATCTGTCAGGTTGGGATATAGTGGATCTGGGCAATGATGTGTTCATGAAGTATCGCATTGCTGGGAATTAATAACATTACTTGATTCAAGAATAGACGGAAATTAAATCATTTGTCGAACACCTTTTAAAATAATATACTTTTTCCTCTTTCAGTTTGGGTAAAGGTATCAAGTCTTTAAAGTCAAAAGGCTCAAGTCCAAGTGAAGTCATGAGTCATTGGTGTTGAAGTCCAAGTGGAATGCAAGTCTTTTCTTCTCGAGTAGTGTCTAAAGTCATTAAATTTGTGACTGAAGTCTGCACCTCTGGTTAAAGGACTCTAAATATTTGCATCACATTTAGCATATTTAAATTACTGTCATGAGTCTCAAAGATTGTATTGGAGAAGACAACAGGATGTCTGTTAAGTAACACTTATCGACAATGAAAAATAAAAACTGTAGAGAAAAATAACTTTCTTGTGAAGTTCTTCTGTCTAAACAACAGTTAAGATTCACAACAACAATGACCTGGATAACATCTTTTTCATGAAGTTGTAAGCAGGAATAATCAGTGTAAACAATGAATTATGGCAATTATTCAGTGATTTCTGTTCTAAGTGTCCATTATTAGTGTCGTATTGAACTCTGTTGAATATAGAAGTTCCTCTCTCTTCTATAGTTCAGTAACAGCTCAGCTCCTCCCTGAGTCTCTCCGTCTCCTCGTAGCTCTGGATTTTCACTTCTTTCAATTACTCTTCTAAGGTAAAGTGATTCTAAATTACATCATATTGAAGTTTAACAGTGTGTGACTCCCTCTGGTGGATGTTGTGGAGTATTGTGTTGTCTTTGCTCCAAAGGTTTTTGTACAGAGTTTTGGTGTTTCCTGTCACTGTGGGCTGCAGAGCACAGTAGTACACAGCAGAGTCAGACACTGCAGCAGAGGAGCTTTGCAGGTCTATTTTGGTTTTATCGTCACTCACACTTACTGAAGCAGACAGTCCAGAGTTTGCAGCATTTTGCGTTCCCACAAGAAAGATGAGAAACTCCGGTGGTTTTCCTGGATATTGTCGATACCAGTAGAAATAATCAGCACCAAGCGCTTGTTTGGAGTATCTGTAGGACAGAGTAACAGAGCTGCCTTCTAAACTGTTCTTTTCTGTCTCTACTGGAGTGAGTTCTTCACAGCTGATACCTAAAGGAAGAGATAACTCTGTTATTAGATGTAAAGGTCTAAAAAGATGATTCACATTCAGATGCTCAGAAACCTTTTCATGCTGTATAATCTAAATTACCTGTGAGGATGGACAGAAACAGCAGATAAAAAACACAATGCAACAATGACAGCATGTTAAATGAAGGTAATGTTGATGGTTTGTGTATTGATCTCTGTTGAATATAGAAGTTCCTCTCTCTTCTTATAGTTCAGTAACAGCTCGCACCTCCTCGAGTCTCTCTGTAAAGTGATTCTAGACTACATGATGAAAAATATCAAAGTTTATCAGTTTGTGAGTACCTCTGGTGGATGTTGTGGAGTATTGTGTTTTCCTTGCATCCAAGGTTTTTAGATTAGATTAGATTTATTGTCATTGTGCAGAGTACAAGAACAAAGACAACGAAATCCAGTTTGCGTCCAACCAGAAGTGCAAAAAAGCAGAAAAGTGCAATGTGATATATAAAGTATAGACAACTGGTGAATAGACAGGACAAGAAATATATTGCAGTGTTATAAGAGCAGAATAAATATGGCTATGTAATATGAACAGTGTATGAACAACATTTACACGTATGTACAATGTAGTAGCAGTGACACTATAATAGTAGTATGAATAATATAGCTATATGCAATGTATGAGCAGAATATATAATAAGACAAACAGAATAAATATGGATATTCTGAATGAACCATATAGACAGATATGTACAGTATGTACAGTTATGTGCAGTTTGGTAACATTATAAGAGTAGTAAGAATAAGTATAAGTGCAGGATGAATAGTATGAAGAGCAGTAGAATATGGCTATGTATAGATGTAATTACAGTATGCACATTTGTAAATAAATAAATAGAACAGTATGGGTGGGGTACATTGTCATATATATTAATGGACCAACAGACCCCGTGTCTCTGGACGGAGACCAGTGAAGGATATCAGAAGCACTTTTCCGGTGATCTCTTCCTTTCGTGCGCAGCCTCTAACTGACAGAGACAACGTAAATGTGACGTGAGCAACCTGTCTGAAAGTGTGAAGTCTTCTGGTAGCTGTGCCGAGAGAAATCTCAATCATTCCCAATCTTACAGAGACGGAGGGCGTAAGTATATGTAAGGAGATAACATAGGCACAGGCTAATTACTGATCACTAACATGCTAGTTAACATTAGTCATTAAACCTAAACAGATAATGGAAGTCCAAACTGCCTGAGAGCTTCTCCTGTACTATACGGTAATTCCTCTACTGTGTGACAGTAAGTCTACGTGGTTATGACCCAAAGGTTAGCCTATTGTTATAAAAGCGTCTGCTACGGAGCCATAACGTGAGGTACAAGGTAATGGAGCCTTTTATACATTGTCATGTTTCTTTAGAACTAAACAACGGACAAATAGAGTCTTTAAACGCTTCAGATGTAAAGTTATTCGCAGTCAAGTGACGTAAAAAAAACAATGGCGGTCAGTGGAATGCTAACAAGAGGTGATACCCTTGTAGCAACAAAATGCGCCATCGGAGGTTCCGTTCAGAAGCCGAAGCTTACCCCTGGTGGGGTAGGGTAGTGCAAATTGTCCGGGGGTGTTTAGTAGGTTCAGTTGTCACCGGGATAACCTGCAGTGTGTGACTTCCTCTGGTGGATGTTGTGGAGTATTGTGCTGTCTTTGCTCCAGAGGTTTTTGTACAGAGTTTTGGTGTTTCCTGTCACTGTGGGCCTCAGAGCACAGTAGTACACAGCAGAGTCAGCCAGCTGAAGCTTCTGGATCTTCAGAGGAACTGATCTTAACTTGGAATTGTGTGTAGATGAAAATCTCTCCTTGAACTCGTCTGCTGTGTTCCCTTCATCCCCTTGAAAGCGGCTCAGAATGAATTTGGGGCTGTCGTTTCCATCCTGTTTGTACCAGAAGAGATTATTATTATTTGAACTGCTGTTATATTGACAGCCAAGTGTTACGCCTCTCCTTCAGTAGCAGTCACATCTCCTTCTGGTTGCTGCACGTTGTCTTTTGTGCTCTGCATTCTGTAAAACAGCAACAAACAGAATCAGTGTGCTGTTAAAGAATCATATCAATGTTGGATTGATATCAAAGAAACAGAGTTGTGTTCATACCAAGGCTCATAGCAGCCAGCAACACTGAGATGAACAGAGGCTTCATATCTGCAGTGTGGAGTAACTCTGAGCTACAGCAAGTATAAAGAAGGCTGTGATCTCTCTGTTTAGTCTTCATCAACACTAAGTTGGTGGATTAGAAGGAGGAACCTGCTCACAGCCCTGGGTTATTCCCCTACTGATTACTTTACACCTAACACATGTTGTGCCTCTCTCCTTTTCTTACTTTACAATTCCTTAGCTTTGTGTTTCGAGGTGGCCTCTAGATCACCCAGTAAAAGCGTTAGCCCCCATGTTGGCTAGTCCTGCAGCGCTCAGGTTGAATCTGACCTGTTGCCCTTTGCTGCGTGTCATCCCCATCTCTCTCCCCTTTCATGTCTATCCACTCTCACTTGAAATAAAGGGGAAAAGCCCCAAAAAATAATCTTAAAAAAAGTTGTGTTTCGAGGCCTAAACTAGTAGTAAAGTAGAAGAAATAATTAACTCTGACTCTGCACTATAATACTTTTATAATGTTTTATGTCTAAATAAAATAAGATAAATGTAAAAGAAGAACAAAAACAGTGATATTGTGTCAGTCTGTCACAAATAGGTCCTAGAGTTCAAGGGTTAGTAGTAAAGTTAGTCACTTACTTTATGGATAAATAATCTGTAAATGCTAGCCTGGAAGCCAGCCGAATTTAGCCCCACCCCAAAAAATTTGAGGTCGGGAAGTTCACATTCTGACTAGAATCTGAGTAGGACCACGTCAGGCTATGTAAATGCATGTGTGAAAGAGAAAATAAATGTTTGAATAAACGTACCTATAGCTCAGGTTCAAAACACACCAACTGGATCACATAGAGTCGGAATCTTTTTCTTTTTTTAAATGAAGGGAGTAACTTTACGTTACCCAGCGGTTTTGCTGCTATAACGTCCAACAGATTGCAGCACGTAGCCATTTACTTTATAAGTCGATTGGTCATCTCATTTTAGGTGAACATCAACTTATGAATTATGGAGGGAACCAAAGGAAGCCACAACAATAGACGTTAATGGCCGACATAGCTCCTCTGTTAATGAAATGATTGAGCCATGATGTCGCCATTGACGCTACTATTAAATGAAGTTTGAAGTTGTTGCATATCCATTTTGAATGTTTGACCAGCATGTTTTTCATATTGCAATCCATTTTTTTTGGCCACCACATAGTTTTTATATGCAAACAGAATTATCTTCATTTCCAACTGGCAATGATGCATTCATAAAGTATCGCATTGCTGGCAATTAATAACATTAGTTGATTCAAGAATAGACGGAAATTTATTTATTTGTCGAACACCTTTTAAAATAATATACTTTTTCCTCTTTCAGTTTGGGGAAAGGTATCAAGTTTTAAAGTCAAAAGGCTCAAGTCCAAGTGAAGTCATGAGTCATTGGTGTTGAAGTCCAAGTGGAGTTGCAAATCTTTTCTTCTCAAGTAGTGTCTAAAGTCATTAAATTTGTGACTGAAGTCTGCACCTCTGGTTAAAGGACTCTAAACATTTACATCAACATTTAGCATATTTAAATTATTGTCATGAGTCTCAAAGATTGTATTGGAGAAGACAACAGGATGTCTGTTAAGTAACACTTACCAACAATGAAAAATAAAACTGTAGAGAAAAATAACTTTCTTGTGAAGTTCTTCTGTCTAAACAAGAGTTAAGATTCACAACAACAATGAACTGGACTACAACTTTTTCATGAAGTTGTAAGCAGGAATAATCAGTGTAAACAATGAAAAATTGCATTTATTCAGTGATTTATGTTCTCAGTGTCCACTTGATGGCACTGTTGTTCAATGAAAAGAGGAGCTGTAGTGTAGTGTGTATGTTCAGTGAGGAGCGGGTGTCAGGTTTTGTATACAGAGACTGTGGGTTTGCTGTCACTGTGGGCTCCACAGCACAGTAGTACAGAGCAGAGTCTGTCACTGCAGCAGAGGAGATCTGAAAGAACCATTTTGGTTTTTATCCTCACTTACTGAAGCAGACAGTCCAGACTTTGTTTCATCTTGCGTTACAGAGTGAAAGATGAGAAAATCTGGTGGTTTTCCTGGATGTTGTCGATACCAGTAGAAATAATCATTATATCCAGCTTGTTTGGAGTATCTGTAGGACAGAGTAACAGAGCTGCCTTCTAAACTGTTCTTTTCTTTCTCTACTGGAGTGAGTTCTTCACAGCTGATACCTAAAGGAAGAGATAATTATGTTATTTCATGTAGAGACAGGCCTAGTTAATGATTCACATTCATATGTTACTGGAATAAAACTTTTTCAAGCTGCAAAATCTAACATACCTGTTATAATGGAGAGAAGCATCAGAGAAAACACACAATGCTGCAGTGACGGCATGTTGAATAAAGGTAATGTTGATGGTTTGTGTATTGAACTCTGTTGTGTCTGTGAATATAGAAGTTGCTCTCTCTTCTATAGTTCAGTAACAGCTCAGCTCCTCCCTGACTCTCTCCATAAAGTGATTCTAGACTACATCATGAAAAATATTGAAGTTTAACAGTGTCTGACTCCCTCTGGTGGATGTTGTGGAGTATTGTGTTGTCTTTGCTCCAAAGGTTTTTGTACAGAGTTTTGGTGTTTCCTGTCACTGTGGGCCTCAGAGCACAGTAGTACACAGCAGAGTCAGACAGCTGAAGCTTCTGGATCTTCAGAGGAAAGGACTTTTCCTTGATTGTAGCATCAACTCTCTCTTGCTCTTTAGAATTATCTGTTTTTACACGTCGCAGCAGCATCTTTGGGTGATCCTTGACTTCTTGTTTGTACCAGAACAAATAGGGAAATGTGTCACTGGTCTCAAATGTACAGTCAAGAGTAACTGTCTCTCCTTCAGTAGTAATGACATCTCTTTTTGGCTGGGTCACACTGTCTTCTCCTTTACACTCTGGGGAAGAAGAGAACATGCAGAGGAGGAGATGAATCCCTAGAGATGATTGATTAAAGGAGAACAATCAGTATTTTAAATAGTTACCTAGACAGAGAGTCAGAATCAGGATGTTAGTCAGCCAGTGTTTCATGTCTGCAGTGAGAGGGGAGGAGAGAGGAAAAGAGCATTGATACTCTGATGGATCTGGGCCTTCACATCATTGGTCCTTCCTCTTTATCATCTGTTTAGGAACTCTCAACAGCACATCAGCCACCCAAAGGAGGAGCTGGAGTGTGTAAAAGTTCATGGAGAAGCTGTCAGGTTTTTTTACAGAGACTGTGTGTTTGCTGTCACTGTGGGCTTCACAGCACAGTAGTACAGAGCAGAGTCTGTCACTGCAGCAGAGGAGATCTGCATTTCCTCACCGTGATTTCATCCAGTCAGTTTACAAGAGTAGCATGTGTTCTAATCTCTGAGACTCTGCTCGTCTTGTACTGATTAACAGCTCGGAGTTCTTGTGGTTTTCCTAGATATTGTCAATCCAGGGAGTTAACTTCTTCACAGCTGACCCTAGAAGTGATGTCAGCGTGGCTGCAGACTTCTGCTGAATCTAAACGTCAACCTTTTGGACCAGTGGCCCCTGTCACTAGTGTTGGGCAGTGTTGGGCAAAGTTACTTCGAAATGGGTCATCACTAATTACTAACGAGCGTTACTATACTTTGGTTACTCACTAGAGGTTGATTTTTGACATTTATTACATAGCAATACGTAGCGCACCGGGGTCGGGAGTTTGTAGCATTTTATGCTCCAAATTGAGAGAGATGAGGAAATTCCGGTGGTTTTCCCCTGATATTGTCGATACCAGAAGAAATAATCAGTACCAGTTGCTTTGAGTATCTGTAGGACAGAGTAACAGAGCTGCCTCTAAAATGTTCTCCTTTTCGCTCGGACTGGAGCAGTGGAAGCCTTCGGCAGCTGACTCCTAATGGAAGAGATAACTCTGTTAGACTTAATACATTATTTACATTCGATGTTATTGAATAAACTTTTCATCTGCATAATCTAACATACCTGTTGGGAATGGATAGACAGCACAGAAAACACACAATGCTGCAGGACGCATGTTGAATAAAGGTAATGTTGATAGATTGTGTAATGAACTCTGTGTAATAAGTAGAAGTTCTCTCTCTTTATAGTTCAGTAACAGCTCAGCTCCTCCCCTGAGTCTCCATCCTCGTAGCTCTGTATTTTCACTTCTCCTTGTTACTATTTTACAAAACCTACATCATGAAAAAGCTTAACAGCATGTGACTCTGCGGACGTTGTGGCGGCCAGGTTGTCTTGCTCCAGAGAGGTTTTGTACAGAGTTTTGGTGGTTCCTGTCACTGTGGGCTTCACTGCACAGTAGTACACAGCAGAGTCAGACAGCTGTAGCTTCTGGATCTTCAGAGGAGCTGATGTCTTGTTGATTGTAGCATCAAATCTCTCTATGTGAAATTTTGGAGCATTATCTTTTGTGTTTGAGTAACGCTTCAGCATGTACTTTGGGAAATCATTGACTTCTTGTTTGTACCAGAACAAAGTGGGAAATGTGTCACTGGTCTCAAATGTACAGTCAAGAGTAACTGTCTCTCCTTCAGTAGTAATGACATATCTTGTTGGCTGGGTCACACTGTCTTCTCCTTTACACTCTGGGAAAGAAGAAGAGAACATGCAGAGGAGGATATTAATTAATAAATAAATATGTTTGATTAAAGGAGAACAATCAGTAGTTTAAATAGTTACCTAGCCAGAGAGTCAGAATCAGGATGTTAGTCAGCCAGTGTTTCATGTCTGCAGTGAGAGGGGAGGAGAGAGAGGAAGAGCATTGATACTCCGATGGATCTGGGCCTTCACATCATTGGTCCTTCCTCTTTATCATCTGTTGACAATCTTTCAACAATTTGTGATTGTCCTGAAGTATAACATTGTGTGACTCCCTGTGGTGGATGTCAGACACCTTAGATGAGGAGATGTTCATATTAATTATTTTGTCCTTCACTTCAATTGTCAGTCCAGGGATTGGACTTTTCATTGTTCTTCCTGATCCGAAATGATAGATGATGAACTCTGGTGTTTTTCCTGAATATTGTCAATACCAGTAAAACTCATCACCACCAGTTGGTTGTTTGGAGTATCTGTAGGACAAAGTAACAGAGTTGTCTTCTAAACTGTTCTCTTCTTTCTCGACTGGAGTGAGTTCTTCACCGCTGAGACCTGAAGTAAAAGATCACTTTTATTTAATGTTTTATGTTGTAAAACCGTCATGAAATGTTCTACATTCAGAAAACATTGGAGTCAAACTTTTCTTTAATATAGAATTTAACAAACCTTTTACAATAACTAGAAAACAGAAGAGAAACACACACCAAAAAACTGAATGGTTGAGGAGCATCTTGACATCAAGCCACATCCAAGTCAGTCAATTCTTTTGCCTACGCTACCCCCTCTACACTCGAACGGGACAAAGACGGTAGCGAAGCTGATATGTAGCCTCTCTTGTTTCTTGTTAGGTGATAGAAACAGATGTGGGCTAAACACAAACAACATTTCATGGAAAAGCAGTGAACTGTAATTGGGCCCGTGTACTTTTTCATTCATTTGATTTCCGATTTTGAAACGAAAAGAGTGGTTCGAAAAAACCTAAGACTGCTCCGGAGAAAGCCTTGTTTTCATGAACTTCTGGGGCTAGCTTCTAACTTGCTCGGAAGCTAACCTCTAATGGCAGGCGCAGGTTGCTAATTAGCCAATGCTAAAAGTATGGAAGTGGTAGTTTCACTAGCTTTCTATCAATATTCCTCGATATTTGTCTGTAAGTGTAGTTTGCTAACATGTCGTAGACACCGTAACCACAGCAGCAACTTGCACTACCCCCGTAAAAAGTAACTTCAACCCTCGGATACATCAGTTATCACGTAGCGATTTTAATGTATCTAGACATCTGTATGTGTGTTCGACCCTTTGAAATACTTAGATTAGGTGTGTTACTGTGCAGGTCACTGATTGAAGCCGAATATCCGGGGAGCAGGAACCCTTTGCATGTGATTTGGATTTAATTAGCTAGCTGATTAGAGTGGGACACTTTGAGCCTACAATATTGGACCTTTTCACAATATTCACATTTTTTCATAAACTGTAAGCCATAATCATCAAACTTATAACAAATACAGGCTTGAAATATCTTGCTTTGCATGTAATAAGTCTATATAATATACTAGTTTTACCTTTTATGTTGAATTACTGAAATAAATGAACTTTTGCACGTTATTAAAATTTATCGTTTCAACCAATGCTTCTGGTTCACCTGTTAGGCCTAATTTTTAAAGCAAAATTCGCCCGTTTTTACATTTGGTTGTAATGGAGACTGAATTATTGCTGTTATTATGAAAGTCCATAACGAAACAACACACCATTGTACATTTGAGGGCTAAATTAAATGAAATATGGCGCGTTTTCCATTTGAACACATTGTCATCAATATTAACAAGCTTTAAAATGACCCATTTTTCAAATCTGGATATCGTTACAAAATCGGAAATCAAATGAACGAAAAAGTACACGTGACCAAATACAGTAACTACAAAAACTTTATTATTCAAGTACATATACATAAACACATTGAAAACATTAAATTCATACGTACATACACAAAAGGGGCACATGAAATTTACATTAAAGAGGTGTTAATTGTAAATGTTCAGAGTCCATATGGCTTTCTTATTTGTCAGTTGTTTTAAAGTTTCTAAATATAATTTCATATCATTTTTAAATTGGTGAATATTCGTTTTTCTTTCAGATCATTTACATTTATGGATATAACATTTTCAAATAAAATTAAAAGATTCAAAATGAAAACATGGCATTTATCCAAATAATTTCCTTCATAGTAAAAAACGCTACCAGGTCCGTTTGAGCATATGGGGGGTGACATAAGCAAAGGAAAATGACTGACTTGGATGTGGGCAGGGCTTGTTGCCCCAAGGCTGCAGCGATACACACTTTGGAATGGTTGAACACAGTGCAGAAGTAGTGCAACGCCTACTTGATAATGTTGCCCACAGAAGTACAGACCAGAGTCTGTCACTACAGTAGAGGAGATCTGAAGATACATTTTGGTTTTATTCTACTTACTGAAGCAGACAGTCCAGAGTTTGCAGCATTTTGCGTTCCAAATTGAGAGAGTAGATGCTGGTGGTTTTCCTGGATATTGTCGATACCAGAAGAAATAATCAGTATAACCAGCTTGTTTGGAGTATCTGTAGGACAGAGTAACAGAGCTGTCTTCTAAATTGTTCTCTTCTTTCTCTATTGTAGTGAGGTCTTCACAGCTGACACCTAAATGAAGAGATAGCTGTTATTTCATGTGGTAAAAGACGTAAACAATTATTCACAATCAGATGTTTTTGGGATTCCATTTTTTTAAGCTGCATAGTCTAACATAATGTACCTGTGAGGATTGAGAGGAAACAGCAGAGAAACACACACAATGCTGCAGTGACATTATGTTGAATAAAGGTGATGTTGATGGTTTGTGTGATTGATCTCTGTTGAACATAGAGTTCAGTCTCTCTTCTTCTATAGTTCAGTAACAGCTCAACTCCTCCCCTGTCTCTCCGTCTCCTCTTAGGATCTGTATTTTCACTTTGTTCAGTTCAACCCAGTCTAATGGCAGTTCGTGAAATGGTCACGTAATTTAAGCTATCAATTCTTTTACACAGACAAGTTCATCTCGTTATTTTCGTGATGGTCAGCACTTTTTTTAACTAATGTATCAAAAGCGACTAGGGTAGCGATTAGTATGAAAGGCAGAAAATATGCATCGGGAGGTTTTGGATTGATCTCTGTTGAATATAGAAGTTCCTCTCTCTTCTCTAGTTCAGTAACAGCTCAGCTCCTCCCTGAGTCTCTCTGTCTCTTCGTACCTCTGGATTTTCACTTCTCTCAGTTACACTTCTATGGTAAAGTGATTCTAAATTACATCATGTAAAAGTCTCAGAGTGTGTGATTCCCTCTTGTGGATGTTGTGGATTATTGTGAATCTCTGAAGCTCCATTTTCCTATTGAAGGAAAAAGCACCCCAAATCATGATGGAGCCTCCTCCACTGTGTAGCGTAGAAAACATCTGCGGTAGGATCTCCTTCTCATTCCAGTAACGTTGAAAGCCATCAGGACCGTCCAGGTTGAATTTTTTCTCGTCAGAGAATAAAACTTTCTTCCACCTTTCAATGTCCCAGGTTTGGTGCTCCCTGGCCAAATTCCAAATGGGCAAGTTTGTGGCGAAGGACTAGCGCGTGCCTTTGGAAGACGTTTTTTGTTCTTGAAGCCCTTCTCTCACAGATGACGTCTTATGGTTATTGGGCTACAGTCAGCACCAATAAGGGCCTTAATTTGGGTCGAAGATCGACCGGGCGTTCTACAGACAACCCGCTGGGATCCTGCGGCTTAGTGCAGGTTAAATTGTTTTGGGTCTACCACTTGACTTTTTTGTCCCATAACTCTCAGGATCTTTTAAGAAATGTAAAATGACTGTCTTACGGCGTCCAACCTTGGCAGCGAGGGCACGCTATGAGAGGCCTTGCTTGTGCAGCTCAACAATTCTGCCACGTTCCAAAGACAGAAAGACTTTTAGAGCAGATTTTAACTTTTTATGCCTATGGTCTTAAACTTTTGATCAGCAGATGAACAGCCTGTTTAAGTTTAAATGCAGTTTTCAATAAATTGCCTACTCTCTATTTTTTGTCTCTTGCTCCTGTTTCTTCTTTTGGCATTTTGAAGCAGTACTTACAACCCAGTTATGATCCACTAGCGTGAGATGCGGAAAACTTGCAATGTTTCCCCCGGTCTTAAGATTTTGTTCAAGAGTGTATTACAGTATGTTACATGGCAAACATTAAGTAGCTCACATTGAAATTAACAAAAATCTGATATGTCTTCCCCACACAATCAGAAACCTCATGATAAATAATTTAAATGAAGGTAAGATTTGACTTTCTTTTTAAAATATACCTTTCCAACCCGTTCTCTTTCCGAACTCGGTGTCTGATGCGACGAAAAAGGCGCCTTTCAGCGTGTTTGTTGTAACACACCGGGGAGAGCCGCAGTTAGATAAGATTTAGCGAGTAGTATGTAAGGGCAAATTTCTGCATAAGGATGTTGGTTGGGGTGGCGGATGGGTCAAACACACTTTCACCCAGGAGACCGGGGTTTGCGTCTCGCTTGTCAAACTTGTCACGCTTGCTAGAGTCACTTTTTTCTTTCCTCTCGTGTGTCACAGAACCGTACGCCCACCCACGACCCTTTCCTAAAGCCAACCGTCCCGTTCTTCCCACGTGTCACGGAACCATACAACCTTTTCCTTAACATAACTGCGTCAAACAGCAATAGTCCTGACCAAGCACGTTCACTTGAAACGCTAAAGGAGAGTTTTAGCGTCAATAAGAACGAGAAAGGTTCCTGACCAAACGTCCTTATTTTACGAGTTTGGTGTGTGAATGTGTTGACCTTTCCTGTAATAAAACGAATGTTACTTGGGATTTAATTCCACAAAGAATATATAAATGAAAGTTTTTTTCAAGTTATTGGATTTTGGAAAAGGTAAAGTCATCTGCCCCCTACTGGCTCCTCTTGTTTGGATATCTGAACTGTAAGTTTGAATAACAGAGCAGGGTCGGACTGGGGGTAAAACCAATACTGATTACCAAGCCCAAGGGGAGAGAAGGCCCTTAAAATGTCTGGAATATATTTTATTTCACCTGGATATTTTCATTTCTTAATTAAATTTCATAATGCATGTCAGATTAAATGTAAAGTTAGTGTATTGGCTGAATAACTTGGTTGATTGACTGACTACATTTTGTATAAAATAGACTATCGAAGGTCTCACCCACCCCATGCTAATGCGCCAAATGGTTTAGTCCATCTTTAGTCCAACTTCTGCTGTAGAAATTTTCAAAGAAATCCAAATCAGGCTACCAAAAAGACAGGAAAGACAGGAGGAGGAGGAGAGAAAACAGAAGGAGGGTAAACAGTTGTTAACTGACTTCATTTCAAAGAAAGGTGAGCACAAACTAGAAAACCAAATCCATGGTGCTAAACTGCTTGAATATCTCCGTGAACATTAGCGCTAAAACGGACTGAGACAACCCATTGAAAGAGCAGAACATACACTTTCGAATAATAATTTGGTTATACATGTAATCTGAGGTAAAGGCTAAATAGATAAACTACACTAGCAATGCTGTTTGCATACAACACACCACTACAATAGCCTAATTTAAATCATGTTTAATTTTAAATAAATAGGCTATAATGTCTATAATTATATCATGCACAAATATAGTTTATCAGTGTTTGACTCCCTCTGGTGTATGTTGTGGAGTATTGTGTTGTCTTTGCTCCAAACGTTTTTGTACAGAGTTTTGGTGTTTCCTGTCACTGTGGGCCTCAGAGCACAGTAGTACACAGCAGAGTCAGACACTTTAGCTGAAGAGATGTTCATATTGATTTGTTTTTGTTTGTCCTCCACTTTAATCTTCAGTCCAGGGATTACATTATTGTTACTTAGTTCTTGTCCTGAAGCAGAGTGGGAGATGAGGAACTCTGGTGGTTTTCCTGGATATTGTCGGTACCAGAAGAAATAATCACCCAATGACATTTCGAAATATCTGTAGGACAGAGTAACAGAGCTGCCTTCTAAACTGTTCTCTTCTTTCTCTACTGGAGTGAGTTCTTCAAAACTGACACCTAAAGAAAGATATTATTTCATGTTGTAAAACACTTAATACATGACTCACATTCAGATTTATTACATTAAACGTTTTTCATGCTGCATACTATAACATACCTGTGAGGATGGAAAGAAACATCAGAGAAAACACACAATGCTGCAGTGACAGCATGTTGAATAAAGGTAATGTTGATGGTTTGTGTATTGAACTCAGAATACAGAAGTTCCTCTTTCATCCACTGTTCACTAACAGCTTAGCTCCTCCCTGATCGTCTCTGTCTCCTCTTAGATCTGTATCTTCACCTCTCTGTTAAGGCCTTTTCACATTCGCTGCAGCCGACCTGTTGCACACCAATGTATGAAGATATAACTCTATTATTTCATATAGAAACAGACTCAATAAATGATTCACATTCAGATGTTATTGGAATAAAACATTTTCATGCTGCATAGTCTAACATACCTGTGAGGATGGAGAGAAACCGCAGAGAAAATAAACAGTGCTGTAGTGACATCATGTTGAATAAAGGTAATGTTGATGGTTTGTGCATTGAACTCTGTTGAATATAGAAGTTCCTCTCTCTTCTATAGTTCAGTAACAGCTCAGCTCCTCCCTGAGTCTCTCCGTCTCCTCGTAACTCTGTATTTTCACTTCTCTTTGTTACACATCTAAAGTAAAGTGATTCTAGAATACATCATGTTAAAGTTTAACAGTGTCTGACTCCCTCTAGTGGATGTTGTGGAGTATTGTGTTGTCTTTGCTCCAAAGGTTTTTTACAGAGTTTTGGTGTTTCCTGTCACTGTGGGCTGCAGAGCACAGTAGTACACAGCAGAGTCAGATAGCTGTAGCTTCTGGATCTTCAGAGGAACTGATGTCTTGTTGATTGTAGCATCAAATCTGTCTTTCTGGAACTGTGGAGCATTCTCTTCTGTGTTTGAGAAACGGCTTTAAGCATGTACCTTGGGAAATCATTGACTTCTTGTTTGTAACCAGAACAGATAAGAATAGGAAGCAGTTGTCTCAAATGTACAGTCAAGAGTAACTGTCTCTCCTTCAGTAGCAATGACATCTCCTGTTGACTGGATCACTCTGTCTTCTCCCTTACACTCTGGGGAAGAAGAGAACATGCAGCGAGGAAGAGATGAATCAATAAAGAACAATGATAAAAGAGAACAATCAGTATGATTAAATAGTTACCTAGCCAGAGAGTCAGAATCAGGATGTTAGTCAGCCAGTGTTTCATGTCTGCAGTGAGAGGGGAGGAGAGAAAGGAAGATCATTGATACTCTGATGGATCTGGTCCTTCACATCATTGGTCCTTCCTCTTTATCATCTGTTGGGGATCTCTCAACACTGTGATTTTCCTGAAGTTTAACAGTGTGTGACTCCCTCTGGTGGATGTTGTGGAGTATTGTGTTGTCTTTGCTCCAAAGGTTTTTGTACAGAGTTTGGGTGTTTCCTGTCACTGTGGGCCTCACAGCACAGTAGTACACAGCAGAGTCAGACACCTTAGCTGAGGAGATGTTTATACGTATTTGGTTGTCTTCCACTTTAAAGTTCACTCCAGGGAATATATTATTAATTAATACTGCTGTTCCTGAATGAGTCAATAAGTATTCTGGAGGTTTTCCTGGATGTTGTCGATACCAGAAGAAATAATCAGTTCCAGTTGGTTTTTTGAGTATCTGTAGGACAGAGTAACAGAGCTGCCTTCTAAACTGTTCTCTTCTTTCTGGACTGGAGTGAGTTCTTCTTAACCTATACCTACGGAAGAGATAATTGTTATTTCATGTTGTAAAACACTCAAGAAATTGAGAAAACATTGGTATCAAACTTTTCATGTAGAATCTAATATAACTTTTGCAATAACTAGCAACAGAAGAGAAATAACAAATTGCTGCAGTGACAGCTGAATAAAGGTAATGTTGATGGTTTGAGTATTGATCTCTGTTGAATATAGAAGTTCCTCTCTCTTCTATAGTTCAGTAACAGCTCACACTGCAGAAAGAGATGTGTTAAAAATGACACAACATGTGTAGTCCCTGAAACACACTCACCACATGTGTTAAAATTCTACACATGCTGTGTCATTTTTAACACAAGAGTTGTGTCATCTCTTTTGCAGTGTATTCTCAAAGACTTCGGTAAGGAGACAATAAAAAATTAGATGTAAATACTTAAAATTTCCTGTCCCGCCACAAGGTGAAAGAAATGCAATTTAAAATTATGAGTAGGATTTATCCCCCTAATGATTTCTTAAAACAGAGATTTAAAATGGATGTAGGAAACTGTACACTGCAAAAGAGATGTGTTAAAAATGACACAACATGTGTAGAATTTTAACACGTGGTGAGTGTGTTCAGGGACTACACATGTTGTGTCATTTTTAACACCTCTCTTTTGCAGTGCAGCTCCTCCCTGTGTTCTCTCTGTCTCCTTGTAGCTCTGTATTTTCACTTCTCCTAGTTACACTACTAAGGTAAAGTGATTCTTGACTACATGATGAAAACAATGTAGTTTAACAGTGTGTGACTCCCTCTGGTGGACGCTGTGGAGTATTGTGTTGTCTTTGCTCCAAAGGTTTTTGCAACAGAGTTTTGGTGTTTCCTGTCACTGTTGGCTTCACAGCACAGTAGTACACAGCAGAGTCAGACACCTTAGCAGAGGAGATCTGAAGATCCACACAATACTTTTCTTCAGACAGTTTCGTAGAGAACCTTGTGTCCAATGTCAGAGATTCTGCTTTTTTGTAATGTTCATCCCTGAGATGAATATGATGAACTCTGGTGGCTTTCCTGGATATTGTCGATACCAGAAGAAATAATCAGCACCAGTTGCTTGTTTGGGGTATTTGTAGGACAGAGTAACAGAGCTGCCTTCTAAACTGTTCTTTCTCTGATGGGAGTTAGTTCTTCACATCTGACACCTAAAGGAAGAGATAACTGTTATTTCATGTTATAAAAAAAATAATGAATAATTCACCTTCAGATGGTTTTGGGATTAAACGTCTGCATAATCTTGTTCATGCTTCATAATCTAGTTTACCTGATAGAATGGAAAGAAACATCAGAGAAAACACACAATGCTGCAGTGACAGCATGTTGAATAAAGGTAATGTTGATGGTTTGTGTATTGAACTCTGTTGAATATAGAAGTTCCTCTCTCTTCTATAGTTCAGTAACAGCTCAGCTCCTCCCTGAGTCTCTCCGTCTCCTCGTAGCTCTGTATTTTCTCTTCTCTCAGTTACACTTCTAATGTAAAGGGATTCTAGACTACATGGTGAAAACGATGTAGTTTACAGTTTTTTACAATTGCTTACACACTAAAATTAAAACTTTCCCACAATTAGCAAAACCTTAGACTCAAGCAGCAAAACACTAGGCTAGATTAGCACAACTGTAAGCACATTGTCAGCTTCACACGTTTTGCAAAACATTACACACAGTGTTTGCAAAACACTAAACACACTTGTATGCATTTGACACAGAAATTTATCATGATGTCACTTCCTTGCAATTTCAAAGCAAAGGCTTTCAAATGAACACACATGAACCAATTGGTTAAACACAGCCACCAGGTACGCAAACACATGACTGCTAAATTGTAGACACACCAATTGGGTTTACACTATATAAAATGCAGCAGGTAAGTTCACCTGCCTTCAACCAAAATGGAAGACTCAGAAGAAGAAGAAGAAGAATGAGAGTGAGAATCCACAGAGGAGGAAAAAGAGGTAGAGGAAGAGGAAGAGGCCCAGCCAGAGGTAGAGGCACATTAGTGGACCATGTTGTGAACCACGGATTGATGCTGAGGGAGACTGGACTAAGAGTCGGACAAATCTTAATAGATATACAGCGGCATCTGTCATAAGGACATTTCAACAAGGAAACAGGTCAAAGAAAATCTGTCTACAGTTACAGTAATCAGCTGCACATTGGATGCACCTTATCAGCACTTTTGATACCCATCCCTGTGACATGAGGATTGAGGGTCGAGAACGACAAGGAGGAAGGGGGGCCCATATTCACGTGAGGGTTTACAATCTCCGGCCCCAGGCTCAGGTACTCCTCATTCAGGCCCCAGGCTCAGGTACTCCTCATTGAGGCCCCAGGCTCAGGTAGCCCTCATTCAGGCCATGGAGGACGCCTGTGACCAAATCTACGCTGCAGCTGTGCATGGATGGATTCGACATTCAAGACGGTTCTTCCCACGTTGTCTTGCCAATGAAGATATCGCCTGTGATGGTGAGGAAATTCTCTTGGCCGGATCCAGCAAGGCGAAGAGATAATGTCGAGTATTTTCTGTACTTTTTCAGATCTTTTTTTTTTGTTTTATCTGTTTTTTCTGTGATTGTAACCTGTACTGGATAGAATATTTTAGGTTTGTTGTTTGTGGAGCTAACAGTGTTATACACACTACTGTCGTAGAATGAAAACTGGGACATGTTTTCTTGTTGATTCTCCATGTTGACTGATTTGGGTATATGGAGAGAAATAAATTATATTTCCTCAGTCTGCAGCATTGGTCTTGTGTAGTGTTTGGTGAACTTATTGTAAATGTATCTATGTACTTCATTGACAGTACTCTAATCACCAGAGATGGCAAAGTACTCACTTCCCGTACTTAAGTAGAAGTTACAGATACTTGTGTTAAAAAATACTCTGGTAAAAGTAGAAGTACTGATTTAACTTCTTTACTTAAGTAAAAGTAACAAAGTACAGGCTTTGAAATGTACTTAAAGTTATAAAAGTAAAAGTAGCTCTTCGAATGACAACCACTTTTTATGCAAAGCTACCTGGACCACACACCGTTACTAGAGTGCAAGATGAGAAACTTCAGTGGACATAAAAACCAGGCTCTTTATATGCCATTGTCTACATTTTAAATGGATGTCTGCCAAACATCACATACTGTATATGATTATTGTGACAGAGACTGGGACTCCAGCTTAATAAGATTCTGACTGAGTAGCAAGATATGAATTCAATTGTGATTCTGTGAGAATTCACAGATCCAGTTTCTCTTTTAATCTTCCCCTTAACATTTAAAGGAATCTACATGTATGTGTGTGTGTCTCAAATATAGAAAGAAAATAAAGGATACAATATGAATTACTAAACATAGATTAATTAAGAAGTTCCCCATACTTTTAGAGTTACACGCACATTGGCCAGGAGTCATACTTGACGTCCTAGCCTATCTCAAACATCTCTCTCAGATAAGGCCAGGGGATGGTTGGGAATGTCTTGCTGCTTGTCTGCCTAATCTCTGGGATCTCGGTTTTCTTCATTTTCAATCAATTGCCGTCCATACTACTAGTGCTAACGCGTTACCACCCATCATGCTGCAATTATTTGCCGCAAATGAATGCAGAATGCGGCCGAATCTGTCGAGTCGTCTTGTAGTGGTGCGTTACATGCAACGTAGCCTACAGTATATTCCCATCCAATTAGATTGAATTCGGTATTGATCACGTGAAAAGTAATAACGGTAACTCCAGTGAAAATATTTGAAACTTTCTAGTGAGGACTAGATTAGGACCGTATTTAAAGCTGATGTTGGTTTCAAACTCCCCAGGTGTGTCTGTAAAAACACGGACAACTTCTCTCTTTTGATGCTTGAGAATGACGTTGGGTGTAGCAACGTGAAACCTAGCTAACAGGTGAAGAACACAAACAACTAAATCACTAGCTAACCTACTTTAACTTTGCAGGAACTATAGACCAATACAACAACAGGCTTACATTAACTGACAACATAAGTTATGCGACTTACAGTTCTCAGGAGCGCTTACACGATCTCAACTGATTATCCTCCGGACAGCAGTCTCTCTTCTTTTTTTCTCACTTTTTTTTCTGTGGGCGCATGACGCACCGCATTCAGGGGTGTGGCGCGTGTCAGCGTTATTCTCCGACATTACGACCTCTTGTACAAAACTAAAATGTGAGACAATTTTTAAAATGTAAGGAGTAGAAAGTACCGATATTCGTGTTAAAATGTAAGGAGTAAAAGTAAAAGTCACCACAAAAAAAATAGTAAAGTAAAGTAGAAATATCCCAAAAAAATCTACTTAATACAGTAACAAGTATTTGTACCGTTACTTCCATCTGCTAATCACTGAGAAGTAGAATTGCTAAAAGTGTTTTTAGGTTAGCAACAGCAGTGTGTATATGGTTAAAACTTTTATTAGGTCAAATGACAGGTGTGTGTTTCATATGGTAACAAAATATGTTTTATAAATTAGTGTATAGTTTTGCAAGAGTGTTTCATTTTGCAAAGGTGCAAAGGTGATTTGCTAATTGGGTGTGTGGTTTTGCTAATTGTTGTCCTTTTTTGAAAATCGTGCTAACCCATTGTAAAAAACTGTAACAGTGTGTGACTCCCTCTGGTGGATGTTGTGGAGTATTGTGTTAGTGCTTTTCCTGTCTACCTCATCTCCACTCTCTCTCTCTCCATATATCTCTCTCTCTCTTTATATATATATATCTCATATATATATATATATATATATATATATATATATTATGTCTATATATATATATATATGTATATATAATATTATATATTTTTATATATATATATATATGTATCTATATTGTGTGTATTTTTATGTATATGTGTATGTATGTTTATGTGTGTGTATGTTATTTTTTTCTCTTTGTTATATATATATATATATATGTTGTATATATATATGTATGTATGTATGTATGTGTGTGTGTGTGTGTATGTATATATTTTCTTTCTTTTTTTTTTTTTTTTTTTTTTGTTATGTGTGTGTGTATTTTTTGTATGTATATATGTATGTATATATATATGTATTGTATGTATATATGTATATATGTATATATATATATTGTATGTATTTATATGTTTTATATTTTTTTTTTTTTTTTTTTTTTTTTTTTTTGTTGTTTTGTTTTGTTTGTATATATATATATATATATTATATATATATATAATAATTATATGTATATATATATGTGGATATCCCTCCCATATATACTATAAAACCCGTATACAGCCCGTAACCTGAGTTCCACGACAATCTAGTACACTCTTACTTGCTGAAATCACTTTCATGCAGTGAATGTTGTCAGAATGAGCTTTTGCCAGCTTCCTCTCCTGGCTAAAGTTAAGTCCTTCCTTAACAGGCATGCTCTAGAAATAGCTCTTCCCTGAGTCTCTTCATCTCGTTGTAGCTCTTTATTTTCACTTCTCTCTCCTTTACACATCTAAGGTAAAGTGATTCTAAATTACATCATATTAAAGTTTAACAGTGTGTGACTCCCTCTGGTGGATGTTGTGGAGTATTTTGTTGTCTTTTCTCCAAAGGTTTTTGTACAGAGTTTTGGTGTTTCCTGTCACTGTGGGCCTCACAGCACAGTAGTACACAGCAGAGTCAGACACCTTAGCTGAGGAGATGATCATATGGATTTGTTTGTCCTCCACTTTAATCTCCAGTCCAGGAATTAAATTATTGTTGTTTACTACTCCTCCTAAAGCAGAGAGGGAGATGAGGAACTCTGGTGGTTTTCCTGGATATTGTCGGTACCAGAAGAAATAATCACCCAATGACATTTCCAAATATCTGTAGGACAGAGTAACAGAGCTGCCTTCTAAACTGTTCTCTTCTTTCTCTACTGGAGTGAGTCCTTCAAAACTGACACCTAAAAACAGAGATAACTGTTATTTCAAGTTGTAAAAGACTTAATACATGATTCACATTCAGATCTTATTAGAATAAAAGTTTTCATGTTGCATAATCTAACATACCTGTGAGGACTGAGAGAAACATCAGAGAAAACACACAATGCTGCAGTGACAGCATGTTGAATAAAGGTAATGTTGATGGTTTGTGTATTGATCTCTGTTGAATATAGAAGTTCCTCTCTCTTCTATAGTTCAGTAACAGCTCAGCTCCTCCCTGAGTCTCTCCGTCGCCTCGTAGCTCTGGATTTTCACTTCTCTCAATTTCTCTACTAAGGTAACGTGATTCTAGACTACATCATATTGAAGTTTAACAGTGTGTGACTCCCTCTGGTGGATGTTGTGGAGTATTGTTTTGTCTTTGCTCCAAAGGTTTTTGTACAGAGTTTTGGTGTTTCCTGTCACTGTGGGCTGCAGAGCACAGTAGTACACAGCAGAGTCAGACACCTTAGCTGAGATGATCTCCAGTTTAACACGTTTCTTTGACTTGTCAATGTGAGCTGAGAAATCAGAACCAGTTGGATGAGTCAACCCTTCCTCTGTGATGAAGAGCAGGAACTCTGGACTGGATCTCTGGTATTGTCGGTACCACTGGATACTGTAGATATCACCCTCATATGTACAGGTCAGGTTGATGTTTTTGCCCTCTGCAACATGTTCTTCAGTACTTTCTGGCTTTATGCTGTTCATGGAACTCAGGGCTGCAAAATGAGTATTATTCACATCAGTTATCATTATCTTACACAGATAAACCTCTAGTTATGAAGTAACTGGTTAATACAGCAGGTTATATGATACGTTGATCTCTGTTCTAACACTCACCTATAAAGGGAGAGAAAAGTAAAAACAGGTAAAGCAACATGTCTTTGGAGTTGTTAAAGCCAAACAGACAGCAGATGAGCAATGTTCTTCCACTGCAGTAGAATGAGAAACTAAACAGCCTCTCTGATGTGCAGCCCTTCTTCTCAACATCAAGCTGATTGTGCTTTTAGTTCCTCAAACATTTCTCCTCTGGAGACAGAAATAATCTCATTGGTTGAGTTAAACGTCAGTGGGGGTGGGGGGCCAGAGAATAACCTTTTCCTGAAAGGTGAAAAGATAAAACAGCAGTGAAGAGAAAGAAGACATTTGGTGGATGTTTCTGATGTTGGTGGAGTTGTTGTGTGATTGTCTTAAAGTTTAACAGTGTGTGACTCCCTCTGGTGGATGTTGTGGAGTATTGTGTTGTCTTTGCTCCAAAGGTTTTTGTACAGAGTTTTGGTGTTTCCTGTCACTGTGGGCCTCAGAGCACAGTAGTACACAGCAGAGTCAGACAGCTTAGCTGAGGAGATGTTCATATGGATTTGTTTGTTCTCCACTTTAATCTCCAGTCCAGGAATTACATTATTTTTGTTTACTACTCCTCCTGAAGAAGTGTGTGAGATGAGGAAATCGGTTGGTTTTCCTGGATATTGTCGGTACCAGAAGAAATAATCACTAGAGGACAGTTTGAGATGCGTGTAGGTCAGAGTAACAGAGCTGCCTTCTAAACTGTTGTCTTCTTTCTCGCCTGGAGTGAGTTCTTCACAGCTGATACCTTAAAGGAATAGATAACTCTTGTAAGTTTATGTTGAAAAATACATAATAAATGATTCACATTCAGATGTTATTTAATGTTGTAAAGACTTAATACATGATTAACATTCAGATGTTATTAGAATAAAAGTTTGTAGACTTCATAGTCTAAAACACCTGTTAGAATGAAGAGAAACAGCATAGAAAATACAATGCTGCAGTGACGCATGTTGAATAAAGGTAATGTTGATGGTTTGTGTATTGATCTCTGTTGAATATAGAAGTTCCTCTCTCTTCTATAGTTCCGTAACCGCTCAGCTCCTGCGAGTCTCTCTGTCTCCCTTGTGTGCTATGTATTTTCACCTCTCTCATTTACACTAAAGTGATTCTAGACTACATGATGAAAACTATGAAGTTTATCAGTGTGTGACTCCCTCTGGTGGATGTTGTGGAGTATTGTGTTGTCTTTGCTCCAAAGGTTATTGTACAGAGTTTTGCTGTTTCCTGTCACTGTGGGCATCAGAGCACAGTAGTACACAGCAGAGTCTGACAGCTGAAGCTTCTGGATCTTCAGAGGAACTGATCTTAGCTTGGAATTGTGTGTGGATGAAAATCTCTCCTTGAACTCATCTGGTGTGTTCCCTTCATCCCCTTGAACGCGGCTGAGAATGAATTTGGGGCTGTTGTTTCCATCCTGTTTGTACCAGAAGAGATAATTACTAGTTGTACTGCTGTCATATTGACAGCCAAGTGTTACTGCCTCTCCTTCAGTAGCAGTCACATCTCCTTTTGGTTGCAGCACGTTGTCTTTTTGTGCTCTGCATTCTGTAAAACAGCAACAAACAGAATCAGTGTGCTGTTAAAGAATAATATCAATGTTTGATATCAAAGAAAACAGAGTTGTGTTCATACCAAGGCTCATAGCAGCCAGCAACACTGAGATGAACAGAGGCTTCATATCTGCAGTGTGGAGTAACTCTGAGCTACAGCAAGTATAAAGAAGGCTGTGATCTCTCTGTTCAGTCTTCATCAACACTAAGTTGGTGGATTAGAAGGAGGAACCTGATCACAGCCCTGGGTTATTCCCCCGACTGACTACTTTACACCTAACAAATATTGTGCCTCTCTCCTTTCTTACTGTAACATGTCTTATATGAAGTGATCTTTGTAGTTTTCAGCTGACATGGTTCCTGTTTTACAGCTGTTGCAGATTCCCTTTGTTCTCGAACGTATAATACGTAGAAATTGTAGTGAACCTGTACATGCCTTTTGATATTTCTTTCTAAAAGGTTTGAAAGTAAACTGAGAATTAATGTTTCAACATCTTTTTTTTCAGAATGTTTCTAGAATGTAAAGTGACAGTTTAGTATCTTTTGGTCCTCTGCAGCGTTTGAGGTCAAATTCAAAGATGGTGGAGTTGTTGGGGAAGTTGCTGTTGAAATGAAATTCTTAGTTAGAAAAATCTTCAGCGGTACAAATGTAATTCTTCTGTGAATTATGATGTTACGGAATATAAATAACCAGATATTTCAGTTTTATTTATTGGGGTTTCAGTCTCTATTTGGGATGCATGATAATTAAAGTATTGCGATACAATATGGCCACAAAAGGGGGTTGTTTTGAGCTAGGTTAAGCAATTTCCCGAAGATTTCCCATCAAAGGCTATGGGAAATTTTAACATTGTGGCCTAATGGCCAACAGGGTATGAAGAGGATTTAGTAGGTAAGTCAGTGTCCATTTATTTGTTGTCATGGTGTCTTGTGTTTGAACCATCATACAGTTGGTTTGTCATTGATGTGGATTTGCTGCTCATGTGAATCCTCCCACAGTGTTACATTAGCAGCTGTAACCACAGGGACTCTGATAAAACTGGAATAATCAGAATCCATCTGATATGAAGCTGTGGTTTGAATACCACTTCCCTCCTCTTTGAAGAGTAGTCATATATCTGTGTTCAGGTTTTTGTACAGCCTCTTCTACACTTTGTATCACTGTGTTTCTAGAGCACAGTAGTAGAGACCTGTGTCTGCCTGGGTTAGTCTATTTATGGTCAGTTCAGTTGAGTTTACTGATGTTTCGGATTCATATTGCTTATCTGGGATATATTCCCTACTATTACGGTCTCTTGCTCCTTTCCAGAGTATAAACTGAGGTGCCAGAAGGTCTGAATCATGTCTGTACCAGTAAAGGTAAACAATGTTGTCATTAGTCTCATAGTTACATCTCAGTGTGACAGATTCGCCTTCTCTTTTACTGACTTCATCTCCTACAGGAGAGATTTTGTCTCCAGCTATTATTCCTGAAAAAGTAGAGAAAATGAAGCCATTAGACTAACATTGGTCATTAGACTGAGAGAAGAAGACAGTGGGAAATGTCAACTGTACATTGTTACTCTGGACAGAAACAGCTCAACTTTTCAGAGATTTCTGCTCTGAACTGCAGTTTATATAAATCTTTAGAAAATACTAAAACCATGTTGTTTTTTCTTACCACATAAAAGAGCAGCAAGAATAATCCACAGCCAATGTTCCATCTCTACAACAAGGTTTAAATCAACAGGAGAAACTAGCTGATGTTCAACATTCAGTCTGAGAATTGTTCTCTTCACAGCAGCACTTATTATTGACTGAATGGTTGAACACAGTGCAGAAGTAGTGCACCGCCTACTTGATAATGTCGCCCTCTAGTGGAGGTACAAAGTTCAGTACAACAGTGTAGAAAAAAGTCTTCCAGCAGCTTGTCAGTGTGTCAGCTTGTGTTTTTGTACAGAGACTGTGGGTTTGCTCTAACTGTGGGCCTCACAGCACAGTAGTACAGAGCAGAGTCAGACAGCTTAGCTGAGGAGATGTTTATACGCATTTGGTTGTCTTCCACTTTAAAGTTCAGTCCAGGGAATATATTATTTATTAATACTGCTGTTCCTGAATGAGTCAATAAGTATTCTGGAGGTTTTCCTGGGTGTTGTCGATACCAGAAGAAATAATCAGTACCAGTTGGTTGTTTGGAGTATCTGTAGGACAGAGTAACAGAGCTGCCTTCTAAACTGTTCTCTTCATTTTCGACTGGAGTGAGGTCTTCACAGATGACACCTAAAGGAAGACATAACTGTTATTACATGTTGTAAAACACTCAAGAAATTGAGAAAACATTGGAATCAAACTTTTCCTTAATGTAGAATCTAATATACCTTTTGCAATAACTAGCAACAGAAGAGTAATAACAAATTGCTGCAGTAACAGCATGTTGAATAAAGGTAATGTTGATGGTTTGTGTATTGATCTCTGTTGAATATAGAAGTTCCTCTCTCTTCTATAGTTCAGTAACAACTCAGCTCCTCCCTGAGTCTCTCTGTAAAGTGATTCTAGACTACATCATGAAAAATATTGAACTTTAACAGTGTGTGTCTCCCTCTGGTGGATGTTGTGGAGTATTGTGTTGTCTTTGCTCCAAAGGTTTTTGTACAGAGTTTTGGTGTTTCCTGTCACTGTGGGCTTCACAGCACAGTAGTACACAGCAGAGTCAGACACTTCAGCAGAGGAGATCTGAAGATCCACACGATACTTTTTTTCAGACAGTTTCGTAGAGAACCTTGTGTCCAATGTCAGAGATTCTGCTTTCTTTGTAATGTTCATCCCTGTGATGAATATGATGAACTCTGGTGGCTTTCCTGGATATTGTCCATACCAGAAGAAATAATCATTGTTATCAGCTTGTTTGGAGTATCTGTAGGACAGAGTAACAGAGCTGCCTTCTAAACTGTTCTTTTCTGTCTCGACTGGAGTTAGTTCTTCACATCTGACACCTAAAGGAAAAGATAACTGTTATTTCATGTTGTAAAAGACATAATGAATAATTCACGTTCGGATGGTATTAGGATTAAACTTCTGCATAAACTTGTTCATGCTTCATAATCTAACATACCTGTTAGAATGGAAAGAAACATCAGAGAAAACACACAATGCTGCAGTGACCACATGTTGAATAAAGGTAATGTTGATGGTTTGTGTATTGATCTCTGTTGAATATAGAAGTTCCTCTCTCTTCTATAGTTCAGTAACAGCTCAGCTCCTCCCTGAGACTCTCTGTCTCCTCTTAGCTCTGTATTTTCACTTCTCTCAGATACACTACTAAGGTAAAGTGATTCTAGACTACATCAGGAAAACATATTCGAGTTTAACAGTGTGTGACTCCCTCTGGTGGATGTTGTGGAGTATTGTGTTGTCTTTGCTCCAAATGTTTTTGTACAGAGTTTTGGTGTTTCCTGTCACTGTGGGCTTCACAGCACAGTAGTACACAGCAGAGTCTGAAGGTTTAGCTGAGGAGATCTGCAAATCTATTTTGGTTTTATCCTCACTCACTAAAACAGACAGTCCAGATTTTGTTGCATTTTGCGTTCCAAAGTGAAAGATGATGAACTCTGGTGGTTTTCCTGGATATTGTCGATACCAGAAGAAATAATCATTGTTATCAGCTTGTTTGGAGTATCTGTAGGACAGAGTAACAGAGCTGCCTTCTAAACTGTTCTCTTCTTTCTCGACTGGAGTGAGTTCTTCACAGCTGACACCTGAAGGAAGAGAAAACTTTATTTCATGTTGTAAAAGACATAATGAATAATTCACGTTCAGATGGTATTGGGATTAAATGTCTGCATAAACTTGTTCATGCTTCATAATCAAACTTACCTTTTAGAATGGAAAGAAACATCAGAGAAAACACACAATGCTGCAGTGACAGCATGTTGAATAAAGGTAATGTTGATGGTTTGTGTATTGATCTGTTGAATATAGAAGTTCCTCTCTCTTCTATAGTTCAGTAACAGCTCAGCTCCTCCCTGAGTCTCTACGTCTCCTCTTAGCTCTGTATTTTCACTTCTCTCAGATACACTACTAAGGTAAAGTGATTCTAGACTACATCAGGAAAACATATTCGAGTTTAACAGTGTGTGACTCCCTCTGGTGGATGTTGTAGAGTATTGTGTTGTCTTTGCTCCAAAGGTTATTGTACAGAATTTTGGTGTTTCCTGTCAATGTGGGCCTCAGAGCACAGTAGTACACAGCAGAGTCAGACACCTTAGCTGAGGAGATGTTCATATGGATTATTTTGTCCTCCACTTCAATCTTCATTCCAGGTATTGGACTTGACAACATTCTTCCATTTCCTAAATGAGAGATGATGAACTCTGGTGGTTTTCCTGGATATTGTCGGTACCAGTAAAATTCATCACTACCAGTTGCTTGTTTGGAGTATCTGTAGGACAGAGTAACAGAGCTGCCTTCTAAACTGTTCTTTTCTTTCTGGACTGGAGAGAGTTCTTCACAGCTGACACCTAAATGAAGAGATCATTTATCATAGCATTTTATAAAACAAATTGATTCAAGAGATTAAGAAAATATTAAAATTTAAGTTTTCGTCAATGCAGAATCTAACACACCTGTTAGCATGACGAGAAACAGCAGAGAAAATACACAATGCTGCAGTGACAGCATGTTGACTAAAGGTAATGTTGATGGTTAGTGTATTGATCTCTGTTGAATATAGAAGTTCCTCTCTCTTCTATAGTTCAGTAACAGCTCAGCTCTCTCCGTCTCATTGTAGCTCTGGATGTTCACTTCTCTCAGTTACACTTTTAAGGTAAAGTGATTCTAGACTACATGATAAAAAATATGTAGTTTAACAGTGTGTGACTCCCTCTGGTGGATGTTGTGGAGTATTGTGTTGTCTTTGCTCCAAAGGTTTTTGTACAGAGTTTTGGTGTTTCCTGTCACTGTGGGCCTCACAGCACAGTAGTACACAGCAGAGTCAGACACCTTAACTGAGATGATGTTCATATGGATTTGTTTTTGTTTGTCCTCCACTTTAATCTTCAATCCAGGTATTACATTATTTTTGTTTCCTTCTTCTCCTGAAGCAGAGTGGGAGATGATGAACTCTGGTGGTTTTCCTGGATATTGTCGATACCAGAAGAAATAATCAACAGGTGACAATTCCAAATATTTGTAGGACAGAGTAACAGAGCTGCCTTCTAAACTGTTCTCTTCTTTCTCTACTGGAGTGAGTTCTTCAAAACTGACACCTAAAGGAAGAGATAACTGTTATTTAATGTTGTAAAACACTTAATACATGATTCACATTCAGATGTTATTAGAATAAAACCTTTTCATGCTGAATAATCTAACATACCTGTTAGAATGGAGAGAAACATCAGAGAAAACACACAATGCTGCAGTGACAGCATGTTGAATAAAGGTAATGTTGATGGTTTGTGTATTGATCTCTGTTGAATATAGAAGTTCCTCTCTCTTCTATAGTTCAGTAACAGTTCAGCTCCTCTCTGAGTCCCTCAGTAAAGTGATTCTGGACTATATTTTGACTGAAGTTTAACAGTGTGTGACTCCCTCTGGTGGGTGTTGTGGAGTATTGTGTTGTTTTTTCTCCAAAGGTTTTTGTACAGAGTTTTGGTGTTTGCTACGGAGCCCCCCTGGTCCCACTTTGTAAAAAAAAATTAATTATAACTATCTTGAGGCCTCAAGATAGTCATCAGCGCCTATGATCAGGAGAGATGCTGGAGGAACAAGGAACGCGCTCCAACACACCGGGATATACCGGGAGTGCATTT
The DNA here is from genome assembly GCF_010015445.1 of Perca fluviatilis. Classification (NCBI taxonomy): domain Eukaryota; kingdom Metazoa; phylum Chordata; class Actinopteri; order Perciformes; family Percidae; genus Perca; species Perca fluviatilis. Next base: position 1,605,088 of record NC_053122.1, on the reverse strand, counting down.
TTATAATAACTGGCTGAGACACAAGGAGGAAAGAGGAGGACGGAGCACAGATAGACGGGCAGGACAGTGGAGCCGGAGGACAGCTGTGGATGTTTGGCGGATCGGCACATTGGCGTTGTGCAAGTGCGATCGAGATACTATCTCGTGGCCACAAGATACTATCTCGTGGCCACAATATACTATCTCGTGGCCCAAGATACTATCTCGTGGCCACAAGATAGTTATAATTATTTTTTTTTGACAAAGTGGGACCAGGGGGGCTCCGTAGTTTGCTGTCACTGTGGGCTGCAGAGCACAGTAGTATACAGCAGAGTCTGTCACTGCAGCAGAGGAGATCTGAAGAATCATTTTGGTTTTATCCTCACTTACATGAACAGACAGTCCAGATTTTGTTTCATTTTGCGTTCCCAAGTGAAGGATGAGGAACTCTGGTGGTTTTCCTGGATGTTGTCGATACCAGAATAATCGATCAGCAACTGTTGCTTGTCTGGAGTATCTGTAGGACAGAGTAACAGAGCTGCCTTCTAAACTGTTCTCTTCTTTCTCTACTGGAGTGAGTTCATCACAGCTGACTCCTAAAGGAAGAGATCACTCTGTTATTTCATGTTGTATGAGACTCAATGAACGATTCACATTTAGATGTTATTTGAATCAAACTTGTTCATGCTGCATGATCTAACATACCTGTGAGGAAGGAAAGAAACATCAGAGAAAACACACAATGCTGCAGTGACAGCATGTTGAATAAAGGTAATGTTGATGGTTTGTGTATTGATCTCTGTTGAATATAGAAGTTCCTCTCTCTTCTATAGTTCAGTAACAGCTCAGCTCCTCCCTTAGTCTCTCCGTCTCCTCATAGCTCTGCATTTTCACTTCTCTCAGTTACACTACTAAGGTAAAGTGATTCTAGACTACATCATATTGAAGATTAACAGTGTGTGAGTCCCTCTGGTGGATGTTGTGGAGTATTGTGTTGTCTTTGCTCCAAAGTTAGTTAGGATTCAGTCAGTTGGTCAGTTAGTCCATCATGAGACCATGTTAGCTGACAAATAACACCTCTTCTCCTTTCTTCCTCTCCTCTTCTTGTCCTATTATTTTCTTCTCCTCCTGTGACAGTATGTGTTGCTAAAGTGATTTGCACAACTGGCACTCAGTGAAATGACAGAATAAAATATGGCTATGCAATATGAACATTGTATGAACAACATGTACACATATGTGCAATGTAGTAGCAGTGACACTATAATAGTAGTATGAATAATATAGATATATGCAATGTGTTAGCAGAATATATAATAATAAAAACATAATAAATGTGGATATTCTGAATGAACCATATAGACAGATATGTACAGTATGTACAGCTATGTGCAGTGTGGTAACATTATAAGAGTAGTAAGAATAAGTGTATGTTCAGGATGAATAGTATGAAGAGCAGTAGAATATGGCTATGTATAGGTGTAATTACAGTATGCACATTTGTAAATAAATAAATAGAACAGTATGGGTGGGGTAGGGTAGTTAAAATCGTCCGGGGGGTGCTTAGTAGGTTAAGTTGTCAACGGGATAACCTACAGTGTGTGACTCCCTCTCGTGGATGTTGTGGAGTATTGTGTTGTCTTTGCTCCAAAGGTTTTTGTACAGAGTTTTGGTGTTTCCTGTCACTGTGGGCTGCAGAGCACAGTAGTACACAGCAGAGTCAGACAGCTGAAGCTTCTGAATCTTCAGAGGAACTGATGTCATGTTGATTGTAGCATCAAATCTTTCTTTCTGGAACTCTGGAGCATTCTCTTTTGTGTTTGAGTAACGCTTCAGCATGTACTTTGGGAAATCATTGACTTCTTGTTTGTACCAGAACAAATAGGGATATGTGGCACTGGTCTCAAATGTACAGTCAAGAGTAGCTGTCTCTCCTTCAGTAGTAATGACATCTCCTGTTTGCTGGGTCACTCTGTCTTCTCCTTTACACTCTGGGGAAGAAGAGAACATTCAGAGGAAGAGATGAATCAATAAATATGATTTATTAAAGGAGAACAATCAGTAGTTTAAATAGTTACCTAGCCAGAGAGTCAGAATCAGGATGTTAGTCAGCCAGTGTTTCATGTCTTCAGTGAGAAGGGAGGAGAGAGAGGAAGAGCATTGATACTCTGATGGATCTGGGCCTTCATACCATTGGTCCTTCCTCTTCATCATCTTTTGCAGATTTGTGATTTCAGGATAATCCCTTGAGATGTAGCATCTCATTTTCAAGGGGGTCCTGCACATATATACAAACACAAAGTTTAACAGTGTGTGACTCCCTCTGGTGGATGTTGTGGAATATTTTGTTGTCTTTGCTCAACACATTCTCACACCAAACTCGTAAAAAATTTTGACGTTTGGTTAGGAGCCTTTCTCGTTCTTATTGACGCTAAAAGTCTCCTTTAGCGTTTCTAGTAAATGCGCTTGGTCGGGACTATTGCCGTCCCTTTTGACGCAGTTGTAGCTCTTTTTAGGTCCAAATTCAAAACTTATCTGTTTCGTCTGGCCTTTAATACGTAGCAGTGGTGTGACAATTTCATTCTTTTGTTTTTTTGTAACCTTTTCTGATTTTACTGTTTTCTATGTTCATTCTTTCTATTGTATGACATGTGTTTCTGATGTTAAGCAATTTGGATACCTGCTGGTTGTTGTAAAGTGCTATATGAATACATTTGATTAAGTTATGTTAAGGAAAAGGTTGTAATTGTTGGAATGTTGAATAAAGATAATGTTGATGGTTTGTGTATTGAACTCTGTTGAATATAGAAGTTCCTCTCTCTTCTATAGTTCAGTAACAGCTCAGCTCCTCCCTGAGTCTCTCCGTCTCCTCGTAGCTCTGTATTTTCACTTCTCTCAGTTACACTACTAAGGTAAAGTAATTCTAGACTACATGATGAAAACTATGAAGTTTAACAGTGTGTGACTCCCTCTAGTGGATGTTGTGGAGTATTGTGTTGTCTTCGCTCCAAAGGTTTTTGTACAAAGTTTTGGTGTTTCCTGTCACTGTGGGCTGCAGAGCACAGTAGTACACAGCAGAGTCAGACAGCTGAAGCTTCTGGATCTTCAGAGGAACTGATCTTAAGCTGGAATTCAGTGTGGATAAATATTTCTCCTCGTCAATTTTTTTCCGAGAGCCAACCGTAAAGCGGCTCAGAATGAATGTGGGGCTGTTGTTTCTATCCCGTTTGTACCAGAATTAGTTACACTGCTGTTATATTGACAGCAAAGTGTTACTTCCTCTCCTTCAGTAGCAGTCACATCTCCTTCTGGTTGCAGCACCTTGTCTTTTTGTGCTCTGCACAACAGCAACAAACAGAATCAGGTTGCTGTTAAAGAATCATATTAATGTTGGATTGATATCAAAGAAACAGAGTTGTGTTCATACCAAGGCTCATAGCAGCCAGCAACACTGAGATGAACAGAGGCTTCATATCTGCAGTGTGGAGTAACTCTGAGCTACAGCAAGTATAAAGAAGGCTGTGATCTCTCTGTTTAGTCTTCATCAACACTAAGTTGGTGGATTAAAAAGAGGGACCTGATCACAACCCTGGGTTATTCCCCCTACTGACTACTTTACACCTAACACATGTTGTGCCTCTCTCCTTTCCTAGTGTAACATGTCTTGCATTTAGTCATTATTGAAAAAACTCAGGTGAGTTGTTCATTATTTGTTCCTCAACTTATAAGGGTGGTAATTGTCATAAATCTACTACAATATTGAATATCTGCAAAAACCATTATGCAACTCCATTACTGAGAAAATGTGGTTGTATTCTGAATTGGCGACACTAGTCTTAAAACTGAGGTGATGTATGTGCTGCCGGATTGAATATTTGTGTGAAGCATCCATGTTTTGCCAAAATATAAACTTTAAAGCTGAATCTCATTTCTCATCTTACCCCTTACCCCTACCCCTTCGTTTTACCCCTAGCCCTTGTCCCTCAAATCAAGTGATAAGGGGTAGGGTTGAAAACATACTCCTATGAAATGAGACGCCACTTGGTTACATCATCATACATACTTAGGTCTGTGTGCAATACATATTTCTATACACACTGCATGGTGTGTTGTATGTCTGTTTCAGTTATCACTGTGTTGAAGAAACAGAAACACTTTCTTTGTTAACAAAGTCTTTATTTCCCAAAAAGACAAACATAAACATAACAGGCAAAAACATTATATAAAAATATATTATATTACAGAACTATTATCAACTATTAGAACCATAACTTAAATGTCACACAAATAAAAAAGTCACTCAAATGTATAAAACTAAAAAGACACACGACCACAAAAAAACTAAAGACTAAAAACAGCTATTCTGAAATTCCAAACCCCAGTCTATCTGTTGGCCAGTAACTTTTCCCTCCAACCCCATTGCTTTCATTAGTGTACTGTATCATAACGAATAACATTGTACAGGTGCATGAACAGGAATGAATTACAAATGATTACAGCTAGATTTCAGCCCGAAAGTGGATCAGCTGCTGGGTTTCCTCTGGCATCCCTGCGTGTGATACAGGACGATATATGTAAAGCACGTATCGATGTCTCAAAGGCAAGTAATGTTATGTACTGATATCAAACGAAATTTGCTGCTAATGGAGATTAGTTAACACTGTAGACATGCATGGAGTCCATTCAAGGCAGTTTTCACTACATATATTTCATGAGTTGGACAGACAGGATGTAAACTGCATCTTGACAGGTTGGTGGGGTCATACATCTGCTAAGTGGTAATTCTAGTTCTTTTAACTGCAAAGTGACAGTTTAGTATCTTCTGGTCCTCTGCAGCCGTGAGAGGTCAAATTCAAAGATGGTGGACTTTTTGGGGAAGCTTCTGTTTCTATGAAACTCTTAAGTTGGTAGATACTTTACCTTTTAAAATGTTATTCTACTGAGTTCTTCTGTTTAAAAATGATGTTATGGAATATAAACAACCAGTCATTTCAGTGGTATTAGTGTTTCAGTTTCTATTTGTAATGCAGATCAACATGTTGAACAATGGAAGGAGCTCATTGTGGCCTTTATATTTTCATTGTTTGTATCAGCATTTTTTTTTTATTTTGTTATTTTTTAAATAGGGACAGATACAAAAAACATAGATTATTACATGAAGAACAATCCGATGCCTGTATCACAGTGTTTATAGCCATGGCTAATTCGCAACACCTGTCCCTAGAAGGGCTTTTAACAGTTAGAAGGGCTTTTAACAGTTAAGAAGGGCTTTTAACAGTTAAGTTGGTACGAACAGAGCCAAAAGTTTAAGTCCGCTGGATTCCATAGTTACATGTCTGCGACTGGCACAACATTTCCTACATTTATGCTCCAAATTGCTTCGACCAGCACTTTTTCTCTGGCTTCTATACTAATAGATCTCCCAGAGTACTAGCTCTTAATAGGGGGTGACTTTAATGCTGTATGGCTTCACAATATTGATAGAACAGTGGTAACAGAAAGTAGAGACCAGCGACTGGCATCTATTGCATTGAAGAAATTGTCAACTGACTTTGGAATGACTGATACATGGCGAATGATGAATCCTTTATCTAGAGAATTTTCTTTTTTTTCATCTCGTCATAAATCTTTTTCTAGAATAAACTACATCTTTTCATCCAAAACCCTTTTTAATGACATTTGCAGTACTGAAATGATCCCAATAGCTTTAGCCAATCATAGGGTTGTTTTATGTAGTTTTTCATTAAGAGCTGGTCAGTCTAGGGCAGTTCGCTGGCGTTTTAATACGTCTCTGCTTCAGAATTATATATTTAGATGTGAGTTGGATGCTGAGTTGGAGGAATTTATCCAAATAAATGGTCCATCAGTTGATGATCCATGTGCACTGTGGGATGCGGTTAAAGGGTGCATTAGGAATAAAACTATATCCTTTGCATCCTATCTCAATACATCTAAGAAACATCGTATAAATTGCTTGGAGTCTGAAATTGCAGCTCTTGAACATGAAATGTTAAGTAATTCCTCTACAGAAAACATCTGTAAGCGACAGAAGTTAGTTAATGAACTTAGCAGCTTGTTGATAAGAGAAGCAGAATTTACTATTCACCACACTAGGCAAAATCACTATTATAGTAGGAAATCAGCTGTAATAACCCCTATTTTTTAAGGCTGGAGATGCAACTAATATAACAAACTATAGACCTATTAGTATCCTCCCTGTTGTTTCCAAAGTAACGGAAAGGATAGTCTGTGACCAGTTGCTAGCCTATTTAAATCAAAGCCTCTAGAGCTAGTTCAGAATTTACTATTCACCACACTAGGCAAAATCACTATTATAGTAGGAAATCAGCTGTAATAACCCCTATTTTTAAGGCTGGAGATGCAACTAATATAACAAACTATAGACCTATTAGTATCCTCCCTGTTGTTTCCAAAGTAACGGAAAGGATAGTCTGTGACCAGTTGCTAGCCTATTTAAATCAAAGTTTCTAGAGCTAGTTCAGAATTTACTATTCACCACACTAGGCAAAATCACTATTATAGTAGCGCTCGTCCCAGCCATTTGCTTGCTTATAAATTGAGGAAAGATTATGACCTAGCAAAGATATCAGCTATAAGGACTAAAGAGGAGGATATAACGTCTGACCCGGCACGCATTAATAGTACTTTCAACTATTCTATCAAAATCTATACACGTCAGAGGTGCCTCATAATGATAAAACTTGCTTTGAATTTCTCAAATCATTACAATTACCTAAATTGCCTCCTGAAGCTGTATGTTCCTTAGAGGCACCTATACAGTTGGAAGAACTGAGATTAGCTATTAAAACAAGGAATAGAGGCAAGTCTCCGGGCCTGGATGGAATTCCACCAGAACTGTTTGAGGCCTATTGGCCCCAGCTTGGTCCTCTAGTGCTGAATATGCAACATTTTTCTATCAATAGAGGCTCCTTCTCTGCCAGTTCAAATATTGCAATAATATCATTATTACTTAAGAAGGACAAGCCATCTGATGACTGTTCTTCCTACAGATCTCTAAGTCTTCTGAATTGTGAAGTCAAGCTTTATGCTAAGGTTTTAGCTACACGTTTAGAGCGCTATATTCCCCATTTAGTACAACATGATCAAACTGGGTTCATTAAATCTAGACTAGCATCGGATAATGTCCGTTGCTTGCTTCATATTATAGATTTTGCCTCCGATTCAGAAGATCAAAATGCCATTCTTTCATTAGATTCCTAGAAGGCTTTTGATCAATTGGAATGGTGTTACGTAGTGATGTTACCCGTGAACCCCCTGCTTCGAGGCATGTATCGAAAACATGAACCAATTTGGAATGAAGCTTTGTATCGGAGCTTGATTCGTTTTGGGATAATCACGTGACCAGTGACGTCCGAAGCTTCGTTTCACACACACCCACGTCACTGTTATGTTTTAGACAGAATAGAACCCAATTGCAGACACAACTCAGAGCCGGAGAAGGGTTAACAGATTTATTCCAAGTTCAGGGTTCCAGGTTTTACAAAAAGGGGATAACAAGTCCAGGTCCACAGAGGTGTACAGGTCCAGGGTTCTGAGCAGGAATAATACCGTGTGGTCCAAGTGGTGGTGTCGAGTCCGTTGAGAGATCCAGAATGGCAAGCAGAAGTGGTGGGGGGCAGGAGTGAAGTGGAGGCAGGAGTCAGGTTCCGATATAATGTGGTCTAAACTATGATCCGACGAGGAGTGGAAGATTGACCAGGTATTTGTAGCAGAGGTGATTGGTGTAGATGGCCTGCAGCTGGAACCCTGACTCCCGCACACCAGACTCCACTCCTGCAATCAAGGACAGAGAGGGGAGGGGGAGAGCAGAGACAGGGAGCTGTCTAGCAGCAGCTACAGCAACCTAACAGTACCCCCCCCTCAACGGACGCCACCCGGCGGCCGACCAGGCAACCCAGGATGCAGACGATGGAAATCGCGGACCAGAGCAGGATCCACGATGAAGCTCCGGGGAATCCAGGAGCGCTCCTCAGGACCGTAACCCTCCCAATCAACGAGGTACTGCAACCCACGGCCCCGACGGCGAACGTCCAGCAGCCGCCGAACAGTGTAGACAGGACCCCCACCCACGACCCTGGGCAGAGGAGGGGGACGAGAAGGAGGGCACAGAGGACTAACAGACACAGGCTTAATCTGGGAAACGTGAAAAGTGGGATGAACCCGTAGGGAGGCAGGGAGCTGTAGCTTCACCGCACAGGGGTTAACAATAGACACCACTTTAAAGGGACCGATGAAACGTGGCGCCATCTTCTTGGATTCGACCTTCAATGGCAGGTCACGTGACTTAAGCCATACCTCTTGCCCAGGAGAGTAAACGGGGGCCTGGGAGCGATGACGGTTGGCCTGCCTCTGCATGTACGACGAGGCCCGTGACAGGGCTACCCTAGCTTTCCTCCAGACCTTGAAACAGCGGCGCATGTGAGACTGCACAGAGGGTACTGCCAGTTCCCTCTCCTGAGAAGGGAACAGGGGAGGTTGATAGCCAAGAGCACACAGAAAGGGAGACAAACCAGAGGAAGAGTTAGTCAAGGTGTTATGAGCGTATTCCACCCAAGGAAGCATGGAGCTCCATGACCCAGGGTTGGACCCTGTGACACAGCGGAGTGCGGTCTCCATCTCCTGGTTAGCTCTCTCGGCTTGCCCGTTGGTCTGGGGGTGATAGCCAGACGACAGACTGGTGGAGATGCCCAAAGCTTTAAAGAAAGCTTTCCATACTTGGGAGATAAACTGGGGACCCCTGTCAGAGACTATATCAGAGGGTAGACCATGAGAGCAGAACACATATTTCACCAAAATGTCAGCAGTTTCTCTGGCAGTGGGCAGTTTAGGTAGGGCCAAAAAATGAGCAAACTTAGAAAAACGATCTATAACAGTGAGTATGACAGTTTTTCCAGAGGAGGGGGGAAGGCCAGTAACAAAATCCAATGCAATGTGGGACCAAGGACGGCTGGGTATAGGCAGAGGTCGTAGATGACCAGCGCTAGCCTGGGTGGAGTTCTTACTTCGTGCACATACCGTACAAGCAGCAATGAAAGCACGAGTGTCCACCTCCATCCTGGACCACCAGAACCTCCGACGTAGAAAATCCAGGGTCCGAGTAACTCCAGGGTGACAGGTAAGGGGAGACGAGTGAGCCCACTGAAGTACCTGGGAGCGAACAGACTCAGGAACAAACAACCGGTTAGGGGGGCCATTCCCTGGGTCAGCTTGTTGGTTTTGAGCCTGTCTAACAATCCCTTCGATGTCACAGGTGACGGCAGCAATACTGCAGGTAGGAGGCAAGATGGTTTCTGGGTTACTACCAGTATCAACAGCAGAGTGAACACAGGACAGGGCGTCAGGCTTGATGTTGAGAGATCCAGGACGGTAAGACAGAGAAAAATTGAATCGTCCAAAAAACAGTGCCCACCTGGCTTGATGGGGATTCAGCTGCTTCGCCGACTGGATGTAGGCAAGATTTTTATGATCCGTCCAAATGATGAAGGGTTGTTCCACCCCCTCCAACCAATGCCGCCACTCTTCGAGGGCCAGTTTAACAGCGAGCAGTTCTCGATTGCCGACATCGTAATTTCTCTCAGCCTGTGACAGTTTACGGGAGAGAAAAGCACAAGGATGCAGTTTGTTATCACCGGACGAACGTTGTGACAGCACTGCACCTACCCCAGTGTCGGATGCGTCCACCTCCACGACGAACTGGCGGTCAGGGTCAGGCTGCACCAGAATGGGGGCTAATGCAAAGCGGTGTTTCAGCTCCTTGAATGCCGATTCGGCCCCTTCAGTCCAAGTGAACGGTAGTGAGATCGAGGTGAGAGCGGTGAGGGGTGCAGCAATGCGACTGTAGTCCTTGATGAACCTCCTGTAGAAGTTCGCAAATCCCAGGAATCGTTGAAGTTGTTTACGGGTCGAGGGGGCAGGCCAGTCTGTGACAGCAGAGATCTTAGCCGGGTCCATCCGCAACTCTCCCTGAGCTATTATGTAACCCAAAAAAGAGGTGTTAGACACATGAAATTCACTCTTCTCCATCTTCACAAACAGTTTGTTCTCCAACAACCTTTGCAAAACCTGGCGCACATGCAGTTCATGTTCCTGGAGGGACTTAGAGTAAATCAGGATATCATCCAGATAGACAAAAACAAAACGATTCAGCATGTCCCGAAGGACGTCATTCACCAGCGCTTGAAAAACAGCAGGGGCATTCGACAAACCAAAAGGCATAACTAGATACTCGAAATGTCCCAAGGGTGTGTTAAAGGCAGTCTTCCATTCATCGCCTTTCCGGATGCGTACCAGGTGATACGCATTTCGTAAATCCAGTTTAGTGAAGATTGTGGCACCATGGAGGGGAAAAGCAGAATTGATCAGAGGCAGTGAATATTTGTTCTTAATGGTGATGTTGTTCAGCCCACGGAAATCAATACAGGGTCTAAGAGTCTTGTCCTTCTTCCCCACAAAAAAAAATCCCGCTCCAACAGGCGACGAAGAAGGACGAACAATACCTGCTGCCAGGAAATACCAAGAACCAGGGGAGTCTGCGGACAGTCAATTATGTGTAATTGAATCATCTCCTGATGATTACCTGATGCTCTGAGACAAACAGGAACAGTCTGATGAGTAACACGAGTCAACAATTGTCCATTCAAACCTCTAGCCTGCAGCGGAAAGTCCAGAGGAACTATCTCCAACTCCATTTGATGAGCCAATTCTCGATCCAAAAAACTTTCATCTGCCCCAGAGTCAACCAGTGCACCAACAGGAAAATCCTGGGCCTGCCACTGGAGGGATGCCTGGAGCTGAATGCGGGGAGAAGAGGAAGTATCCGCTGCTCGGCTCACCAAAACTTCTCCCATTAGTAATGATGAGCCAGTCCTTTTCCCGGACGAGCTGGGCAGGAAGAGACAAAATGTCCAGCCTCTCCACAATATAGGCACACTCGAGCCTGAATGCGACGTGCACGCTCCTCCGAGGACAACCGTGCACGACCCACCTCCATGGCTTCGGGTGCAGTGCTCCTTGTAGTGACTCGGGAGGGCTCGGCTTTCTCCGTAGGGAAGAGGCGGGGAGGAGTTGGTTGACGACAGACAGGTAACTTGGAACTAGCACTCCTCTCACGGCGGCGCTCCCGAATCCGATTATCCAGCCTGATGGTGAGGGATATCAGTTCATCCAGTGTCGGCGATTCATCATACGACACCAGTTCATCTTTCAAAGACTCAGACAAAGCATTGATGAACACTCCTTGCAATGCCTCGTCATTCCAACCACTCACTGCTGCTAAGGTCCGGAACTCCACTGCCATCTCCGCCACACTGCGAGACCCTTGCCGAAGAGAAAACAACCGCTTAGCAGCTTCTTTGCCCCGTACGGGGTGGTCGAAAACCTTCCTCATCTCAGTGGTGAAGGCAACGTAAGAGGTGCAAACGTCCGACTGACTCTCCCAGACAGCTGATCCCCAAGAGCGAGCAGAACCGATAGTTGAGTTGATCAGGTAGGCAATACGGGATCTTTCAGAGGCGTAAGTGAGTGGCTGTTGTTCGAACACTAGCGAACATTGAGTCAAAAAATCACCACAGGTTCCCATGTTTCCATCGTAACGCTCTGGAGCAGGAACAAAAGGCTCTCTGAGCTGTGCTGGTGGAACGGAAAAAACTGGTAGATCGGGGGAAGGAGCGGCTTGTATGCCCTGATCAGGAGGTGCAGCATTGACTTGAGTAGTAAGGGCAGAAACTTGATTGGTGAGTAACTGCACCTGGTTTAGCAGCATCTGACTGTTTTCAGTAATGGATTTAAACAACGTATCATGTTGGCCAAGTAATATGCCCTGATTGGCTATGGCAGTACGAATCTGAGTAAAGTCTGGGGTGGCCTCTAAGTTACTGTCTGCTGGGTTCATGTTGGTCGGATCATACTGTTATGTTTTAGACAGAATAGAACCCAATTGCAGACACAACTCAGAGCCGGAGAAGGGTTAACAGATTTATTCCAAGTTCAGGGTTCCAGGTTTTACAAAAAGGGGATAACAAGTCCAGGTCCACAGAGGTGTACAGGTCCAGGGTTCTGAGCAGAAATAATACCGTGTGGTCCAAGTGGTGGTGTCGAGTCCGTTGAGAGATCCAGAATGGCAAGCAGAAGTGGTGGGGGGCAGGAGTGAAGTGGAGGCAGGAGTCAGGTTCCGATATAATGTGGTCTAAACTATGATCCGACGAGGAGTGGAAGATTGACCAGGTATTTGTAGCAGAGGTGATTGGTGTAGATGGCCTGCAGCTGGAACCCTGACTCCCGCACACCAGACTCCACTCCTGCAATCAAGGACAGAGAGGGGAGGGGGAGAGCAGAGAAAGGGAGCTGTCTAGCAGCAGCTACAGCAACCTAATGGTGCTTTTCCATTACATGGTACCTACTCGCCTCGCCTCGCCTCGACTCGCCTTTTTTGGTTTTCCATTACGAAAAAAAGTACCTGGTACCTGCTAACAGATACTTTTTTTAGCATCTACTCAGTCGAGGTTCCAAGCGAGCTGAGGCGAGCTGAGGCGAGCCGAGAAGGTGACGTGAAACCCTGCAGGCTGCTGACTGGTCGGAAAGAATCGTCACTGATCACTGCATTGCCAGCGACAGACGGCATTTTTAAATAGTTTAATAGTTTAGCCAGCGGTGGTTTTTGTGGCCGGAGGCTCCACCCAGAGCTTTCTCCGTAGCATACAATTGGCCTGATGGTTATACTGGTGCGCTGGTGTGTGTAATGTGTGATGTGTGTGTGTCGAGTCGCCGTATGTGTGTGTGTGTGGGGAGTGGGTGAGCAAGGGAGAAGTGAGAGAGTGACGGCGATTATCTCTGCAGCGAGTAGCGACTCTAGAGTCATATATATGTGAGAGAAACAAAGCGAGTAGCGACTCTAGAGTCATATATATGTGACCACGGTGGGAAATCTGGAGCAGTAAACGTTAACTATCTCTTTGATATCATGTTGTTCACGGAGACTGAGAACCAGGAAATGCGGCGGGGATTTGTCAATGGGAAAGCAACGGAAAGCAAGCTACTAAGCCACGCCCACGGCAGTCGCTATGACGACCAGCCACGCTGAGGAGATTCTTAAAATCTGCAATGGAAAACGGACGCACAGCGAGTCGAGGCGAGGCGAGTAGAGGCGAGGCGAGGCGAGTCGAGTAGGTACTGGTAATGGAAAAGCACCATAACAGTCACTGCTTCGAAGTTGAATTCAAAAGCAGCGCGAGCAGCGCGACACAGGCTTTGTTGCAGTAGGAGAGTCAACAGAGTCAGGAGAGTTAGTGAATAGAGAGATTATTATAGCCAGTAAGAAAGTGTATAGCCAGTAGAAAGTTCATAGCGAGTAGCCTAGTTTATAGTGAGTAGAGAGTTTATAAAAGAGAGTTTAGAGTGACTTCTGCACTGCCTATCTCACCTATTTGGCTGAGGAGACAATGTTGCTGTAGGCTACGTAGCCTACTCAATATAATCACAGAAAGGTGTGTGCAATGTGTTCTTCATTAATTTCCCTCCCAAATGTATGTATTTGTTTACAAACACAAGACAGTTCACAACCAAAATCCTAAATTTATAGTTTGATTATTTTTTTGGCGGAGACAGCACTTAGCCTACATTTATGCAAGGTCCCACATAGGCTTAGTTATTTATGTCATTATTTATTTATCCATGAATTCATACTCAAAATGTATTAATCTTCAACTCTAAAGTAGAGTTTAGATTCTATGCCCGAGACCCCCGGCTATCGGGCCAGGCCGGGCCGTTATTTTCCGCCACTATCCTGGGAGGAGCCGGGCCCTTGATCAAGCTTTTGTGTTTTTTACTATAGCCTAATTGGGTGGGGAGAACGCTATGTAATAATAAGAAATAGGAGAATTACCTTTAAGCAAGTTTGGAGGAAAGTCGGAGGTATGGAACCATTTTAAACAAGTCGTGGGCAGTGACAACATAGGCTATGTGTCGGCTTTGTTGAGTGCATTAAGTGCGGCACGCTGTCGCCTATAACAGCAACAAAACGGGGACGATGACACATGAAGCAGGCTCGCCGTGGCAGAAAAGATAGTCAGCCTTCAACATCCTTTTTTGTTACTTCTCAAAGCGTGATGAGAGGCAAGCCTTCACAGAGAAATACAATTTTTTTTTTACGTTTCTTCATTCAGATCCATTTGCGATCCATTCCATTCTAAATAAACAAACAGCGCAGTTTAGGCCTACATGCTTCGCTCTTATTGCATTATTCATTAAGATAATTTTAAACAGATTTCTGCAGTTCAAACAGCTCTGAATTGTATGAGAACGTCAGTTATAATGGCCCACGTATTAAAAAAGTGTCGGGTTGAAATCGGGCTCATAATTACAATTAATGTGTCGGGCCAGGCCGGGCTTGGACACAACGTGCACGGGCTTACTCTAAAGACATTCAAGGCTAATAACTGTGAAACAGTTTGTGACACAATGCTATCCCTAACTTCACCACCAGATGTCCTCATAGAGTTCTGAAGCATCGAGTAGTGAACCTTTTTTCGATACAATTGATACGATTGAAAGCTTCACTGCTTCAGAAAGCTTCAGTTCGCCATCACTAGTGTTACGTGTTGTCTGTCCTCCAATTCATGGGTTTTAGTGATAGCTTTATCTCTATGATAAAGTTATTGTATACTAATCCCTCTGCAGTTGTTATAACGGGCAATAACTGTTCAGCTAGGTTCCCAGTAACAAAATCATCTCGTCAGGGTTGCCCTCTATCTCCACTTTTATTCTCTTTATCTTTGGAACCTGTGGCAGCAGTCGGAGGCCTTAGAACCAATCGTTATTCAAGACACACTGCATTGCATCTCTCTGTATGCAGATGACATTTTAATTTTTACAAAAAATCCTTCTAAATCCCTTCCACATCTTCTTAAAATCTTTGAGAACTTCAGCAGTATTTCAGGCTACAAAATAAATTGGACAAAATCGGCTTTAATGCTGTTGGGGGCACCGGATGACCAGATACCACTTGTCAATATTCCAGTTGTTAATAGTTTTACATATCTAGGAGTGCTCATCAGTCCCTCACTTAACTTGTTAACTGCTGACAACTATAATAAAGTTCTAAAAAATGTAGAGGGTGATTTGAAGAGATGGGGGATGCTCCCTACTTCTTTCCAGTCCAGACTTTCAGTTATCAAGATAAATATATTGCCTCGTGTTAATTTTGTGAGTAGTATGATCCCTTTAGCTCCACCGGGTGGTTACTGGAAGAAGCTACATTTAATCATTAGCTCTTACTTATGGAACAGAAAAAACCTAGAATCAAAGCATCTACTTTACAAAGACATAGATTATCAGGTGGGGTCAATTTGCTAAATTTTGAGTGGTATTCCTGGAGCTTTGTTTTGCGCCCGCTTGCTATATGGCCGAACCCAGGGATCTTTGTGTCATGGTGTCCCATTGAAGAACGTTTAACATATCCATACTGTCTGTCTAGTCTGGTATACTCTAATATACCTCTCAGTAAAGTTAAACGTGATTTTGGGCCAATAATCTCTTATTTTTTCATGGTTTGGCATAAAGTCCATCAAGTTGCTAAAATCCCTAACACATTCTTCGCTCAATCACCTATCTTTAATAATCACTCTCTTTTAATTGAGAAGAAACCAATTATGTTTCCTCAGTGGAGTAATAGAGGGGTCTATGTCCTCAAGGATATCATAGGGGAACAGGGTCTTCGTGCATTCCATGACTTAGAGAGGGCATATAATTTACCGGGCACTTTTTATTTTTATTTACAGTTACACACAGCAATGCACACTCAGGGCGTTCCTTGGGGTATCGAGTTAGGGAATCATCCTCTTCATGTAATCTTTGACACTAAGGGTAAAATTAATGGTATTGTCTCAGAGTCATACAAGTTTATAACTAAAGTCTCATATAAGCCCTTATCATTTATCAGAATCTGGAAGACAGATATTAACATCTCTCAGGAACCAGACTGGTGCGTGATTTGGTCAAATGTATCTTTATCATCTAGAAATCCTGATCATCAAATGATACACTACAGATTTATCCAAAGGTCTTATTTAACCGCGCGAAGATTACAGCAAATGAAACTCAGAGACCACACATATTGTGACTTCTGCCCAGACAATACCATTGCTACTTTTTACCATATGGTGTGGCAGTGTCCAGAGGTCAATAGTTTTTGGCATAGTGTTTCATCCATCATGTCTAGTATCATTAAACGACCCATCCCTTTCTTATCATATTTGCTTCTGCTCAATGACACATCATCTCTAAAGCTAACTATTAACAGTAGGCATCTTCTTCTAGCTGGTTTGACAGCCGCCAAAAGAATGATAGCTTGTCGCTGGAAACCACCACATAGATTTTAAGTAAAGAAATGGCTCTCTTCTTACCGGGATATTGCTCAGCTAGAGCTTTCTACAGCTCGTTTAACTTATGCCAAAACCTCAAGTATTGATTGCTGGTCAGAGCTATTAGAGAAAATAAATGAAATAATGTAGACAAGGTCAGACTCTCTCTACTGTTGACATTCTGATTTGTTTTATATATTTGCTTTATTTTGATTTTTTTATTAGATTTTTCTGGAATGTGCATCTAATGTATACAATG
The DNA here is from genome assembly GCF_010015445.1 of Perca fluviatilis. Classification (NCBI taxonomy): domain Eukaryota; kingdom Metazoa; phylum Chordata; class Actinopteri; order Perciformes; family Percidae; genus Perca; species Perca fluviatilis. Next base: position 1,588,453 of record NC_053122.1, on the reverse strand, counting down.
TATAATGTTTAAATGTTGTGCATATACCTCACTCAGTTTTTTTTATTATTATCTAGAATATTGTATTGACCTCTGTGGATCTTATAATATGAAGGAGGAAATCAGGATGTGCTTGATATTCTCAAGTATGAGATATTTATCCAATATATACAATGCTCTTTGTCCCGCTCTGGGTGTTATGATGGAGGAAGTATGGACGGGTGGCAATGGGAAAGGGTTGAGAGGTAGTTTTTTTTTTGTGTGTGTGTGTGTGTGTGTGTGTGTGTGTTTTTTCTTCTTTTTTTTTCCTTTTCAACAGCTCAATACCTTGAGCGAATCTTGTTGGGGGTGGGGTGGGGTTTGGAGGGGGACGAGGGGAGAAGAAAAAAAAACATCAAAATTACCCAACACTTTATTGTGCTTTTGTTGTATTTTCAATGATGATGTAATCAGCCTAAATTTTCTTATTTTTTTCTGTGAATATGCTTCCTCTCCAATGTATGAATGAATGTAAGAAAAATAAATAAATAATTGATCACAAAAAAAAACATTTCCTACATTTTGACCAACCATGATGTAAGAAGAGTGAAAACTGTAGTGGAGAGAGCAATTTGTGTGGAAAAAAATATCAGAGAATCGTACTGGAGCTTCCCCCTCTGTCCTCCCCACTGGCTCTCAACATTCCGTCCTATACACACACATTGGAAAATCTGAAACGGTCTGAAAACAAGAATATCGTAACTACTGCTGATCTGAAAAAATGGCGTCGGCCTGCTACAAGAAGAAGTATTCTCTCCACAGTAAGCTTGATTTACGATCCATTGGGTTTCCTTTCCCCCTTTATCCTTAAGGCCAAACAAATCCTCCAGGAGCTGTGTAGGTCAAAATATGGATGGGATCAAGTTATCTCAGATGAACTTAAAAGGCCCTGGCAGAGATGGCTTGAAGAGGCAAATCAGCTGAGTGGATTTCAGGTGAAAAGGTGTATAAAACCTGAATACTTTGACCCTGTTAGGGCAGCTGAACTTCATCACTTTTGGCTATGGCACGGCAAGCTATGTTAGATTCACAAATCATCAAGACAACATCCATGTAGGCTTCGTATTCGGGAAATCCAGAGTAGCTCCCCTCAAGCAAATCACAATACCTAGACTTGAGCTTGCAGCGGCTACACTGGCTGTAAAAGTGGATCAGATGCTAACAAAGGAACTGCACCTACCACTCCAGGACTCGACTTTCTGGACAGATAGCACATCTGTATTGAAATACATCCATAATCAAACCAAAAGATTTCATACATTTGTGGTGAACAGGATTGCAGTAATCCATGACCTCTCCCGCACAACCCAATGGAAACACGTGAATTCAAGAGACAATCCAGCTGATGATGCATCACATGGCTTGCAGGTGGATTCCTTCTTAAGATCAAGATGGCTAAAAGGTCCTGAATTCCCTGAAAAGAGGGAGTGGCCAAATACTTCACAAAATCCAGGGGAAATCCCACCGGACGATCCTGAGGTAAAAAAAAGAGTATCCCAGTTAACAGTCTGAGTGTTGAGAACAAAAACCCAACTAGCTCATTTATTGAGAGCTATTCATCGTGGAACAGCCTGAAGAGGGCCACAGCTTGGATATTGAAAATGAGAACACTACTTCGACTGCTAAGTCAAAGAAGGAAAACTTGCCTGAAAGATGGGCCTGGACAGTATCAGACACCCAACACATCCCTAAAGGAAAGAATGAAACATCTTAAAGAAGCCGATGGAAAACGAGATCTATCTGTAGAAGAAATAGAAGAAGCAGAAAGATCTATCATTTGCTTTGAGCAAAGACGATACTTCAGTTATGAACTCACTCAACTGGAGAAAGGAAAACCGCTTGGTTCGAAAAGCCCCATCTACAAACTAGATCCATTCATTGATGAAGGCATGTTGAGAGTGGGAGGTCGGATAAACAAAATGGCAATGTCAGTGGAACCAAAGAATCCGATCATTCTCCCTAAAGCAGGAGTCGTCAACAAAATTTTTTCAAGGGCCAGAATTTTTCTAAGCAGACACTGCTTAGAAAAAAGATATAAGATGAGTGAAACAGTCGCCACAACAGTGGATTTGCTGCTCATGTGGATCCTCCCACAGTGTTACATTAGCAGCTGTAACCACAGGGACTCTGATAAAACTGGAATAATCTGAATCCATCTGATATGAAGCTGTGGTTTGAATACCACTTCCCTCCTCTTTGAAGAGTAGTCAGATATCTGTGTTCAGGTTTTTGTACAGCCTCTTCTACACTTTGTATCACTGTGTTTCTAGAGCACAGTAGTAGAGGCCTGTGTCTGCCAGGGTTAGTCTCTTTATGGTCAGTTCAGTTGATTGCACTGTTGTTTCGGATTTATATCTTTGCTTATCTGGGATATATTCATATGATGCGTAGCTTTTTGCTCCTTTCCAGAGTATAAACTGAGGTGCCTGAAGGTCTGAATGATGTCTGTACCAGTAAAGTGAAGGACTACTATACGTTGTCTCATATTCACATCTGAGTGTAACAGATTCTCCTTCTCTTTCACTGACTTCATGTGGTTTTACAGGAGAGATTTTGTCTCCAGCTATTATTCCTAAAAAAAAGTAGAGAAAATTACATTGTTCATGAGGCTGAGAGGAAACGACAGAGAAAATGTCAATGTACAATGTTACTCTGGACCGATAAATAATGAAATCATATTGTTCTATGTATCTTACCAAAGAAAAGAGCAGCAAGAATGATCCACAGCCAATGTTCCATCTCTACAACAAGGTTTAAATCAACAGGAGAAACTAGCTGATGTTCAACATTCAGTCTGAGAATTGTTCTCTTCACAGCAGCACTTATTATTGACTGAATGGTTGAACACAGTGCAGAAGTAGTGCACCGCCTACTTGATAATGTCACCCTCTAGTGGAGGTACAAAGTTCAGTACAACAGTGTAGAAAAAAGTCTTCCAGCAGCTTGTCAGTGTGTCAGCTTGTGTTTTTGTACAGAGACTGTGGGTTTGCTGTCACTGTGGGCCTCACAGCACAGTAGTACAGAGCAGAGTCTGTCACTGCAGCAGAGGAGATCTGAAGATCCACACTACGCTTTTCTTCAGACAGTTTAGTAGAGAACCTTGTGTCCAATCTCAGAGATTCTGCTTTTTTGTAATGTTTATCCCTGAGATGAATATGATGAAATCTTGTGGTTTTCCTGGATATTGTCGATACCAGAAGAAATAATCATTGTTATCAGCTTGTTTGGAGTATCTGTAGGACAGAGTAACAGAGCTGCCTTCTAAACTGTTCTTATCTGTCTTGACTGGAGTGAGTTCTTCACAACTGAGACCTAAAGGAAGATATAACTGTTATTTCATGTTGTAAAAATAATTAATACATAATTAACATTCAGATGTTATTGGAATAAAACTTTTTTCATGCTGCAGAATCTAACATACCTATTAGAATGGCAAACGGTCCAGCTTTGAGTTTGGGAGCTTTGGCTTCATACACTATGCCAGCTGCCAACAATTTGGGGGTTACATTTGATTGCAGCATGAAATTTGATAAGCAGATGAGCAATGTTGTCAGAATGAGCTTTTGCCAGCTTCCTCTCCTGGCTAAAGTTAAGCCCTTCCTTAACAGGCATGCTCTAGAAATAGCTCCTCCCTGAGTCTCTCCATCTCCTTGTAGCTCTTTATTTTCACTTCTCTCTCCTTTACACATCTAAGGTAAAGTGATTATAAATTACATCATATTGATGTTTAACAGTGTGTGACTCCCTCTGGTGGATGTTGTGGAGTATTGTGTTATCATTGCTCCAAAGGTTTTTGTACAGAGTTTTGGTGTTTCCTGTCACTGTGGGCCTCACAGCACAGTAGTACACAGCAGAGTCAGACACCTTAGCTGAGGAGATGATCATATGGATTTGTTTGTCCTCCACTTTAATCTCCAGTCCAGGAATTAAATTATTGTTGTTTACTACTCCTCCTGAAGCAGAGAGGCAGATGAGGACCTCTGGTGGTTTTCCTGGATATTGTCGGTACCAGAAGAAATAATCACCCAATGACATTTCCAAGTATCTGTAGGACAGAGTAACAGAGTTGCCTTCTAAACTGTTCTCTTCTTTCTCTACTGGAGTGAGTTCTTCAAAACTGACACCTAAAGAAAGAGATAACTGTTATTTCGTGTTGTAAAAGACTTAATACATTATTCACATTCAGATGTTATTAGAATAAAACTTTTTCATGCTGCATAATATAACATACCTGTTAGAATGTAAAGAAAGATCAGAGAAAACACAATGCTGCAGTGACAGCATGTTGAATAAAGGTAATGTTGATGGTTTGTGTATTGATCTCTGTTGAATATAGAAGTCCCTCTCTCTTCTATAGTTCAGTAACAGCTCAGCTCCTCCCTGAGTCTCTCTGTCTCATCGTAGCTCTGGATTTTCACTTCTCTCAGTTACACTACTAAGGTAAAGTGATTCTAGACTACATAATTTAAGTTTGTCAGTGTGCGACTCCCTCTGGTGGATGTTGTGGAGTATTGTCTTGTCTTTGCTCCAAAGGTTTTTGTACAGAGTTTTGGTGTTTCCTGTCACTGTGGGCCTCACAGCACAGTAGTACACAGCAGAGTCAGACAGCTGAAGCTTCTGGATCTTCAGAGGAACTGACTTATCCTTGATTGTTGCATCAATTCTCTCTTGCTCTTTAGAATTATCAGTTTTTACAGAGAAACGTTGCAGCATCATCTTTGGGTAATCATTTTCTTCTTGTTTGTACCAAAACAAAGTGGGACTTGGATCAGTTGTCTCAAATGTACAGCCAAGAGTAACTGTCTCTCCTTCAGTAGTAATGACATATCTTGTTGGCTGGGTCACACTGTCTTTTCCTTTACACTCTGGGGAAGAAGAGAACATGCAGATGAAGAGATTAATTAATAAATATGATTGATTAAAGGAGAACAATCAGTAGTTTAAATAGTTACCTAGCCAGAGAGTCAGAATCAGGATGTTAGTCAGCCAGTGTTTCATGTCTGCAGTGAGAGGGGAGGAGAGAGAGGAAGAGCATTGATACTCTGATGGATCTGGGCTTTCACATCATTGGTCCTTCTTCTTTATCGTCTGTTGAAGATTTGTCGTTGTCTTGAAGTTTAACAGTGTGTGACTCCCTCTGGTGGATGTTGTGGAGTATTTTGTTGTCTTTGCTCAACACATTCTCACACCAAACTCGTAAAATAAGGACGTTTGGTCAAGAGCCTTTCTCATTCTTATTGACGCTAAAAGTCTCCTTTAGCGTTTCTAGTAAACGCGCTTGGTCGGGACTATTGCTGTCCCTTTTGTTGTGCTTGCTCGGGACTATTGCCGTCCCTTTTGACACAGTTGTAGCTCTTTTTAGGTCCAAATTCAAAACGTATCTGTTTCGTCTGGCCTTTACAGTTTTTCACAATCACTATGACACTTTTTTCAATACTTTTAACAACTTTCCTAAACTCTTAACACACCAACACACCTACAACACACGATTGGCAAAACAGTTAATTTCATGCTCAAAATCACACATTGTAAACTAAACTCCAACACTGATTTTAAAAATACAATAATTCACTAACACAATACACTGTGTCTACCAAAACAATGTAATCATGTCTCAAAATCAAATAATTCTTCCAAAACACTAACACATGTTTTCTCCCAACAGGAACATTTAGTCAATCATAGCACAATGACAATGTCATAAACACACTAACATCCCATGGAATAACAGAAACTTCATTATTTTATGTGTCAGGTCTGCCCTTATACAACAGACAAAAGTGACTGTATTGATCATAGATTGTGTTTTGCACTGCAGTTTCTGTTGAAGCCTCTACATTTTTGTTATGTTGGGTTTAGCAAATTCTTTTTTAAGATTATTTTTTGGGGTTTTCTGCCTTTATTTGACAGGACAGCTAGTTGAGAAAGGGGAGAGAGAAAGGGGGAAGACATGCAGTAAATAGTCACAAGTCGGATTTGAACCCTGGACATCTGCATCAAGGCATAAACCTCCAAGTATATGTGCGCATGCTCTACCCACTGAGCCAACCCGGCCACCATTTTGTTTCTTTTGTTGCAAAGATTCAATACAAAAAATGAATGACCCATCTCAGAGTAGCTTTATTTACAGTTTATGAAAAAAAGGAGACAGAGACAGAATTGTCCTGGTATTCCTCTTCCTCTCCCTCGTGAAGGCATTTTTCTTATTTTCTGTGTTCATCTACAGTATATTGTTCAAATAGGTCATCTTTTACTGGACTACCATATGATCATGGGATTGGAAGAACCTCAACACCTGAGTGTGTTTCCTAGAAGGGAATCAGCTGTGATTGATCTAATTTGCATAACTTCAATCAGCTGTTTCTCAAAAATGCATGTATAAAATGCAGCGGATATATTTGTGTTTCATTTAACAATATGATCAGCTGTTCACTTTGACTTTAGCCTATAAGTTAGGTTTAGAACATGATGTTATCTGTTCTGACATACAGTGTGAAAGCATTTGTAAATTTGGCAGTAAAAATCCATTGTTTTGGTCTTGGTGGAGCTTGTGTGTAAAAGAAGTTCAAGCATTTTAAATTTGTATTAACTGTATGCATTTTGTGTCAAAACAACAAGAAATGTGTTAATTATATAGCCTACACAGACGGATGTTGTGCTAACTGTGTTAACAGTTTAGGAAAGTTGTTAAAAGTATTGAAAAAAGTGTCATAGCGATTGTGAAAAACTGTAATACGTAGCAGTGGTGTGACAATTTCATTCTTTTGTTTTTTTGTAACCTTTTCTGATTTTACTGTTTTCTATGTTCATTATTTTTATTGTATGACATGTGTTTCTGATGTTAAGCACTTTGGATACCTGCTGGTTGTTGTAAAGTGCTATATGAATACATTTTGATTGATTGATTGATTGATTGATTGATTGATTGAGTTATGTTAAGGAAAAGGTTGTAATTGTTGGAATGTTGAATAAAGGTAATGTTGATGGTTTGTGTATTGATCTCTGTTGAATATAGAAGTTCCTCTCTCTTCTATAGTTCAGTAACAGCTCAGCTCCTCCCTGAGTCTCTCCGTCACCTTGTAGCTCTGGATTTTCACTTCTCTCAATTACACTACTAAGGTAAAGTGATTCTAGACTACATCTTATTGCAGTTTAACAGTGTGTGACTCCCTCTGGTGGATGTTGTGGAGTATTGTGTTGTCTTTGCTCCAAAGGTTTTTGTACAGAGTTTTGGTGTTTCCTGTCACTGTGGGCTGCAGAGCACAGTAGTACACAGCAGAGTCAGACACCTTAGCTGAGATGATCTCCAGTTTAACACGTTTCTTTGACTTGTCAATGTGAGCTGGGAAATCAGAACCAGTTCGATGAATCGATCCTCCCTCTGTGATGTAGAGCAGGAACTCTGGTCTGGATCTCTGGTATTGTCGGTACCACTGGATATTGTTGATAACACCCTCATAGGTACAGGTCAGGTTGATGTTTCCGCCCTCTGCAATATGTTCTTCAGTACTTTCTGGCTTTATGCTGTTCATGGAACCCAGGGCTGCAAAATGAGTATTATTCACGTCAGTTATCATTAACTTATACAGACAAACCTCTAGTTATGAAATAACTGGTTGAAACAGCAGGTTATATGAGACTTTGATCTCTGTTCTAACACTCACCTATAAAGGGAGAGAAAAGTAAAAACAGGTAAAGCAACATGTCTTTGGAGTTGTTAAAGCCAAACAGACAGCAGATGAGTAATGTTCTTCCACTGCAGTAGAATGAGAAACTAAACAGCCTCTCTGATGTGCAGCCCTTCTTCTCAACATCAAGCTGATTGTGCTTTTAGTTCCTCAAACATTTCTCCTCTGGAGACAGAAATAATCTCATTGGTTGAGTTAAACGTCAGTGGATGTGGCCAGAGAATAACCTTTTGCTGAAAGGTGAAAAGATAAAACAGCAGTGAAGAGAAAGAAGACCTATGGTGGATGTTTCTGATGATTCTTTTTTGTGTCACTTTGTTCCCACGTTTTCAATGTTATTTTTCACTAGTGATTATTTTTCACTAGTGAAATCTCCAATAAATCTCATTTATAGGAGATTATATCTAATTCTGAATGATTTTGACTAATTTTAGAGCAACTTATGTTGGTGGAGGATCACAGATGTGTGGATGTCAAAGTTTAGTCAGGTTTTGAAACCATTTAAATTTTTTCAAATGCTATAAAATTGAAGTCCCAAAATTCAATGAAAGTATTATTGGAGTACTTGCAATTGTACTTTGTACATTGTAATTTGGTTAAAAAGAAACCCATATTTCTGATAAAGAAGTTCTGGGAACGGGTCAAATTTGACCCGAGGACAACATGAGGGTTAAGTGTGATAGAAGATTGAATCCGCCCAATGGACCCGAAATATTTAAAGGTCCATTGTGTAACGTGTTGAGTTACCACCATCAATTCCAAGTATTTCTTTTGGCTTGAAATTTTACGTTTGCATTCTCATGAACTGGGGTACACGCTCCGTATTCATGCTCCGTCTTGAAATACATTAGCCGGTGAGGGACATACTGCTCCACCCTTCACGTTTTCGCTGTCACATGATAAACTCACAGGTGCTGCTAATGCTGCTAATGGGTAACGTAGCTTCCCGGCCCCGGTGGCAAGTTTTAAGAAGGAAACATGGAGGACCACACGTATTCAAAATCCAAATTTCAGGAACAGGAGTCTTCTTCTTCGCCCAGAACAAGAAAACGGAGATTGAAAAGAGCAAGATACCGGCATTTTGAAGCGTGAAGGCTACCATAGCTGTAATATGTAATTTGAACTGCGTGGTGTGAGAGAGTTAATTGTAATATACAATCTCAACGCTAGATGGGAGAAATTCCTACACACTAAAAACTGGGTTATTTCTTCAACCCAGTTTCTGGGTTATTTGTGTTGGGTTAAAATTCTGAGTTATTTTTTCAGAGAATAACTATTTACTGGGTTATAGGGCTAATATCTTGACCCAATTCCTGGGTTGTTTGGATTGCTGGGTTATTTTTCAAAGAGTAACCCATGTTCTGGGTTATAGGATTGTCTCTCTCTCTCTCTCTCTCTCTCTCTCTCTCTAATGTGTTTTTTGTTGGAGGGTGTATTTTATGGAGTTATTATATTATCATGTCAACATATTTTATAATATGAACAATCACACTTGTGTGTTGTGTACATTATGATAAAACAGTATTGTCAGTATTTGTAGGAGAAATCAAATGGAAAACCCTCTAAACATGGATATATTAACTAAGAAATAAGTTAATATATTAAACCCTTGCCCTTATAACTTACACATCAGTCTGCCAGAAATTCAGAAGAAGAGGAAGAAGAAACACTTCCTTTCCTCTCGACCCCCATAGAAGAAGAACGCCTCCTACCTGCAGTAGTTCAGGAATCTATTCCAGAACAACTGCAGGTCTCTCAGAGGAGGGGCGGGACTGTTAATACAACGTATTCCATTTCAGAGCGAAGGAACTACTCATCCCATAAACCACCGCACACTAGATGAGTAACTTAGTATTTGAAGTAATGCAGGAAGTGTGCATTTAGTTTCCATGCTTATTGTGTTTCCACAACAATGTCAGTGAGTGAATCTACTGAAATGGCTCCCACACTATAACAGAGGAGTGTGATGCATCAGATGAGAATGCAGAGCTTTAGTGACATATTTCATGGTTGTAAAAAAAAGAAAAAACAACAATGTTCATCTGTATGTTTTTACCAATTGCAAAGCAGTACAATAGATTGTTGGGTAGTGTCATCCCTTTAGGTTATTTGTGACCCAACTCCTGGGTTAAAAAAGATCCAGGACCAACTAATTTCTTGGTTATTTCAAGCCAGAAAATGGTGTTGTTCTTTTGACCCAGACGTTGCGTTATATTAACTACAATGTTGGGTTATTTTAAACAAAACTTTGGTCAGGTATTTAACCCAGACTATTGGGTTATTTTAACCCAACATTTGTGTCAAGTATTTAACCCAGAAGTTGGGTCAAAAAGTGTAACCCAATTTTGTGGGTTGAAATAACCCAGAAATTAGTTGGTCCCTTTTTAACCCAGGAGTTGGGTAAAACATACATATTGGACATTTAAGGTTACGGAGAAATGGTGTCCTTTAAGTAAGAAGTTGTGGAGTGAGGAAAAAGAGTGGACAAGTTTGTCAGGTTTCTGACTGAGTGACCAGAATTAGAAATAGAACAATCAAATGCTATTCCTTCACATTGAGATGTTTCAGTTAACAATTAGGTAAATCATATATCAGCCAGTAAAACAATAAAATAACAATCTGGACACAAGAGAACAAGAAGAACGTTTAACCCTCCTTTTGTCATCAGGTCAAATTAGACCCATTTTATATCAGAAATATGTGTTTCTCTTCAACCAATTACCAAAAATATGCTGGATTCCCTACAATGCTCTTCACAAGTACAATTAATGATCACTACTTTCATTGAATTTTGAGTGGTTTAGTTTTTGTTTCATTCATTTGAAATAAATGTATATAGTTTAAAAAGTAACAGACAAATGTTGACAAACACAAGTCTCTGATTATCCATCAACATACGTTCTTCTAAAATTAGTCCTAAAAAAAGATAATTTCATATACACAAAAGTTATTAACTGTTAATTCCAAAAATAAGTGTAAAACTAAAGTGTTTTAGTTGGTGTTAGTGAAAAGATTTGTCAAACATCAAAAAAACGACAAAAACAATGAAAACGTGACAAAGAAAAGGGACAAAGACAACACAAGGGTTAACGAAGTCGGGTGGACTTAGATGTCCACCTATATGTATATGTGTGTATATATATATATATATATATATATATATATATATATAATCTGGATTTTTCCAGATTATTCTAAATAACATGTCATTTAGAATGTACAAGATACCAACAGAAATTATCAGTTTTTGTTTTTTGTGCATTAAAACACTCTTTGCACCTTACCAAAGAAAAGAGCAGCAAGAATAATCAACAGCCAATGTTCCATGTCTACAACAAGTTTTAAATCAACAGGTTGTATGTGTATATGACAGGATGTTCAACATTCAGTCTGAGAATTGTTCTCTTCACAGCAGCACTTATTATTGACTGAATGGTTGAACACAGTGCAGAAGTAGTGCACCTCCTACTTGATAATGTCGCCCTCTAGTGGAGGTACAACTTTCAGTACAACAGTGTAGAAAAAAGGCTTCCAGCAGCTTGTCAGTGTGTCAGCTTGTGTTTTCATACAGAGACTGTGGGTTTGCAGTCACTGTGGGCCTCACAGCACAGTAGTAAAGAGCAGAGTCTGTCACTGCAGCAGAGGAGATCTGAAGATCCATTTTGGTTTTATCCTCACTCACTGAAACAAACAGTCTAGAGTTTGTAGTTTGCATTATTTCTCCTGAATCCAGATGAGAGATGAGGAACTCTGGTGGCTTTCCTGAATATTGTCGATACCAGAAGAAATAATCAGCAGAACCTTTGGAGTATCTACAGGACAGAGTAACAGAGCTGCCTTCTAAACTGTTCTCTTCTTTCTCTACTGGAGTGAGTTCTTCACAGCTGATACCTGAAGGGAGAGATAACTCTGTTATTTCTTGTTGTACAATGCTCAAATGATTCACATGCAGATGTTATTGAAGTATAAGTTTGTTATGCTGCATAATCTAACATACCTGTGAGAATGTAAAGAAAGATCAGAGAAAACACACAATGCCGCAGTGACAGCATGTTGAATAAAGGTAATGTTGATGGTTTGTGTATTGATCTCTGTTGAATATAGACGTTTCTCTCTCTTCTATAGTTCAGTAACAGCTCAGCTCCTCCCTGAGTCTCTGTCTCATCGTAGCTCTGGATTTTCACTTCTCTCAGTTACACTACTAAGGTAAAGCGATTCTAGACTACATCATATTGAAGTTTGTCAGTGTGTGACTCCCTCTGGTGGATGTTGTGGAGTATTGTCTTGTCTTTGCTCCAAAGGTTTTTGTACAGAGTTTTGGTGTTTCCTGTCACTGTGGGCTGCAGAGCACAGTAGTACACAGCAGAGTCAGACAGCTGAAGCTTCTGGATCTTCAGAGGAACTGACTTATCCTTGATTGTTGCATCAATTCTATTGTCTTGGATCCAGTTGTCTCTAAATTATCAGTTTTACAGAGTAACGCCTCTTCTTTGGGTAATCATTTTCTTCTTGTTTGTACCAATACAAAGTGGGACTTGGATCAGTTGTCTCAAATGTACAGTCAAGAGTAACTGTCTCTCCTTCAGTAGTAATGACATCTCTTGTTGGCTGGGTCACACTGTCTTCTCCTTTACACTCTGGGGAAGAAGAGAACATGCAGATGAAGTGATGGATTAATAAATATGATTGATTAAAGGAGAACAATCAATAGTTTAAATAGTTACCTAGCCAGAGAGTCAGAATCAGGATGTTAGTCAGCCAGTGTTTCATGTCTGCAGTGAGATGGGAGGAGAGAGAGGAAGAGTATTGATACTCTGATGGATCTGGGCCTTCACATCATTGGTCCTTTCTCGTTGTCATCTGTTGAGGAACTCTTAACAATTTGTGATTGTCCTGAAGTTTAACAGTGTCTGACTCCCTCTGGTGGATGTTGTGGAGTATTGTGTTGTCTTTGCTCCAAAGGTTTGTGTACAGAGTTTTGGTGTTTCCTGTCACTGTGGGCTTCACAGCACAGTAGTACACAGCAGAGTCAGACACCTTAGCTGAGGAGATCTGCAGATCTATTTTGGTTTTATCGTCACTCACACTCACTGAAGCAGACAGTCCAGAGTTTGCAGCATTTTGCGTTCCCACGAGAAAGATGAGAAACTCCGGTGGTTTTCCTGAATATTGTCGATACCAGTAGAAATAATCAGCACCAGGCGCTTGTTTGGAGTATCTGTAGGACAGAGTAACAGAGCTGCCTTCTAAACTGTTCTTTTCTGTCTCTACTGGAGTGAGTTCTACACAGCTGATACCTAGAGGAAGAGATAACTGTTATTAGACGTAAAAGTCTAAAAAGATTATTCACATTCAGATACTCAGAAACCTTTTCATGCTGTATAATCTAATTTACCTGTGAGGATGGACAGAAACAGCAGAGAAAACACACAATGCTGCAGTGACAGCATGTTGAATAAAGGTAATGTTGATGGTTTGTGTATTGATCTCTGTTGAATATAGAAGTTCCTCTCTCTTCTATGTTTCAGTAACAGCTCAGCTCCTCCCTGAGTCTCTCCGTAAAGCGATTCTAGACTAAATCATGAAAAATATCAAAGTTTATCAGTGTGTGAGTACCTCTGGTGGATGTTGCGGAGTATTGTCTTTTCCTTGCATCCAAGGTTTTTAGATTAGATTAGATTAGATTCAACTTGATTTTTATTGTGCAGAGTACAATTACAAAGACAACGAAATGCAGTTTGCGTCTAACCAGAAGTGCAAAAAAGCAGAAAAGTACCATGTGATATACAAAGTATAGACAACTGGTGCATAGACAGGACAAGAAATATATTGCAGTGTTATAAGAGCAGAATAAATATGGCTATGTAATATGAACAGTGTATGAACAACATCTACACGTATGTACAATATACACTATAATAGTAGTATGAATAATATAGCTATATGCAATGTATGAGAAGAATATATAATAAGAAAATCAGAATAAATATGGATATTCTGAATGCAGCATATAGACAGATATGTACAGTATGTACAGTTATGTGCAGTGTGGTAACATTATAAGAGTAGTAAGAATAAGTATATGTGCAGGATGAATAGTATGAAGAGCAGTAAAATATGGCTATGTATAGATGTAATTACAGTATGCACATTTGTAAATAAATAAATAGAACAGTATGGGTGGGGTACATTGACATATATATTAATGGACCAACAGACCCCGTGTCTCTGGACGGAGACCAGTGAAGGATATCAGAAGCACTTTTCCGGTGATCTCTTCCTTTACTGCGCAGCCTCTAACTGACAGAGACAACGTAAATGTGACGTGAGCAACCTGTCTGAAAGTGTGAAGTCTTCTGGTAGCTGTGCCGAGAGAAATCTCAATCATTCCCAATCTTACAGAGACGGAGGGCGTAAGTATATGTAAGGAGATAACATAGGCACAGGCTAATTACTGATCACTAACATGCTAGTTAACATTAGTCATTAAACCTAAACAGATAATGGAAGTCCAAACTGCCTGAGAGCTTCTCCTGTACTATACGGTAATTCCTCTACTGTGTGACAGTAAGTCTCGTGGTTATGACCCAAACGTTAGCCTATTGTTATAAAAGCGTCTGCTACGGAGCCATAACGTGAGGTACAAGGTAATGGAGCCTTTTATACATTGTCATGTTTCTTTAGAACTAAACAACGGACTAATAGAGTCTTTAAACGCTTCAGATGTAAAGTTATTCGCAGTCAAGTGACGTAAAAAAAAACAATGGCGGTCAGTGGAATGCTAACAAGAGGTGATACCTTTGTAGCAACAAAATGGCGCCATCGGAGGTTCGCGTTCAGAAGCGAAGCTTACCCCCTTGGTGGGGTAGGGTAGTGCAAATTGTCCGGGGGGTGTTTAGTAGGTTCAGTTGTCACCGGGATAACCTGCAGTGTGTGACTTCCTCTGGTGGATGTTGTGGAGTATTGTGCTGTCTTTGCTCCAGAGGTTTTTGTACAGAGTTTTGGTGTTTCCTGTCACTGTGGGCCTCAGAGCACAGTAGTACACAGCAGAGTCAGCCAGCTGAAGCTTCTGGATCTTCAGAGGAACTGATCTTAACTTGGAATTGTGTGTAGATGAAAATCTCTCCTTGAACTCCTCTGGTGTGTTCCCTTCATCCCCTTGAAAGCGGCTCAGAATGAATTTGGGGCTGTTGTTTCCATCCTGTTTGTACCAGAAGAGATAATTACTAGTTGTACTGCTGTTATATAGACAGCCAAGTGTTACTGCCTCTCCTTCAGTAGCAGTCACATCTCCTTCTGGTTGCAGCACGTTGTCTTTTTGTGCTCTGCATTCTGTAAAACAGCAACAAACAGAATCAGTGTGCTGTTAAAGAATCATATCAATGTTGGATTGATATCAAAGAAACAGAGTTGTGTTCATACCAAGGCTCATAGCAGCCAGCAACACTGAGATGAACAGAGGCTTCATATCTGCAGTGTGGAGTAACTCTGAGCTACAGCAAGTATAAAGAAGGCTGTGATCTCTCTGTTTAGTCTTCATCAACACTAAGTTGGTGGATTAGAAGGAGGAACCTGCTCACAGCCCTGGGTTATTCCCCCTACTGACTACTTTACACCTAACACATGTTGTGCCTCTCTCCTTTTCTTACTTTACAATTCCTTAGCTTTGTGTTTCGAGGGGCGGCCTCTAGATCACCCAGTAAGAGCGTTCGCCCCATGTTGGCTGAGTCCTGCAGCGGCTCGGGTTGAATCTGACCTGTTGCCCTTTGCTGCGTGTCATCCCCCATCTCTCTCCCCCTTTCATGTCTATCCACTCTCACTTGAAATAAAGGGGAAAAGCCCCAAAAAATAATCTTAAAAAAAAGTTGTGTTTCGAGGCCTAAACTAGTAGTAAAGTAGAAGAAATAATTAACTCTGACTCTGCACTATAATACTTTTATAATGTTTTATGTCTAAATAAAATAAGATAAATGTAAAAGAAGAACAAAAACAGTGATATTGTGTCAGTCTGTCACAAATAGGTCCTAGAGTTCAAGGGTTAGTAGTAAAGTTAGTCACTTACTTTATGGATAAATAATCTGTAAATGCTAGCCTGGAAGCCAGCCGAATTTAGCCCCACCCACAAAATTTGAGGTCGGGAAGTTCACATTCTGACTAGAATCTGAGTAGGACCACGTCAGGCTATGTAAATGCATGTGTGAAAGAGAAAATAAATGTTTGAATAAACGTACCTATAGCTCAGGTTCAAAACACACCAACTGGATCACATAGAGTCGGAAATCTTTTTCTTTTTTTAAATGAAGGGAGTAACTTTACGTTACCCAGCGGTTTTGCTGCTATAACGTCAGCAGATTGCAGCACGTAGCCATTTACTTTATAAGTCGATTGGTCATCTCATTTTAGGTGAACATCAACTTATGAATTATGGAGGGAACCCAAGGAAGCCACAACAATAGACGTTAATGGCCGACATAGCTCCTCTGTTAATGAAATGATTGAGCCATGATGTACTTCGTGACGCTACTATTAAATGAAGTTTGAAGTTGTTGCATATCCATTTTGAATGTTTGACCAGCATGTTTTTCATATTGCAATCCATTTTTTGTTGGCCACCACATAGTTTTTATATGCAAACAGAATTATCTTCATTTCCAACTGGCAATGATGCATTCATAAAGTATCGCATTGCTGGCAATTAATAACATTAGTTGATTCAAGAATAGACGGAAATTTATTTATTTGTCGAACACCTTTTAAAATAATATACTTTTTCCTTTTTCAGTTTGGGGAAAGGTATCAAGTCTTTAAAGTCAAAAGGCTCAAGTCCAAGTGAAGTCATGAGTCATTGGTGTTGAAGTCCAAGTGGAGTTGCAAGTCTTTTCTTCTCAAGTAGTGTCTAAAGTCATTAAATTTGTGACTGAAGTCTGCACCTCTGGTTAAAGGACTCTAAACATTTACATCAACATTTAGCATATTTAAATTATTGTCATGAGTCTCAAAGATTGTATTGGAGAAGACAACAGGATGTCTGTTAAGTAACACTTACCAACAATGAAAAATAAAAACTGTAGAGAAAAATAACTTTCTTGTGAAGTTCTTCTGTCTAAACAAGAGTTAAGATTCACAACAACAATGAACTGGACTACAACTTTTTCATGAAGTTGTAAGCAGGAATAATCAGTGTAAACAATGAAAAATTGCATTTATTCAGTGATTTATGTTCTCAGTGTCCACTTGATGGCACTGTTGTTCAATGAAAAGAGGAGCTGAAGTGTGTATATGTTCAGTGAGGAGCTGTCAGGTTTTTGTAGTGCAGAAAATAGTCTTCCAGCAGCTTGTCAGTGTGTCAGCTGGTGTTTTTGTACAGAGACTGTGGGTTTGCTGTCACTGTGGGCTCCACAGCACAGTAGTACAGAGCAGAGTCTGTCACTGCAGCAGAGGAGATCTGAAGAACCATTTTGGTTTTATCCTCACTTACTGAAGCAGACAGTCCAGACTTTGTTTCATCTTGCGTTACAGAGTGAAAGATGAGAAAATCTGGTGGTTTTCCTGGATGTTGTCGATACCAGTAGAAATAATCATTATATCCAGCTTGTTTGGAGTATCTGTAGGACAGAGTAACAGAGCTGCCTTCTAAACTGTTCTTTTCTTTCTCTACTGGAGTGAGTTCTTCACAGCTGATACCTAAAGGAAGAGATAATTATGTTATTTCATGTAGAGACAGGCCTAGTTAATGATTCACATTCATATGTTACTGGAATAAAACTTTTTCAAGCTGCAAAATCTAACATACCTGTTATAATGGAGAGAAGCATCAGAGAAAACACACAATGCTGCAGTGACGGCATGTTGAATAAAGGTAATGTTGATGGTTTGTGTATTGAACTCTGTTGTGTCTGTGAATATAGAAGTTGCTCTCTCTTCTATAGTTCAGTAACAGCTCAGCTCCTCCCTGACTCTCTCCATAAAGTGATTCTAGACTACATCATGAAAAATATTGAAGTTTAACAGTGTCTGACTCCCTCTGGTGGATGTTGTGGAGTATTGTGTTGTCTTTGCTCCAAAGGTTTTTGTACAGAGTTTTGGTGTTTCCTGTCACTGTGGGCCTCAGAGCACAGTAGTACACAGCAGAGTCAGACAGCTGAAGCTTCTGGATCTTCAGAGGAAAGGACTTTTCCTTGATTGTAGCATCAACTCTCTCTTGCTCTTTAGAATTATCTGTTTTTACACGTCGCAGCAGCATCTTTGGGTGATCCTTGACTTCTTGTTTGTACCAGAACAAATAGGGAAATGTGTCACTGGTCTCAAATGTACAGTCAAGAGTAACTGTCTCTCCTTCAGTAGTAATGACATCTCTTTTTGGCTGGGTCACACTGTCTTCTCCTTTACACTCTGGGGAAGAAGAGAACATGCAGAGGAGGAGATGAATCCCTAGAGATGATTGATTAAAGGAGAACAATCAGTATTTTAAATAGTTACCTAGACAGAGAGTCAGAATCAGGATGTTAGTCAGCCAGTGTTTCATGTCTGCAGTGAGAGGGGAGGAGAGAGAGGAAGAGCATTGATACTCTGATGGATCTGGGCCTTCACATCATTGGTCCTTCCTCTTTATCATCTGTTTAGGAACTCTCAACAGCACATCAGCCACCCAAAGGAGGAGCTGGAGTGTGTAAAAGTTCATGGAGAAGCTGTCAGGTTTTTGTACAGAGACTGTGTGTTTGCTGTCACTGTGGGCTTCACAGCACAGTAGTACAGAGCAGAGTCTGTCACTGCAGCAGAGGAGATCTGCATTTCCTCACCGTGATTTCATCCAGTCAGTTTACAAGAGTAGCATGTGTCTAATCTCTGAGACTCTGCTCGTCTTGTACTGATTAACAGCTCGGAGTTCTTGTGGTTTTCCTAGATATTGTCAATCCAGGAGTTAACTTCTTCACAGCTGACCCTAGAAGTGATGTCAGCGTGGCTGCAGACTTCTGCTGAATCTAAACGTCAACCTTTTGGACCAGTGGCCCCTGTCACTAGTGTTGGGCAGTGTTGGGCAAGTTACTCGAAATGGGTCATCACTAATTACTAACAACGCGTTACTATACTTTGGTTACTCACTAGAGGTTGATTTTTGACATTTATTACATAATCGGCATCGACCGATATCCGAGTATATCAAGCCGATTTTTTTGTGTTCAAGTGTTATATATTTTCTTAAGACCTAAAACAAAGAAATGCTGCTGGTTGCTACTGTGTGCAGCACTACTATTGTTAAAATTGTTTGCAGATTTGTGATCTCAGAATATTGATAAATATGTGCACTAAACTTTATTTTTTCATTGAAAAGTTTATTTTCACAAAGTTTATTTTCTTCTTACCTGTTTCATTTATTTAATATATTTTTATACATTATTTATACAATATATGTTTTTACATTATACATTTTTAATTTAAGTATACAAGTATAGATTGGTGAAGTGTTCAATAAATGCTTTTGTTGAGAAATTTTGTGTATCTAAATTATTAGTGTTACATTTTATCTTTCAAATAGAGGTTTAAAAATGAGCACATATTGACCAGATATCGGTCAAAATAAATCGGCAGCATTTATCGGCCATCGTCTGACCCTGATTTCTAAAGATCGGCATCGGCCAGAGAAAATCCCATATCGGTCGACCTCTATTACTGACCCCAGCTACATCATAGTTGCCTTCAAACAACTCCAAATCCTTCCACTGTGAGTAAAACTAGGTGACTCCTGAGCCCCTTTAACACAACGTCTCTAACATTACCCAGAGGAGCTGCATGTGAGAACGTAAATGTCTGAATCAGTTGGAGCAGACATTAAACGCTCTTTAGCTTAAGTCTGTGTAATATCCGATTGAGCCTATGTGTGAAGAGAACAGCTCATTGTAAAGAGGTGTGTTTCTATTTTGTTTTAAAAGAAGAAGCTCCTCTCTACACATCCGTTATTGCAGTGGTTCTCAAATAGGGGTACGTGTCCCCCTAGGGGAACATTATTGAAAAAAGCTTGAGAACCCCTGATTTATTGGGTGGTCTGTGCTGCCCTCTGCTGATGCAACACTGAAATATAATAAATGTATATAACACAATCAATACTAGCATGGACAAATTACCATATATTCTATTTCAATTAAAAGGCAGTAAATGTGTATTGATTTTCTTTTTCTTTCTTGGATTTAATTTTCTTAAGACCTTTTTAAATCTTCCATATTAATCCATAAGTCATTAAGAATTATTTTAAGACAAATAAAGACAAAAGTGTATATATATATATATATATATATATATATATATATATATATATATATATATATATATATATATATATATATATATATATATATTCTCAGTTGTAAATGAGAGTGCGTCAGGGCAAGCTTCATTCACAGTCCATTTCCAAAGGGGCTTCACCAACAGACGCTGCTCAAATGCCTCTGGGTGCAATTGGATAGTCCTTCAACCAATCAGACCAACGATCTGGGTGACGTAGCAGCGACGGCGGCAACAACGGGTCGCTGCACTTCGGTGGCCAATCTCGATTTGGAAAAATTGGAAATAGGCTTGAATGGGCTCTTGGCCAGACTGACTTACAGATCAAATCTCAAAGTTCGTCAGGGTTTTCCCAGGCTAGCAGGGACAGGGTTGAAGAAGTAACTTTTACTCAACATTACTTTCATAATGTAAACTGTTTTCTCCAAAAATAGTGAAAGGGCTTAGGGAATCATATTGTTTCATTATATTTTATTACATTATTTGAGCTTTAATACCTTTACAGCAGTGACTACTATTAATTGATATCATACATGAATCTCCAAGTTTAAGGAGAACAGAAGCGCTCATTCTGAATACTGTGGAGTTGTCTAAAAACCCTCTGATTCTAAGAAGAGTTTACCTCCTTTAAGTGAGAAATGAGCTCTATTGTCAACAAATGTTTAACACACAGTATCCCCCCCAAAGTGATCCTCTTCCTGGAATGAACTAAAGCATTGTAACCACTCCCTCCTCGTCCTGCTCCCACACACAGCGAGCTCCACTCTGTCTGTATTTCCTTGTTCCCTCCCCTTTAGATCACGAGTTTCAAGAGCTGACAAGCCCCGTTTACTGGACAAACACATGTTGTTCAGGACACAGCTCAAACTAGTTTCACTTATCAGGAAGTGAAACTCAGACAGTTGTTGTTACTGAGAACAGAAATGGCGCAGAAAGGAGTTCAGCTGGACCGGGAGACTTTCTCTTCTTCCATCTGTCTTGATCTACTGGAGGATCCGGTAACTACTTCCTGTGGACACAGCTACTGCATGAACTGTATTAAAAGCCACTGGGATGAAGAGGATCATAAGAACATCCACAGCTGTCCTCAGTGCAGGCAGACGTTCACACCGAGGCCCGTCCTGCTGAAAAACACCATGTTAGCAGAAGAAGCTCTCACACACAGAGGATCACAACCAGTTTCTATACAACTACCCCTCACTGTCACCACTCAGCCAATCAACATCCAGCATTGATATCCGTCCTCTGAGCTACTTTGAGGACGTGACAGCGGCCCTGTCAGAAGTCAGAGATAAACTACAGGACGTTCTGAGAGAGAAGTCGACAACCATCTCACTGACATGAAGGGCTGTAGGACTGGCGGTAAACAGAAGACCGAATATAGAGGATGTGAGAAGGGACCACAAAGATTTGAGATGCTGGAAGTGGCCCACAAAGAATGTGTATGTACAGAGACCAACATTTTTTGTTATGCGCCGTTTTACTATCACAACCAGAGCCCAAGACCAGAGCTGAATTCTTACAATATTCACATGAAATCGCACTGGATCCAACACAGCACACACACACTGCTGTTATTATCTCAGAGGAACAGAAAAGCAACATTAATGAGTCAACATCAGCGTTATTCTAGTCACCCAGACAGATTCACTGTCTCTACTCAGGTCCTGAGTAGAGAGAGTCTGACTGGACGTTGTTACTCGGAGGTGGAGAGGAGAGGTAACATTTATGGAGCAGTCGCATACAAGAATATCAGCAGAGCAGGGGAGGATTGTGGATTTGGAGAAAATGACAAATCTTGGGCGTTAGATTGTGAGAATAATAGTAATTCATTTTGGTCCAACAAAGTCCAAACTCCTGTCTCAGGTCCTGTCTCCTCCAGAGTAGGAGTGTATTCTTTCCTTCTACGGTGTCTCTGAAACCATGACTCTCCTCCACAGAGTCCAGACCACATTCACTCAGCCGCTCTATGCTGGACTGTGGGTTTATTATTGTTCTGGAGACTTGGCTGAGTTGTGTAAACTGAAATAGACAGAAGTCATTTAGGGTTAAACTCTGTATTAACTAAATTTATTTTGTCTCCATGTTTGTTGCTGAGAGCTGATTGTTGTGACATTTCTTCACTGCACAGAGATCAGCTGTCAGTCAAACATTATGGGATGTCCTTTGACATCTTGTCATTAGTTGTGTAAATGTTTGAGTTTCTTTAGGTGACTCCTTCCTGTGTCTGTTTAGCCACGGAGGCTATCACTGCTCATGATGATTTTTGTTGACCTGAACTGAGAATGAAAACTTCTCTGCTCTCTAAATGTTTGATGAATATTTGTATCAACTTATTTGTATGTTGTTGTTTCTCTTCCACTGCATGGGTCTGAAGTAGAGGGTAACAAGGGAATCAATTGTCGCTCCCATCCCATCCCGAGCCCACGAAAATACTCCCGTCATATCTAGATCACGTGACTGCCCCCAAAGATCCTGCAAAATCCCAGAAAGAGACTCCTGAATCCCGCCCCGCTCCCGTTTGGTTCCCTATGTTGTCTAAAGTTATCAGACTCTGTTGCCCCCCTGTAGCACGTTTGGTTAATCATGGTCAAATCACTGAGGTTGCCTCAGAAATTTAGGCTACACTTTACATGCATTACCTTCAGGCCTAGGTGATTTCATTACGTAATTCCTAGCAGATGTGTTGTTTAAGTCTTAAAGAAGAGACTTGGTTTTTAATCCACAATGAACGTGTGCTCAAACTTGTAATGTACGAACCAACATCATCACCAAAACCTAGCCTGTAGCTACTCTTCTTCGTCTCTCTCCTTACAACATACACCATGGTCATATAACTAGATGGTTCCCTCTGCTGGTCACATTAGGTATTACAGTTTATTTATTGCATATCAACACAACACAGATCTTCTCGAACGAAATGCCTCGCAATCTTTGGGCGCACTCACTGCATTGCAGCGTCATTTTTTTATTTGGTCAGTCTCGGTCCTTTCTACTTTTCTCACTAAAACAGCTTTGTCACAGAGAAAGGAGCAAAGTTTTATCACTTGTTGCCTTTTTCAACCAACCTTTTCTTTGTGAACTGAGTAAATAAAGATGATTTCTTACATAGGCTTAAAAGTCCTGACACTCATAAAACAACATATATTGTGTAGTTGATTCTTTACATTTGGTTTTCTCCAAATTGTTTTATAAGAACTCAAAAACTTAGTGAACACATTTAGTCTCAAATCTCACATTCCCAAATACTATGTTCAACATGAGAAACTGTTCTCTCCCATGTTTTCAATAGACCATGAATGCAGCATTAGTGTTACAGGGTGTAACTGATGTGAACACACTGACACAGTGTAATATGAGGTCTATTTAAATGTCTCTTTACTGATGTTGTTTAAAGTTTGTACATGTCTTCCTGCAGTGAATATCCCGGCGGGTTAACAAGTGAAATGTAAAAATTGATGCAGGACACAAGAGGGCGCCTTCATCCTGATAACCAGGGATGTAGTGGAGGTTAAAGCTGCTCGGCTCACGCTCTGCATGTTTTAGTTAAGAACATGTTTTTAGGTTGAAATTGTACTAACTGACTGATTTGATGTAGTTTGCGTTTGTTTATTACGGCTGTACGGTGACCTTATTATAAGCCCATTAAACTCCCATTTTTGACGTGTTTTTTAAAAGGAGTCTGGTTAATTTGTTACTAATATTTGCTTCTTGTAAACAGAGAATAAGGGGCCTAAGATTGAACCCTGTGGTACACCACAATAAATCAGCCTTAAAGGGGTGCTATACAGTTTTGGCAATTTTTTGGCTGTTTTCTGGCTTTTTGCTCACAGGTTTCTCTACAGAGCTCCCCCTACAGCTTCGGAATAGATATTTGTCAGCTCCTAAGTTTACTTGTGTCTGACTCCTCTCTCGGTCAGTCTGCTGTTTCCTCTTTCTCTGTTCCTCCGACAATGCTTTCCTAGCTTTCTGCTTCTTTTTTGCCGGCTCAGCCATGACAAGAGTGTGAAAAACTCCATCGCTACCTTGTCCTTATAGCTAGTCGGTTCCTGGATGTGTGCAGTGCCATGAAGCCAATCGTTACATCCAGGGCTGCAAAATGAGTATTATTCACGTCAGTTATCATTACCTTACACAGATAAACCTCTAGTTATGAAATATCTGGTTAATACAGCAGGTTATATGAGACTTTGATCTCTGTTCTAACACTCACCTATAAAGGGAGAGAAAAGTAAAAACAGGTAAAGTAACATGTCTTTGGAGTTGTTAAAGCCAAACAGACAGCAGATGAGCAATGTTCTTCTTCGAACTTTGTTTGCAGCAGCTATGGCCAGGTTGCCGATGCAGGTGGGTGTATACAGCATTCACAGCTGTCGGTTTTCTCCCTCACTCCTCCCCAGCTCCACCATCTCATCTTACAATCATCACATCTGTTTTTTAATGCAGCCAAGATGGCAGCGCCCGTAACTGTAAAGTCAACGACTCAGAGCAGCTCTGCACAAACCAATGGGTGATGTCACACATGCTCTATCCATTAATATCAACAGTCTATGATTTCAATGTGTTACGTTTTATGCTCTTTTCATAATGTTTCTAGAATGTAAAGTGACAGTTTAGTATCTTTTGGTCCTCTGCAGCTGTTTGAGGTCAAATTCAAAGATGGTGGAGATATTTGGGGAAGCTTCTGTTTTCATGAAATTCTTAGGTTAGTAAAATCTTTGGCGTTAAAAATGTGATTCTACTGAGTTCTTCTGTGAATTATGATGTTATGGGATATAAAAAAACAGTGATTTCAGTTTTATTAGTGTTTCCGAGTCGATATGGGATGAAAATCAACATGTTAAACAATGGAAGAAGTTCATTGTGGCCTATTGGCCCACATGGTATGAAGAGGATTTAGTAGGTAAGTCAGTGTCCATTTCTTTGTTGTCATGGTGTCTTGTGTTTGAACCATCATACACTTGTTTTTTTATTGCTGTGGATTTGCTGCTCATGTGAATCCTCCCACAGTGTTACATTAGCAGCTGTAACCACAGGGACTCTGATAAAACTGGAATAATCAGAATCCATCTGATATGAAGCTGTGGTTTGAATACCACTTCCCTCCTCTTTGAAGAGTAGTCAGATATCTGTGTTCAGGTTTTTGTACAGCCTCTTCTACACTTTGTATCACTGTGTTTCTAGAGCACAGTAGTAGAGACCTGTGTCGGCCAGGGTTAGTGTCTTTATGGTCATTTCAGTTGTTTTCTCTCTTGTTATGGATTCATATCTTTGCTTATCTGGGATATATTCACTACGACTAGCTCCTCTTGCTCCTTTCCAGAGTATAAACTGAGGTGCCTGAAGGTCTGAATGATGTCTGTACCAGTGAAGTAAAGGACTACGATCCGTTGTCTCATATTCACATTCAAGTGTGACAGATTCTCCTTCTCTTTCACTGACTTCATTCCCTACAGGAGAGATTTTGTCTCCAGCTATTATTCCTGAAAAAAGTAGAGAAAATGAAGCCATTAGACTGAGAGAAGAAGACAGTGGAAAATGTCAACTGTACATTGTTACTCTGCACATAAAGAGCTCAACTATTCAGAGATTTCAGCTCTGAACTGCAGTTTATATAAATCTTTAGAAAATACTAAAACCATGTTGTTCTTTGTATCTTACCAAAGAAAAGAGCAGCAAGAATAATCCACAGCCAATGTTTCATCTCTGCAACAAGGTTTAAATCAACAGGAGAAACTAGTTGATGTTCAACATTCAGTCTGAGAATTGTTCTCTTCACAGCAGCACTTATTATTGACTGAATGGTTGAACACAGTGCAGAAGTAGTGCACCTCCTACTTGATAATGTCGCCCTCTAGTGGAGGTACAAAGTTCAGTACAACAGTGCAGAATATAGTCTTCCAGCAGCTTGTCAGTGTGTCAGCTGGTGTTTTTGTACAGAGACTGTGGGTTTGCTGTCACTGTGGGCCTCACAGCACAGTAGTACAGAGCAGAGTCTGTCACTGCAGCAGAGGAGATCTGAAGATCCATTTTGGTTTTATCCTCACTGACAGAAACAGACAGTCCAGGGTTTGTTTTATTTTCCGTTCCCAAGTGAATGATGAGGAACTCTGGTGGTTTTCCTGGATATTGTCGATACCAGAAGAAATAATCATTATATTCAGCTTGTTTGGAGTATCTGTAGGACAGACTAACAGAGCTGCCTTCTAAACTGTTCTTTTCTTTCTCAGCTGGAGTAAGTTCTTCACAGCTGACTCCTAAATGAAGAGATAACTGTTATTTCATGTTGTAAAAGACTTAATACATGATTCACTTTGAGATGTTATTAGAATAAAACTTTTTCATGCTGCATAATCTAACTTACCTGTTAAAATTGAAAGATACATTAGAGAAAAAACAAAATGCTGCAGTGACAGCATGTTGAATAAAGGTAATGTTGATGGTTTGTGTTTTGAACTCTGTTGAATATAGAAGTTCCTCTCTCTTCTATAGTTCAGTAACAGCTCAGCTCCTCCCTAATGTCTCTGTCTCCTCGTAGCTCTGTAGACTCTAGACTACATCATATTGAAGTTTAACAGTGTGTGAGTCCCTCTGGTGGACGTTGTGGAGTATTGTGTTGTCTTTGCTCCAAAGGTTTTTGTACAGAGTTTTGGTGTTTCCTGTCACTGTGGGCTGCAGAGCACAGTAGTACACAGCAGAGTCAGACAGCTGAAGCTTCTGGATCTTCAGAGGAACTGACTTATCCTTGATTGTAGCATCAATTCTCTCTTGCGCTTTAGAATTATCAGTTTTTACAGAGAAACGTTGCAGCATCATCTTTGGGTAATCATTGACTTCTTGTTTGTACCAGTACAAAGTGGGACTCAAAGTTGTCTCAAATGTACAGCCAAGAGTAACTGTCTCTCCTTCAGTAGTAATGACATCTCCTGTTTGCTGGATCACTCTGTCTTGTCCTTTACACTCTGAAGAAGAAGAGAACATTCAGAAGATGAGACGAATGAATAAAAATGATTGATTAATGGACAACAATCAATAGTTTGAAATAGTTACCTAGCCAGAGAGTCAGAATCAGGATGTTAGTCAGCCAGTGTTTCATGTCTGCAGTGAGAGGGGAGGAGAGAGAGGAAGAGCATTGATACTCTGATGGATCTGGGCCCTCACATCATTGGTCCTTCCTCTTCATCATCTGTTGAGGATCTCTCAACAATTTGTAATGTACCTGAAGTTTAAAAGTGTGTGACTCCCTCTGGTGGATGTTGTGGAGTATTGTGTTGTCTTTGCTCCAAAGGTTTTTGTACAGAGTTTTGGTGTTTCCTGTCACTGTGGGCCTCAGAGCACAGTAGTACACAGCAGAGTCAGACAGCTGAAGCTTCTGGATCTTCAGAGGAACTGATCTTAACTTGGAATTGTGTGTAGATGAAAATCTCTCCCTGAACTCGTCTGGTGTGTTCCCTTCATCCCCTTGAACGCGCATCAGAATGAATTTGGGGCGGTTATTTCCATCCTGTTTGTACCAGAAGAGATAATTACTAGTTGCACTGCTGTTATATTGACAGCCAAGTGTTACTGCCTCTCCTTCAGTACCAGTCACATCTCCTTCTGGTTGCTGCACATTGTCTTTTTGTGCTCGGCATTCTGTAAAACAGCAACAAACAGAATCAGTGTGCTGTTAAAGAATCATATCAATGTTGGATTGATATCAAAGAAACAGAGCTGTGTTCATACCAAGGCTCATAGCAGCCAGCAACACTGAGATGAACAGAGGCTTCATATCTGCAATGTGGAGTAACTCTGAGCTACAGCAAGTATAAAGAAGGCTGTGATCTCTCTGTTTAGTCTTCATCAACCCTAAGTTGGTGGATTAGAAGGAGGAACCTGATCACAGTGGCAGGGCTCATCCACAGCCCTGGGTTATTCCCCCTACTGGCAACTTTACACCTAACACATGTTGTGCCTCTCTCCTTTCTTAGTGTAACATGTCTTGTATGAAGAGATCTTTGTAGTTTTCAGCTGACATGGTTCCTGTTTTACAGCTGGTGCAGATTCACTTTGTTCCCTAACATATAAAAGGTGGTAATTGTAGTGAAACTGTACATGCCTTTGAATATTTCTTTTTAGAAAGTAAACTGAGAATTTCTCTTGAATGTATAGTGACAGTTTAGTATCTTTTGGTCCTCTGCAGGAGGTCAAAGTCAACGATGGTGAAGTTGTTGGAGAATCTTCTCTTTTTGTTCAATTCTTAAAGGGGAACTATGCAGGTTTTTTTAGCATAATTTACCTTAACTGAACAGCTTCGGAGTCATTGTAATGATTATATGACTTTTTTTTCGGGTTGAATGGTGGTCCCCCCCAGCTAGCGCCTGTGAGCGTAAAAACCACCCTTGCAATTTTCGTCCGGTGAGACGTCGGACACAGCTTCAGGGAGTATTGTGTGATATCAGTTCTTGCCATGTAACAAATTGCTTCACGTCACTGCACACATATGCCCATTCAGGAACCGGCTAACAAGGTAGCGATGGAATTTTTCACACTATCGTCAGCAGAGAGCTAGGAAAGCATTGTCGGAGGAACAGAGAAAGAGGAAACAGCAGACTGACAGAGTGAGGAGTCAGACACAAGTAAACATCGGAGCAGCCAAATATCTATTCTGAAGATGTAGGGGAGCTCTATAGAGAAACCTGTAGGGGGGGCTCTATAGAGAAACCTGTAGAGGGAGCTCTATAGAGAAACCTGTAGGGGGAGCTCTATGGAGAAAACTGTAGGGGGGGCTCTATAGAGAAACCTGTAGGGGGAGCTCTATAGAGAAACCTGTAGGGGGAGCTCTATAGAGAAACCTGTGAGCAAAAAGTGAGAAAACAGTAAAGAAATGGCCAAAACTGCATAGCGCCCCTTTAAAGGACAATTCCGGCGCAAAATGAACCTAGGGGTTAATAACATATGTGTACCAAGTCAACCGTTCTCTGGGATCTGTTTTCATGCTAATCGAATGTGTCTCTAGCTTGAAACAAGACAGCGCAAACCGCTGATTAGCTTATAAAGCTAGTCGCCGGGGTATGTTTAAAGTAAATAGAAATCGCTATGCTACTGGTTACTGGTTGTACACCACACAATATCATGGCTCAAGCACAGTGTTCATCGATCGACTGGTCATGACTGTTTTCCCAAGATGGCGCCTGCTTATATATGTGAACGCTACTGTCTTCATAAACTTTGTTTTTAATGAACTGTCTGTACACTTACAAAGTTCTCAATGCTTCGGTTTACATGTAATAAATTATGTGCAGTTCAGCTTCCAACTTATACATTTTTCAGCGGTGTAGTGCAATGCATTTGAGAGTTTTCAAACCATTTGTTCCATATTTCTGCATTTTCATCAATGTTTATCACAGCATTTGTAAATCTTCCATACTTATTCATAACTTCAGTAAGAAAATAAATTATTTTGTACATTAGTGGTGTTATTCAAGTTTTTAATGAAATTCATACTTTTTAAACCGATTTACACTTTTTCAACTATTCTCACTTCTTCAACTTCTTACGGATTTAAGCTATTCAGTTTAGCTTTAGCAGTTCAGCTATACAGCATTCCCACACATTTTCTGCAGGAAATGCATTTTCTAGTTAGTATTTTAGTGTCTATTTGGGCTGCAGATCAACACGTTGAACAATGGAAGGAGCTCATTGTGGCCTAATGGTCCACAGGGTATAAAGATGATTTAGTAGGTAAGTCAGTATTGATGTATTTGTTGTCATGGTGTCTTGTGTTTGAACCATTGTACAGTTGGTTTGTCATTGATGTGGATTTGCTGCTCATGTGAATCCTCCCACAGTGTTATATTAGCAGCTGTAACCACAGGGACTCTGATAAAACTGGAATAATCAGAATCCATCTGATATGAAGCTGTGGTTTGAATACCACTTCCCTCCTCTTTGAAGAGTAGTCAGATATCTGTGTTCAGGTTTTTGTACAGCCTCTTCTACACTTTGTATCACTGTGTTTCTAGAGCACAGTAGTAGAGACTTGTGTCTGCCAGGGTTAGTGTCTTTATGGTCAGTTCAGTTGAGTTCACTGATGTTATGGATTCATATCTTTGCTTATCTGGGATATGTTCAACACTACTAGCTTCTTTTGCTCCTTTCCAAAGTATGAACTGAGGTGCCTGAAGGTCTGAATGATGTCTGTACCAGTAAAGGAAAGGACTACGATACGTTGTCTCATATTCACATTTGAGTGTGACAGATTCTCCTTCTCTTTCACTGACTTCATTCCCTACAGGAGAGATTTTCTCTCCAGCTATTATTCCTGAAAAAAGTAGAGAAAATGAAGCCATTAGACTGAGAGAAGAAGACAGTGGAAAATGTCAACTGTACATTGTTACTCTGGACATAAAGAGCTCAACTATTCAGAGATTTCAGCTCTGAACTGCAGTTTATATAAATCTTTAGAAAATACTAAAACCATGTTGTTCTTTGTATCTTACCAAAGAAAAGAGGAGCAAGAATAATCCACAGCCAATGTTTCATGTCTACAACAATGTTTAAATCAACAGGAGAAACTAGCTGATGTTCAACATTCAGTCTGAGAATTGTTCTCTTCACAGCAGCACTTATTATTGACTGAATGGTTGAACACAGTGCAGAAGTAGTGCACCGCCTACTTGATAATGTCGCCCTCTAGTGGATGTACAAAGTTCAGTACAACAGTGTAGAAAAAAAGTCTTCCAGCAGCTTGTCAGTGTGTCAACTTGTGTTTTTGTACAGAGACTGTGGGTTTGCTGTCACTGTGGGCCTCACAGCACAGTAGTACAGAACAGAGTCTGTGACTGCAACAGAGGAGATCTGAAGATCTATTTTGGTTTTATCGTCATTTACTGAAACATACAGTCCAGAGATTGTTTCATTTTGCGATCCCAAATGAAAGATGATGAACTCTGGTGGTTTTCCTGGATATTGTCGATACCAGAAGAAATAATCCGTATATCCAGCATGTTTGGAGTATTTGTAGGACAGAGTAACAGAGCTGCCTTCTAAACTGTTCTCTTCTTGCTCTACTGGAGTGAGATCTTCACAGCTGACTCCTAAATGAAGAGCTAGCTCTGTTATTTCATGTGGTAAAAGAATTAAACAATTATTCACAATCAGATGTTTTTAGGATTCATTTCAGCTTCATAGTCTAACATAATGTACCTGTTAGAATGGATAGAAACATCAGAGAAAACACACAATGCTGCAGTGACAGCATGTTGAGTGAAGGTAATGTTGATGGTTTGTGTATTGATCTCTGTTGAATATAGAAGTTCCTCTCTCTTTAACAGTATGTGACTCCCTCTGGTGGATGTTGTGGAGTATTGTGTTGTCTTTGCTCCAAAGGTTTTTGTACAGAGTTTTAGTGTTTCCTGTCACTGTGGGCTTCACAGCACAGTAGTACACAGCAGAGTCAGACACCTTAGCTAAGGGGATGTTCATTTTGATTTGTTTGTCCTCCACTTCAATCTTCATTCCAGCGATTGGACTTTTCAATATTCCTCCTTTTCCTAAATGAGAGATGATGAACTCTGGTGGTTTTCCTAGATATTGTCGATACCAGAAGAATCGATCACCATCAGTTGCTTGTTTGGAGTATCTGTAGGACAGAGTAACAGAGCTGCCTTCTAAACTGTTCTTTTCTTTCTCTACTGGAGTCAGTTCTTCACTGCTGACACCTAAAGGAAGAGATAATTTCTTATAACATTTTATAAAACTCATAGATTCAACAGATCAAGAAAATATTAAAATTTAATTTTTCCTCAATGCAGAATCTAACAAACCTGTTAAAATAATGAAAAAATAAAACACAAAATGCTGCTGCGACAGCATGTTGAGTAAAGGTATTGTTGCTGATTTGTATATTGAACTCTGTTGAATATAGAAGTTCCTCTCTCTCTTCTATAGTTCAGTAACAGCTTAGCTCCTCCCTGAGTCTCTCCATCTCCTTAGATCTGTATCTTCACCTCTCTGTTATGCTTCCTCCGGTTAACAGACTGGTGGCAATATTTTGTACCATTTTGTTGTGTATCCTTCTAAAATAAGAATTACATAACATTAGATGCAATGATTTAATGCTTGGATCACCTTTTCAGAGTTTACAAACACAAGAAGGATGAAAACGTTGAAACAACTTAATTTCATCCCTAAATATTTTTTTCAGTTTTTATTTAACCTTTACTTAACCAAGTAGGCTGTTGAGAACCAGTTCTCATTTGCAACGGCAACCTGGCCAAAAAAAACCTAAGCGTGCAGGATAACATACAGTGTCACATTCAATACAGTACAAGAAATCATAATACAATAGACTACATGAAGGCTGTATAAAGTAAAGAGTTAAGTAGGCATTGCAAAGCCGGTGCTAAGTGAGGTGTAAGGAAGTCGGAAGGAAGGTAATAAAACGAATAAACATGAATGGACAGTCAAGTGCAAATTGTGGTCTAGTTAGTGATGATATAACTCAATATATATGAAAAGCCAGTCTATATAAATGCTGAAATGTGGTGAAGCGTCAGTATACTGTTAGTGCAAATAGTGGTCTAGGTAGTGATGTAGATCAGTAATGACACTATGTACATGAGTAAGCAGACTATATAAATGCTGAAATGTTGCAAAAAGTCAGTATACAAATGGTGCATGATGTAGTCTAGATAATCACATTATGCACAATTTATCTTAGTATAGTTTAATTTGACCTGATTCACAGAATTTTGGGAGGAAAATGTAATCTCAATTCCAGGCTTAATAATTTTTAGAAACACTTTATATGATTAAAAACAGCGGCCCCAATTACTGGACTTTAACATAATGTTGAAATACACATTGTCAGGAAAATGGAAATAATATCACCCAAATACATGTAAACAGAAAATGATGGGGCCTAGGATTGGACCCTGTGGTACACCACAATAAATCAGCCTTAAGAGAAAAACACAAACTTTTTTTATAAAGATTTGCTGTTAGAATCAGCTATGAGGTATTGTTCATAAACATAATATCCCAGAACATCTCATTATCATACTGTTGAAGAAAACACTTTTCCTTTCATATTTAGTGCTTCATTTTCTGTTATAGTCACCTCTACAAAGAATCAACACCATATCATTACATACTATTCAACATTTAACATTGTGTGACTCCCTCTGGTGGATGTTGTGGAGTACTGTGTTGTCTTTGCTCCAAAGGTTTTTGTACAGAGTTTTGGTGTTTCCTGTCACTGTGGGCCTCAGAGCACTGTAGTACACAGCAGAGTCAGACAGCTGAAGTTTCTGGATCTTCAGAGGAACTGACTTATCCTTGATTGTTGAATCAACTCTCTCTTGTGCTTTAGAATTATCAGTTTTTACAGAGAAACGTTGCAGCACCATCTTTGGGAAATCATGTACTTTTTGTTTGTACCAGTACAAAGTGGGATTTGGGTTACTGGTCTCAAATGTACAGTCAAGAGTAACTGTCTCTCCTTCAGTAGTACTGATGTCGCCTGTTGGCTGGATCACTCTGTCTTCTCCTTTACACTCTGAGGAAGAAGAGAACACAACATGCAGAGGAAGAGATGAATCAATAAAGATGATTGATTAAAGGAGAACAATCAGTATTTTAAATAGTTACCTAGCCAGAGAGTCAGAATCAGGATGTCAGTCAGCCAGTGTTTCATGTCTGCAGTGAGAGGAGAGTAGAGAGAGGAAGAGCATTGATACTCTGATGGATCTGGGCCTTCACATCATTGGTCCTTCCTCTTTATCGTCTGTCAAGGATCTCTCAACACTTTGTGACTGTTCAGGTACAGCGTTTGACTCCCTCTAGTGGATGTTGTGGAGTATTGTGTTGTCTTTGCTCCAAAGGTTTTTGTACAGAGTTTTGGTGTTTCCTGTCACTGTGGGCCTCACAGCACAGTAGTACACAGCAGAGTCAGACACTTCTGCAGAGGAGATCTGCAGATCAACTTGATTTCTCTCCTCATTCAGTGTAGCAGTCAGTCGAGGGTGAGGTTTTGCTTCCACTACTGAAGGCGATGTTGTATCAGTGATCAGGAGAAGGAACTGAGGAGCTGATCCAGGATCCTGTCGATACCACTGGAGATTTTCAGCTTTAACTGAATAGGTACAGGACAGAGTAGCATTAGGCACCCTCTGATGAAAACACTTCAGCACTGCTGGCAGTAATATCATCTTCCATCGTGTTACCTAGTGAGGAAAACATCATGTTAGATTTACACTTCTGTTCCAAAATCACATATCCAACATTTGAAAAACATCTTTGTGACAGTTTATTATGCTGTTAGCAATGTAAAAATCAGTTAGTAGTGATAAAAGTGATGACATCTAGATTTGTAGCTTTAAAACATGAAATTTTGAACTCCATCTAAAATTTGAACAAGATCTGTAAAGCTTTGAAAATGTCTTTGTATTTCAGGATTTATAATCAACAACATACGTACCTATGAGAGTGAAGCAGAACAGAATTACAATGAGTTTTTACATGTCTGAAGAGGTGAAATGCTGTTTTTGAATGTTCAGGATGAATAAGTTTTGTGAGTTGTTTGGTCTGATGTTCACAGCTGGAATCAAACAGTTCTCTGTGATGAAGCCACCTCTGCAGTCAGTAGGAGGAGACTCATGTTGAATTAGTTTCATTTCTTCAAGTCTTCATCACAACTGTGTTTCATTAGTGAAAAGAATCCAGACTGGCTCATAAAATACACTGAAGTTTAACAGTGTGTGACTCCCTCTTGTGGATGTTGTGGAGTATTGTGTTGTCTTTGCTCCAAAGGCTTTTGTACAGAGTTTTGGTGTTTCCTGTCACTGTGGGCCTCACAGCACAGTAGTACACAGCAGAGTCAGACACTTCAGCAGAGGAAATCTGAAGATCCAGATGCTTTTCTTCAAACAATTTTGTAGAGAATCGTGTGTCCAATTGTAGAGACTCTCCTAGTCTCGTAAAACTAAGCCCTGAAATGTACAGGAGAAAGTCTGGTGGTTTTCCTGGATATTGTCGATACCAGAAAAAATGATCATCAGCATTTATTTTCTTGGAGTATCTGTAGGACAGAGTAACTGTGCTGCCTTCTAAACTGTTCTTTTCTTTCTCGGCTGGAGTGAGTTCTTCAGAGCTGACACCTAAAGGAAGAGATAACTCTGTTGTTGTTACAAAATTTTCAAGAAATGACTCGCAGTTATGGAACACTGCAGTCAAACATAGAAAATGCAGAATGTAACATACCTGTTATAACTGAAATAAACAGCAGCGAAATCACGACATGATCCAGTAACAGCATGCTGGATAAAGTAAATTCTGGTTTGTGTATTGATCTCTGTTGAATATAGAAGTTCCTCTCTCTTCTATAGTTCAGTAACAGCTCAGCTCCTCCCTTCTCCTCCCGTCTCCTCGTAGCTCTGTATTTTCACTTCTCTCAGTTACACTACTAAGGTAAAGTGATTCTAGACTACATCAGGAAAAAATATTTCACAGTTTATCAGTGTGTGACTCCCTCTGGTGGATGTTGTGGAGTATTGTGTTGTCTTTGCTCCAAAGGTTTTTGTACAGAGTTTTGGTGTTTCCTGTCACTGTGGGCTGCAGAGCACAGTAGTACACGGCAGAGTCAGACAGCTGAAGATTCTGGATCTTCAGAGGAACTGATCTTAAGCTGGAATTCAGTGTGGATGAATATTTCTCCTCGTCAACTGTTTTCCCAGAGCCAAACGTAAAGCGGCTCAGAATGAATTTGGGGCTGTTGTTTCCATCCTGTTTGTACCAGTAGAGATAAGAATTGGTTGCACTGCTGTTATATTGACAGCCAAGTGTTACTGCCTCTCCTTCAGTAGCAGTCACATCTCCTTCTGGTTGCAGCACGTTGTCTTTTTGTGCTCCGCATTCTGTAAAACAGCAACAAACAGAATCAGTGTGCTGTTAAAAAATCATATAAATGTTGGATTGATATCAAAGAAAACAGAGTTGTGTTCATACCAAGGCTCATAGCAGCCAGCAACACTGAGATGAACAGAGGCTTCATATCTGCAGTGTGGAGTAACTCTGAGCTACTGCAAGTATAAAGAAGGCTGTGATCTCTCTGTTTAGTCGTCATCAACACTAAGTTGGTGGATTAGAAGGAGGAACCTGATTACAGTGACAGCGCTCATTCACAGCCCTGGGTTATTCCACCTACTGACAACATTACACCTAACACATTTTGTGCCTCTCTCCTTTCCTGGTGTAACTTGTCTTGTATGAAGTGATTAGCGTTTTAAGCTGACATGGTTCCTGTTTTACAGCTGGTGCAGATTCACTTTGTTCTCGAACGTATAAAAGGTGGTAATTGTAGTGAACCTGTACATGCCTTTTAGGGCATTTTCACACCTACCTCATTAGGTCCGGTTTTTCAGACTTTTCAGTTTGGTCCGCACCAAAATTGCAGGTGAGAAATTGTTTCGTACAACAGTCCGGATCAAAAGACCAAATTTTGGTCCAATGAAAAGAGGTGGTCTCAGTCCGGACCACACTGTACCATGGCCCGGTCCGTTTATAGTGTGAAAGCATTTTTTGGATGGTTCAGACTTCCAGACCCAGGCCCGGATTGGCTAATCGGGAGCACCGGGAGAATTCCCGGTGGGCCGGTCTGGTTGTTTGGTTGTGAGGGCCGGTGTTCAGGTATGGCACTGGGTTGAAATCATAGTTGAATATTATGGATGCTGTCCCTATGCTGCCTGCACTCGCAGCCCACTTTTTGTATTTACAGTATTTATTTTTTCTTGCAGCCCACCATTCTCTTCATTCATGCAGCCGCACTCGCAGAGTGCAGCCTGGTTAATGATGACCTATTTATGTTCGGAGTCCTCCGACGGCAGCACCTTGCTAAAAAATAAATTGCCACCGCGAGCAAAAAGAAGCTGTTTTAAACCGGTAGTAGAAAGCGCAAAACGGCACTGAAAAAGCGTCAATTTAAAAAAGGAGAGCTCTAGAAAGTTACGCGGCCAGATGAACTTTTTCTATTTTTAGCAAAACGCCAAATGAAGACGTTGAGACGGGTAAGCTAAGTTAGTTAGGAGAAGTGCCTGCAAACCAGCGTCTATGTTTATGAATCAAACTTGTTCTTGTAGCTCCGCAGCAGCAGCTAGTAGGCCTACTAGTCCAGTTTGCTGCTAACAGTGACAATGAAGAGCCAGTAAGGTTACCAAGCAGCAGCTATATGAGCTCAGGACTCCAGTTTGGGCAGGTAGGGTTGATCATTGACTGAGTATTATAAGAATTAATAAGAGTGTGGTGTTGACCTGCTCTATATGAAAAATGCCCTGGGATAATTAATGATGCCAGATGATTCGGCACTACCATAATGACACTGACTTGACTTGATCAGAAAGCTTTGTAAAAAGGAGAGATTTGTGCTGAGAATTATGACAATTTATAAAATGTGATTTAGTGTCAGAAGCAGAGCCAGTAGTGTGCATTAGGGATAGCTGCTGTCAGTGTGGATGGCACATCTACTGTAAGCTGTTGTATCACAGTGTGTGAACAAGCAAACATGATCAGATTAGCTACAATATAATCATTTTTATTTATTTTTATGCCCAAATATTACTTGTGACCCATTATGAAAGTTGTATGAAATATTCAAAGGAAAAAATAGATGTCATTAGAAAGTGCAATACAATGTATCTTGTTCTTTTATTTAATCTGTGATTACTTATTTGCACAGAAACAGATTCTGATATTGTTCAACATCATTGGGTTGTTGTTGTTAAGATGTTAACTTTTCTAATAAATCTACATTGTGAAGCAACTTGGAAATAGTGATATTTTACAAAATACACCGAATTACAAGAATGTAGAGAACAGGGCGCTATTGCAGACTTATATACTAAGGTTTTGATTACATTTTTTTTAATATAGTCATTCGTGAAGTAAAGTGGGCCGGTCTAAGGCATGAAAATCCAGGGCTGAAAATGAGTCCCAATCCAGCCCTGTCCAGACCAAATACAAGAAGCTCTGGCAGGCTCTCCTCGACCGGGGGAAGCTCCGTTAGGGAATAGCTCGGTGCTTAGTGTGTACATGAGAGAGTGAGTGACGGTGAATATGCTCAGAGCAGACAGCTGTCTGCTTTCAGAGCAGAGAATACATCAGCAGTTTACTTATTAAGTGGTGGTAAATGTACAGTTTAGGTTTGTCTATGAATTAATGCTCCAGAAAGAAAGTTCCCGTCTCTTGCTTCTCAACATCACAACAAACAAAAAGAGGCACGGTAGTAGGAGAGAGCAGCAGTCAGTAGGGGAGAGTAGCAGTCAGTAGGAGAGAGCAGCAGTCAGTAGGAGAGAGCAGCAGTCAGTAGGAGAGAGCAGCAGTCAGTAGGAGAGAGCAGCAGGCAGTAGGAGAGAGCAGCAGGCAGTAGGGGAGAGCAGCAGGCAGTAGGAGAGAGCAGCAGTCAGTAGGAGAGAGCAGCAGTCAGTAGGGGAGAGCAGCAGTCAGTAGGAGAGAGTGGCAGTCAGTAAGGGAGAGTAGCAGTCAGTAGGGGAGAGTAGCAGTCAGTAGGAGAGAGTAGCAGTCAGTAGGAGAGAGCAGCAGTCAGTTGAAAAAACTACGACACAGAGAGAGGATACGAGAGGACGGGGAAGCCCATCTACAAACTAGAGATGCACCGAACCCAGATTTTTGTGGGTTCAGCCGAATACCGAACCCATTACCGAACCGAAGAACTCTACTCCCATCCTCTACTCCCATCTTTTATCTTTTATTTTATTTTTAATATTTTATTTTTAACTTAATACATACTGTATACTGTGTACATATACTTATACTTTACTTATATTGTTTATATTCTATTTAGAGAATGTGTGACATGCACCAACAACACCAAAACAAATTCCTTGTATCCTGAAAGGAAACTAAGACATGTTACGATTTATACTTTTTTCAAAATGTCTCTTGAATGTAAAGTAACAGTTTAGTATATTTTGGTCCTCTGATCGCTGTTTGAGGTCAAATTCAAAGATGGTGGAGTTGTTGAGGAAGCTTTTGTTTTCATGAAATTCTTAAGTTAGTAAAATCTTTTGCGGTAAAAATGTGATTCTACTAAGTTCTTCTGATTTCAGAATTGTATTAGTTAATGTTTCAGTGTCTATTTGGGATGCAGATCAACACGTTGAATAATGGAAGGAGTTCATTGTGGCCTAATGGCCCAAATGGTATGAAGAGGATTTAGTAGGTAAGTCAGTATCGATGTATTTGTTGTCATGGTGTCTTGTGTTTGAACCATTGTACAGTTGGTTTGTCATTGATGTGGATTTGCTGCTCATGTGAATCCTCCCACAGTGTTACATTAGCAGCTGTAACCACAGGGACTCTGATAAAACTGGAATAATCAGAATCCATCTGATATGAAGCTGTGGTTTGAATACCACTTCCCTCCGCTTTGAAGAGTAGTCAGATATCTGTGTTCAGGTTTTTGTATAGCCTCTTCTACACTTTGTATCACTGTGTTTCAAGAGCACAGTAGTAGAGACCTGTGTCTGCCAGGCTTAGTCTCTTTATGGTCAGTTCAGTTGATTTCCCTGGTGTTTTGGATTCATATCGGTTATCTGGGATATATTCACTACTACTACTAGCTCCTTTCCAGAGTATGAACTGAGGTGCCTGAAGTTCGGAATGGTGTCTGTACCAGTAAAGGCTAGGACTATATGTTGTCTCATATTTCAACCCGATCTCACTCGAAAGCGTACAAATAACACGGGTTTCTACCGTGCAATGTGTACGTGAAAGTGAAATTCTACGTGCATTACATACGCGGAGCGCTCCAATTGAAGTCATGGGGACCGGTGCGTTTTATATGCACGCAGCTCGCGTCACCACGTTGTGTGTTATCGCGAGAACAGCATCACACACAAAAACATAGATATGGTTGGGTTTAGAGAAAGAATGCAGGGAAAGGCTTAAATAACACAAGAAAATCACAAAAACACACTAATAAACGGTTGGGTTTAGGGAAGAAACATTGGGAAAGGCTTAACAAAAAAACACTACAAAGTCGCAACAACGCGCCAAAAGCACAATAATAAACGGTTGGGTTTAGGGAAGAAACATTGGGAAAGGCTTAACAAAAAAACATTACAAAGTCGCAAAAACGCGCCACATAAACAAGCTAAAAAACGGCCTAAAATCGCCAAACACGGGACGCGAACCCCGGTCTCCTGGGTGAAAGTCTTGAGTTTTACCCATCCACCACCCTAACCAACCTCCTTACGCGGGCCCACGTCCTTTCATACTATAAACGCAGTGGTTTCCATTACTGTAATTGGAGCGCTCCGCGTATGTGCTGTACGCACAATTTCAATTTCGCGTACACATTGCACGTATTTCACAGGTAGAAACCCGTGGTATTTGTACGCTTTTCAGTGAGACTGGGCTGCATATTTGCATCTGAGTTTAACAGATTCTCCTTCTCTTTTACTGACTTCATCTTCTACAGGAGAGATTTTGTCTCCAGCTATGAATCCTGGAAAAGTAGACAGAATGAAGCCATTAGACTAACATTGTTCATGAGGCTGAGAAGTGATGACAGAGAAAATTTCCACTGTACATTGTTACTCTGGACAGAAATAGTTAAACTGTTTAGTGATTTTAGTTCTGAACTGCAGTTTATAAACATCTTTAGAAAATTGAGTTCTTCACAGCTGATACCTAAAAGGAGATATAACTCTGTTATTAGATGTAAAAGTGTAAAAGTCTCAAAAAATTATTCAACTTTTTCATGCTGTATAATCTAACTTACCTGTGATGATGGAAAGAAACAGCAGAGGAAACACACAATGCTGCAGTGACAGCATGTTGAATAAAGGTAATGTTGAAGGTTTGTGTATTGAACTCTGTTGAAGCTCCTCCCTGAGTCTCTCCGTCTCCTCGTAGCTCTGTATTTTAACTTCTCTCAGTTACATCATCAGAGATAGTAAGGAAGGAGGTTTCTGTCACTTTGGAATGTGGGATTTTGATGGATGACCTTTTGACCTGGGGGTCAAGAGGTCCGCACCCATCAGAAAGTGATTGATGCCTTCCAGGTGTGTGTGTGACTGGTCTGTTCTGGAAGCTTCTAGAAGGAAGGCGTGTCCCCGAATAGACGTGCGTTAAGTGATGCATGCAATGAGGGCGTCACAGGAAGTAGAAATATCTTCATTTAAATGATCCAATGAGCGTTACAGATGAAATATCCGGATGTGTTTGAAATGAGTCAGTGAGAGAAGAGGGGTGTAGCGTTAAATTTTGAGCATAAAAAGGGTTTCTTCCCCGTTTGAAACAAAGAAAGATAGGGTTTTCATTCTACACACAGCATGAATGTAAGTTTGAGTAACACTGATGCGCTTTGAAATGAGCCAATGACCAAGAATTAAATCAAGTATCTTTACACTCTTTGGAGCAGAGAGCAGAAAGTGTGTAAGGCAGGGTCTGTAAAATAGCGTTAGTAAGCCGGCCTCGAATGGGCCTAAGCCCAAAGGTCAATGCATTTCTACCCACACTCCACACACACACTCACGCACACACACACACACACACACACACACACACACACACACACACACACACAAAACAGCCACAGTTCATGTTGTCAGTACATGTTGATCGTATGTCTGTGCATGCTTAGCTCTACTCCATATGTCTGCCCTCCTGTGTCCTCCGGCGGTTGCTCCACCTCGTCTGCTGTGCCTTCTTCGTTCTGGCCCGGGATCGGTGTTCACTCCCTTTTCCCAACATACCCCTTTTCCCACTTTTCCAATGCCCACAGCAACACTCTACGGAAATTGCGCTTTTTCAATTCAAATAAGCAAACCAGTGAGAAGTAGTAAAAAATAAATTAAAAAAAAACATTTTCAACAGATCACACAAAATCACAAATGGCATTTGAACACATAACATTCATTGTGACTACTTTCTTTGAATTTGAGTGATTTATACAACTTAGTCACACTTATTTTTTGTTTACGGTCAAAAATGACCGCCATAGAAAAAAAAAGAGTATAATATTCATCCATACACACACTCCTACAACTTTCCTGTGCATGTGTGGCATTATACACATGAAACACACGCACACAAACAGACACAGTTCATGTTGTCAGTACATGTTGTCATGTTGCGCCCGCGCATGTGAGCCACTAATGTTCGCACAAATATGCATATGAATTTTAATTTGTGAATACATTTGTATCATTTAAATGTAACCACATTGACTTAAAAGATTGTTTGTGTTTAATGTGGTGAAAGATGCAAACAAAAATTACAAAAATTTAAAAACAAAAGTATGCTTGGAACGGTTTTTGTATTAATACAAAATGCAACCTGAACCAAATGTTTCTTTGTAAAAACGCGCGCGTTAAAAGTAAGTAGTTCTAACTTTAAGTTATATGACTTCACCGGATGCACTCATGTTTTAGAGACGTCGCTTGTAATTCAGAATTAAAACAATGTCGCCAAAATGTAAGTCTTACAGGCAAGATATGGTATGTTCAACATGAATTTGAATTTGTGAATACAAAACTTATTTTGTATAATTTTAATGTAACTAGCACATTTGACAAAAAAAATGTGTTTAATGTGGTGAAAGATGTCAATTTAAAAGATCAGTACTTCCTGTATTTACGACCCTCATAAAACTGGAATTCAAAGAAAAACAAAAAAGTTGAATCTGTTAAGATTATGAAGGGGGTATACAAAGGCAAAGTTAGAGGGACCCAAGATAAACCGGCGGGTAAAGATTTACACCGGGTAGAACATGTTAAGGACAACATGCGGGGAAGAAGGTCAACATGGCGGCGCCTCAACAACAGGAACGGGTGCATGGGTTTCAAGCTATAAGTAAGCAGATTGGCGAATTTTAAATCGTAACCAAAAGCAAGATCTAAAAATTTAATGTTAGAAGAAATTGAACATGACACGAGAGAAGAATTCCACGAGTTCAAGCAAGACGTCAACCAGCAGCTAGCGACATACATGCATGCTATAAAGGAGCAAAAACGAGAAACTCAGCAAGATGGAGACCCAGATCGATGACACGGATACGTGGAGTACTGAAGCTAACACCACTCTCCAACAAATGATGAAGGACCAACAGAAGATGGAGGACAAATTGAATGACTTGGTCTCGAGCAGGGCAAAGATGGGTCAGTGATAGCGCTTTGTTAAAAAACTGTTATGAACCGAACTGAGTGATGAGGTGGATTTGCAGATACAGCGAACCCACAAAGCCCTGGCACCGATACCTGGGTTTTTGTAAAATTAATTTCCAGCAATACAGTACTAAGGAGATGATTATCCTGGAAAGCATGGCGACAGAAAATCACAATAGGATGTGGAGGGTCAGAGAAAGCGGCTGGTAGGAAAACATCTGATGGAGTGTCTTCACCATGGCAGAACGTTGGTTGCACACAGGTGGAGACCTTGAGAACAGTGCCGGCGAAGCTAGAGTACGCTCCAGAAATTTCGAGCGCAGAAACCGGAGGAGCAGTAGTGTTTCAATACAGACGGTAAATACTTGTCCCATAATATACTCTATTGTTAGCCAGACCCACATCAAGATCCTGGGCTGGTCCTGGGTCTGGGAACTCACCATTGGCAGGGCTCAACCGATGGGCGGATAAACGGAAGTCTGTCAAATTTCCTCTGCACCAATAGGGATAGCGCCACAACCAGGCAGAGCAACGCTTAGGTGATAGATTAAACTTTGCCGTATGTGGTCGGCAAAACTCTGAACACATCTTCATTTTTAAGAATGACTTCAGTGCTTAACCCA
Organism: Perca fluviatilis; assembly: GCF_010015445.1. NCBI lineage: Eukaryota > Metazoa > Chordata > Actinopteri > Perciformes > Percidae > Perca > Perca fluviatilis. The sequence continues at coordinate 1,544,680 of NC_053122.1, read as the reverse complement.
AGTTAACAGGTAGCAGCTAATGGGTAGGTGATTTAAAAAACTTTGGCTAAGTTAGCTAAATGCATCTTGTTGTCATTTAGGTCCCTGTTCATGTTGTACGACATTTTAATTGCATTTTTGGCTGTTAAGAGGCACAAAAGGTATCTTATGCCCCCAAAACTGCTGTTTCCAGCTATGTGGAAGCTCTGGGCATTAGCTGCAGCAGCTCCGTGTTGCTACTCACTGGATTTGGCTCGGATTTATTTTTTTGCTATCATCAGTACTCACATTGGTATAGTGATCAAGATTAGTGTAAAATTGACTTTTGAAAAACTGGCCCTGGCTGCCGCTAGGAGTGCGCTCTAGATATCTAGGCTACTATATTGTATTTTATGTGCTGACTCACGGGAGCAGTGAGAGGTCAGCTCTGTCTACGGGGCGCCACTGAAGTTCAGAGACTGTTAGTCAAAGTATCATTCCCCTTCACTTAAAACTTTTTATAGTTTTATTTTTGTGTTTGTTATAATGCTTGTTCTAAGCACTACTATTGTGCTCCAGTTATCTTTACTTATGGTTTCAATGTTTAGCCTGTGTGAACATAATGGTGTGGAGATATTTTCAGCCCAGCTGTGATGCAGTCTAATGAAGTGAAGTTACTGTCCTTAAATGTGATTGGGTTGGGAAACCCAATTTAAAAAGGTCTAAGGTAAAGGCCAAATTAAAAAAAGAGAACGCATATATATATATAATTTTGTTGTTGCAAGAAACTCATCTTTCTCAGCAAGAGCATGACAAATTGAAACGGTTTGGTTTTTAAAAATACCTATTATAATTAATTGGTGCAAAGTCAAGGGAGAGGAATTGCTATTCTTATTGCAAATACACTTAAGTTCATAGTCATTAAGGAAATAAAAGAGAACGAGGGTAGATATAATCAATATCGGAAGGGAACGGAAGAGGATACAGTAACCTTTATTAAATGTTTATGCAACTCCTAATAGTAACAAACTATTTTTCAAATAACTAATGGATGTAACTGTAATTGGAAGGGTGTCTGTTTGATGTAGGTGATTTTAACATAGTATTGAATAGCTACCTGGTACAACTGGTCTAAAGAAAAATAGAATTGAGGTAGCTGATGTCTCTTGACCATAGTGCACTATATCTAACAGTTCAACTAGAAGGTAGGATGCGGAATACGGGGTTAAATATATGGCTTATTAAATAACAAATCACCTGTATAATAAATTAAACTCAATATAAGAGAATATTTGAAGATTAATGACAACGGAGAGGTGGATCCATCTGGGACCTCACTGAAGGCAGTGACTTGCGACAATTGATTGCCTTAACAACGCCAAATAAAACGGAGGGTCTTGAATATAATAATAACCTTTGTATTAGACCCATCTAATGTGGAGTAGCAACATAAAAATAACAGTGATCCACAACTTTAGTGCAAATACAACAATTAAAGAATCAGATTAATGATCTATTAGAACAAGATGTTGAGAAGAAAGCTTTGTTTTTACAACCAGACATATTACTTAATCAGGCCGCTAAATTACTCTAGCTTACGTAAACAAGAACCGGATAGTACCATACATAAGAGTGGACCCAGAAACAAATCAACTAAAATATCACGTCAGAAATAGAAGACATTTTCCCATACAAAAAAAAAAAACTATATACCAAAACCTCCAGTACTAAAGTAGAAGCAATGGGAAAATTTTCTTAACGATCTGGATCTACCTTTGTATTGGTAAGAAACAAAATGATTGTATCATTAGCAGATTTTTTCACTGGAAGAGATAAATAATGCAATAGCCAACTTAAAATCAAGTAAAACTCCAGGTAGTGATGGTTTTCCAGTGGTATAGAACCTTTAAAGAAGAGCTAGTTCCCGTCCTGCTGAAAGCATTTAATTGGATTAAAGGGAGAAGGTAACCACTCCGCCATCATGGGAAAGAGGCACTTATTACAGTAATTCCAAAGGAGGGAATATTGTGAGAAACTATAATTAGAACACTTTATCAACAACAAAGTCAATGGATCATCGTATCCATTTTTTCATTGGAGGGGGCACTAGCAAGGTGTTGTCTCAGTCCCAACCACTATTTATGCTTAATATTGAACCCTGGACCTCCTTATCTATACTGGATGGAAATCCTAGAGGAGCTTTGAAGCTATTATGCTGGTTATAAAATAAATATTACAAAGACACAACTTTTGGTCATTCAACTATATACCCTTCAAAGAAAAAAAAGATGTAGATATGATGTAAAATGGGATATGGAATCAATAAAGTACTTACTGGTAATGCACATAGTTAAAAACAAATTATATGAGGTAAACTATAATTTAATTAAACCAAAATATTAAAGATATTGAAAGATGGTCTACACACCCATTGGATTTTAGTAGTAAGATTAGCGTACTATGAACATTTTGCCTAGATTGCTTATATCTATTCGAGGCCTTGCGGTAGTAGTTGTCATCAGTTCTTAGCCTGGGATGGAAAGAAGCCTAGAATAAAATATGCAACACTTCAGTGGCCAAACAATAAAGTAGAAATGGCGCCCCCAATCTTAAAGCAGCTCAGTTCAGCCTCTCATTTCTTTGGTAATGAACAACTATTTTGCTAGATGGAAGGAAAATCGTGACGCTGAAGCTGCTATCCGATACAGTCAGTGTTAGGAGAAAAAAGAAGTTCTGGTTTAACTTTTGCGAGGCAGCTAAAACTTAAGGAAAAGACCAGCTGAAAGTGCTTAGATGGATAGCCTTTGACACCCTTGTTTGCAGCTGTGGTTATTCCAAGGTTTGGTCAGTAAAAAGGTATTAAGGCAGTGTGTACATAATAGCACAAACAAGGAATGACAGACTCTTCCAAACATTAAAAGAAAAATGTTCCCTTCACAATCGGGATTTATTTAGGTATATACAATTTAGAGATTACTACAACAAAAGAATTGAAAATGGAGAACTCACAAGAATGTAATCCAGCTATAAGATAAATGATAAATGCTTATAGACCAAATAGTAACTTCTATGTTGTATGCGAAAGAATTATCGAATGTAGGAGCAACTCAACATATATATTTGAAATCAACGTGATAAAAGGAACTAATAATGGAAAATCCATCAGGTGTATGGTACATACATATGTGTAACAACCCAACATACTCCGTAAGTTCACAACAATTGAGTGTGTTTAACTGGAAGAATTTCGTAGCTTTTATTACACCTAAGATTAGCAGTAAAACATCATCACACACACCCAATGCTTTTGGAGTTCTGAAAATAAAGGTCATTTTGGGAGGATGTACATTTAGTTTTGAGTAATGTACTTGGCTATAAGATCCTTTCTTATGTACTGTCCTTGTAATTGGGCCATATTTCACTTTGTAACAGTACAGAGGGACAGAAACTGGTATAAACCCGCATTGTCCTAAACAGCAACAATAGTTTGGAGGTCATACATGAAATAAGGGAAATGGAAAGGTTGAACTAGGTCTGAGGAAAAGGTGCCAAAAGATTGCAGAAGTGGACATTTTACGCTTAAAAAATAAAAGCATAAGGACATTGCAGCTTGGACTCATTAGTGGATAAAGCAGGACTTGAAAATGTATACATTTTATTTCTTTTTTTGTATCACCTCTTCCTCTTTTCTTTACGGAGATTTATTTTATTTTTTATGTTATAAGTTTATGGTGTTGTTTTTCCATATATCACTCCACAAATTGAGGCTAGTGTCATCAGTTGTTACAATGTACTGAAAATTCAATAAAAACTCTTCACCACATGCATTTATATGTTTTAGCAATAGTGCCGTCAGAATTTCCGCACTACAGAATTAACACATCGCCAAAATGTAAGTCTCACAGACAAGATATGGTATGATCAACATGAATATGAATTCATGAATACAAAATATTTTGTATAATTTTAATATAACTAACATTCTCTTAAAAAGATTGGATGTGTTTTAATGTGGTGAAAGATGTCGCTTTAAAAAGAGTAGTAGTAGTAGTAGTAGTAAGTAGTTTAGCTAATTATAATAAAATATACAAACACAATACATTATTTTAAACCTTATGTGATCAGTGTTAATAACAAATGTAAGATGAGATTCAAACGTTGCCCCAAAATTTTCTTTTGTAAACGTCAACGCTAAAGTAAGTAGTACTACTTTTTTGCATTTTACTCTTGGTCTTATGCTATCTGTATTTCTCAACTTGAGCTCAGAGTTCTCATCTCATGGATTTTACTTTATTATTTACAAACATTACCAGTGTTAAAAAAAAAAAACAAAGTGTAGCTGGTGACATTTTTTGTATTAATACCAGCTTTTAAAATGATATTGTCCCCCCTGTCCACTCCGGCCCCTACACATTTTTTTTAAAATGTAAGATGAATCCCTAACAAGTGTGAAATGTAAGATGAGATTCAACCACCCTGCCCTGTTTTGTTTTTGTGTAAAACACCAACGTTAAAAGTAAGTAGTACTATCTTGAAGTATTTAATAATAAGTATAAGTAAGTAACCCTGGTCTCATGTTATCTGCATTTCAACCTGAGTGCTAGATTATTTTAATTGTCTTTTCTTTCTCTACAACATCTATCAATGTTGGAAGATCTCTTTGAGTAGACTAGTTTCTACTCACTAAACAGAGCAAGGCCCCCTAGCTTGCAGTTGTCAGCTAAGTCAACCCTCTGCTCTGCACCGCTTACACACACACACACACACACACACACACACCTCACACACACACACACACACACACACACACACACACACACACACACACACACTCATTTATATGTTTTATGAGGACCAACTCTTATAACCATCACTTGTGCGTCACCCCTTCTAAAGGTGCTAGACGTATGAAAAAAAATTATAACTCTCACCCATAGCTTTGTTAGCTTATACCTTCAAACATCTGGAATTGATAAAGTAATGACTTCCCCATCCCATATGGGTACTCTTTTTTGTAAAAACTGAGTTAACATGGTTGGTTGGACCTCATTTGTATGTTATTTACATAATTCACACAAATTCCATCATGATTAGTGGGACTTTGCAACAAATAAATTAAATAAAGGTTTTAATTTACAGATTTTAATCCATGTAGAATGAAAATATGCATAAACAGTACTTTAATAAACAAAATTTGTAAATTCATCTGAGCTTTAGGCCGTTTATAGATAGCGTATATGTTGGAGCATGAAGCTTGAAAAGGTGAGTGATTAATCACTTTGCATATCACACATCTTAACATAGCAAAACATATGATTATACAGTTGAAACCAGATATTTACATACACTTCAGAAAACTTACCAGTAAACTTTTATTTCTTACTGTCATACATGAAATCAGAGTAAACTTTTTCTGGTTTAGATCTCCATTTGAGTTAATTGGCACGCGCCAGGGGATGCATATAAAGGCACACCCTTTCTCTTGACATCATGGGAAAATCAAGAGAAATCAACCAAGACATCTAGGAAAATGATTGTGGATCCTACAAGTGTGGCTCATCCCTAGGGTGCGGCCACTTCCTAGATGCCTGGAAGGTCCTACGACATCTTGCGTTCAGACAATAATACGCAAGTATAAAAACATGGAATCTACAACCATCATACTCGCCTGGAAGGGGAGACGTGATTCTGAATCCCAGAGAGGAACGTTTTTTGGTGTGAAATGTTCGAATCAAATCCCAGGACAACAGCAAAAGACCTTGTGAAGATGCTAGCTGAAACTGGTAAGACATTGTCCACAGTAAAAACAAGTCCTATACTTCACCATGAGCTAAAGGTTACTCTGGAGAAGAAAGCCATCACTTCCAAAACCACCATATAAAAGCCAGAATGTGGACAAAAATCTTAATTTCTGGAGACATGTCCTGTGGTCTGACGTAAACAAAGATTGAACTGTCTCGGCCATAATGATAAACGGTATATTTGAAGAAAAAGGGCTTAAGCTTTGAAGCCTCAGGAACACCATCCCAACTGTGAAGTATGGGGTGGTAGTATAATGTTATGGGCTGCTTTGCTGCAGAAGGGCCTGGTGCACTTCACAAAATAGATGGCCCCATGCAGAAAAGAAAATGTTGTGCACATATTGAAGTAACATCTGAAGACATCGGCTAGGAAGTTAAAGCTTGGGCACAAATGGGTCTTCCAAATGGACAATGACCCCAAAGCATATTCCTCCAAATTAGTGGTTACAAAGTGGCTTCTAAGGACAACAAAGTCAAGGTATTGGATTGGCCATCACAAAGCCCTGATCTCAATCCCATAGAACATTTGTGGGCTGTACGAATGAAAAAGGTGAGTGCCAGCAAGAAGGCCTCCAAACCCGGACCCAGTTAAGCACCAGTTCTGTCACAGAGTGGGGCTAAAATTCCAGTAATCTATTGTGGAAGGATACCCAAAAACGCTTGCCTCTAAGTGAAACAGGCAATCCTACCAAATACTTAAGAAAGTGTTCCGGGCGCTGGAGGTGTCGCATGATGATGATGAAAAGGGATTTAGGGAGAGTCAAGCTGCCAGCCAGTGGTGCAAATAACATACGGGTGTTAAGCGGGTGTCTGGCGGATGACACTCACTCCAGATCCTCTGGGAAGAAAAAAAACATCACACATTACAATCACAGCCGCAAAAAAAAAATAAAAAAGCATTTTAACTATTCTTGGCAAATAATTAGCACATACAAAATTAGGAACCCACCCATTTTCCCTAGTCTCTGTGTCTCAATGCATTTTGTGGTCTATAGAGGTCTGTGGCAGGGTAGAGACTGTTGGTCAGCATCCTTAAATATCAATCTTTTCTCATGTTTTCATAAGAACTCCTTATTTTGTCCTCTTCTGATGACATAGTCAATGGTATCAAACTGTTTCTTCAAAATCTCCAGTCACAACTACATTGTATAAAGAAGACGTGCTTTAAACCATTTGTTGTATTCCCTCGTTAGAAACAGGGTATGGTTTTAACTTCCATTCTTCAGGACCCGGGCTGCAACTAACTTCTCCTCTTCGCTGCACACGCTTAAGGAAAATAAAGTCCTCTTGGTAGGTCTAGTGAAACGGTCTGCTTCCAATATACCATAGACACTGGCTCCAATGCTACCGTCCCATTGACAAACATACACTAGCTTAGGTAAGCCAGGATTTTCAAGGTCTGGGCAGACAACCCTCTAACGAAAAGGCTCCAGTCTTTCTACAGAGATTGTACAGGCTGTTTTTGGCTTTGCCAGATAGTTCGACAGCAACACTAGTAAACAGCTAATGTCACGATCCTGTACTGTATCGAATTGAATATCTGTATCCATTGACACCGGCTATATTCTCTAGATCAGATGTACACGCATTCAGTCATGCTTGTGGGAAAGATCTCTGACGGAATCGCCTTTCTGGGAGCCTGGCTCAAACCGGCTCTGTTGTTCCAGTATTAGCATCGCTGGCCGTCTGATGCCTCTTTTCGAGGGGCCCTGTCGCGAAGCCAAATAGTGCCTTCCAGTCTCTCCACCTCCCCATAACCCTTTCGGGTTAGTGTACAGGAGCAAATGTAGTGGGTCCTACTCTAGCTGTTCTCACATTCTTCAACATCAGATGATCCTGATTGTTGTCCAAAATGTGGATAGACATGGTTGAAAATCGCATTCCTCTTGTTTTCACTCAAAAGAATAAAAAAGAAAATCCACAGCTGGTTTTGTTGAAGGGTGAGAAAAAAACAGCTAGTTAAAAAACTGCAGGTAAAAAGTGAGCAGCCAGCATGAAACCAAGACTTTAAATCCTACAAGCCACGCCTGCATGACGTATTTAACACCCACAACAATAGCCCCTACATTTACAAAGCTAACCATTGGTCTATCAGGGCGTTTTTAACACCTTTACAAATGTAAATACACTCATCACGCCAGGAGAGGTAACCCCACCCCACGTAGTATGGCCGCCATCGTCATCATTAACTAAGGCGGTATGCGCCCCAGATTCGGGCCAGCTTTTTGAGTGCACAGTTGCTGATGCACGCTTCTTTGATTTTCTCTCACTGGTTCGCTTTATTTGAATTGAAAACGCCATTACTGGTATAGAGTGTTGGAGCATGGTGCAAGTGTTGGGAAAAGGGGAGTGAACACTGGGCCAGAACGAAGCAGGCCAATGGTAGGTTCGCATACACCGAGCCTAGCTATGT